>NC_088245.1:35130489-35755489 GCF_036013445.1 Caloenas nicobarica
AGATGCCAGCCATAGTCGAAGGGAAAAAGGAATGAGATCCTCGTGATCTCCCACTTTTATATGAAGTATCACGTGAATGGGATGGAATACTTAGTTGGTCAGTTTTAGTCACCTGTTTAGTTCGCTCCTCCTTGCCCCTCTCACTTACGGGATGTGCATTCTTATCAGCAACCTTGTATTCCATTGCTATGTCTACCAAAACATGTATCCTACTTTAGAAAAGTGCAGTTACTAAGAAGACTTTAGCTGAAAGGAAAATTCACTAAAAGAGAAACTTGTCTTGTTTTTAACAAAACCAGGACAGGGGTTTTTTTGGTTGGTTTGGTTTTTTGTTTGTTTTAAATGGGGATATTAGGCCAATTTGCATGATAGGGAGTCAAAGAATGGGGACCATGTATAGGTCACATGGTTATGAAAGGAAATGTTTGAAAAATAAGTGGGAATGTCAGGACCGCAGAGAAAACTCCTGTTTTTTATATATACATATACATACATACATATATATACATATACATATATATTTACAAAATGTTTAGAAAAAAAAGCTGTAAAGATTCCAGATGAGGTTTAGGCATTCCAAACATGTAAGATGAGGAGACATAGCATAAACTATGCCATCCTTCATTTTATGTTCAGTACAATGGGGTCCCTTGTTTGTTCTTGGCTGACCCAATCTCATGATATCTCACAAAACTTTCTTACTAAGTTATGTGTCAACTCTCAGTTAATTTGCACTTCTAAACAGAACTATACTACTAGCTACTCCTCAAATATTTCCCATATTATTCAGATCCAATAACATATTGTAGATTGCTATATGAGGTACTTTTCCGTGCTTTCAGCATTACTTTGGCTATATCCAGCCACGTTATGGCCTCTTGACAAAGTATTGAACTTTGGGTGATCATAGATAATCAGTCTGAGAGGGATTAAATAGATTTGAGAATGAGACCAATATTTATTTAAAAATGAGAGAATTTCCAGAACTCACCTGCCCTTTGCACGTTACAGGCAATTGTCTTAAACATTAATACCTCTATGCAGTTGCTTCTTTTCATATAAATGATTCTTGGTTGAGAGGGAAACTGAAGGAAACTGAGAAACTATTCTGAAACTAGAATTCACTCCTGTAAAGGACCACAGTAAGGTTGAAAACTCTTTTTTCAGTTAATAGTTACTGATTGTACATAGTTTCTGATTGTACAGCTGCCTCATGTTTTGGGTATTAATTTGAGAGAAGAGGCAGTGAGGTTCAAAAATACTAGTTAATAGAGAATGGACAGGTTTCATTTTGGAAAGGAAAAGTATTTTCATGAGGAAAAATCTAGAATGAATGTTGGTTTGAATTATTTTTGATTGATTTGAACTTTTCAATGAACTGTTCCCTCAGAAGGATCCTCTCCTGTTCCAGTTACTGCCCAGAAGTTTGTTCTGAATTCATGAGAATTTACTAACTCCTTGGAACAGAAAGGCATTTTTGTTTTCAGTTTTGATTTCTCTGACTCCAGTGTTGATGTCCCATGTATATACTGATGCCATACTAACAATATCACAAAAAAATACGAAAATATTAGTAGCATTCTGTAATAACCTGAACACAGAAAGTCCAGAAAAGAACTCTGTTAAATGGGGCAGACTTCTACTGCCAAAATTTACAACTAAATTTGCTGTGGAAGGCATTTTTTCTCGTTAGCAAGTAAAAGAGCAAGACATTTGTTAGGATGAAGGATAAACTTTCTTACTTAATTAAAAATATAGTTGCTGTAACAAAAGGGAACCTCCAGGAATTAAATTGCCACATATTTCATATTTCTGATTCTAGCACAAACAAAACTTCCCTTCTTTATACTACAAATCACTGTACATTTTCCTCAGTTCTTACTGGATATAAAGACTAATAATGGCTTCAAATAAAATAACTTTTGTATTCACTGCTTAGGAATAAAAAAAATAATGTTCATTAATTCTACTGAATATTCTTCCATATCTAAATCTGCATTCCTGATACTTTGATTTTCCTCTGTTAACATAAGATTGTGCTTTCACTGGATCTGATCAAACTCCTACATATTTGAGCTGGACTTTTCCTACTGAAGGTAAAAGTTCAGGTTCGCAAACTTAACACATTGTGCATAAATATACAAGAAAAGCCATATTTATGCACCTCATTCCACATCAGCTTCATAAATTCTGTCTAAGATACATGGTAATGTTAAGCTAAGAAAGGCAAGAAGCAAGCACATGTGATAAGGGAATATGGGGAAAAAAAAGCCTTTCTGACCAAATGTTATAAGGTAATATTTATGACTGACAAACAGCTGACATACAAATACTTCACAGTTTTTCTTCCTCCATTAGGAATATGCTAATGGTTAATACAAAAAGGTTCCAGACCATTAAGCATGCTAAAGTCAACAATGATTTTATTAAATCATTTCAAAATCTGACAGGTCGGCTATGCAGTGTCTGAAGGACAAATCTTATCTACTTACAATGGGTTAGCTGCATCATGAACAAACTATGCTAGAAATGGATTTCTCAGGTAACAACAAAAATGGAAACACTACAGCCATAAGCTCGTAAAACCATGCAGCAAAATCCTACCCATGAACACAATGCAATATTTTGGCTATAAATGGCTCTTACTATAACTGTCTTTGAACTTTAATTACAATATTTGCAACCAAGCTTTTACACTCAGATTTTAACACTCTGATTTGTTTTCAAAAGTAGGAAAAAGTATCATGGTTTGCAAGGAAACTGAAAAACTATTTCATTAATCCATGACCTGCTAGCCATTATTACCACTTCATGCACAAGATGCAATATACAGACTCTTCTCTCTCCACTGCTGTTGAAAATGAGTGCTTAGAAATAGTTTTGTACCCCCAACTGATACTGTTTTTTTCAGACTTGTCTTGTATAAACTTCTATCTAGTTTACTTTTCCTTGGCTAGAGGTTTGTATAGTAAAATAATGACCAACAGTTGACGACAAAATAGCAATCACAGAAATGAAAACTGATCAACCCTTCAGCTTTATAGAGGATTTCTTTGAACACAATTAAGGTGAGGAAGCTTGCAAGGCTACTGTCTGGCTGTTTCACTGCCATCTCTATGTATACACTGAAAACGTCTATATTTTATATAGATGTTATGCATATATTATATGTATATGTATGCTGTATATATAGTAAATAAGCATGGGCACATATATATGGCAGAAACACCAATAGTACATTACTGTAGTTGAGGTAGTCACCCAAAGACATCTTTAAAATTAATGGATGGAAATAGGCATCTTAAAGGGCAATTAATTGGCGCTATTTTGGATTATAACATTTAGGTGAGATGAAACTTCTGTAGAATCTCTTTTCCCCTATTGATTAGATAGCACAGCTAAGGTGAATAGCTAAGACTTAGGTGTCTTATTTTCAAACAATTAATTTAGAGCAAATACATACAGTCCTAAAGGGTATTGTGGAATATACTAAATTATTTGTCCTTTTGATAAAGAAACATGTTAAGCATATACTCTGGAAATTATATATCTGAAGGGAAAACAATCAGAATTTGGAAATCCCAATGTCTTTAATTTTTTACTTTTCCTAAGCAATTTCTTACTTCTTATCATGCCACACACCCTTCTACAAGCTTTTTACATAGTTGGAGGTTTTTATGTCTTATATTTCCAGAAATTCATGAAATATTTACAATTTGAAAATGTCACTTTTATACATTGATATAATTATGTTTCCTGCTTTGTTCTTCATTCCTTTGCTAATAATTCATATCACTGTGGTTGGTTTCTGACCACTACTGACCATCAAGTCAGATTGTCAGAGAACTAACAAAAAAGCTCCCAAGTTCTTTTTCCAAGTGGAAACAGTTACACTAATGTATGTCATTGCATTGTTTTTCTTTCCATATGCATTTTGGTACAGTTATTTGTGATGAATTTAATCCACAGTTTTTAACAGTCAGTTACCTAGATTCTTCTGCAGCTGCTCAAAATCAGCTTCAGAAACATTTTAGTACAATGCTTATAAGTACATACACATATCTATTCTTTATATGATGTTCTGAGTTTTTGTTGTGTGGAAATAAATCACAAACGGAAGGAAAAAATGGTTCTGGAATTGTTTGTTCAAATTCATAGCTATTTAAGCAATTATTTCATAGATTTTGTATCCAAGTACCCAGGCTTTGTTTTTTTTATTACTTTGATTACACGTCTGGAATAATGCTATTTTTACTGTTACCAGGCTCCGCCAAATAAGAAAAGTTACAGATAAAAAGCTGTGTCATAAAATATGCTGGTGTTTAATACAAAGCTTTGCATTCACAGCCTTTACAGTATACTAATATTGTGTCAATATAGTTTATATTGACAGAAATGACATCCTTAGCAATAGGAATTATCAACTTGCCTTTTCTTCATTATAAATTACTGTTTCTGTAGTTTTCACACTGTATTAAATAAATGTTGGTTTGACTGTTACTGATTCTGTACCTTTTTTTCTTAAAGATGAAATTCAAATTCAAATTACAAAATAAGGAGGTTTTAGAAAAAATGGTAGATTTATTATCGATGAGAAGAAAGGCCAAATCTATTTGTAGAATGAAGTTATCTTACACAGGAAGCAAAAAAAAGCTTCACTTTACATTTCTGAAGTTGAAGGCCACTCCTTTGTTTACTGAGAGACATCAATTGAAATGCTTTTCTTGAGTATTGCCATAACGGATAAAAAAATGGTGTTGTGCGATACTTCAGTTGATTTATTAGATAGCAGAAGAACCTTGTGGGTATACAGTCACATAAGCAGGAAAAATGCCAAAATATTTACCACAACCATTGGCAAATAAGGTTTGAGACATTTATGTCATGAAGGAAAATATCTGCAGTGAAATATTCATTCCCAGTTACTTGGAAATACAGCAGTTATTCAAATATAATTCTGAGCCAAATTCAGCTACAGCATAACTAGGCTTATTTACACAATTACATACAACAATAATTTCTCCTCATCAGAGTTTCTCAAAATGGGATTTCTGCTCCGAAAGGCAGAATGAGACCAATGTTCTAATTTCTGCTCTGAATCACATGCATCAGGAGGTTGAATGTTGCTCTCTGTTGCTCAGATAAACATCTCTCTGATGTTGAGCTGTCTCTTTCCTTTTTATTAATCTGCTTTTTTCTCTCCCATCCCAAAAATGATTCACACTTGTCCTGACAAGTGATTCACAGAGTCTCCCAAGCACCTTGAGTCAAGACATCTGTTGTGTGAAGTATGTTCTCTCCTTGATGAAGAGGATTAATAAAAAGGACATTTCATCACCAAGTCTCACAGCAACCCCTTCTAGTCCCAGTCAGTGCACTTTGGCCACAAAATCTCTTCACCCACAGTGATATTTGTACACTTTGTCTAGCATGTTCCCTGTTTTTTAAAATACAAGGACAGAGAGAGCTTTTCCCAGTTTCACTGTCAAGTAACACCACCTACAGAGAGTGCCCAGTTGCGCTACAAACCAGTCTCTTTCTATCTGAAAATATCACATCAGCCCAGAAAAGAGAGCTTTGGCAGAAAGTTGTTTAGTTCCAAGATGGATTTCCTTTTATAAAAGAAAGAAAAAGATGCTTTTATAGTCATGTAGGGTGAATGTTTGTCTCTGTTGATGGAGATGGAGAAGTGCATACAGGTGAGGAACCTAACTAAAATTATGTTTCCTCACAATTTAGGGTCTCCAAGGCAGGGACTCACAAAACAGTTGTGAACAGAATCTGGACACAAGCCGTGCTCTTAATAAATTACTTGACTGAGCGGTTAATGCTGATCATCATCATCTTCTCTATGCGTATCAGAGATCTTTTTAAGCAAGATGGTGTAAAAGCCTTTTAGTATAGTATACACGCAGGACACTTAGCCGAGTTTATTTGGGTTTGTGCTAGTAATTTGCCACCAGGAGAAGCAGTACAGAATTATTTCTCCTACTTACAGTAGGGATCTGAATTTCTCAGGTTCATTAGTACATCATTGCAGTCCTTTGGGCTACACTCTGAAAGAGAGGTCCTTATGGTACCAAGCCCTTATGATAGTTTTGTTCTCAGATTTTCTTCTTTAGATATGTAAGATATGTCCAGATATGTCCAGATATGTTAGATATGTAGATATGTCCAGAATGTAAAGCTGTCATTCAAGCTTTTCCCACTGTCATCTTTGCTAGTAAATAATGTACTTGATTCAGTACCTTTGCAGGTTTTTATGGTTGTCAATGCACTAAAAAGTAACAGGCTAGTACCCCTGCCAGAAGTAGACAGAATTATAGCGCAGGGGAAGTCAAAGGCATTAAATGTGTGAAAGTTATATCTTACTCCTCCTTCCCAACTTGGGCTCTTGAGTTCTCAGTAAACATTTCTCACAGATTTGCTAATCCCCTTGAAAAATTAGAATGAATATTTCTCAGAGTCACACTATAAAGCCATGTCCATGGGATTCTAAAAACAGTGAGCTCTTGATTTACTCTGTAATGACAAAAGGCTTGATCATCACTTCTTCAGGCCATTATTCTGTGAAGTGCCTCTCACACTAACTCTCAAAAATCATAACAGAACTAAAAGGTAAAAGTACTGCATAGAGAATGATCTGCTGGTTCAGTCCTTTACGGATCTGCATTTCTACTGTAGCCAATGCTCCTGACTGAGGAGGTAGTCTCAGAACTATATTTGTTTTATAGAGATAAATAGTATAAGCATGTAATTGATAATCACCTAAAATGTTTGAAAAAGTGATTACCATTCATTTAAATAAATATAGCACAAAACCAAGACCATGGTAGTTATAGGAAAAGAGATTTTTTTTCAAGGAGCAACAATGACATTCTGCATTTTAAAGACAATATTACAATGGAATTTTAATATAATTGCAATTATTTTATTTTTCTTTAATTATTACATTATACAATATGCATTGTTACTTTGTTGTGTAAACCTGCCAACTGCAAAGTCTCTTGTCATTTCTGTTGCCATTAATGAATTGTCCACAACCATTTTCAACCAAAGATATACAAATAATAGTAGCAGTGAAAATAAGAGTATCTTTTAGCAATCTACAGAATCATCACTTATAATAAAGTGATAATGTAAAAATCCATAAGGTCCATAAAAAGTAATTAGACTGCCACCCTTCCCTGTTTATATTCTGAATGGATCTGGATAGTTATAATTTTATTGTACTTAACGGAGATGTTGTCCCAACACCTTTCAAAGAAATAGGATAACATTTATTTTAATATTTTTAAGACAAATAGATTTGGATACCAGGGGTGGCCAAAGATGTATCAGTTCATTTTTTGAAATCTAGCAATTTTTCTGTTTTACTGACATATCTCTAGAGTAATTAATTACTTTGACCTTCTATTTAAAACAAACACCTGAATAAAAAGCACCATCACAGTAGTAACATCAACAAGATTAAGGTGTTGTTTCAATCTTTGTGGTATTTATGAAAGTCCTATTTAAGACTCCTCTTTACCCATTCCCGTAGTTCTGGGTTTATAACTTGTTCATAGTTCGTTATTTGCACCTCTGTGATCTGTCTTCCTGGTTTACTTTCTATTTCTGCTCTGGTGTCCTTGCAGTGTTCCTATTCTAGTAAAGTCCACTAAACGTGTACGTGTAGCAGAGGGTAAAACTATAGTTTACTTCGGCTATGAATGGGAAAAGCAAGTATTTTCTGCTACCTTTGTTCAGTCCTTGTTATTGAAACCAGTCTGATGTTATCTGCCTCTGTCTCTTTATCTAGTCATGTTTGAACATTTTTTTGGATTAGAGGAAAAGGAGCCCAGCAGTAAAACCTTATCTCTATTGGCAATGTCTACAGTGCTAAATAAAATAGGACTAGAGAGCAAGCTCAAATCCTGAACCCAACCACTCATGCTACTTAATTATTAACATACTCTCTGGCATGGTTTTCACCTGTACTAGCACTCTTCTGGAAAATGCTTGGGATTGTGTGAGCCAAGAGCCACTCCTGCACACAGTTTTCTCTACCCTTCTATCCTCTATTAACTCACTACCCACCCCTCCCATCTCCAGAACTACTCCAGAAAGTCTTGTACCTTGAATACACCCACAAGTCTTGTCTATGACACTCCAAAACCTATAACAGATGCACTCAGTAACGCGCTCTGAAAACAAGATGCCAGTGGGCTGCAACATTCTTTCGTTATTGCAAAAATATGAACTGAAAAATAAAGAAAATGAAAAGTCATTATTACATCTATGGATCCAACAGTACCATCCCAGGCACAGGTCCAAGGTCAAGAATATTGCATGGATGTAGTCAGTCTATGCAAGTCAGCCTTAGAGCTAAAAAGTTCTCCCTGACTCTTTACAAGTACCAGTGTCACCAGTTGTTGCCAGAGCATGGACGCAGGTCAATGCTACTGGTGATGCAGAAAGTCACTGAACTTGGCAAGGTTTAGCTATTCATGGGTAACACACTCTAAGTATGGAGGGAGTCTAGGGGAAGGTTAATAGGTATGTTTGACTGATCACTTTCCGCCCCACTCCCCTTTTTCTCATTTAATCTAAAGAGGCTTCTGCAAGCGTTTTGGGTTCAGATGCTATGTCATTTTCTTAGGCTAAACACATAAACCATTGAGCAGGGCTCACCTTTTTTAAAACATACCTGATGCTTCCTACCCTTTGAATGCAGCCCATTTTATAAATACATCACAGAGAATTACTTATTTCCCTTCAACTCGAACAAGCTTAAATCCACAGCTTTCGTTTCTCAAGCAAATGCCCTCACCATAAGGCTATAACTTAGCCTGAGGATGACAGTGATACCTAAAGCATTCAGCTCGAAAGGGTAGTTTTGGATCTATACTATACTGGGAGAATAAGTTATGTTATTGTTGTTATTATTATTTTGTTTTAGTCCCAAACTGAATTTAATGGGCATAAATTATCCAGGGATCAATGATTAAAACCCGTGTATATTGCCTCCCACCAGAATGCTCCAGCTTCTAAACAATGTGCCAAGTGCATGCACCACAGTAATCACATCTCTTTTGCCAGCCATGGTTTCTGAAGGAAGCAGTTGTGGCTAGGCATAGATTGATCTCTGTTGCCAGTTCATGAGACTGTCCAATGTACAGCTACTAGATTTGGATCCTTTGGGAAACAGTGCTTAAGTTTCTGGATCATAAAGGGGTTCAGATGTAGAGAAGGCAATGCTGCCCAAGAAAATGTAATTCTGCAGTCATATACATACATACAAATCTTCAGACCGAAAGAGAGGTGTTAATTAAATATAGACATCTCCAGAGTCAGAAAAGGATTATCAACTTTGGAGGGAGTAGCTATTTATTTTTGGCATATTTTTGAAACGTGCTTCAAAAACAATTTTGTGCATGAGTCACCCCAAGACTATTATTAAATCGAGCGTTGACTACCATTGTGAATGGCCTTAATCAAGAACCAGTATAAACTCCATAAATTAATGATGATGCTTGTATTCATACACTTCCTAACAGACAGGATGATCTAACTATATAGTCCAGTGAAGAAAAATATTTCATTCTCAAATTTAGATCCTGAGTTCTTTCAGTGAATAAGTTCTATCCTTTCTTGAGTCAATAAGTAGCTAACAGGACATTAATTACAGGGAGCAACTTGAAGCTTGAAAAAATAAAAACCCAAATCTTCAAAAAGTTAAGTCAGAGCTTAATTTAAAAAGAGCATTACCAAAATAAGGTAAAGATAAATATGTGAATAAGGAGAGAGTGAGCCGAAACCTTGGATATGGTTGATATTGTACCCCATTTGAGTATAAAGAGACCATGACACGTTTCAGAGAGAAAAAGTTCTGAAATGCATCAACATGAAGTGAGGAACTGTAGGAAGAAAATATCAAGAAACTCTGGGAATACATATGTATTTTAATATAGATGTCTACATCTTCAAAGTTATTATAACAACATAGTCAGGAATAGCAAGAGATTGAACTTGATTGCCAAAGTTACCTCGTTTCCTCTTATTTTGATTTAATCTAGGCTCTAATTCCATCTAGAAACTTTAAAACATCGGGTTATGGAAAACCACCTATTCTTAATTTTCTGTTAGATGTGTGTAGTGTAGGTGGGACAGAGAGAAAGGAGAGTTTTGTATTAAGTAGGTACTGATGTGGCAGGAAACAGGATCTGCCGTAATTCTGACTGGCATCCCTTTACTCAGTCTATGAAATACACTGAGAGACATGATAAAGAACAAAAGTCTAGCAAAAATTGAGTCAGGGAAGTCACTAAAGTCCATAAGCAGAGGACTAGAGGAAGTGATTGCCATGCTACCATATTGCCCTTATTCATGCAGTCATGTTACAAATTTGCAATGCATCAGCATCTTAATTTTTTTTTTCTGAATACACATTTATACATTTCAGTTCTTTAAGTCCAAAAATTTAGTTCTGTAACTCCAACATTTGGTGCATTTGAGTAACTATAAATAGTTCTTCTCCCCTTTCCTCTAACTGCGGTAATTTAGCAACGTGATGCAAAATGAAACCTATCCCATATCAAAAACCCTCACTGTGCCAAGTGTTCCCAATGGTATCCTTTAGTTCGGCTCCATCCTAATCCATTGAAGGACTGCAGCTAAGGCTGTTATCAGATGAGCAGAGATGAGTAGAGATTATGATGTTATGATGATTTGACAAAGTATAAATTCCACCAAAAAATGCATTTGCAGTCACTTCAAAATTGTGTGAGTGCAAGCCAAATGTGCTCATTACCAGAATTTTTAAAATTTCATTACACATAAATGTAGAACTATCATTATGCCTGCTTCTACCTAGTGCTCCTGACACTCATACAAAATTTGGCAGTTCCTGCTTAAATTCCCAACTTTCTCCCAGGTCCTAGGTTAGCATCCTAACTTTAGAGTACAAAGAAGAAAAGGGAGATCATATTTATGTTTTAATGTGCTGTTTTGTGTTAGTGCTTATAAAGCCAGTGGCTCCTGCAGTGTTCCCTGAACCCAGTGATGATGTCTGATGATGTCTTACACAAAAATGGAGTACCTCCAACATACACATATCCTATCCAGAGATTTCCCAGGGTTTACATGCTCCATACCCTGCCTCTCAGGGTGCTTGTCTGAACTCAGATCTGTTCTCTTTCTGATTGAGGGTAGCAATATGAAAAAGTTTTTTTCATATTTTAAATTAATACTTTCTCCCAAGGCTATAGATATTCCGAGGATTATAGAGAGAAAAGATAAGACTTACGTTACTTCTGCTAGAATGGTTTTTCCGTTTACAAAACCATTCACATCTTGGCACTTAGAATTAGAGGAATTTAAGATTTGATTATGCCAATGTGAACTAAAAACTAAACCTAGGCTGCACAATGCAGGCAGACATTCCAACACTTCAGCAGAAAGAAAAATGTGGCTTTCTCCAGCAGCTTTGTCTGGATATAGTCCATCTTCTCCTTTGCTATTTCTTACCTGTGTTCCAAGAAAATTGTTTGTGCAAAGCCATACAATACCTCAGTCTCAAACTAATTGATTTTTTTTTCATTGTTCTGGGACCTAAAGGGAGGGTGTGGGCAAAAAAAGGAGAAACACAAAAACAAAACACTGGCTTCTCAGAATAAAAATTATTTCTATTGCTTAATTCAGAAGTGAAATTGAAAAATCAATTATTTGCAAAGCCTTAAAACATAATCAGTCTCATTGACATAAATGTGAAGTACACAAGTGAATTGAAAACTGTATTCCTCTATTATTGCTGAGATCTGTCACAAGTAATTTTAGAATCACTTATTGATCTTTCATTATTAAGATTTAGAAAAGCACTCATTTGCTAATCTAGGCACTTCTTAATTCACAGTAAAAACATTACCATAACACCACCAAAATGAAACACTCAGACAAACACCAATATATTATGTCAAATATTACCCCAATATAGAGAGAACTTTTCCCTACTGGAACTTTTGGTGTTTGTTTGTTTGTTTTTGTTTGGTTGGGGTTTTGTTGTTGTTGTTGTTTTGGTTTGTTTGTTTGTTTTGGGGGGGGGTGTTGTTTGGGTTGTTTTTCACTTTTTTAAGCCACTCTATCTTCATTCCTTTCATTCAGGATATTGACAGGAATGTATGACAAAGAACTAAACAAACAGTTTTCTAGGATGTAAAATTAATTGTCTACTCACATATGCATAACAAAACATGAGTGTTGGTTTATAAACAAGTCAGTCTCACTGTGGTTACTCAAAACAAATGTCTATAATTTCTTCTTATTTCCTTTAAAAATTCTCACTGAGAAATAAATGGATAATGAACTCATTATACAAACACCCCATTTGGTCCCCTTTGAAAATCATTCCTTATTATATTTGTTAATTCTAAATGATCAGTATCACCAAGAAGACTGGTAGCTAGGGATTTTTAATGAATAATACTTCTTTTAGTATGTTTTTGTAACTATAGTTAGCTAAGTATTTGACAAAGGCTGTAAGACACCGAGAACATAGTTTTCACATATGGGAGAAAAAATTCAACACCAATATTTCCTCTCAAAGCAGAAAATAGCTAAGCATCAAATATTTCTACCTGTGCCAAGTCTGATACAGCTGGCAAAGGCATGTTGCATGCAGGAGAAAAATATCTTCTCCATGAATATCACAAATCGGCTGCCAGTTATGTGCAGGTCTGTAGTAGCTGCATTGCTGGCATGGGTTCACCAGTCGTAGCTTTGGACTTGTCAGTACATAAAACATCCCTGATCCTGCAGAGCTTTATGGAGGTTCAAGCCATCTGTAAGTACATTCTTTATACCTTACACAAAATACGAGCACAGCATAATTGCACCATTTTTTCACTTCTATTGGATATTACAGCCACACTACAAGATCTATTCAAAGCACACTTTTCAAGTAATAGTCCATATGGAGTACATAAAAGTAGTAACCTGCAGTTAAAGTATAGTGAACTGACCAATGAAGTTTTAAGTCTGTACATTTGGGGCCATAAATTGATGGACTGGCAGAACTAGGATGAATTTCTTCTTATTATATCTAAAGTAAAATCAGGAAAGACAACACAATCCTTGTCTTCTCCATCCTTGTAATCGCTCAGTGTTGCAGACTATAGGAGAAAGTCCATTAGTCTGGAAATTCATAAGTTCTCATCTATAACTTAATGGCTTTTTTATTATTATTTTCTTCAGATTAACCAAGAATGTGCTTATGTAGTATAGAACTACCAGCCAAAATTGGAAGCCTGGGATAAGTCATTATACTACAAGATGCAAACAGAGTGGATATAATGAACTACTGAGCAGTCAAAAATCAGCTAAAAGCAGTATGATAAGTCCACTGATCAATTTTTCCTTCAAAAAGGACGGTAATATACAAAAAAGGGAAAAATTATGATGGAAGTCACTTCACTTAACTTTAGATTTTTAAACTGCAGATGTTTACATCTGTACTAACACCCTGGCTTGTCTTTGTAGTCAATAGAGACAAATGGGCAGCTCCAGGACACAAATCCTCTAGACTTTTTTGATGAAATTCAATGTGTCCTTCAGATGCCTACTTATAACCACTGAGAATAAGGCTAGCCTAGATGCTTAGCTCCTATATATCTGTTACATTACAAAAGTTCCATTTAGTCATATGAATCTCACATAAGGTAACTTAAATCCAAAATGTGCCTGGCAGAGTTTCCTCCTCACAACTGAACTCTTTAATGTACAGTCTTTGGGACCTTGCTGACCTTTCCTATGACCTTCCTGCACACACACAACACTACAAGCATTTTGGAAGGGTCTGCTGAATCTCACTGTATCTGTCAACACAGCTGATTCCTTTCTGAAGGAAAAAGGATAGGAACAGTGGCTTGCAATCATAGATGACAGGTCATCTTACTCATTCTTTGCCCTCAGTCAAGATAGGATATATTTTCTATCAGATAGATATAAATATATTTTTAAATCAAAGTTGTTAAAAGCTTTTATGAGTTATTACTGAGAAAAAATAACCACACTAGGAAACTCTGATGTCTGCGCTGTTCAGCTACCTCAGATTTGCGGTAGGCTCTTGAGAATAAAAATCCTGACAAAGCTGTATTCAAAAGCTTTAGCCATTCTAATTGCAGTAATTGTAACATGTTCCTACATTCCTTTTTATGGCCATGCTGATTTTATATAAAACCTCTATCTATTGTTCCAGTGATTTGTATGAAACAGAAATATCTGTAGATCTATCTGGTTAATGTGCAGGCTAATGGGAGCTACAGGGTGATAGTCTGCCCTTGATTCACTGTCTTCTTTCAATGATCCAGCTCTCTGTGCAGCCTATTAGTCTACTAATGAGTCAAACCAGTTCTGAAGTATACAGGCACTACTTCCAGACTTGCTAGAATTTGTTTGCCTCTCCCTGGTTTTTGTCAATGTCAAAGTGCTATCCACAGCATCAAGCTATTCTATTTTAAGAAGTACTTTGAGAAAGGATGCCCTTATCAGGAAAGGTTTTTAGATTTAAAAGGAAAAAAATATACATAGTATACAGCACACATGAATTAAAACTTAATGATGAATAATTCTATTGACAGAACATGTAAGAGGTGGTTTCATATGTGATACCACAGTTCTATAGCACATTTTCATAATGGAAAATTGAAAAGATTTAGAGGACTCATTCTCACATCATCTTTATCCATGGCTAATCCAAACTAGCTGAATATGTCCTACACAGAACAACAGGGAGGGTCACAGACAGCTACGGGTTCTCTGCAGGTATCTTTTTGTGCTGCCTTTCTTCTCCTCCTGTTTGAGCTGTTGCCTGGTTTTCAATTGCCAAGCCTTTGTGTCTGCAATTATTTGGTAAAGCATTAAAATGCTTTATAAATAGGATAGGAAAAGCAACCTTTTCATCTAGTGGAGATAGATACACATAGCGTATAGATTATATTTGAAAAATGCACTTTCAGAGAGAAACAGGGCTTTCAAAAATAGCTTTTGCTTGTTCAAAGAACAATTAAAGTACCCAAGACACAGTGTACCATCATGAAGAGTGGGATATTTGGGATACTAAAACCAATATACCAGTGCTCACATACTCTTATTCCCAGCCAAAGAATGATAGCTAGGATTACCTTTGCATAAACTAAAATGTGCCTGTAAAGCCATGGCCTTTCTTTGATGACTCAGTATATGAATGATTTAATGGAAAAAATTGTTTATGCCATACCTAGTGTATACAATCTTTAGAACTTTTGTTTCAAAAGCTAGTGTTTTTTAAATACTTTGGTTGCGAGAATTTCTATTTGAAAAGTTGCACAAGAAGCTCTAAGGCCTTTGTTATTAACTAGCTGTTGTAATTCTTGTTACAGCATGTAAGGTTCTTATATAGCTTGTTTGTCCTATATTAGAGCAGTTAATAGCTGAGATTTAAGTCCTCCTACTTTTAGCCTCATCTACATCTGTTCAGAAACACTGGCTGGCTGCCACTGCTCTGCAGCTGTCTAGGTTCTGTCTCTAAAGCTGTCCTGGGTCAGTAGCCACCCTATGTAACCTTATTCAAACTATAATTTGGATTGTGTCCTTTGTTATTGCTTTCTAATTTATTTGATGGTTGGATTCAAACTTCCTTTCTGCTATATTAGCCAGTGATCTTGAAATTAACCCAATGCTCTAAAACAAAATAGGTTGATGGTGGTATGGGAAGTAAAAATCTTTAGGCTAAGGGACAAATGACTTCCCTTTCCCCAATATGTACAAAGGAAACAAAAAACTATTTTTACAGCAAAGTATTTTATTCACACGGAACATGTAAGACACGCAGACACTGAATTCAGAGTAACCTTCTGCATCAGTAAATGCAGTCTCCCATTATTACAGGCTGCCAACTCAAATAATCCTGTTCAGATCTTAAATGTATGGGATAAACCTGAGAGATTCAAGAACTGACATCATTACGTTGATGGATAAAGGCACACAACGACCACCCAAGACTGTTTTTACTTGGCCAAATACATGTTTTATGTTTAGAGTATGCAGGTGTATGATGTGCACAAATCACAGCAAATGACAGGAGACAATGATAATTTCATGGAATCCTAACTTATTTTTGCAAGAAACTCATGAAAGTTATTTTTAATATTTTTGTCAGAAACTTAATGATTACAGTAGAATATTTTTACAGTTTCTGGAAGTTGCATCCTTTAGAGAACAGTGAGACACAGAAACTGACAGTACTTTTTACATTATGCCATATTTTTTCTCTGTGCTCAGATGGAATTTAGAGAACAACTCAGCTCATTCTGAAACATATACAAAGCAGTTTGTCAGCAGATGAGGCATGGAGTAGGCTCCATAGATTGCATTGACTCTGTTTAGAACAGGAGTTTACACATATAGCTTACGCATGAGCACTTCCATATAGAAGTCTAGGGTGTCCTAATTGCCACTGAAGTCTCACCCTAGACCACAATAAACTGCCGCATAATTCAATCCATTTGGTAAGAAGTGGATATTTTGGTACAAGATATCATGCTTCTGTATCCAAAGACATCACTGGCAATGAGACAATGACTGACAATAAAATGGAAACATGAAGAAATTTTTATTACTGATTTTTTGGAATGGCCAGAACAGAACAGTGTGATCCCAGGACACCATCAGAAGCTCCAGCAGGTCTAATTGTAAACAGAATAAGAGAGTCACCAAAAATAAGTAAGAGCACATCTGCAAACACATAGTTGCCATGCTACAAATCTGTTGGGGAAAACAGCATTTGGATTAGCAGTCCAAGGCCTTCCCCAAAGACAGAGTTGAATTGTGCTTCCTCATGTGTGTAGAACCACACACATAAGTATAGTGTGGTTTCCTCTGCAAAAATCTCCCAGCGTTGATTTTTGTGTGGAGAGAGGGGCCATATATGAATATGATATATATATGATATATGGGGGTATGTAACCCCCAAAAATTAAAGATATCACTACATCTGAAAAAATTAAACGTATTACTACATCTGAAATATTTTATAATTCTTTTGCATTGCAAAAGTACATATTTGACTTCATCAGTAAAGAAAGTAAATACATGATATACCGAGGATTTTTACTGTTTTGAAGCATGCAAAGCACTAGTAATCAAAACACACTTCTATTTGTTATGTTTTACTCACTTTTGGGAAATGTGACTATCCCAGAATAGCGTTCCAAAGAAAACCGTGATTCTAACAAGAAGATATAAAGGAAGGAAGTAAAAGCTCTCCACATATGATTTTGATACAGTCCAGTACTTTCAACCCAATGAATAACAAATTAAACTACCAAAGATGAATCGTGCATTCAATACACTCACAATATTCAAGATGTTCATGATATTCTGTAGGCCAACTCAGGAGTTAGGTTTTCATGTTACTTTGAGTGAAGAATGTGATCCCATTGGAGTATGCTCATTGATGCTTAAGGTTTCTGTAAAACTATCTAATCTTAAGGGCTGTATTCAGACTATTATAGCCGCCAGTGCTACAACAACAGCCTGGCAGCATGATTCATATTTATTCCCTTAGGTATTCCAGCTCTCATACAGTCAGTGGGTTAAGTGCCTCCACAAGGAAATTCAGAAACCTTAAGGAGGAAGCCTTTTCCTTTCCACTGGCAGTACAGCAAGTAAGTATCTTTGGAAGAGCTCAACCATGATTTTTGTCTGACAGTTGTACCTACTCTTGTACCTACATAGAACAGACACCTTCATTCCCTGAGATTCAGAGCATTGAATTTACTTTTGAGCACAACGAGATAATAAAGGATGCTTCCTTTTATACACAATTAGGGAACTTGACCAGAAAGAGATGCTAAGATCTCCCTCTGTTTACACCTCTTATGGAAGTACCTGAATCTCAGACAGGTATGTAGCTTGGACTGAGCTGAACTATTTATTCTCCACTTTTCCTGTTGAATCTGAATCACAGTGTAGAAAAAGACCAAAACATTCAAGGGATACATGGGAATCTATCACTAGGATTACACTGGCACAATGAAAAGACAAATCAGGCCTCAAAATAGCATAAGGTCATTTTAAACTTCTAATGTATGTAAGCTTTGAAATTTTTGCCTTTTCTTATTTTAGCAATCATAGAATGAGATGTGAAAGGGAAAACACCCTGAGCAATCACTACTTAGAGGCAGAATTTAGAGGCACACAATTAATTCATGTGCAGTGGATAGTAAAACAATTATTAAAACAACACTTAGAAAATAAAATGTACATCTATTACTTTTTAAGAATTAGAGAGGACTGTTCAAAGGACACACATTATTTACGCAATGAGCAACATGGACACATCTAAATTTTGTTGATGGGTTTTGCGTTAGAGAAGGCTGAGGGAATCTTATTTATGTTTATAAATATTTCAAGGGTGGTTGTCAAGAGGATGGGACCAGACTCCTTTCAGTGCTGCCCAACAATAGGATGAGGGGCAACAGGCACAGAGTGAAGGACAGGAGGTTCCATCTGGATATGAAGAGAAACTTCTTTACTTTGAGGGTGCCAGAGCACTGCAACAGGCTGCCCAGAGAGGTTGTGGGGTCTCCTCTGGAGACATTCAAAACCTGCCTGGACACATTCTTGTGCAATCTGCTCCAGGTGAACCTGCTTTAGCAGGTGGGTTAGACTGATGATCTCCAGAGGTCCCTTCCAACCACAACCACTCTGTGATTCTTTGAATATGATATATTGCTTTCCTGGTTAGGACTTTCTTTAATAGGGGTAGCTAATACTCTAAAAATATTTCATGAATGTGTCTCGGTTCATGCTCTTTCAGTGTAAATGCACAGAATGATTTATAACTTCTGTGGTACAGACAGTTTTTTTTAAAGCATGTTTCAAAGCAAATTGAGCAGAAGTTTGGGTTTGTTATTTTTTGTTGTTGTTGTTGTTGTTTTTCCTTTTGTTCTTCAACTCCACAAGAATTCATATTTCATTGACATTAGTATGGTCCACCTGAGTGGGTTAACAAAATAAAGACAGATGTCAGTGGAGTAACTCTATCACTTCTTTAGTTGAAAGATGCCACTGACAGACTTCTGTGCCCACTCTCACAGAAATATCTCCTGATGATATCTCCCTACCACCAATATCTCAGAAACCAGCAAGAAGTGTTATCAAATGGTATCTGTTTCCTTGTGTGTTCATGCAAGATTTCACACTTTCCGCAGACAGGAATTTGAGAATTATAAGAGTGACATGAAGAGAAAGATGTTTTGTAGGACTGTTTTAATATACAGCTACTAAGAGCAACACATTCTTTTACTCATAGACATGGGCCTTTCCCTCTCTTCTCTGTGCTTGTGGTAGTGAAAACAGAATGGTTCAGTTATTTCAAGACAAGTAGAAATCACACAAAAAAGAAATCACAAGCCCCACAGGTGATCATGAGCAGTATGACAGGAATATTATGTACTGGTTGCACTGGCAGTATAGACACAGCAGCAGGCAGGAGGAGAAGGAGGTGGAACTAGTTTTCTACTCTGGCAACTGTAATTTCATAGAGGGTCATGGTGTCCCTGAGATTTTGGTCAGCTTTCAACAGTGTGATCCTTCTTCACTTCACTGCAATACTGATTTCTGTAACTGAATATGTCAAACTGCATTTTCAACAACATCTTGAGTACTACTTCAGAGCTGACAGGCATGAACTGCTACTGTATTTTCAGCAGTATTAGACACAGCACTGATCTGGGAGTTCAGTTCATCAGTGACCTACCTGATTTGTTACCTCCCCTCTAGAAGAGAGGTTTATTATCTCTCCCAGGTTTCCAGATTGCTTTTCTATTATCTATTTATCTTCTACACTTCTACTGACTACGTGCTTTAGCCGATAACTGCCAGCTGCCTCAAATTCTCTGTGATGCCTGATAGAGATCTTTTGCAGTTGAGTCTATTGCTGTAGTTACAACGTCCTGTGTTCTGTGTCCCTGGGAGCTGTAAAAGAAAAATAATTTTATTGGGTGAGGAACAGACATGATTGATGCTTATAGAGGAGACTGACCTCAATAGAAAGACATGCTTTGGCTATGTTTTATCATTAGAATTCTACAGTCTTATCATATTCATATGAATTTTATCACAAAAATTGAAGTATACATATCTCTTTCACTTAGAGAACTAGGATTATGATTTTATGCTAGCGACAGCTATCTGTGTGTAGGAATGAGGGTAGAGTGAGACACAGGCTGACAATGATTAGTTGTTGATACAAATCTTACAGAAGGTGGCCTAGGTGATTTACCAATATAATTCTAATGATAATACCCTGTGTATTTGCTAGAGATGAAGAGCATGCACACCACATCATGGACATGTTGCATGTGGACATCAGACAAGTTTGAATTGTGTATCTATGGAACAGCAGTCAGTCCAGAAAACAAAACAAAGCAACATGATCAGAATGTAATCTTGTGTAGGCCAGAATGACACAAAATTTAATTTTATTTATTTTTCAGCTTCCTTTGAAAATCACTTTCCTAACGTTCTACAAAACAATACATAAACTTTAATATTTCACTGTAAAATACAATGTAGCCATGCTTTGCATTTTACAGGAACTGTCTGAGCTCCTATGTGGCCTATGATTTTCTTCAGGACATTCAAAGTGTTTGAATATGGAAGAGAGCTTAACACTGTCAAGTATACAACTTTGATTTCAGTACTAGTGGCTTCTCTGTGAAAGACCTTACATCAGATTTCATCCTAATTTACACATTTTTAATCCTGTAATTGTCGGCCTGCCTGGAAGTGACAGTGAGTTTGACCATGGGCATCTGTACCCAAGCCCCCTTTGTTTGTATGCCCGAGACCACTGCTTAGTGTTTGCTCTTCTCTCCACTTGGCTCAGGGGACCTCTCTTGAGAGCTTGTTGGTCTTTCAAGGCCAGTAGTGCAACCTGTTGGCAGGACAGATGCTGTGACTGCTGGGATGCTGAGCACAGGCTCCCTTCGGACACTTGCACAAGAGATGACTGACACCACTACCCAAATTAATGCAAATGCAACTTCCACAAGCTTCTCTGGCAGTCACCAAGGATGTTTGCTCCTAAAAACGTCCCTGGACTCAGGTACGTAACTCAAGTATTACTTAGTGTATGTGATGGCACGAAAATGACTCCAAACTGTTCAATCTGTTTCAGGAATAAAAGTACTTGCTCCTCTGATGAATTACTTACTTCTCCTTACAACTACAGTGCCAGGATCTGCCCAGAGACTGTAGCCACCTGGCTGCTTTACAAACACGTGACAAAGTATTCTCTCCTGAATGTGAATAACTTGCAGTGGAAGCAGATGACACACAAATTATAACAATAGTATCCTTGAGAAAGAAGGAATGATAAAATGTTATATTACTGAGTTTTCTGGGTCTGTGTCTTATGGTTTAATGATTACAGTGTAAAACATAGAACAATTCCTAACACTTCTCGCGCAAAAGCAAACAGATTCATAAGCAAAGGAATTTGTGCTCCAAGATGGCAGTCCTCTCTTGATAGATTCTGTGATGTGTAACAGGTATTGCCACTCGTGCTGCAGCTTTTTTTTGGGGGTGCCACGCTTCTTTCCAGATTATTTTTCAAACTTTTTTGTTCGCTATGTCTGATGCTAGTTAGGGGATTCAAATGTTATTAATGGAAAATAAATAGACAACCCTATCAAGTCCTTCCCTTCTTCACTTCACTCAGCAAACTGGAATATCCCCAACTACAACACAAGTTCTCTCTCCCCCTTCCCTTACACAGGCAGTCTCAGTTCCTAACACATATGTGAAGATCCTATTCATAAAGCTCTCACTAAACAAATAACATGCGATAAATTTTAAAATAAAATATAATCCCATGATAACCACATTTACTTTTGCACACATTTTGCAACATAATGTCAACAACTGTGATTAGTCCAGCCTCTTCACAGTTCTTTAAATGTTGCACATAATGTGCAACTTTTACCCATGAGAACAGACATTATGATAAAGGCTTTAATTATGCAATTATATGATTATGTTCTCTTTCCCTACAGGATTTTAGGCTTAAGGTCAGAACTTTTGGAGAATTTAGTGGCCACTTTCATAAATACGTTCATGATATATACAAAACAGTTATTGTAACTTTTTTTTCTTTTAAGGTAGAAGAAAAGGAGGCAGAGATGACCAAGATTTTAATCAACAACTCATTGCTGACTTGTCAAATTTAAGTTCCTGCTTCAGAAGAGAGATCCCACGTTTAGCACAAAAAACACTCCGATGCTACTCTATGCAACCTTTTCGTGGAATCGTGAGGGCACACAGCCTTACAATATGAAATACTTGGCAACCTCAGCTCTGAAGAGGAGGAGAACGGGGTGGGGCGCTGGGTGGGGGAGTGGACACGTCTTGTGCTGCCAGAAATGAGGTGAAGAGCGCGACACGCGGCCAGTGGGGCTCTCTGCGCCCCTCTCCTCCCCGGCGAGCGCACACAGCCGCGGCCGCGCCTCCGAGCGAGGGTGGGTGCGTCCTCGGCTGCTTCGGAACCCGCTGCGGTAGCGCCGGGCGGGCAGGTAGGCGGGGAGGCCGCAGGCGGCGGGGCCTCACGCCTCACCCTGGCGGGCGCGGGGACCCGCTGCTGCCCGCCTACACCCCCCCGGCCCGGCACGACCCGGCCCGGCCCGGCCCGGCGCAGCCCGGCGCGGAGCGTCCCACCTCCCGCGCTGGCTCCGTCTCCCCGGTCCGGGCGCCGCGCCCCCGCCAACCCCGCGGAGCCGGGTTGGGCAGCCTGGGAGGCGTCTCCTCCGCAGCCCCCGCCCCCCCTCGCCCGTGCTGAAGCGCCTCGGCCGCTCCCCGGCAGCACCCCCGGGACAGCGGCGCCCCGTCGGCCCCGCAGCAGCACCCGGGCCTCCCTCTCTGCCGCCCGGCCCGGGCTCTCCCGCCGCTGCTCCGCTGCCGAGGACACCTCATGGGAAATAAATAAATTTAATTACCCCGCTCGCCCCCGCGGCAGGGAGAGAAGCCGGCGGCGGCCGCGGGATTAGATCCGGCCCAAGCTAGAGACCAGGTAACGTAACCTACCCGCCAGGAGGGAGGAGGAGGAGCAGCGAGGCCGCTGAGGTCGCCCCCGCAGGGGAGGGCTCCGGGGGACGGAGAAGGGGCTGCCGCAGCCGGGGCGCGCTGGCATGGTCCCCGGCTGGTTGCGTGAGGGCAGCTGCCCCCGCGCTGTGCGCGCAGCACTGTCAGTCACTGACACACACGCACACACGAGCCACCGCCCACGCAGGTGTGGATGGATGGATGGATAGATGGACGGACGGACGGACGGACGCCGCATGGGGCGCAGCCACCGCCCCTCGCGGGCGCTGCTCCTGTCGGGCTTTGTCCCCCGGTACCAAAGCAGCCACTGCAGGGAGACGCCGCACTCCCCGCCGGCCCTGCAGCCAGCGGCTCCCCGCTGCCATGTGGGCGTCCGGCTTTGACATAAGGGCGAGGAGGCGGGCGGCGGGGCCGAGCCGAGACCGCAGCTTCGGGGGGGAGCGGCGCGATCCCGCCCCCGCACCGCTGCGCGCATCTCGGCGGGGTGGCGAGCTGGGGCGCAGGGGCCGCCTCCCGCCGCATCCCCGGGCGCTGCGGCACCGCCCGCCCCGAGCAGAGTCATGGCCGGGGCGGCCCCGCCTCGGGGGCAGCTCCGCTGGGAAATGTGGACGGGGAGCAGCAGCCGCACCAGCAGCGAAGCAAGGACCGTGCCGCCGCTCTTGCCGTCATCAGAAACGGGCCTGCAAGAAGCGCTGATGTCATAGCTCTGTGGTCAGGATGACCTTGGGGAACGTGGGTCTGGATGGACCCTTTGCTGCACGTGCCAGCTGCAGCACCTGTTACCCTGCTCTGGCCGCTCTGAGCCCGACAATGCTGGCATTATTATCTCCAAACATTGCTAGCTTTAGTTAGTGATTGTGTACTCCTTGTGTAACTGGTACCAGAGGAGGGAAAATATTGCTTCTCCATCATTCTCTTTACTTGACCTCTGCTGTCACACAGTGGATTCAAGGTCCTTGAAGGGAATGGTTTGAGCAGCCTCCTTGGCAAGGAGCAATCATCCCGAGAGAAAAGGGGTTTTCTGTGCCCATGGAGACCCCTGTGCCCTGAGTTTGTAGTTGCTGAAGTGGCCCCTACAAGACACTGAAGCAAGGAAACAATCTTAGAAGAGACCGAGAAGTTGCCCTGTTCACATTTCAGAGACCAGAGTGTCCCTGGCTACTCCTGGTAGAGGATGTTACCTCTCAGTCCTGCAGGGTCGCAGGACAGACACAGGTCCTCCAGTGCTTTTCCAGTCAGGTGGACAGGAAAACAAAGCAAAAATTAATAACATTTAAAGACGACTCTTACTGAAATTATTATTGAAAGCTGTTTTCGGAAAAAGAAACTGAAGGAAGCTAATGCCTCATGGAGGTGTCCATTCCTGTTTCATTGGTCTCTATAATAATCCCTCATGCTTTCATAGTGACATCCAGCTGTGCCTCTCAAGTTACTTATCAAATAGTAATGAAATAGGTGCTTGCATCTTCCGTTGCAGGAATGGGGCCATAAACTTAACCGCATACCAATTGAGCCAACAAAATATTGCCTCAGCTCAGTCTAGATCTTCAAGACAGAGGGAGGTAGACCGATATTTAAAGGAAGCAGAAAACTGACAAATAGTTCAATACAAGTTGTAAATGCTTTTACGTACAAGTATTAAATCTGGAAATAATGTATATGTGATTCCCTCCTTATTTTTAAAGACAACTCTCTCTCCTTCCATTATTGTCTGCTAGCTTTGAATACCATACCTGAGAATCAGTGCTGACTATCTACTCCGTCTGCATGGTAGAATAAGTTCAGAGAAGAAATTATACTTCAGATGTTTCTGTTATTTGTGCAATTTATTATAAAACTGTAACTCCATGTATCTGTAATGGCCCAGCTAGCTTAGTTTGCAACAAAGTATTTTAAATGTAAGTGGCTTCAGAGCAAAATCAGTAATCATTTTGAATAGGCAAAGAGTGGTAGCTGGAGGTTATGAGTTTTATTTTATGGCAGCAGTAAGTGATTTTGGTTAATGAAGTCAGTCTTATTTTATTTATATGATAGAGTTTGGAATAACATAAATATCAGCTGTGGTCTTCATGGAAGGTCTTCACGGATGGTACAGAAATAAATTCACATGTTTTATGGATAAGAAATACTTTGGATTATGTAGTGATACAACTGATCTGAACAGGTATTTGACGTGTAAAGTGATGAAGGAAGAGTAGATACAAACTTTTGCAGGAGACTTTGAAATATACAAAGGGAAATATCAAAGAAACTGAATACAGTTAAACATTGTGGCTCTGCAAGTGAAGAGAGCTGGAATTCTGTTTCAGCAATTTTCAGGGTAAATGAATGCATCATTAATAGTATACAAAAAAAGTCTCCTTCCAGCTCTTTAACCTAAATCCATCTGTCACTTATCTGCGGTATATATTGGATTTAAGCTCACTCAGCTCTTGCTATGGAAAAATCCTCATTCTAGAATCTGAGTTTTACGGAGACAGGAGATCTTATGGGCAGATTTAAAGGAGATGCTGTTATTTATGGACAGGCAAGTTAAGGGGGAGAAAAGAGCACTTCTTGAATCACAAGCTGTTTTGTTTGTTTTTGTTAATGTTTTTCTTTCATTACTCTTCTTTCCTGAATTTTGTTCACTATTTCATGCTTTCTGTCTATTTCTTTAAATATTTATACATATATAAAAATATATTTCTGGTACCCATTACCCATTGCTTATTGGTTTTCTTAATTTTAGAAAAATATATCCTTCTAGATATCCTTTTTTTCTTAAGTAAATTATCTTGTCCATTTTTCACAATGAGCAGGTGGTAGCACTTCCAGTAACTCTGGTTATTGTTGGGGCCCTTCCAGTCCAAGAAAAGGGACTATGGCTCACCTGCTTTTTTTTTTTTTTTCTATTGCAACATCACATGATTCCTATAAAGAGCTGAATTTTTCTTGATTAGATGATTGCTTTAGAAAAAATGGTGTCTGAATATAATTCTTAATTAGTTATATCCTTTACACCATTTGCTAGAATTAGAGCTGTCCATTTTCTTATGCAAGGACCAAGAAAAGAAGAACGGGTTTGGGCTGTGCTAGTAATCTGTGCTGCTAAATGAATCTTATGTTTCAAGGTCAATATGATTATGAAAACATATAATTCTCATTTGATTTTTATTAAAAAGGGTTAGGTCATAGCCATTAATCATTGATAGAGAACATTTCCAGTTTCTGCATCTGTTCATGTAATATATGTGGCCTAATGTTTGAACAGAATCAAGGAGGAGGTTAGATGGGAAAATAGGACTCATTGGCCAACTGTTTTATGTGTCAAATGAAAGTGAGAAACAGGCTGTGTTCCACATACACAACTCAGTCCAAACCTGCATTCCTTGACTTGCATGTATTTGTGAGCTGTTGTGCCAGCTTTCATAGTTTTATTGTGAATCTTGGAACATTTGAAGAAAATTTTGCAGTATTCAAACAAAAGTAATTGGGATATATGAATAAGGGCATGATATTCCATGACTTGAGGAAGAGAGTGGGTTGGACAGATTGACTGGGGAACACTACTTGGCTTTCTAATCTATAATATATTTCTGATATTTCTTATAGGTCTTGGTCTTGTAGCCAAGCAATCAAAATAATGTTAAGCTTTTATTGAAGAGAAAATGTCTAGCTAACCAGGTCACAGTGGCTGACAAACCAGAGTCTCAGTTTGGGTTTTTTTTCCTCTCAGTCTCAAGATTTTAAATTAATAATATTTGTGTCTGGTAGGGTGGTTAATCATTAGCAGATCATTCTTTTGTTGATTATATTTTTAAGTTTAGTTTATGCAATGTCTTTAAGTAGTTCCTTTATTTGTTATTTTCAAGGTCAAGCCTCCAGTTACATGCTAATATTTTTTTTATTTTCAGGACATGGTGGTTTCCTGTCTCATGACACTTGCAGTAATATGTAATCAGAAGTGTGCGTTAAGAACATTTGCTTGAGAAAAACTGAATAAGCATTTCCAAAAGGATATTAATATAACTAGGGCAATTTAAAAAGTTCCCAAAATGAAGGAGGAAAATTAATGGAAAAGAGTGGAGCCTTAGCATAGCATATGCTTTTGCTTTGTGATTGTAAGACTTAAGATCATAAAAAATGGAATTAGTGTTAATTCACAAAAGGAAGCAGTAGAAAACAAACTTAACCCTGATTTTTATTTTTTTTAACTTTAAATTTAGCTGTTGATGCATTTTATTTTAACCTGGTGTCATGATTATTGAATGTGAAGTATTGAATGCGTTTCAGTTCCACCCAACAAGAAAGAAGTGCTCTTAATAATAGTGTAAATCATATAGAATTGGCTAATAACTTTAGACTGCAGGAAACTTGTACTTTTAAGTCAACTATTCACAAGCTGCAGAAAGCCCAAACATTATAGAAGTTGGAATATTTCAGAATAGGTAGATTTGACATTCTTTTCATATGGTTACTATGAAAGATAATGACAGCATCTGATTTTAATGGTCAAAGCATAAAACTCTGTGGACTGGAGTTGCCTGAACATGCAGGATTGTTTAGACAGTGTTTGCTTTCTTCCAGCCTGAACGTTTGTATCCCCCAAAAAAACACTTGCCAGTTGTTTTGACAGCAAGCTTGGTAGTTATTTCACTTTTATCTCTCTTTAAGGCTTTCCAATGGAAGGACTAAGCTGGAGGTGATGATCAAGGTCCTGTGGGAACATTCAGAAAGCACATTGCACAGAAGACAGCTCAGAATACCTCCTGTATTTAATGACTTTTCTTATCTTTATATATTTTTGAGAGCTCTGGTCCTTTAGAATAGCTCGTCTTCCCACACCTGCTAGCAGACTCTTGCTGCAGCTTCAGGCATGACCATTGTACAGTGCCCTTCACATGGCCTCAGTGTCAGCAAACTGTTGGCAGCACTCCCAAGTTTTGCACTTAAGGATAGAACATATGACAAAGAGTTGTAATGGTGTCCAAAATACGTTTTGCATCAAAGAACTTTACCCATTTGCTGTCCCTACAGTGGTGATAACAACAGAGCCATGATGTATGTTGCCTTTTGCATGTGTTCCATGCAACAGAAATTAGTAAAATCAGTCACAAAACAGCACTACATCATCCCTAAAAATAGATTTTTTTTTTTCATAGAAATAGATGTTAGCATTCATGCCTGCCACTCGTGACTTAGACAGCCTTGCAGTCTATGGTACAAACAAAAAGGAGACAAAAGAAGATGAAATCCCAATTTATCTCTTGTATTAGTATCAAACTCATAGTGTCAGCTTCAGATTTATACTTCTCAGTCTTGTTTTCTGAATTCAAGAAATACTGAGAACAAATGTGTATTTTACAGCACTAAAAACATGTGAAGGAACACAGCAAAAAGACTTACCATTTCTGTGCCAGCAAAAATGGCAAAAACATACATAGAATCACAGAATCATAGAATGTCCTGAGTCTGAAGGGACCCACAAGGATCGTCAAGTCCAACTCCTGTCCCCACATATGACAACTCCACAGTTCACACCATGTGTCTGAGGGCATTGTCCAGTCTCTTCTTGATCACTGCCATGATGAGGTCTCCTCTCAGTCTCCTCTTCTGCAGGCTGAACAAACCAAGTGACTTTAGCCGCTCCTCATACAACTTCCTGTCCAAACCCTTCACCAACTTCATAGCCCTCTTCTGGACACTCTGTAGTAGCTTAATATCTTTTTCATGCTGCAGCACCCAGAACTGCATACAGAGCTCCAGGTGAGGCCGCACCAGTGCAGAGCAGAGCAGGATGATCACCTCCCTGCCCAGCTGGCAATGCTGTGCTGGATGCACCCAGGACACAGCTGGCCCTCTTGGCTGCCAGGGCACACTGTTGGCTCATGTTCAAGTTGCTGTGGACCAGAACCCCCAGATCCCTCTCTGCAGAGCTGCCTTCCAGCATCTTGTCCCCCAGTCTGTATGTACAGCCAGGGTTGCCATGTCCCAGGTGCAAAATCCAGCACTTGCTCTTGTTGAACTTCATGCAGTTGGTGATTGCCCAGTTCTCCAATTTGTCCAGAAAATCAGTTCCTACTGTAATGTGTTTAATCAGCATTGCAGACAGAGAAATGCACTCGCTTTCAGCATAGGCATTTGAAATAAGCTGTGTTAAAGAGGTGGTTTTCTTTTTAACATTAGATATGAAGTGCTTTGTGGCATTTTTTTTTCCAAATATCTGGGATAATGATATAAATATTTGGCAATGAAGGTTAGAATTTTTGAAGTGACACAGGATTATGTTCAAACTACCAACCATAACAACTTGGCTTCTGAGAGACATAGTTGCTTTTCTCTGCTGATCTTACAGAGTTATGGAAATTGGAAACCTTAAAATGTAGAACATCTTAACAGTTTGCCATGTTATTGAATTAAAATACCATAGGACTTGTGTTTATGAAATTGACCTCCGATAGTTTGCATTCATAATATGGTGCTCAGGGCAGGTTCAAGAAAGAAAGAAAAAAGAGCAACTTGGTGCAAATAAGCTTCCCATGGGAATGTAGGTGTTTGATTTCTTAGCAATTTGAATTTTATGTGTTAAACTCCATGATAATTCTGCCTTTGCTGAGTATCCTCTCCATCGAACTTTTCTAAAAGTTAACTCCTTTTGCATGCTATGCCAGGGACAGATGTGGATCTGAAACTGTACTGGGCCCTGTGTTCTCAGCAATGCCACCTGTTGATGTTAGAGATGGAAACTGGTGAGCTATAAACTGCAAACTGGAACGGAAGACTAATTTCAGAGACAGAAAAAATGTGCCTAGGACAAAGACTCAAGCTGGCTGAGCAGGAGGGGTTGCATCTGGTAGCAGGTGGACAGAACAGAATAGACCATGGAGAGAAATTGGTACTGGAAGCTGAAGAAGGCAATGGGTCTATCATCCCATACCAAACCCTTTTTAAGATGTACATCTTTATAATAGTTTGTACATAATGTTAAACTAAAGGCTTCCTTTTTGCCCTGTGAAATTTTTAAGATCTCTGCTCATTGTGTCACACAGGGGTTCTAACTCCCTGCCTTCCATTAGGCAGCCCCTTTCCCTTCTTCTTAACAACACTACAAAAGGCGAATCAGGGGACTCAATAGCCCATGATTAGAAGCCACACCACCAGATTTTAGCAAGGAGCGAAAAAAGGTGGTGTATTTTGAGACCTCTGGGTTGTATATTTGAGGAAAATAGGTAGAAAAGAATGTATCATAATAGTCTGTATTTACAAACCATGAAGTATGTATTGTATTTGTGAAGAATAAGAAAAAAAGAGAACCTGTTTCCTTGTTCAGGTGCAGATATAATTATGTTGGCTAGAGGCATCAGGTAGTTTTTGTCCTCATGTTTTTCTGATGTAGTTACCTAAAAAGAGATGTTTTGATGTAGTTATGCTGGATATGAGGGTGCTTTATTTCAATTTAGCTTATTTCCTCATTCATATATAACAACACCAGAGTGTTGTAGGCACTGTGCATGGCCTGTTTCAGTGTTAGCTGTATTATAGTAGTGAAAGAGGTTTATAAGCAAAGCTAATGAATATAAGGGCTAAACTCACATAAGGTAGAGAAATCCAGCAAGGGCATTCAAAACTGAGACCTAAAAGTGCTGTGGTGTTTTCTCTCAGTCAAATAATATGTCAGTGTTGCTTGATTGGCATTTCCTCTGCTTCTGTGACTCCAAGTCCAAACCTGAGCTCCCTTCCTCTCATGCATTTCCACTGGGTTAAAAAGAGTTACTCGTGGTTTATGCACGGTGATGTCTGAAGAAACTCTTTTGATTGCTTCTCAAGACTCAGTTTGCCTTTTGGATCACTTGCTTTGGCTTGCCTGGTTAGTTTAAATGGAAATTACTTCTCATAATGATTACCAGAATGATTTATCTGTTTCCAAGCAAATACTTTCATATGTCCATCTTTGTTCTTCTCTTCCCATCTTTCTTTCTGCGAGAGCATTTTCTCTCTCTCCATTTATTAGAATGAAAATACTCAAGGTAAAATATCAAGTTACTCTTCTGCTCTGCTCATCCTACTGGTGTAGTGGGTTTTCCACACTAAAAATGGAAACTGTCAGACATGCTCTCTTGTAGGACAGCTTTTATGTGGCATAGATGGTGCTGCTCCATACTACCTAGTATTTATGTTTTATCATGCTATTTTTATCTTTTGAGTTAAAAATGTTTACATTATGTACCATTCTCTTTTTAACTCTGCCTTTCAGGTGCTATGATTAGGTAAAGAAAAAATGTAGCCTTAGAAGAATGACAAATGTAGAAGGTGAAAACAGAGTAGAAGGGAAATAGACAATAACCTGAGGAAATATTATTTTGAGGTATTTAACACAGGCAAATATCTTCGAGCTAGCAGAAGTGGAATAATGTGTCATATTTTCTGTCAGAGTGGGTTTTAGTTGTCTTCAGATTTTTTTTTAATTTATTATTTTTGAGAAAGGAGTAGAGAGAATGTTGACCTTTGCTTTTATTATTTCTGTGAGCTAATTGTAGGCTGTAGGAAGGTTTTTGTTGCTGATGAATTGTTGTGTTGTCTGATCACCAAATGGGTGTGCACTCTTGACAGTGCTGTTGTGTATACCAGTATATCCATCAAACAAGATGTTAATAAAGAAATGCATATGAAATACAATATGAGAAAAAATTTAAAAAGAATTGAGCAATACAATTCTCAAACATTAATATTGCAGCCTTGAAAATAAAAGGCAAGTGTTGAGTTTTATAGTCATTGTTTAGCCTGGTGACTGAAAATATCTTGAATTACATTGAATAATGTAAGACACATTCAAAACCATTACACTTAACACTGTAAAATTAAATAAAGGTTAGAGCTAGTATTCAGATGTACTTGAGTAATGATGGCCTGTGACCTCAGTGGGAGCCAATGTGGACTCTGCAGTATGGGTTTGGTCAGGTGCTTTAACAGTGGGCACGCAAAAGGGGGATTGCTCCTGGTTTATGGCTTGTACAGCACAGGGAAGCCCCACGCCAGCCTGTACCCTGCTGACACATCCCACCCTACCTGTTTGTTAAGTGACTCCCTCTCACTTGTGCCATGAAAAGGGAGCTCTGACATAGGAAATGTGAATATGTCATGTATACATTGCTGTGTCCACTAGCAGCTGTGTGCATAAAGGAGTGTTGATCCACTTGACAGTTTCCAGCTCAGAATTATTTTTGTGATTAAAAAAATAATAGTGACTTCCACCACTATGCTTAATAATAAAGCTGGTTGTTTTGTGCAACCTGGAAACTAGAGTCATATTGTATTTATAATGTAATAGGATACACGCGCCTGTCCTTTCCACTATTAAAATAGGTCCTCCTTCTGAATGTGATAGCACAGAATGCTGTTAATAAAACAAGATGTTCTTGCTTAACTAGATAATCAGCTTGCACTTTTGAATATACTTTAGCATTGCTGAAATATTGTGTATCTAAAATGGTGATTTATATTGTATTGTTCTCATTGCAAGTGTGTTTTAGCTATGAGACCATGATTTTTTTTTTTTCTGGTACCTATTTCCTGAAAAAATAACAAAGCTATTGTAGTTGCCATGTCCAAGCTTACTTTTAAATTCTTATACTTAAATTGCTAGTCTAATAGAAAAGAGTTCTTACAGACTACTGAATGATACTTTTTATTGAGGATCCAATAGATGCTTTTTACCTTAATAAGGTAGTTACAATTTTTTTTTTCCATTTACTAGTTTTGTCCCAGGTGTATAAATACAACATCTTTTTTTGTATGTAGCATAATAGTCTTGTGAAACGTAAATTAGCCACCTAAATTAGTATGTTTAATTTCACTGTTGCTGGTTCCTGGGTAAGTAGGTTGTTATCTCTTAATAACTGAAGCTTAAATCCTACTTTTAAGTCAATCCTCTCTTCTCTAACACTCTCACAGGATGAAATCAGAAGTTATAACTGTATGCTGAACAGGCTATTTAGAAGTACTTTGAACAGCAGATATAGTTATTTTATAAGCAGAGAACCTTGCATTCTGGTGTAGTCTCAAGGAAGTATCTGTAATACTTGCTTCTCATTATGGCAACTGGATATATGTAAGTGAGGAGATGATAGGTCTGTAATAGAAATAATTGTATGTATCTATGCAAACACACAGGGTGATACAAAAATAGGAAGAAATACGCAACATCCTGCATACTAGGACATGAAGTGGAGAGAAGGCGGCACTGGAAAAAGAAGTGTAGGTATATTGATTCGATGTTTCAAGAAGTTTGAGTGTTGCAGCATGATATTTATAGACTATATTGATTCACCATGAGTACCACAGATATATGTGGATGTATTTTCCATAAAATCCTTTTGATTCCTTTGGAACATTTCTGTGACCAGGTGTGTAGAAGGAATACTGGATACTGATGGATAAAAAAGGAAGAGTGTTTCATACAAGGAGACTAGTGTGGAAAAAACGTGGGACTAAAGGAGGGAAACTGCATGTTGGCAGTACAGGAGTGAGAAGAGATGTAGATTCTGGACCCAGTAAGAAAATAAAGGGATCGAATGCCTGGGAAAGACTTCACTGCCATTGCTCTGAGTGCACAAACTGTCAGAACTGAATGCGTGATTCTTTAGGCAGCATTTAATAGTAAATTTAGCCCCCTAAAGAATGAAGGACTCCTATAATCAAGCAAGGTTTTGCTCATCCAACTAAAGCAGAGCAGGGTCATGTTTCCAGTGCCAAGTGGCTGAGGTTGTTTGCTACATAGCTGTTCTCACTGCTCCAAAGGGGAGTTTGAACTGTTTGGTCAATCCCTGCTGGCTTCATTAACTTTGTGTGTTTGTTTCTGTTACCCCATTGAGAAAGAATGGTTTGTATTTGTGTTCCTAAAAGACTGGACCTGGATTATTTAACCAAACCCCACTGAGCGTGGAACCTTTTGTATTTGCTTGAATTTGTGCTCCCTGGGTTATTTTCATCTGCTTCTTTGACCTTGCCAGAGGGAATCCCTGTTTATTTCTTCATTTGGTAGAACCATTTATCTGGGCCCTGCTGAGGATAGAAACGGGCTGCCTACTTTCTGCTGCAAACGGGAAACATAAGAGACTATCACTTGTCCTAAAGAGTAAAAGGTTTATGCAAGACATTTTTTGATTCAGATTTTTTTTTTTTTTCCCCTTCAAAGAATTGGCAATTTCTTGTCTTGGAGGGTGTTGCAGTGATTCTTCAAGCAGCAATAGGAAGGCTGATGACAGCAGTGAGAAGATGCAAGGTCTTCAAGGTAGACAAAAAAAGGAAGGTACATGATATAAGCTGTCAGGCTGCTGGGCTTTAATGATCAGGCAGTCCAGCAATTCATCAACTTGGTTTTTTGCCCTGCTTTTGAAGAAAGCCATAAGACCTAAAAAAACCCCTCTCTGTGCCTCAAAGTGGAGGGAATACATAATACTGTCAGAGCACTGGCTTTAATTCCAGTCCTAAAATGCAGTAGCATAAGGATTAGATCAGATTGAGCAGTTCTGTCGTGGGCTGTGGGCTGAGTTTTGGGAGGCTGTTTGTGTTACTGCTAAAGTTACCATCTTAAAAAAACACACACATGCAGAAAACAGCTGCTGTGGAGCTACAGTGAACCTTCACATTGATCTGAACCTTTTACCTGTGGGAGCTAAGAGTGTTGTATTCATCTCAAATAGACATACTCAGTGTGGCTTGAAAGAAGCTGATTAGTTCAGAGAGCAGAAAAGAAAACCAAGCTGTAGGGGAAAGGTGCTGCTGTCACGGTATTCAGGCCAGCTGGGAGTTGCGTAAAATTTATCTGTCTCCTGAGGAGCCTCAGTTGGCAGGATCTGTGTGGATTTCTGCCTGTAAAAATAAAGCTGCTTTACCCTGTAGAAACTACAGCCAAGAGTTGATCCCTTGGAGGTGAAAGCTTCTGCCAGCACAGCTGCCCCTCTAGGCAAAGTACAAAGACATTATACTGCCCCCTTTAATCAATATGGGTTCTACCTCCTTCTTGACTTTAAACAAAATCACTTCATCAATTGCTGAATATTTTTATCACTATGCTTATATGCCAAAGTAACATTTACCCAAGTACAACTGTCATGTTCCCACTGTAAAGTACACCTACATTTATTGCTTACTTGTTCTAAATGACTGCCTTAATCATGGTCCAAATTTGGCTGAAAAGCTGAGTGTACCTCCCAACAAATATAACATATATTTAGCAATTTATATATTTGTATGTAAATCATAAACTTTGAATCTGGAGACTTTCTTGCATTTTCTTACAGGCTGGAAACAAATATATTTTTGCTTAACATAGTAATTATGCAACTACAAAGATTTGCTAAGTTAAAGCTAAGAGTTACAGGGTTTCACAAGACGTATACCGTTAAAAATTAAGATGCCAATAAAGGCAGTAGTACCATTCCATTCAAGCTCATTTTCCTTTTCACTTGTATTTTGCAATGTCCTTGCAACATCCTCTCCCCTCTGAAGACTCTTAGAGTTCTAGAATAGTTTGTGTTGGAAGGAACCTTAAAGATCATGTAGTTCCAACCCTCCTGTGTAGGGCAGGAACACCTTCCACTAGACCAGGTTGCTCAAAGCCCCATCCAGCCTGGCCTTGAGCACTGCCTGGGATGGGACATCCACAACTTCTCTGGGCAGCCTGTTCCAGTGTCTCACCACCCTCATGGTGAATAATGTCTTCCTTCTATCTAATCTAAATATATTCTCTTTCAGTTTAAAGACATTACCCCTTGTCCTACACCCTTTATTTTCTAATACACAGTAAGCCTCATGTGCACACTGAGTTTCACTGAATTAGGCTCACATGCATTAGCTGATTGGACAAGAAAAATATATTTTTATAATCTAAAAATACACTTGCTCACAAATAATTTGTGAAAGATAAAGGAAGGGATTTGGTATAAGAATCTAAAGTGATCTGAGCAAAACAGAGAAAAAGCAAACTAATATTAGTGACTTGAACGTATTTTGTTTTCATGAGCTACTGCAGTGTTCTAAAAAAGTAAGAATGTTAGTGGCCAAGTTTATATTTCTTTATTTAAGACATTAGGTGATACTCAAATAAACATGGCTTAACTCTTCCCTGATAGAGTAACCTTAAAAATTATTTTGAAGGCATTGCATTCTTTTATTTTGTGTACAATTATCTATATATTCATATAGATACATCTAAATACAAAATAGTGAGGATGACTGAAGGGAAATTAAGGCACCAGGGGAAACATGAAATCTCAGTCTTATCGTGAACAAGCCTTAAGTCAGTTACAAAGTAGTTTTTCCTTACCTTGGACTTTGTATGCTGGTATGTTTTTGAGTTACTAGGGCTGTTAGAGCAAGGGGGCTGAGACCGCTGGCCTTTGAGGTTGGAGGATTAGGGAGGAAGGGTGGAGGAGGGCAGTGAGTGTTTCTGTGGAGCAGGTTGAGGCAGTGGTTGCTGCTGTGTAGGGCTGGCAGACTAAGGGGCTGGTGGGAGACCATGTGTTTTCATCACAGTGCTATTGCAATGAGAGCTAAAGTACATGCGTTTGCAACTTGTGCACAGGCAGACGTAGCCCTCTGTGACCTGCAGTTTTAAACCCACTAATGTATCTGGGTCATTCTGAAGGGTGATGTACAAGAAGGGAAAGTTATTGCCATTTTGGAGGCAAACGGCAAAATCTCTGTCTTTCTCATTGCCCAGGTACAGCAACTTTGTCTGGTCCTGCTGTTCCTTATGGTCTTCATTCCTCCTTTACTATCCTTTGATGCCAACTACTACAAAAGAGCACTTACAGGAGAATCAGGCAAGAACCAGCCCAAAAGGCTGCGTGTTCACACAATGTTGGACAATGTAATGTGCAACATACCATTCAATTTGTGCATTTTCTTCATACCTAATACACTCAAACTTGTGCACTGTCACACCCTATTTCATATCTTATTACTCAAGCTCTTGTGTATCTGCAGCTATCAGAATGTATTCAGGCCTGAATGCTAACACTTTTAAAATAATTAATAGAGAATAGTTTTAAATTAATATTGCCTTTTTCCTGCAAGTGGATCTACTATGGAATTCCTGAGCTTATTCAAAGTCTTGCCAGTTTCTCTGGCAAGCAGTTACTGTTTTTCTGATCAGTCGTGAGCAGTCCCTGATGCATATTCAATATCTGTATCATCAGAGACACCCTAGCTGTTTTGTTGTCTTGAGTAAAATATATTCTGCTGCTCCTGCTCCAAAATTTGCAAGAAATAATATTTAATACCAGACATTTTTATAGAATTTTAGAATGCCACATATTCAGCTATTATGAAATACAGACTCACAAAATTCAAAAAAAAATTGAGATAAAGTATTTATACATTATAAAAAATCCATGTCTTATTAGCAATGTAATGAGTGTAGTCACAAATTGGCTCTAAAAATGCTGCTTCTCCAATTCTGCAGCTCTGGGCAACAGTCCAGTCTTTACATAAAGTAAGCTGCCCTCTATGTTGTTCTATAAGGCATCGAACATTGTTTCAAGTTTTAATTGGCTTGTTTATTCAATGAGTTAGTTGACTAAATTGTGAATTAAAATTACACATATGAAATTTCTCACTCAGATTTGCTTTTGCTATATAAGACTTGAAGATTTACTTTCGAAAAGGATAGTATTAGTTGGCTATGGTATGTACATGAAGCATGAGATAGTTTATCTGCACCGTCCATAAATTTTCTTCTGCATAGCCATGATAGCCACAAAAATGTTCATAATGGAACATTCCTGAGTTGTACATTTTACAAACACAGCAAAATAAAATCCTGCACAAAATATGGGTATTTAAGCACATGCTTTTCAGTGACTCATTACTCAGCAAAACTGAACTTATTTTTCTTAGCAATACAGAACAGACTGCAAAATTTCAGATTTCAACACCATACTGCTAGGCTGTGGATCTACTTCGAATAATATGGAAAGAACATTTTTAGAATCCAGAACATGTGTTTTTCACTTTCTGATTTCATAAGAGTTAAATAAACAAACAAGAAAATCCTCCTGCCTACCCCAAAACACGATTTTAAAACATTGGACTGAAAGAATGATCTGAGTCTTTATTTCCCGTTCCCTGCAATACCAATAAACTATATTATGAGGCTATAGAGCTGCATTCATCCAAATGCAGAGTTCAGTACCACAGGTATCTATAATTTAGCCTGTTATCTAGACTTACCTTATATAATGGAGAGATATAGCCATTTGTAGGCCACATGTAATTTCATTATAACTTAGATGTCTAAAACAGATCAGAGGGATATATACCAGAAGTTCATTTCTGCCCATTGACTATATATCAATCTGGAACTTAGGTATCCAGATCACATGCAGATGTCAGCACAGTCTGAAGATGTCTGTGATGAACCTGTCTCTTAAATCGGAGACAGTCACAAATCGTGTGTAAGCCAAATAATATCTTGCAGAACTTTATTACAAACCTAAATCTTCCCTAAAAATGTGAAAAGCTAAAAGTATACACTAGTAGGATAAATAGGAGAAATTGAGATTGCCACCCAATATCTGAGGTCTTACAGAAGATTAGACAAAAACAAAAAAATTCCCTCTAACAGAGAACAGTTTGCGACCAAACCTCCATTATTAGAAAACACCACTATACAACTATAAGTACTATTGCCACTGTTAACATAAAGCATTCTTTCAAGAAAGGCAACATCTTTGTACTGTGACTGAAGGAAAAATTGTGCTGTCATATTAAATATTTCACTTGGCTGTGTGTAAAAGAGATTATTTTTTTGGGTGTCTATTAATAAACAGACATACTGGAACAGATGTTATTGCATAGCAAACCTGAGCTGAAGTTCAGATAGGCATCCAAACTAAATGGTTACGGTGAACTTACTTCAATTTTAACAGTTTAAGCTCATGATCCCAGAAGAAAATGTCAGACTCTTCCTGGTGTCTGGCTCTTTTCGAGGAAGGAACAGTTAAATTTAATAAGTATATGCCTCTGTGTGTGTGGGCAGCAAGGTGCAGTAAAGTATCTACATCTAGGCACCTATCTCAGAGGAGCTCTCGAGTAGCTGGATTTCTATTATATCTAAAAGCCCACTGCCATTATTATTCACAAAACACACTGCTAGTTCAGTGTCATATGGTGAATTGAGTAATAGCCCTCCTGGTGTCTATACATGTTTATAGACAATGGTCCAAGACAGTATTAGCTTCTATTTTCATCAGGTTCAAGCTGACAGCGAACTGCAGGCCAACTGCCTGCCACTGGTGTGCCCTCTGCCAATTAGCTCTGTCAGTCAGAAGCACACTTTAACATTAGCTCTGACCTTCTACCTCTTGCTCAGTTCCCTGAATTTGGAAGATCAGCCTTGGTGTGGGCACAGATTTAAGCCCTTCTGTTCGCTCTCTGAAGTGGAGGGACAAAAGGCAGCTGTGATCTGCCACCGTGGTGCCAAGCTGGTGCGGTGCTGTGCTTGCTCATGTTGGCCATGCTCTCAGTGTCCTTAAAGGACAACTGCAGCCTCACTTTCTAGGGGCATCACAGTGGTATCTGCTGTTAATCCCTCTTTCTGTGGCTGCTTTTGACAGATGCAGAAATCTTGAGGCCAGAGGTGATTTTCTCTTCCCGTGCCTGGGATGGGATGGGGATCCTGTGGAAGGAAGGGCCTGCCACCGAAGGGCACGGCAGGGGGGACCGGCTCTGCTGACACAAGTGAGAAGCTGTACCTGGGACTAAACACAAGTTGTCAAAATCTAACAGAGGGTGTCCAGTACAAACAATGCCTCGCTTCCTTTTTTTCTCCAATAATAGGAAATGTGGTATTGTTGTCACCACAGGGTCTCCATCAGAGTTCAGCAACCCATGTTTACTTCCTTTTTTTCCTCTTCTTATGTGCCTGTGTCAGCAAACACATTCCCTTCCTGCTGTTGTCCTCAGTGCTGAGATGAGCACCCCTTGCAAATAGTCCTCCCCGCAGTTTGGCATGAGGGGCTTAAATATGATGTATTGTCTCCAATATATTTCATCCTTCTCGAATGAACCATTTTAGATTCAATTTAAAGTTATAGACAGTATAGAGATCAATTAAATGATAATATTTTCTCATGATTAGGCTAGTCTTTTCCTTTAAGCAACTCTCATATTGGGTGTGCTTCCAGTGGTGCCAGAACACGTCTTACTTTTCGTGCGAGATTGACACAGGTCTTAGAAATGCAGATCATCATTTGCGTCATTATTCTCAGATAAATTAATAAATTCATTGAGAGAATTGCTTCTTTCTCTGTGAATATTCAAACTGGTGGACAGTGAAAGTAACAACAGTTTTCTCATAAGATTTGTCCCAGGGACTGCCTAAAATTCCCAAGCAAAGCCCTTCTATGAGCTTTGAGGCTTTAATATTGGTTGCACAGTGAGTATCTAGGACAAGAAAAAAAAAATTTAACCCAAGTCCTCTGAATGTTTTTCTGTTTCATTTGGCCATCCAGTTTCATCCCTTCCAGCATTTATTGGGCCAAGGCAAGTATGGTGTGAGAGACTGGTGAAAAATAGCAATTGTAATGGCACATACACCTTTTTGTTCTCCAACAAAATAGTTAACATCATTTTTGCAATTAAAAAAGAAGGGCTTTTGATGTGAACTTACAAAAGCATTTTGCTCAGAATTCTTGAGTGAAGTTATGATCTGGTCTAAAGTACAACTTACTTTTTAGGTATGCATTTATTTTATCATCAGTATTGCAGATGATTCAGGTTTTTTTCCTATACACAAATGGTGAGTTTTTGTAAAATTTAAGAAATAACAGAAAATATTTTTTGGTGCTCTGAAGCAAATTCTGCATTATCTCCAGCAAAATACAGCTTTTAAAATAATGTATTAGCTAGCATTGCTTATTAATACAAAGAAGTTTCTAATTACTCTGTAAAGCCTAATGTGGTATTTTACTATGCCTGTAAATGGAGCACTCTGAAAAAGTCCAAGTTAATTGCATATTTACTGTTAATTACTGGACAATTTTGTTCAAATGAGAAAAAAATTAGACTTTTGCAACATGTTAGCTGCATTGAGTGCTCACAATTTTGCCTTTAAGCTTCTGCTGATGATCTTTAGAGCATTTTTATTACACTTCTAATTTTTTTAACAAAATCCTACGAGTGCTGATCTTAACTTACTATATGTTTTAAATAGCAGGTTCACACACTGTATCTCAGTATATGCTGAACTCCAGCAGCATTAGGCACAAACTGTGTTCACGTGTCTCCAGATATCAGCACTCATTTTAAAGGCTATAGCATCTAAATACACTTTTGAATATACACAGAGGATTACAAAGAAAAATCCTGCATATCAGACAAAGAAACTGTGAAAGAAATCCTAAACAAACTATGAAATGTTCATAGACCTAGGATATCCTTCTGTGAGATCGTTTTCTGAATGTTGAGCTTCACCATAACCTCTTGTGCCTCAGTAATTTGAGATGCTTGTTGGTTAGGCAATTGGTCACACAAAATAAACTGTCTAAACATCATGTGTGATAATCAGCCAATCAGGTCTCCAAAGAGTCTTTAAATGTTCAAACTGAACAAAGGCTCTGTATTTATCAATTCCAGATTATTGTCTTGGACAGCAGCTCTCTGCCAGGTAATGTGCTGGTTTGCTATTTCCTTTTAGCTTTACTTACTGGCAATAGGTAGTTTCAGATTACTGTAGTAATCCATGCAAAACTAATTGGCTAATTAAATGCAAGACAAGTCAATGCGCCAGTGCACATTGCACAATATTTGCTATTGGCTTTTTAATGATTATCTAGCATATATTGATGAAAGACTGTGAAGTACTTTAAAGAAGAAATATTCTTACACTCTCTCTACTCCTAAAAAGTTATAACAAGGATTAATGACTGAATGGTGACACTCCCCAGTCATCAGGCTTTATAGATTTGATTGAATTTTTTTTTAATGTATTTTGCCAACATTTCTGAGAAAATAGAGTTCAAAGTTCTCTTCTAAAGAGAAACTTTGAAGAAAGGAAAGCATCAGTGTAGCTCAGGTCAGATTTCAGAACTGATGGATGTGAAATGTAAATCAGAGTTAGAGTGAAGGGCATGCTGGAAGTCGTTCTGTGGCTATGTGTCTTGGACTGAATTAGAGGAATGATGAGACAGTGATAAAGAGTGCAAGCAAAGTGTTTGGCAGAAACAGAGCTTTGAAGAAACTCAAGAAGCTCACAGCTAATATAGAAAAAGATAAATGAGGGCAGGAGAAGATTCGAAGACAAGTTGGACATAGCTGAGACAACGGGCAAGGTAGATGATTGCGTTGGCAGCCTGTGTGGGAATGAAGACTAGAGCCTGAGCTGACAGGGAGAATTAATCCCATGTGTTCTGAAGTAACAAATAATTTATAAATGCAATATCAATTTTACTTACAAGACAAGTCTTCATGATAAACATAAGGATTTGGGAGGGTAGCAGTAACATAATCTCTCTGCATGAAACCAAGGGATGGAATGAAGGCTATTCAGCCTCACTGAACACTTACACAGTTGATTCTTTTGCAGTGCCAGAGATTTTTATAATAAGGAGTGAGGGGTTGCTTTAAAGGCTTAAAGCGAGCAATGTGGGTGTATATTTCACTGACACAAGTAACTCTGTTTCGGCCTTTTGCAACCTCAGAACTCAGTGTCCAATGCCTAGTTTTAGCTGTAGGCACTTTAAAATTACTACATTCCTTTGACTAAAGGAAGCACAAAAGTAATTTCTAATTCTGTTTTTCATATATTGCAACCTCCCTAAAACCTCCAACCAACATAAACAGCATTGCCAGTAGATAACGCACTAGCAGTTTTACAATGGCTGGTTATACATAATTTTGGACGAAAGTTTACTGAGTTTGTTTCATGGAGATAACCTGGTGATTTTTGGTGCTGTTTTTGTTATCCCTGTTATCAAAGTTTAAAACCTCAAGGTCTAATTCTTTGTTTACTGAGCTCAAAATGGAGTGCAAAGCTGTCTTTGATTTCACTAGAACAGGTTGATGGCTTAGAGGCTAGAATTTTGACTGTTATCTTCACAACTCTTCTGACATCAGAAGCACTGTGATGGCTTACCACATAGGAAGGCTATGGACTTAAATGGGTTAAACTGCAAACCAAAAAAATGACAAAACCGGTCAATGGTGACAGTTTTCATGCTTTTTTCCAATGAGTATTTTTATACTTAACTTTTTTTTTTTTTTAGTTTGTATTTGCTCATTATATGTTTCTCAATAAATCTACATGAAATGTTATTAATAAATTATTTATGAAAAAAATATTAGAGAGATAAAAAAATCAGCAGTATTTCATTTTTCACCAGTGACTGGGACCCCAGTGTTTATCCATGTAGTCCCATCTTCATGCAGAACTGATGTATTGCAAGAGTAAAACCAGTCACTCGTGTGTTAGTAAAAATAGAAGGATATAACAGAAATGTATTACTACAGGGCAATGGTAGACAGGTCCCCAAATCTTTACCTAAAGGAGTCATGTTTGAACAAGTACTTTTTTGTGAAGGTGCATGCAACCTTGGTGAATTTTCAATATGAGGAAAATTCCTTTTGCTTAACTTACCTCCTAAAAAAATTGTTTTTCATATTGGCAGACAAAATTGATTTACCAGTAGAACTCCCTACCCCCTTAAACAGTTAGAAGACAGAAAGAAATTGAGGGGAAAAAAAAAAAAAAGCAGCATATCAGCCTGTCTCCCCAAAGTCACAGAGAAAGAAAGCACTGTGCTTGACCCACATAACAGAAGAAAGCAGGAGAGTGAAAGTTGTGTGTGCAGTGTAGTTACAGACATTATGAAACAATCACTGCATGATGTTTAAACATTGCTTTGTGGTGTTCCACTGAGATATTCCATTAGTATGTGATGATAATTATTCAGGATTGTATTTCAGTGAGAGCTCTTGTCATGACTGCATACTTTTCTGATTTTTTTTCTTTCCTGTGCATTGCACATTGAAATAAGGGAGAGGAATTGAAGAACGTAACCAGAATAGAAGCAAAATTATAAAGGTATTAGAAGTGGAAAAACTTTTCAACACAGTTTTATTTCATTTTGTCAATATTATTTTATTCAAGTTAGAAGTGCTTTAGATATAGTCTTGTGGGGAATGTGAAAGAATGCCTTTAAAAAATGTCCCTGGGCAGTGCATATGTGTTGACAAAAGTGATTTTTTAAAAATTCTTTTTTTTTCTCCACTTCTGTAGACATAGCTTGTCTACAGTAACTAATTTGAGAAAGAATATTTTCAGCTAAAGAGAGAGATTGAAACAAGACAAGTGTTCCTTTACTGCTAAAACACTTAACATCTATACAGCATCTCAGTTCAGCTGGCAATGTTTCTCCAGATCTAACTCCTACATGCTCAGATGGTAAATCTTTAGAGCAGAGAAAAGTGCCATCTGGTGATTCAAAACAATACAAAACTGATGGAACCAACTTCTTGTAGATGACAAGTAGAACTGGTCATCAACCTCAAATAAAATTACCATATGTGATGCTTGGTCCTGAAGATCCGGAAAACTGACAAAACACCCAACTATCTCCACCTTCAGATTTCCATTTAAAATTATATTGTTCCATTATACCGCAGCAAAGAAATATTATGTGTTTAGGAGCAGTAAATAATAATTCGTGCATTCCTGTATTCACAAAAATGTCAGCGTATGTGATGTGTACTGATACAACAGCTATATACCGTATATACGCCAATTACGTAAATTATAAAAATTATAAAAGTATACTTATATTTGTCCTTTTACAATAGGTCTTGAACTCTGATATAGGTATTGTGATTTACATGGATATTATGTAGCATATGTTATGTGTAAATCAGTACCAATAATGTCTGATGTATGGAGAAACTGGAGAAAAAAAATAGGTTAGAATAATAATTCAACTGTTTTAATAATAAGTTGAAAATATATTTGATAGTTGGTAAGCTGATGATGCGCCTTCAACTGTAGGCCTCAAATTTAAGAACAGAAAGACCATGAAAAACAAAAAAGGTAGGCTGTGACTTTGTAGAGAAAGAAAAGACATAGAAATGGCAACATTTTATTCAGCAAGTTCAACTCCTTTCTCTGGGTAGAACTGTGTCTCATTTGTGTTCTGCTTTGTGGTGAGAGTGAATTAGTAGCTAAGAGAGCAAGGTAAACTCAATTCTAGCTCACTGCATTTGTTTAAAGGCTTACATCTGTAAACATTTAGTCCGAATATTAATTTTATTTGTATGAGTACTCTGAGTATCCTGTTGCTTTTTTATAGAGCACATAATGCAAAGTCGTGGTGTTTTTTCAAGACTCCCTTTAAGAGGCTCATCAGAGTGAAAGTTAATGCCGTAGGGTCTAGTAGGAATAAGCTCAAGTACTACAATTCTGTGTGTAAGCATTCACAATAACTGCTCCTTTAGTTCGAATACTGAAATATTTGTTGATAATGAGGAAGAAGGTGTAAAACACACTTTTCTGTTCTTAGACAGGTTTTCTTTGACGTCAGTAGGCATTTCAAAAGGATCAGACCATAGATATATTTCTGTAAACTGATCCTTCACTTTAAAAAAAGGAAATACATAATACAAAATTAGCATTTAATGAGTATTAGACCATATATATTTTTCTAATTTCTAATTTGTGTATTTAAAAAGGATTTACTACAAAGTTATGTTTATACATCACTTAATATATACTTTTTTTACTTGAAAGCTATTTTACAAAAAAAGAAAAGACATAAAGGAAAAAAATGTCCTGCTGAACTCTTATGACTCTGCATGGGATTGTGCAGGTGTCTTTTGCATAACATTTCTAATAACCTGCCAAGTATGAGCACAAGGTGTCTCGTCATACCCTGTGAAGTTATAACACTTTTTTATGCACAGATGATAACTCAGAGAAGCAGTATTTCTCAGCCAAATCTTATTTTGTAATCCTCTTTAACTTGCTTGTTACATTTTTTATATTCAAGTTACATTTTGTACATTTCAGCTTTTCCATTAGTTTACATTTGTGTCTTGTAATTTAAACCCTGGTGTTAATCTAGCACTACAAATGAATACTGTACTCTGACATTATGTGCATGACATGGTATAGATAACTTTATCCATAGTAGACAGAATCTCTATTTTAAGGAGTTAAGACAAGATGGTGATTCTTTATATTGACATACAATGACTAGTTGGGTCAGGGTGAGTTTGCATAGTAGAATAAGCTCTCTACAATTTCCTCCAGTCACCTTGATAATGAGAAATGGCAGAAATGTTTAATTTATTCATTTCTTTCCACTTGGAAGGTCAAAATGAACTGGTATCTTCATTTCTGTTTCTATAAATTTTCAAATGAGTTTTACTTTTTCGTTTTCAAGTGTTATTTAATTTGAAATATCAAAATAACAAAATTAAGGTCTAGGTGTCTATACAAAGTTAGAAACATGAATAAAAGATAAATTCAGTTCATTGTAAATTTCAATAACAGCAGTCTAATTTTAATGCAGTGTAACTATTTTAGAAATCAATTGCTGGTCAAAGCCAATGTTACTATAAAGTAGAATGAGCGAAAGCAATCATCCTTGTGGTGACTGGGAGTGATGATGACCTTTCTGCATTTATCATGTGATTAGAAAAGCAAAGAATTTTCTCCTTCAAGGACAAAAAGTCTTAAACTGTCAATAGATATATCAAGTTCTGTTTACAAAATTGGAGAAGGTTATGGCATGCTTTCACCTTATCTTAAACAAAAAAGCATTTAAAGGGCTGACTAATTAATTTCCAGCATAAGAAAATTATCTGAACTACAAATGACTGGGCTGTTTAAGGAATAGATAGATAATTTAAGAAGTACTTTGAATTCTAGGACTTGACTGTGGCTTAAAGCCAGGCCTCCTTTGGAAGACCGGTGCTGCATTAGAGTTAGATTTCCACCGGGAGAGCATGTGCTGCAACAGGAGCTCTACCAGCCTGCGAGATGGAACTGCGTATCCCCATCTGTTGCTGGCCAGCTGTCCTGTACACCCCCCTCCTTTTCATGAGATCAGCCTGACAGTAATAGTTACGCTCTCAAGCCATCATGCAGCTCAGCTACAAACATGAATCCAAAGGGGAAGGTGCACTTCATCGCAGTCGTTTGCCTGTCTAGAATTCAGTCCCTTGGTGTGTTGGGCTTTCTAGCTCCCACCCAGAAAAAATACTTAGCATGTGTTTGTGCTACTGAATTGATGAAGAGTCCTTTCCTAGAGAAAAGCATAGAGTCTTTGTTAGGAGAGATAATGAGATTATTTACTGAGGTTTGTTATAGGGAGTATCACTGGAAGAAATGGGTGCTTTCCTGGTAACTACTGGTTTACAACGCATATTATTTAACAACCTATTTTATATTTAATAAAATTTAGCATTGCTTTGTGTCACTGTCTCTAAGGACTAACTCCCATATTTGGGAATAATAATTACTTTTCCTTTATAAAAGTTATTTTTGCAATATATTCAGGAAATACACTGACAGTGACTGCAAAATATGGTAGTCCACACAGTGTCTTCTGAAATCTAGACCTGTGGGAGAAGGATAAAATACCAAGAAAAACCTCGTTAATGTTCGTTCTCAGAGAAAGGGATGGTGACATGTCTTCTAATATTATCTGACGAGTAAGCTTTCTAAGGGAAGGTTGATGTGGGTTGTGGTTTTGTTTGTTTGTTTTCCCCAGTTTTCAGGCAAGGTTCAAAGTTTATTTAGAAAAGTGGAACGGAATACAATTCATTCTTTGCAGATTTGCCTTAAAAACATGCATCATTAAACAATCTACCTGATCATTTCTTGGAGTAGCTCCTCATCATTTTATTGTGAGAAATAGCAAGCAGTTGTTACTATCCTCCACATCATTCTGTTTCCCCAGTGTCACAGACGCAGAGCAGCAAGAATATGTGACTGATGTTGTTACATCATCTTTAGAGTGACTGGTATGAGCCTTCTCATGTATTGCACTTTATTCTGGGCAGCTATCTGTGGTGGCTGTATGAAGCGCTAATTAATTTTTCCATTCTCTCTCATTGCTATCAGATTCATTAAAGCTGAAGCGCTTGCTCTGGTTAACAGTAAACATCAGGTATTTGTGAAAGACTATGATAAAAATGGATTCTGCAGAAAAGGGATACTCATTAGATAACACAGTGTGAATGTTTTTGACTTGGTCTTTGTGTTTTGTTTGCAGCCTGCACTTTGTGGAAATGCAGACATAGAGATGTGCTGGTGTAGCCTGGGTACCCAGGTTGCTGGTGGAAAGGAAGCTGCTGGCAGGCTGCCCGCAGCACCCAGCGCTCCCAGGAGAAGTTAGGAGGTAACTCACACATATGCCAATGCTGCTGGCCGGCCCTGGCCTGTAGACATCTGAATTAGGGCACCAGGAGAAGAAAAAGTTAATCTGCATTGTAAATGGCAAATCCATGTAACTTCAGTTTGAGGTCATTATAACTTCAGCTGATGGCCTGATGGTGGTGTGCAACTCAAGCAAGCTGCACTGGTAGTGCGCTACATCAAGAGGAGGAGGTAGAAAAACAAAACTAGAACAGTTGATCTCTAGGAAAGAAAGTCTTTTTTGAGCCACTTAGGTTTTGTCCCTTTGCACAAAGGGAATGATGGCAAGTATGAAGTGAGGTGAGACCTTGAAACGTGCAGTAGAAAGGCAAAAGTACTGAGGAGGTACCTAGGATGAAGAGAATATGATGTTCATGACCATGCAACATAAAGGAGGCTCTGTAAGAGGTAGCAAAAGACCCTTCCTTTTGGTGTTTTATGGATTAGGACACTTGAGATGGGGCTGCAAGAAGGAGAATCAGCTCTTTTTGGGCATGGTTATCTGAGCTTAGCTATGTAAATGGAGAAATCTTTAAGCCGTGAGAGGGAAAGTCATCCTCCTTCTCCCCAGATAGTTTTATAACAACCACTCATCTTAAGAGTAGAAGTCAACGTTTGAAAAGATCTGTTTGAATGAGGGAAAAAGTACATCTCCTGAAAATCAGAATACTAAGCACAATGTGAGGAGGAAGCAATTTTTCATTTTATACACCTTCATCCCCACAAAACAGACACTTGAAGATATTCAATACAATGAAATAAAGAAAAACAGAAAAGGGAGAAGAAATTCCACTTAATGACAAATCAGGAATCTTTTAGAAATATTTTAACCAGATGTGGTATTGCAGACACTTTAAATCACTAGTAAATACTAAAATACTGGTATAATGAAAAAAACAGTTTAAGTGGTTTTGGGTGTCTATTTCTGTATCTTAACTGGCTTGATTTAATTCTTTATTTTTTGTAAGACTTTTCAGAGAGTATGAATCATGTCTTAGTATCACCGTGATACAACAAATTACTGATATGTCCTCAGTTTTAAATTCCAAATGAGTAATTTTTAACTTGGAAATAAAAACAGAGGTGAACAGGAATGTAATTCCGTAGAGCAGGAATTTTTGCTTTAGTAATGAACTCTGTTCACATAGAAGTAGGAAACTAATTTGTATCAACCAGTATGAAATACATCATTGGAACAAACATAAGCATTTTTTGCTTAGTAATTAATCTCAGATTTATGAGGGAGACTTTCTATAAACTATGAAAATATTAAAGAGTTAATTACAGGCTATAAAAAAGCTTTGTGGGATGCATTGCATCCTTCACATAAGATGCATTGTTTTCTGTCCCTCAGTAAGTACTTTATTTGTTCAAAATGATCTCATGATATTCATTTCTGACTTGGCAAGAATGATATAGATAACAGTATGTACTAACATCTGGCTGCATAGTGCAGCTGAATTACTCATGCGATAGTAGTAAAAGAAGAAAATGGCAAGCAAATATACATAATTTTAGGCTCAAGGGCCCAGTATTCTTGTGCAATGCTAGTTAAACAGACTGAAAAAGCAGAGACAGTTTGAGATATGTTAATATGAGAAAATGCAATTATATCCAAAATAAAAGTTACTATAATTCAAGCAGTAGATATAAATTGAGGAAAATATTGCTAGCCCTGTGTGTAATCAAATCATACTGTAAGGCTGATGATTTGCTGGGTATTGTACAGCTGAAACAGAAGATTTGAAGAGAAATTATAGATGCAAATCCTTCACAAATAGAAGTATTATACATATCACGATGAAATATATCAATGACAGAAATGCAGCTTCATTAGTTATTTCAACTGTTTTATTAGCTGAGTCACAAAATTTCTTCTAAGGACCGGAGTGACAGTTGATACAGCATTTAGCTTCTAACAGCGAGGTGTCTGAAGGGCAACTTAACCTTAAGTTCATAGAAAAGTAGGCACGGATTAATTTCCTTGTCTCACTTGGGAAATATAGTTCTCTAGCTGAATATAAATTCCTCATGTCTCTTCCCTTTCCATCTCTTCCTTCATCCAAACACATTCACATTGTCCTTATCCAACCGACATACTACTAAATCTGTTTCTCCAGATGCCACACAGCCCAATGTCTGAGTACCTAGTAAGGGAAGCCCGTGTCAAGAAGAGATGTGTGTATTGGTTTTTTATATGAAAGGAGTAAAGTACAGACTGTCCTGATGTCTGCATCCTGATGGACCCATGTATGGGGCATATCAGACAAAAAACATTGCTGATGAATCTGGGGGTAATTTTAAACTGGTGAGCTAGATCTTGGTCTCTGAGGTATCTCAATCCTCCATATGGCAGGTAGGAGAGAGGCTTACTTCCACTATTTCCTCATTTCGTAGGACAGCATCCAACTTGCTTTCAGAGCATTGCTTATTTATTTATTCATTGTGAGTACTATGATTTCTGAAATATGTTGACTGTAACAAACTGGAAAGAGTATTTTTCTAAACTTGTAGCATGAGTGAGAAGTGCCTAGCTACCAATATTTAGCCACTTCATGATCTTTTGTTGCACAATATGAACAGGAAAAATGTGATTTTGCCTACTCAGAACTGAAAAGGTTCATCCAAATTTAGAGTGCTAAGTTTCCAGAAGATGCTCGTGTCTTCATAGACAATATTTCTGGGAGGACATGTCAGGGGAAAATCTGGCAGCATTACAAGTTATAAAAATTACTTCACAAAGTTACCTGTTGTTATATCAGCACATTTCCTCTAAGTTTTTATGCTGAAATTCATCTTTTAAACTCCAGTTCCCTTTTTTTTTTTTTTTTGTTTAGTTTTCACCTTAATTTCTCTTTCTTTCACCAAATTAATGTATCTGTGTATTACTAACCAGAAGTGCCTTACCTATTTAAAAAGGTATTGGGATAAAATGCAATTTTGTTTCATGGAAATTGCAAAGACACATCCACCCCTTCCTGTTTTTGAATATTCAAACATCTTTATGAATAGAGAATAAAATTAATTTCTTATTCCCTGTGAAGATGAAGTCCATTAAAGATAATGGATTGGTACTATCATGATATAATAATCAAATATCTATGCATTTTTCTAGCCTAAAGCCTGCTTTACCAAATTCTCATTTCAGCATCTAATATCATGTATATACCTGTAACATTAATAAAAAATATTTTATTGTGGAATTAGTGTAATGTACAGACTAAGAAAAATTCATGGAAGTACTTGAAAGAATAGCAGTAGGCCCAGCTTCAAGGAAGCAGTTATTTACTGTGACTTTCCTTTCAACTTTTGCCACATGTGATTTTCACAAGGTTTCTTTTATTACCCCGTGCAGTTGCCATAATAACAGCATGTCTGTTGTTGGAAACCTCAGGCTGTATTTGTTACAGGCATACCATGCAAATAGGAAAATTGTTCTTTAGCCTTGGCATAGTATGGCATGACTTGGTTCATTTGTCTGCATCCAGCCAGCTGAGGGTGGTTCAGGGCATTACTCTGTTAGTATAAAATTTACTTCCTTGTCATTTCTGATGGATCGTTAGTTACCACTGTTAGGTATTAGCAAAGGGTTTTTTAGTTTGAGTCCTGCAACAAGTTTTGTAAAATGCAGGATTATTTCTGAGGTGCAGTGTGTGGAATAAAAGTAAAATATGTCTGCTTTTGGTTTGGTTTGGTTTTATTCCTTTTGACATATTTTCCAATGTTTGTCACTGTGCTTTAGTTGCCTTGTTGCTCATGTTTCATAAAATGTTATATATGTGATATGCTCAAATAGGTTTTGCTACATATAAATCAATGTCTTGGATATGAAATACTTAGATCCTGTTCTTTATTTGCATTATCAAGGTGAAGTTTCATGTGTTTCCTTAGAAAGAAACTTTTAGTTTTGAAATTGGAAGGTGAAGTAGAAGAATTTGGAGTCCTCATCCTATTAGTATAACTCACTGGGAATTTTTCCTTTGGCTTAAATAAATATTGTTTGCTTCTCAGAGCTGTAAGGTTTGACAGGATAAACTTTCAAAGCTATGTAAGCATTGTCTGTTTCTTTTTCTAGATTGTCAGCTGATTGTTCCCAGCCAGTTCCATTCACTGCTAATACAGCTGAGACTTTCCTTTAACATTTTTAGAAAAATATTTGTCACTGGGATTTGGAATGTCTGTGGAAAATATACTCCATTGATGCCTGATGAAATCTGAATTAATATATAATTTCTAAATAAGATTCTTTTGCCTCTTCCTGAAAAGAAACTGTAAGGAATTTAAGCCACTATCAGTGCAAAAGTAATTCTTTCTAAATGCTCTTTATTTTTTTTACAACAAAGTGAGGAAGAAAGGATGAATGACAGGAAATGAGATTGTCAAAAGCAAACATATAAATATTATCCAGACTACTAGAATAGACAGAGAGAGGGTTCATCTATGTATTTCATTGCAATTTGGTTATGGCTTGGTTGAGTACATCTGGCAGATATTTACACCCTGATGTGCAGATTCTTGTTTCTCATCTGGAAATCTTTTCAAGTCAGCAATTTAGGATTTCTGGCAATCATCCAGAAATCTCAGATATGTCTGTTGTGGACATACAGTGGTATCCTGGAGGTTGGTATCTGAGACTCACTCCTTTGTCATATAAAACAGGTGCTCATACCTCTGCAGAATCTCAGGTAGAAATAAACCAGGCCCAGGCAGCATTAAACAGTCAAAAGTCTTCTTTAAGACTACAGCTCCTATTACATTTGGGATTAGATGATGGTGGGAGCTATACAGAATACAGATGTGTTTGCTTTGAAAATACATTGAATTTCTGAATCAGAAACTTGATCAGTGCCTTGCATTCACAGAATCAGGTTCCTATGGCCTTATGCCCTTACTTACTGCATTGTGTTACTTTACACAGTGTAAGTTTTCTACAGTTCTATTTGTTGCATCTAATCTTTGCTGTGCTTACACTATTCGGTTGTCCAGCAGTATTTTGGAGAAGAGGATCAAGCCCATGCATCTGTATTTCTTGCAGGAAATAATAAATCTCATCATTGTAAAGAAACAACTGAGTATATGCTGGATGCCAGGGAACAAGCTAAAGATTAGGAAAACAGTTACGGAGAATAGAAATTATTTTATATTTTCTTCTAAAAATAGTGTTTAATCAGACCACTTGGTGAAGAAGTTATAAATTTGCTGGGAAATTCTGTGTTGATAAATTCTGTCAAATAAAACCTAGCAGTTTGTCCAAGATCTACATTGTTTCCCAAATCCGTTGAATGATTTCACAGTTGAAAGCTGCATGGCAGTTATTCTCCAGAAGTGCTGTGGCATTCTGTTCTGGTCAGCTGGGGCAAGAACAACTATTGGAAAAAGTGCTGCAGAGTGATAGCAAGCCATGAATAGTTTTTTAAAATCCCTGTGACTGTGCTATACTGTACAAAAAAACCCCAACCCTTAATTATTTGTGTGAAAGCACAGAATTTTTCTCTGGCTTGAATACAAAACAAGAGAAAGGAAGAGGCAACTGAAAGACTATGGAGAGAAGTAAACCCTACTGCAAGGAGAGAGCAGAGTGCTCCTTCTGTAACAGATTCAAATGGTTATAAATGTTACTGAGCCTGCCCACATTTTCTTGCGTAATCCTTCCCACCTCCCTGCATGACTTAACTCAGAATATAGTCCAGGCAGGGTCAATGAGGGTGAAACAAAACTTTTAGTCATGAGGCTAAAAGGTGACCTTGTTCTGCTGTGATGCCAAATACTTAATCTGAAATCTCAGCTGAGTCCTCCTGTGATATCCTTGAGCATGTGCACAGGTCTTAAAATATTGGAGAAATAAAAGACAGTTTAAGTAAGATAAATGTGGTGATATAGGAGGCAGAATGGATGACAAATACTATCAAGACTTAAAAATATTATGTAGCTTTTTGTCTTTTATGAGTAAATTCTACTTTGGCACAGAAAATATGTTAATCTGTTCCTCTTCCTGTGTCTTTAAACAAGCATTTACTCATGCCGCAAAATACAAACAGACAATAGTTGGCTAGTGCTGAATGTGTGGAATTTGCATATATGATTTCAGCTAAGTGACGTATAACAGCAAAGCCAGCATTGACTTTAACTTTTCCAGTAAATACTTCCATTTCAGGTTGAACACTGGGTCTTTTATGGATTGCTTGATTGCTTCTTTCTTCTGCAACAAGTAAAGGAAGAAGTTATTGCTATATCATTATTTCAAATTTTCAAAGTCAAGATATCATACTTTTCCTCTTGTTGTGGTTTAGCCTCAGCCAGTAACTAAGTACCATGGGGCTGCTCACTCATGTCTCCCTCACAGCAATGGGATGGGGAGGAGAATCAGAAAAAAAAAGATAGAATTCGTGGGTTGGGTTAAAAACAGTTTAACAGACAGCAAAGTGAAGAGATAAACAATAACAACAACAAAAGAATATGTTAAGAGAGGGTACACAATGCAACTGTTCACCACTTGGAAGCCAATGTCCATCCTGCTCGCAAGCAGTGATTACTGCTCCCCGCCCCCCACTAGCTCCCCTGGTTTATATACTAAGCATGATGTCAAATGGCATTGAATACCCCTTTGGCTAGTCTGGGTCAGCTGTCCTGGCTGTGTCCCCTCTTAGCTTTCTGTGAAAATTAACTCTATCTCAGCCGAGCACAGGACACCACTTGGCCCACTAAAGACAGAATCTATTGAATTCAGAATAATCAAAAAGATACATTTCTTTGCCTAGGAGAGAGAAATACTGTGGGATGAACTGTAGAGAGAGTGTTGCTATCATATAATTGGCAAGTTAATACTGCTACTAGGCTATATTCTTTTTCAATTAAAAATGTGATCGGCATTAAAATTGCCAAGTTTATACTGAAGACAAAGGGCAATATTTTTGCAACATCCGAAATATGGGCTTTAATCGTTTATGATTTCTCATGTAACTAAAACTTCTCCTCATCTGAAATGTTGACTTTAATGCTTTTTGTCTCTTTTTCAGCCTAAAAAAAGACCTGTTATTTTTTTGCCCTGCAAACTATATGCATCCATAAATGTTGAATGAGTGTGCTAGACCAAATAAGAAAGTAGCATTTAAAAATCAGATGTGTTTTGTTTTGGTTTGCTTTGTTTTTGAAGGAGAGAGTGAGAAAGAATGTTTCTGAGGTAACATTTTTCTCATTGAGTTCAGGTTATTTGCATAAATAAACCTCTGATATTTTTGCATGAATATGGGAAAATAAATAAATATTTTTTAGAAAAAATTTTGGATTCCCCATTACCACTGTCAAGTTTTGTGCAGAACCCAATTTTTTTCTGTCTTCATTGATTGTTCCAGAGAATCTTCATGGTATCACAGCACTCCAAAAACTTAGATTCTACTGCCGACCTGCAGGTAGCCTACCTATTGTTTTTAATCTTTGTACACCACTCTGGCAGCAACGCCACAGTGATAAACGCTTTAAAAATGCAGATAGATTAAATAGGTTTTGACACTGGCTTGTGCAAAAGGCAATTTTAAAGGTCAAAAATAATACAGTGTTAAAGATCTTGCTGTTGAGAAACATACATACTCTCTTACACTGAAAACTGAATGAGGAAAGAAGCAGATAGACAATATATTCTACAGTGGTCCCACCCATCACTGAATTCCCTTAATGGACAAAATAAAGATAACAGAACTGATCATATATAGGCACTTAAATGGAGAGCTTTTCATGACCCAAGAAAATGCTGTTGATTACTATTTGCATTGGGGACATGTATTCAGCCAGTTCTCATCATCCCTCAATTCAATACAATAAAGTTTGATACTGAAAGGAGTATAAGCTTCATATGTAAGCTTGATATATAAACTTCATACATACATGATCATAAATATAAGCTTATGTATAAACTTCAGTAATCAAAACCTCAAAAGGCTGCTGCATGACAGTGAAGGCCCTTAATGTTCTTTTCCTAGTCAATTCAGAGTGCTAACAATCTGTTTCTTAGCAGGGTCGGAAATGCTCCAGCCTTGATTGTGCTGGATGTCTTACTCTCATTCATTGGGGTCTATTAAGTAAAGAACTTGAGGATGTTTGGTAGGTCTGGACTGTTCTACATTTTCAGAGGTTACGTGGTCAATAGGTGGTCACACTGTTGGTTGTGTTAGGTGACACTGGCACATCCTTTTTAGGCACTGCTCAATCAGAACATTACTTAATGTTCAAGTTTGTTTTCTATCCAAGAAAATTATAGCCAACGTCTTTTCCATTTTAAGACATTACTTCACCTGTAAGACTATTCAGGAGGACATTGTCAGTACATCTTGATAAAATCATTTTATTTTGGAGGCAATAATTTCATATTCCTTGACCACTGAGAATGCAAGTACTAACAAAATTTAGACTGATCTGGAGAAATTGCTGCTTCGGGTGTGGATATGTAGATTTTAGGTTTTCCAGAAGTGACTATCTTTCCACTACAGACATGGTAGACACCTGTAAACAACAAATTTGAAAAGCTCTTGAACCTAAATGTTTTGTTTCAAGTAAAAATGGATGTATACAGATTCTTAAGCCTTTTGTTGAACTGGGACATGAAAGGCTTGCCTAAAATTACAAGAAAAGTTTGATGTAGAGTTGGAGAGTTGGTCCAGGTCATCTGAAACCTAAGTCATTGGCTTGAGTGGAAGACTATGCTTCCATGTCATGCATGGAATTAAAAATAACCAGGTGTATACTTAATATTACTGGTACACTCATATGATAAATATAGATCATGAAAAATTCATAATTAAGATGAAAGAATAAATACAGTGAAATCTACTAAAAAGAAGAAATTGCAAAAAGGATGAATTAAATGTGTCAATCAACTTGACAAATATGCATTAACTCATACTGGAGTGTAAGTATGCTTCAGGGTGAAAAAGCTAATGCATACCTTGAAAGACTTATTACATCTCTCCGCTTCATGTTTCCTGTCCTGGGTACATCAACCTATTTGTAGAATATACATCATACTTCAGAAATGCTGCATATTTTTCACATTCAGCTACTCAGAATTGATATCCAGAAGAAATAAAAATCTACAACTAGTTATTATATTTAAATTTATCTGTATGTTACATTCTTCTGTGGAGTGTAATGTCCTGGAATGCACATAATAATACTATTTTGGATAGTGGTTTGTTGGTAAAATATGTCTTTCTTTGCAACAGATAAGGATAAAGACTCTATCTCAGATTATATATTAGCCACTTTATATCAGTCTCATGGTACAAATATGCCCTCAAGCCATCTTTGCTTTGCTTAAATAAGCACTTTATTTCAAGTAAATTTGCAATTAACAACGATTTTTGTAGTTAGGTGTTAGTAAATGGTAGAGTAATATTACATTATTTCACATTAGAGCAGGTATGTATGACATATTAGAGCAAATAAACCAGGACTTTGCTCTATTAACAGACAAAAGAAATAATTTTCTTAAGGTGTAGCTATGCATGTTTTTATTGTAGACTTGTAAACATATAGTGTGTGTGAAATATGTAACTGTAAGTTATTTTTTCCTTATGTAATTATGGAGGAGGCACAAGTACAACCTTATTGTCTAGCTCATGTCAACATCATTACTATTCCAAGTAATTTTCCCAATTTTGAATGATATATAATCATTATTCACAAAGGATATTGTCCTATTTCACTTCTTTAGGTTTTTAAAGAAATATAACTCTTTGTAATTTTTTTCTTTCAAACTGTGTTAACGTGTAGATAATTATGCTTTTAATATAATTTAAAAAAAGCCTAAAAAATTCTAGAGTGGTTGTATCAAAGTATTTGTCTAATGAATGTTGGAGGCGTTCCTCATGCAGAAGAAGTCAAAATATAGTGAATTTCAGTGAGTGATATAAAAGCTTTGAAGAGGGTGAATGTGGGTGATTCATGGCGCAGGTAATGGTCAGCCTTTTACAACACTTACTTAGAAGCAACTTATAGCCATGGAAAGTCCTATTTCGTTTTGCAAAGAAGATGAATTATAGTTTTACTCACACTTTGGAGATGAAAACAACATTATTTCCTTCATCCTTTTGCACTCTGATATTTGGTCAGGAAACCTGAACAGGTGCATTCTGTTACTGTCCTTTTTCATTTCCTAAAAATTCAATGTTTATAAGTGCTGCATCTTTTAACAGTCAGCTTTATTCTTTAGGGGCCAATCACACATTTCCCCACAGAGGGCAAATGAAACATTCTGTGCATTCAAATTTCATTTCGTAGGTACTACCACCTACATACATTGTACCATTTTCTGAGATGCAAAGGCACAAAAATGCAGCTTAGGTATGTTTTTCCATCGCATGCGACTTTTATCATGTAAATGGTGCAATAAATTTGTGTGGTATTTTACAGACATAGTTTTTAAATTAATAAATTAAACTAGGGAGAAGAGACAGAAATAACCCATGCTCTTTCTCCACACGAAAGCCACACAGATTTATTTGGAGTTAGGGCAGAGTTCATTTTACCCACCCAACCTTTGCCTCTTAGTATAAACATTTTGTGGACTGAAGAGAATCACACTACATAACTTAAAGGTGGAAAAAAATAATAGAACACAGATTTTATTTTTAGTATGCAAAATATCATGAAAAGGGAATAATAATACTAGGATTGAAGAGGACACAGATTTTGTGCTTGAACGAAACAGAGTGAAGAGCGTACAACCTCCCCTCGGAACACCTGGCAGTACATCCAGTAATATTGTGAGAGATAAGTGAAACATTGAGAAGTGTGTTTGGAGAAGAATCTTCAAAGAAAAAAAGAAAATGCTTACTTAAATCCAGTCCTTCCAGAAGGTGGTTATTGTTTCATCTGCAGCTATTGACTGAGAAAGGATCTAACTAAACGACAATTAGATATATGAACTTGTAGTTCAAATCCATCTAAGCCCCTTCGAAGTCAGTTGGGCTATATGTGAAAGTCTATGTATAGGAAGTGTATGCACAGTCTGTGCATAGATAGGATAATAGTTAAGACTTCAGTAGAAATGTGTAAAAGAGATGTCTTTAAAGGTTTTAGAAAAACTTATAAACTCCAGAGTTGAGTGTTTTGTACAAAAGGAAAAGTACTATTGTCTTGAAGACTGAGAGAGTAATCTTCAGTGGACTATAATGCTCTTAAATTGTGAATCCCAGCATTGTATTGCCTTTTCAAGGAAAAACCTGGAGATTTACAAAACTCCACGGCCACTTCCTTGTCTTGTTATCAAGACAAAATGAATAGATATGTGGAGTGTGTTGTAGATGTTTTTACATATTATGAACAATTTTACATGTAGAAAGTTTGGCTAAACTCTTGGTTTTATGTATAAGTTGGCCTTCAGTAGAAATCATATGATAACATCCAAATGTGTGTATGTATCTGCTTTTCATGAGGAAAACCACAACTCATTTTTTTGCCTTTGAACTGATTAAGCTTCTGTCCTGAAAGGGACAACAGAGTTATTGCTTAGATTGATGCTTTTACTGCCCTGCATTCCATATGGCTTGCTGTTGAATTATTAAGCTTCCAGGTAAATATAATTTAACTAGTCTCTTCTCTGAATATTTTTACTATGCGCTTTTGCTAATTGGAAGCATACAAATACCACAGAGATCTTTACATTTCTTGTCTTATTTACTATATATTTATATTAGCTATACTGCTGTTTCTATTGCAGCTATTGTAGTGAAGTTTTGAGGATTTGAATTATTTTGATCTAGGTTCTCAATAATGAGAATAATGAATGTTATGTTATCTCAGTTCACAGGAGAACAATCTGAAGTGTAAAGATTTTTGTGATGATACAGAAATGTAAAAGCTAATGCTTGCCAGTCTGTTTACTTTGGTGTGGTTTTGGCAAAGAAGGGTTATGTAGAGCAGAGCACTTTGGTACATGGGAGAAGTTTCATAGTTGGAGCCCCGCATAAATCAGCAAAAGTGCATCTTGCTGTGGGTATGTCAGGTTGCTTTTCAGTAATGAAGCAATGCTACCCCATATTCTCTTTCAAAAATGAGTATTTTCCTGGCTAAAACAGAACTATTGCAAAACCAAGTGAATATTGCATAATTAGGAGGCTGTTGCACTTCAGGAATTCAATTTTCAGGTCTGCTTTTTAGGTCTGCAGCCCAGACAGCGGACTATTTGGATCACTCATACATAGTAAGAAAAGGAGTTCCTTTTGCCTTAGTGTTTGAAAGGAGCACTCTCATAACAGCTAAGATAAGTGGTAAGTTCTAGTTAAAAGACTTATGTTCCAAAAGGCTGATGTTCCCACTGTAAGCTGGAGAAATTGATGGTATATAAGACAAATGAATAGTGCTGGGATTAAATGGAAAATCTATAGAGAGAGATTCGAATATGGAAAATATGAAAAAATATGGAAAAAAAAAGGATTTCTAGATTCTTCAGAAATTCCTGATGTCAGCATGAAAGGGAAGGTGTTTTAGAATTATGCAGCACTTCACTTGCATCCTTCAGTGGTTGGTCATCTGTTTATTTCTTTGAGTGTATTCACAAGCACTAAACAACTTTTCAGTGCTGCTGTGCCAGAGCAAAACCCTGGCTTCACACAAGTATTCTGGACATTTTATAGGTATTTAATAAATGACAGAATAAAAAATTTGCAAATGATACATGTATAAACAATATGATTTATATTAAACTCTTCATGAATTCTAAGCTTGTTGCAAATTAGTCAGAGATTGTTTTAGATGTAGCATTGTAGAACTACTTTCTGAGAGGTACAGCAGTATGTTGTACTCTTTGGGTGTTGTGTACTGTGTTAGGAAAAAGTATCTTCCATAATAGAAAAGAGAGGTTTTTTGATCTCCCCATGTCAAATTTTTCACAATGGGTAGAGGAGTACACATCAGAATTTGATTAAATTGTCTTACCCTTTAAAGGTTTTTTTGTATATATATCAGCAGGTCACCTCATTAACGCTTGGACAAAGTACATAGTAAGTTTGTAATTAAACATCCTCTTCCTTCTCATGTAAATCAAAACAATCATAACTTCTTCCTTCCCTGTATTTGTTTATGCTAAAACATTACCATTCCCTAAATTATATTAGTTTTGGTACATACTTCAAATGAATTTTTTATCATCATGTTCCAGACTGGACAAATAATCATCTTATGTACTTATTTTATGTAGCATAATGCCATGATACTGGAGTAAAACTAAGTTGCCTCAATGGGATACTGAGTTAACACAGCTCTTCTGCTTCTACTAGCCATGTTTAGCCATCAAGAGATAGCATGAGTATCTATGTAGTACTACACTGTCCCATGTTAATAAATACCTCCCCATTTGTTTAGCTGTCTGCTCAAAGTTACGGACTATCGAATAAGAACATACCTTCTTTTACCTGCATAAATATCAGCATAAGAAAGGCTGAAAGTTCAGTGCGCTGGACATAGCTTTCTACTTTAGTGGTAGGTGGTTAGAGATGTTACCTTCCCGTGCACAGTCCTGTGGGTGCTACTGCAAACTGATTTCTGTGCTTAAGAAATGGCAAGTTCATCTTCAAGGATGGCCACTGCATGGCCCCGAACACAGACACTGTTTTAGTATATCTGCATGATTATCTATCTGCCTGAAACTGGAGACAGCTGGAGTGATGAGCATACCTTGCTGTCATGTTTTGCATTTTCAGAGCCATGGGTCTCACTGATCATGAGATTAACAAGATGAAAATTAGTGTCTCCAACTTGAGAAAACTCTCAGGTAGATTATGTCTGTGAGAAAAATGTTGACATTTTTAGAATTCTTCCACTTTGTTTTATGAAGCCACACTGATTCAGTTCTAAAAATGTTTTTTACAAATGTATAAAAAGTTTTTATCTCTGCTAAATTTTATTAAGGCAGATTAAGGCCTTCCTTCCTTCCTTCTTTCCTTCCTTCCTTCCTTTAGTAATTCTTGAAGGACCTCTGGATTAATTTATCTTTTGGCAATATTTGCTTGGAATCAGTGGTTCACATTTTAACTTTCACTGGCAAAAGGAGCTCACATATCAAGCCTTTAAGGGCACAGCTGTATTGGTTGGATTTTTCAGTTTAACTTGTCTATATGTTTTACATTTTATTTCATACAAACAGATGATTTAGTTCCTCCATTCTCACACAGCTTTTAAAACCTACATTAACCAAATAGCTTCTTACTTAGGACCTAAATCCTGGGCAGTTTTTTAGACTGATTACCTACAATTGCAGAAGCTATTCTGGCTTTTCCAAGATAAAATAGTTCCCAAGTAGTTTATTTTAAAAGCTGTTTTCCTCATTGTAAGTTTTGGTGGTTCTGCCCATTTCCTTTTTGCCTTATTTATATAATTTTCTACATAGTACATACGTTAACTGTAGTTTTGCTAACAGGTAATTCATATTTCATTAGATTTCCCATTTCATGCTTTGAAAAGTCTCATCATCAGAAGCATTCCTAACTTTTTCCATTTTATTAATAATATAGAAAATATTTCTTAAACTAGTAACAACTTCCAAACTGGCAGAAACAGATGAAATGTGAACCTTGCCTAGGCTTTTGCAGTCTGGAGTTATTTTTCAGCCTTGGCCTGTTATGTGTTTCCAGTCATATGCTCTTAGGAACAGAATCCAGATCAATTTACTTCCTATTACGTAATCTAAGTAATTGTCACTGAGACTTAAGCATTAGTAACTGTTTCCACCCATAGGAATCATGTGCTGTAGGAGCATAGAAATAAAATATTTTCCCAGTATGTGTGAGATGATGCTTCCAGGCCAAGATTTAGGCGAGTGGTAGCACATATACAGAAAGTACACTGGGCCATAATCTTGAAGCACAGAAAACAGACGGGTTGGAGTCTAATCTCAAGAGCATTGAGTAACTTTGATAAAGTTTATGAAGATTAATGTTAGCAGAATTTGAATTGGAATCTGTTGCATCTTCGTAACATCAGATATTAAGCAGATAGATGGATGTGAATATAATCTTCAGCAATAAAGGAATTAAATATTGCCACTTTCAAATTATATGTTTATGTAAAAAGATATGAATTTTGATTTTGAAAACCTTAACTGATAACACAGCCTAAGAATAGACTAGCTTTTCCCATCATTGATTTTTTTCTACAGATTTGTATTGAGAGAATGATTTTAAAATGAATATATGTTATTATTGAAAATGGAAAATCTGCTGCTTTGGAAAGATTATGCTATTTATTTTTCAAGCAATGTGCAGCAGCTGTGCAGACAACTCCATTAACACTGACTTGAAACCTTAGTTCTTCCATTTATAAAATATTACAACTAAGTGAAAATATAACTCCCCATCTTTCAAATATCAGAACTCTTAAAAATACGCATCAAACATGCAGCTTCAGATTTACATGACTACTGCTATTCTGGGCATGTAACCTTCACTCAATGTGAATTTTAAAGAAGATGAGTGTGCTGGTGTATTGAAAAGGCTTATATTACCAAAAATGTTTTAAACTTGGTCTATACAGAGTTAAAATAATCAGCTTATGCAATAGGTTGTAAAGCTGGTAACTACTGTAGGTAAATATGAGGGAGTAGTACTAGAATTTAAAGGGTGATGCAAGTGGTTAGAAATGAATTAATAAGTCGATCAATATTCTTGCAGTGTGGGGAGCCAACACTTTGAGTGATAAAGGATGGGTTTAGCTGAGCTTATTAAAACCAGTTCTTCAGAGGCACAACAAAGTTTTGGTTTGGGCATTTTTGGAAAGGTTGATTAGTTCGATGGTTTATTTTTTTTTTTCCAGGTATACAGAATTTTTCATCAACCTCAATCAACTTATTGTTAAAACTGATTAATTCTTCAGACTGGATCGCTGGCATTTTCAATTTAGCCATCAACATTTCATTTCAGTGCACTTCAATTTGGGTGGAGTGCCAACCTCTTTAGGCGAGATATGCTATTGACTGCTTTTTTTGATGTAATTAAACCAGAATTGCAATCACTTTTGTTGGAATTCATTTCACTTAACTTTAGTCATCCAGGCATTTAGTCATCCAGAGTAAGCCAGTCATTTATGTTTCCCTTAAAGTCAATGAAAAAAGGTAATAACAGGTGACATGATGAATGGAATTCCAACCCATGACTGTGATTGCGAATATAGATTATGGTTTCCCAGGAGAATGTGGCAGCACGACATATGACATTAAGAAAAATAAAAAGAAAAAAAGAAAAAAAAAATCACCCCCCCAACAAAACTCCAATGAATTGCAAATGCTGCATTAATATTAGTTTTGACAAATTATGTTAGTCATCTCACTATTGACTCAGCAGTGCTCAAAATCTGATTTCAATGATGTAACTATTCCAATGCAGTTTCAATATATTTTTTTTCAGATGGGGCTGCACTTATGTGAAAACCTGGCTTTAGTGGCTGACTTAGTAAGAGCTTTTGGCCTCAGCCTCAGTTTAAACCATGATGAAATAGGGCCTTAGTACAAATGGGAATTGAATTACACCCTCACAGCATAATTTATACATTTTTGTGTTTTATATGGCAATATCTTACAGGACTCACTTCTGTCTCAGTAATCCTATTTTGAGTCCTCAAACAGGAAGAAGGAATTACACGGCATGTGCCTTTATTCCTGTCTTCTTGGTAAAGCTGAATTAGACTTTTTATTATTCCCACGGCCATCAGGAACTCACATCTGTAATCATCATTGTTTAATTCATCAAACGATTTTTGCGTTTACATCCAATTATTTGCTCAGCTGATGCTGTTACTAAGAATCAGCCCATTGCAATGCCATACTCTAAGAAGAAAGAAAGTTATTGAGGTTGTTCATTTATTTTTATCTTACAACATGTGCCTTTGCCCCTCTTCTGCTTCCATCCACAGAGCCTGCCTCTGCCAGCCTCCTAGGCATTTGGAAGAATGATATTAATATGCCTGCTTTGGATGTGTGAGGGGCTATTACTTTCCCACAGTGTCTTCAAGCACATGGCTTGTTGCTGCTTTAGTGGGATGACAAGTATACTATAATATTGATTCTTAACTGTAAATCATGAATGGGTTGAATAACTCCATGTTTGTTTCACAGATGTGAATATTTAGAACAAGTTCTTTCATCTCCTCTTTGAGGAAAAAAAAAGTTTGTCTTTTCTCAGTAAGATATAGCTTGATACTTAAAATATCTGTAGTAATATATCTTAATATTTTTAGATATGGTGCTATTGAAGACTGAAGTTAAATAGGCTTTACGATTAACTAAAACTGGTGGGTTTTTTTGAGGTTTGCTTAGACTTTTAGCAAAAATAGTAAATACCACCATAAGCCTCAAAAATACGATACATATATAATAGATTTTATTGTCACATAAAAGTTTGAAAAGCATTCACAGACATGGCCCTTTGATTCAAGCTTATTGGAGAAACTTTACAAAAAACAGCAGCTTTCTAAAAGTCTGGGCACATTTTAGCAATTTTGGTCTTCACATACGGTGTATTTGTGCTGCAGGTTAGACGCTAGTGGAAAAAATGCAATGAAGTCAGATTCTGAGTGTATCTTTCATATACCTGGGTTTCATATGTTGCATACCCCTCATTCTCTGAATACAGACGTTCAGACAAGATGTAGACTACTTTCCTCTTTCAGGACGATTACCAGTTGTTTAAGGCTGGTTACCAGAGCTCATTAGGAGCTGCTTTTCCTCTAGAACTGAGTAGTTAGAGCTGAAAGCAGAGAATAAGCTCTCTTGATCACTTCAGTTAGTTTTTCCACATCCTCCCTTTCTCCACAAAAAAAAAAAAAAAAAAAAAAAAAAAGTCCTGTGTCAGAGCAAAACTATCTCACAAAACTAACGAGATTTTTTTTTCTTCAAATACTGAATATTGTTCACAAGATAATGGCAATAGCTTGTAGAAGTTGATGAGGCAGTACCATTTAATGAGACGATACTCTCTGTCTTACCATCCTACTTGGAACTTGTTAAAGAGCTGTTAATAAAAATAAGAAAATTGAAATTTTTGCAGCTTTTAAAGAAGGATCTTTCACAAGAGTATAATTCCTATATAGCTCATTGTTTTGCTAATACTACCACAGTCATTTATTTCAAATACAGCAAGTAATTAACATTCATTAGGGATAAGCTAGAGCAGCAGACTATTCAAACCTATAAAGCTAACATTGTACCCCACCTGTGCTCCTAACTCAAGTATTAAGCAGTACAATTAATCTACATTTGCTACTTAATGAGCTTCTAAAACACACATGTACTTTAAAACCACAGTCATAACTCACAGCTTACTTGGACATTAGTCCACATCGCAGCTCTGCCACTGATAAAGAAAAAGACTTAGGTTATTTAGCCTGTTCTTATAGTTGTTTCCTATGTCTGAAAGTGGATGGTACTTCTCAGCCAGTCCACAAGGATGGCTTACTCTGTGGAACTGGAATGCAGTATACACATGCCATATATTCCTACTGTCCAGTGGCAACTGGGGGCAGATTTTTCACATGCCAGCTCTTTTACTCTGAGACAAATGGCTGCTGAGTCAAGTGGTGATGTGGCACATTGAGGACAAGGCAGACAAAATGCAAGCAGAAAAGCAAACAGTTACTCTAATATTGCAGAAAAAACAATACTAAAACTCCCAGTAAAATCAGTCTCTGTAAACAAGAGAACAACATAACCCCTTCTCAGAAGAGTCTTTGACAAGCTGTTGTATTGATAGTCGATTCTGGCAGCTGGCAGCTGCAGAATATTAATGAAGCATTGGTATAAGAGCAGTCTGAAGAGGTTGATCATGACTGAACTCTACAGTGTATGATCTCAAGATACATTATTTGGCTGTAGCATTTGCTCTTAGTTGAATCTTGTTGCTTGCTTTCTGCTTTCTTTCTTTTTCCATCTTTTTTTCTTTCTTTCACTTCCTGATTTCCCCCTTCCCTCCTTTTCTCTCTTTCCCTCTTTTATTCACTCATTTACACAATTAAGTTCAAATATGCTGAGACCTATATAATAATAAATGTTGCATATCAGGTATTTTAAATATATGCTCTTACCCTGTTTCTCTCTTATTATTATTTAGTAGACACATGCAGCTCTTATTATAGTATGCTATGTTCTTGTTCACTGCTTATATAAATGGGATTTATACAGGGGAACTAGAAGGAGCTTAGGAGAAAATCCTTGTGCACAGTCTGACTCAGGGTATGGAAAGGCTGAGCAAGCTCTCTGTGTCTGCCAGAGGGCTTCACTCAGGACACGCTCCAGTCGGCATTCCCCTGCTGCTTCCCTGGGCGGATGGCAGGCAGTGCTCCTCACCCACTGTTTGCCTATAAAAGCACAGGCATGAGCAGTGCTCTTGCTAGCTGTGAGCACATGATGGAACTCACGTGACTGACTAAAAACACTGGCGGTGACCTTCATTTACTCATATGCTGCTTCTTCACTTTTTTTTTTTCAGTCTGGTACCAGGTCCTTCACATGAACATCATCACCCGTGCCTGTTTTTTATGTTTTCTATCATATTTCTTTATATTCTTCACAGAATGAATACTTCTTTCCTTTTGGTGCAAACATGTATTTATTATTTTTTCTCCTTTTCACCTTTTATTAACTGGAGCTAAAATTATCTATCATGATCATAAAGGAACATCAGGGAAGCTATCATTAACTCTGTGGGATAAACAGGAGGTGTGAGATACAGTGATCCAGACTCTACTTTGTGGTAGTGCAATGTCTAGCGTATGTTAGCAGACAGCCTTTTACTGCACAGCATTACAAGCTGGCCATGCAGTGGGATTTGCAGCATTTTGCTTCCTGGCCATGGCGTAGGAGCAGCCAGTGCCCCTCTGCTTGTCTCCCTAATGCCATCTTAGTTTACTATGAAGCTTTTGAAAGGAAGAAAGCACTGAACTATGATCTTTCCAAAGCGCCAGTCCTTCAGTGACATTCCAGAACCTTCAGCATTCTTCTGACTAATATGGCCGCAGTGATTTTTCAAAGTGGCTGTGTATTATTTTTAGGAAAATGAGTGCTTGCTCAATAAATTGATAATCCATTTCAATTTTTATGGAGAGCAATGCCTTCAAGTTGTGTGGCATTACTAAAATTTGTTCTAGAAATAGAAGTGTTGTCATATGAATATGAAATATGAAAACAAATATGCTCAAACCTTTGAAGTGTAAGAAAATAACAGTCAACCTTTTTTTTAGGAAATAACCAAAAGTTTTCTCAGATGAGCACAACAACAGCTTTCTGGGACAGATAGCAAACTGTGGTGTTTACTGTCACTCAGTTCACAGGGAGTTCTGCTTTTTATGCCAATTTGAGCTTTTGTGCTTTTGAAGGCAATCAGCCATCATTATGTCTGTTATAAGTTACAAGTTCATTATCTTCTGAGATACTATTCCTTCTAATGGGTCCCGATTTGACAAAAAACCCTTGGTATTCAACTGCTTTGCCGAAGTTGAGTCTCAGCAACTAGAATTGTCTCTACTAGTCTGACTACTTCTAGAGGCAGGCCCAGATTTGCCTCACTGATGTGTGTCAGTGGACTAATATTGAGACTAGGATAAGCAGAAGCAAAGTACATGCCAGGGGTTCTTTCTGGACATGCATATAAAAAATATTTATGTGCACTGTAGACAGAGCAATAGATCTATTGCTGCCAGCAGCAAATCTGTATGATATGATGCAGTAGCCAAACTACCTGGGCTTTTGCAACCTTGCGTGGAAGCCCGATGTTTTAGTGGTTGATTTTGCTGCCCCTCCGGAGGTCTGTCAATATCAGGGCACTGTCTGCAATCAGCATCAGTAAAGTGAAGAATCAGAAATACAGTGGGTTTCTATCACAGCTCTAGCCTAGTGCTAGGTAATCTTAAAAGCAAAACTTCGATAGTTTTGTGGCGTATATTGCATGCAGTGCTATATGATGTTTACCCTGAAAGTACTCCAGGCACTATCCTGAGAGATTAATAGAAGTTGACACAGTTCATTTTTCAGTTTTTGTTAAGGTAATCATATCGCTCTCAGTGCTAATGCAGTTTGCGACGAGAAATTAGAATATACCATAAGTGGCACGGAAGAAATCATGTAGAAACTTGCTGGCAGTTATGCATAAGCATAACAGCAGCCTACACGGTGTTATCATCCACAGCTTTTGATACTGTTATGACAGGAGACCAATCAAGAGTAATAAGTTGCCTAAATGCCCAAGAAAGAAACAGAGAGGAAGAAGGAATTTTCATTTCACGCTGTCTATGTAGGCTGGATTACACGGAACAAAACACAGTGGACTCCAGCTCTTTGTTTAATAATAAGGGGTTTTTATGGTGGAAAAAATCTCAGAATTACAAAATGGATTCTTGCTTCTACATATTTTCTAAAATGGTTATGCGGAATATAGAAATCTTAAGTTTTTAGATAACAAGGTAATAATGACAGTATAAAAATTATTTCAGGCCTTAGGAGTTTTATGTGGATTATCTATAATTTTTTGAGCTACCTGAATGTCTTGGTTGCACCTCTCAGAACGTCTCAAAGATATCATTCTGGTGGCATAGTAAATTCTAAATCAGAGAATAGCTGTGGAAAGTTTGTGAGGTTATTGGTGAAAGACTTCCTGATGTCTTCTAATATGAAAACAGAGCAAAACCAGTACCATTAAGATCCACCCTGTTCCTGCAAGTAATATCAACATCAACTGGTATGAAGATGAAAATTATAAAAATAAGAGTTCAATATGGAATTGTAATATTTTATATTTATTTTATAGATACACAAAGAATTTTAAATCTCTGCTTGGGATCCATTCTTTAGATATTCTCATGAGATAAACAAAAGATACCAACAGTGGTAAAAATTGGATAACGACAGCATATGATGAAAAACTGTGTAATGAATTCTTTGCTGTCATTGCAGATGATTTTGCTGAGGTACCAGTAAATCTTGATAGGAAAATGGCATTTAGTGATAATTTACTATAACTTTTTTCCATAGCTTCCTATAAGTCACATTTCCAGGTTTTTTTTTTCTTTGTTTCATTCCTGTGCTAGATCCACACTGTACATTTAGCTACATAAATTAACCTGCACAAACACATTGCTTTCCAGTAAGTGACTAATTGCAAATGCAACTTCAGTGACTGAGATCAGTGATTTGTGGTAGTCACCACACGCTGAATAGGATATTGCAAATATTCTTACCACATCAATTTTGTTTTTCAGAAGAGATTTTGCTTCTGTAACCAGGTACTCACACTTTGTGGCCCCATGAAAGCAGGAAATTGGTCTCTGCTCTGAGGATTATAATTCTTGCAGATGATGATTGAATACTGCAGTTTGATAAAGGAAAACTGTTTGAAACTGTGTTTCTTGTCTTCTTTTTCAGCCTAGTTAAAGAAGAGACAGAGACCAAAAATGCCACCAGCAACAGGAGCGCCACAGTACCCACCTCCAGATGGAGGCTGGGGATGGGTTGTGGTCTTTGGGGCTTTTATTTCCATTGGATTTTCCTATGCATTCCCCAAAGCCATCACGGTATTCTTCAAAGAAATACAAGAAATCTTCCACACATCATATAGTGAGATAGCTTGGATATCATCAATAATGTTGGCTGTCATGTATGCAGGAGGTAAGACATTTATGAAATTTGGAAATATAATTTGGTGGGTTTTTTCTGTGGTCTAAAATGTTTAAAGTTAATTACTATGTGATCTTATTATTACCTAAAGAATTTACCAAAATACATGCTTCTTTTTATATTATACTTTATCAGAGAGTGCTGCTAGCCACATAATTATTAAAGTACTGTTTGCTTTCACTTTTAAAGCATTTTATATTCTCTTCCTTTTTGTTTTCCCCTTAGGACCTTTTTTTTGTTCCTTTACCTAATTCTATTTTGCAATTTTGCCCTAAATTCACGTTTTCAGAGAGACACATTTTCCAACAAAGCAATGGCCAAGTAACTTTTCCTGGCCCTGGGGGTACATTTGGTCAGTTTCCACTGCCTTGATGAAATCTCTCAGTAGATCAAATGATGGAGTTTAAACACAGAAATCTGTTCTGACTATGAGGGTTCATTAGTCAGGCACAGGTATTCATCTGTAGACAGAGATTTCATATCTCGTCCCTATTTGCTGTGAAATAAAAGTCTGCTTTCTGTTTAGGCCAAGAGCCGTATTTCATACCTGCCATCTATATGACAGTTAGGATACAGTCTTATTCTTGGGACTGAAATGAACAGTGAACATAAATGCGCTGATATAATTTTTCTTATGAGCAAGTAAGTAAAGAACGAGATAGATGAAGAAGGATTTTAAAGTATGAAGTCATGTTTAAGTACTGTCAAACCTGCTTTGGCAGGTTTTGGTCTATCAACTTCAAAGACTAACTCTTAAATTCTACTCGATTCCTTCATTCTTTCAGAATATTTTTTTAAGTATTGGTGGAAGCTAGCTGATACTTAGGCAAAACACTTTTTCAGGCAGTCGAGAGCTTATTTTGTCAATCGATCTGGCATTGCCCTTTCTTCAGATGTCGTGAGGTCACCACTTGGAACATCTCAGACTGTTTGCAATGATGGAGCAGTTATATGCATACATGTATATGTGTGTATATGTATATATACATATGTATAAATGCATATACATAGAAACTGAAAACATTATGCCAATAGCACACTGAGATTGAATGAAGAGCATCACTCCAATAGTTTTCAGTGATTGTATCTGTGTAATACTAAAGTCCAGTGTTATCCATTAAACCTATTGAAGGAAGCATGGAGTCTCATTTTTAACGTGGTAACTTTTTATCTCTGATTTCAACCTCCCTGAAGTTTTGACACCTGAATGACCCAAACTCCTTTAGCAGTCAGGGAAAAGGGGCAAGTGCCTACAGAGAGGAATTCAGGCTACTTAAGTTGCTCTAAGTACCTGCCTTTCCCTTCCGACTGTAAAAACGAACCTGCAGCAAGCATAGCATTAGCTTAAGCACCTCAGGTAAATACTCTTCAGTTAATGGGGTGGAAAATGGATCCTTTTTTTTTAGAATGTTGGCAAAGAGACCTTATAAAGATATCTTGACATGTGGTGTCAATATCAACAAAAGCTTGCTCTTCAGGTATTTTGATCCCATTTTTATTCATATACTAGTAGAGAATCATAAAGGATTTTATAGGACCAGCAACAATAACCAAGTGATTCATCAAAATTCACTGGGTGAAGTGGTAACTTGAACTACTGCAGTAAAGAGTGGAGTAAAAGAGCAGATGTGTCCTGTCACATTTGGATCCCCTCTAAGGTAGCTGCTTCTTAAGGATGCATCAGCTCTTGCACTGTGGATGTACATGTGTAAGTGTGGAGGCCTCTGTACAAGTGCTGTGCCCAAGCGCTGGAACAAGTGAGAGCACAGGTGTGGAAAACCCAAAGTTTGTTTCTGTTTTCCCTGTGCTGTGACTTTTGACCTAGACTGTTTTTCACCATGTTTTCTAATTGGAGATAAATATTCTAAGGGCAGATTTGCTTTATAGCACAGGTGCTGTTCTTTTGTTTTGGTCTTCGAATAACATTTAACCATCTCAGTGTTCCTCCAAGTTTTATTAACAGTACAGATGAAAATCACAGGACATTTAGCTGTAGTCATTTTTATCTGTGAGATTCAATGTGCACCACTTTTAATGTAAAATATAAAGCATTCAGTAATACTACCTTTTCGCTAATACTTATTTTACTGTTCTGAGTACCAGCATAGTAAGTTCACCTGTACATTGATGTTAAAAATTACAAAATGGTTTACTATTTGTTCTGCTAACATCTACTCCAGTCACTATGAATATTATCAGCACAGGAGCAGTAGGCTAAGTTGTTTGAATATCTTGTTATAGACTCATGGTCTTAAAATGTTGAGAACAACAACTCTGCCTGATGTAAACACTCTTTGAAGCCATAGGTTCTCTAGAACCACTTCCTAAAAAATAGGCTGTTTAGACAATCACTGGCAGCATATGAAATAGCAATCAGGAAAAACATTTCTGAAGGAAATCACTCCATTGTTTTTACTGTCTGAAGGTGGTTTGATTCCTTAGCATTTGATGTACTGTAATGTGAAATACACGTTCAGACCATGAGTACAAGGTGTTTTGTTTACTATGAAGTGTGACACGTACCTTTGTAATGAACACTGTTCATCATACTACTAATTAAGGTAACCTGAAAACATCTAAGATCTGTCATCTTCATTAGAGATTAGCATTCAACCTATTAATCATCACAGTGGGGTCAGTGAATAAGTTAGAGTCTGTGCAGATGCTCTTTGCTTTGGAGGCTGCAGCCTCTTGCAGTAATTAGCTGGCATCTGTGTTCCAGTAACAAGGTATTAACTTACCTTTCAATGCCTGAGAAAAAAAAGAAAAAAAGAAACTAATAAAAGGCATCCAGTAAGGAGCTAAAAGAATGTTAATTATATTTATCACTTACTTCATACTTAGAATAAATGGTATTAAATTATAGCAGACCATCTGGCAATCCATATGGTCTCCTGCAGTCCTGGTTAATTCCAGCAAATAGGTCAAGCACAGCATTCACCCCATTAGGAAAGCACTAAGCAGAGGTGACAAATCTGATAAATCAAATCAATATGAAACACTTTTCCTCTCTCAGTCTGGTATACTATGCACTTTCATACTGTTTTTTGTTGGTTTTGTTGGTTTGTTTGTTTGTTTTCTTAAGTTTTCTCTTCCCCCACCCCCGTCTCCTGGACATTTGTTAGAGTTTACTGAAAAGCCATCCCAAAAAGCAAGATCCTGTGATGTGATCAAGGTTAGAGGTATTGCACAGCCTCTACTTTTCAGCCTGTGCTTGAGAAAAGCATCCTCTGGAGACGAGCAATAGTTCAGTCTCCATGGCAACTCCTTCTTCTGCCTCTCTTGAGCAGAGACTGTCAGTTGAATTAAATTAAGGGTGATGGTTTTGTGATGGAGTCCTACACCCAAGGGACTGTGACTGAGGCCTCCAAACTTTTGTTACTGGAGGACAGAAGCTGGAGTAAAATAGAATTAGGTAAGTTATCCTGATAGGGCAACCTGTGTTGCTGTATGCCTATGAACACAAGTATATAAAATGTGTGTGCATGTATATATTCTTATATTTATAAACTATATATGTATTTGTATATGTATACATACTTATAGAACCATATGTGTGCTCTAACACATACGAGTATTAAGGAATTCAAGAAAAAGTTAAAATACGTTTGACCTCAAGTTCTCTCGGCTCATTTTTCTCTTTTTCAAAAATTCACCCCTCTACTTTACACAGCACTAACCAGCCAAAGGTGATTAGAGAGCTTCTTATCGGAGCTCTATCTGTTTCCAGTAAAAATGTTTTCATTGCTTTCAGTGTAGGTTTGACAGGAGTCTTAGTGGCCTCTATGGAAGCCATGTGACAGGTCTGGTGATTTCGGACACAGCTGATGTTGAGTTTTAGATTTCCTCAGGGAAAAAGCAGTTGGTTTACTCACTTGTCTTTTACTCTTCTTCTGTCATTTTTCCAAGGACAATTTCAGTTTGGGGTCTTGATTGTTGTTGTTGTTGTTGTGTTTTGCTTTGTTTTGTTTTGATTTGGTTTTTAATAACTTTTGGGGATATAGAGATTAGCTTGGGAGCTGATAAATCCTTCAAGCCATACCCACACGTGAAATGTGAGACAGTCTTGCTAGTCTGAAGTTCAAGAAAGAAAGGTCTATTTAAATTCTAGGTTATGTTTCTAAGTAAATAATTTTAAAAACACCTTTGGACCCCTTTTGAAGAAAGATACTGTGTAAGTACAGTAAGGTTCTTTACCATTTTTCAAAACATGCTAATAACTAAAAAATGTGACATTTAATAGCTTCCTCTCTCTTCTCTATTTCTTAAATTATTCAAGTTTGAAGTTAAATATTTTCAAATAGTAGAAAACACTTAAAGGACTTTTAAGGTGACAACACAAAAGTAACCTATAGACAAGTTCTCATTTTGACGTTGTCAAATATTAATTTGGAAAATAACGTATCATATGGTATGTTCAAAATATTTGTGATTTTTATCTCAGTGGGTGTTTTGGTGATATTGCTGTGAAGATGAAATGGCGTGCACAGTGGAGATGACAGTTGCAAAATCCATGTAACACAAACAACAGATGGTTATAGCTTTTTACTTTTGGACAGGACCTGGGCTCCTACACTTTTCTTCCTCCCTGGTAATATTTTCTTATTTTGGTTTTACAAGTACTGGCACAAGGAATTCAGTGGCCATGGATAAGGAGATTGAGAAGCTCTCTTAAATTGACCTATGTCCTTTGTTGTCAGGGACAAGCGTTTTTCTCCATCAGAATATGCAAAGCATTGAATTTTAATAACCTCATTTGGAGTGTCCTTGAAAGCAGAACTTATCAATTTACTGAATGCCTCATGGGCATGAGGGAATACTTCACATTTAGCCTAAAATACATGTAAAACATCTATGTCAAGTTAATTTGAGACTCACAGATAAAGGACAAGAAGTAATAATGAGGTGATACAAGAACAGAGCATTTTGAATCTTACTAACAAATGGAGATAAGTACAAAAAAGAGGTATCAAAAGTTAAATAAATAAACAAATAAGCAGTAGTTCAGTTTTTAAAATAAGACCTGAATGATAAGGAAGTCTGGTAAAGCCTCTGAAGGGTAGTGCAGCCACTTTTTGCATTTCTTGGAAGGTTTTGAGTTTTAGTAAAACTGCACCTTGCAGGGCAGTGTTCTGCAGTAGCAATTGCTGTTTTAAAGAGGCCTTCCCTAACGTTTAGAAAACACTCTTTAAAATGGTCATGGGAAGAAAGATTTAAAAAAGCAGATCTGTTCTAGACGATTTTATACTTTTTTTTTTTCAAACAGGTTTATCATCCCATCTCCAGGAGCAAGCTGGTTTTTTACTCTGCAACTTGTTATGTTTGGCTGAACAGATGAGATCTAATTGTTAAATATTCAATGACTTTTGAGGATCCAATTTTGTCAAATTTTCATGAAACGTAGTTTGTACTGGGATCTGTTAAGCCACACTCAAGAAGCCAGTCTCAAAGTTAAGGACATGCTCCCACTGAGAGAAATAAGGAGTTTTTTGTCATTTATTGTATGCTTATATTAATTTTGAATAATTGTCAGAAAGACATTATGTGACAAAGAATTCCCACTTTGTTTCTACCATGCTTTTACAGTATCCAAATCACAGATTATTAATAATGATTTGATACATATCATAGGAATATTTGTGCTAACCTTAATTTAATTAACTCAAGCCCTTTACTAAAACAGTTCTCATTTACATACAAGTAGGCAATGTGGACTACATCATGAATGTAGTCCTTTTTTTCTATTTAAGGCTCTGTGTTTGTCTTGATCTTCATTTGGGTTTGTAGGCAGGAATTTCTGTAAGTAAAGTAATCAATATTGACAGCTTTTTTATCTGCAAAGAAGATTCTTTTTTTTTCCTCCCACTTACTACCAAGTAAAGGGTCAAAGTCAAACAAAAATAAATAGCATGCCTCATAAAATATGTTTTCTAAGGGACTAAAACTTTGGGTTTGTTTAAGAAAGATAACAAGGGACAAACTTAGGCCTTTGATATGTTCATTGAGCTTTTAAAAGTTTGACGAAAGAATACTGATTTTGTGTGTACTAATAATGTTGGATTAGTTCCCGTATAGTTTTTCATATCACTGGATCATACAATGGCTGTATTTGTGATGTGTATCGCATAATTCAAAGGTAGTGAAACAATGGTCTAGTACAACTGGGAATTAGGAGATATTTAAGCAGATACCAGAGAAGTACTGTGGGGAAGGAAAGGTCTATCTGCTCAAGCTGTGTATACCATTGTAGTCACACCAGCACTTCAAATGAGATAATAAACCCAGCACTTTACAAAGAACTTATTATAGAAATTTACTGGTCCATTGTTTTGGAATGTCTAAGAACTATTCCTTTGTTTGTTTTGAAGGGTATATTTAAGGGAAACAGAGTTGTACTGATATGTTTAGAAGATATTCTAAGCCAATATCAAATGGCAACAGCAGAGATTTTTGCTGTGGTTTATAAAGATAGGTAGATTTGTAGTCATCAATAGAGGTAAGTGGACCAGAGTCTTAGTGACAGGCTTATGCTGATGCCAGGAAACCTACAGGAATCAAAGAATGAGGTGGTTTTAAATTGTTTTTTATAATTACTTCAGTCTTTTAACTGATTAACTGGTTTTGAAGATTTTTGCAGAGATCATATACAACACATGTAGATAAACATATATATCATATGAATAATTTTTGATCAGTCAGAACCTTTTCATCTAACAGTGATATTCTATTAAGATTATATATGTCAAAGAGCACAAACAGCTGCAGCTTTAGTAGTTAATATATGTTTTGTTGATGCATACAAGCAAAAGAAAAGCTTACCTTTCTTTTACACAAACTTTGGCAAGGTTTTTTTAATGGTCAAGAAACAGTTATGTATTTTCACTGCAGTTTTACCTGACTTTTGTTTGCTTGAATATATACTATGACTAGACAACCAAATGAAATAATGTAATTTAAATAGGAGACTCTATTGTGAAATAAGATGTTGATTTCCTCATATAGTTCAAACACTTCTCGCAACACTTTCCCACTGATGATGGAAATGTGCTCTGTTTGGTTTTCTACTTGTACTGCTTTGAAACACTTATCATTAAGTACTTTGACTTTTAGAAAACTTTGAAGGAAGTAGTACTACCCTTCCAGCTTTTTAACAATAGTAACTAGAGATTATATGGACAAGATTAATGTCTTTCATATTCCTCAGCATTGGCAACTAGATCTGATCCAGTTGTCTAGACATCCTCTGTTGTCACTCAGTAAAAATGGGAATTTCTGATTCATCCCTTCCTATGTTAAATGTCCAAAACACATCAAATGAATGATGTTTCAGAAAGACTTCTCTGATTTGTGAATGCTAAAGGAGTCTAGAGGAAGAGTTCAGATGTCCGTTTTGCACAAATATGCTAATATTTTATATTATATTTGACTCCCTAGAGACCCTGAAATCTAAAAATGATATGTACCAATGGTTGGTGGTTTTAAGCTGTTCTGATTAAGATTTGATTTTCTTCTTTAATCTTCCTCTTATATGCTGCACATGTTATAATTCTCCTATATTTCAGTGTCACTGGCTCAGTTGTACTAGGTTTGATACTGCTAAAAATACCTGGTAATTTAAAGATTACCTATTAGCTTGTAAATCTCTAATCTTGCAATGACTTTCATTGTACCCATAATTCCCTTTCTTCCATCAGCAGCTAAGAAAAAAACACGACCGGGATAATAGCTGGTTTGTCTAATAATTGACCAAGTTCACATTCTTTTGTAGCTTTTTATAAGCTGATAGAAATCTATGGATCTGTTATATTTACTTCTGTGAATGATTTGAAAACTGAATACACTTAAGTCTCTTTGTAACAAGATCCCCAAACGCTTCCCTATCAGTATCAGCCGGCAGTGCCAATTTTGTCATGGTATAAACCTTACTCATACTCTTCTTCTGTGGAGGACTCTGTTTTTCCAGGAACAGAATTTACTTCGCTGAATTTTTTTCTCCTTTTAAAAAGAATGAGCTTCTCTGTCCCACGCAAGCTGCTTCAAGATTTGCAGATGTATCCTAGCTTTTATCTTGTTATTTTCTACATTGTAGTATATAACTTAATGTCAGGACTTTCAAAGGACTGCAATAGCTTAGGGTAGGACTAGCACAAGTGAAGGTGGTGGCTGTCCTGTTTGACCTTCCCTAGAAGGGGGAGTAATCTTGTGTCCTTGGAAGTCAAAATTCACTCAGAAAAGCTTCAAGAGCAGTTCAGTTCTAAATTGTCTGAATTATTGGCATATACCCAAATGACCGAATTAATCCCTCCTTACTGTGATGTTGCTAGGCTTTGAGTTTGTGTAATGAAGCAGCTGAATCTGTTGTTATTTGCCTAATCAGAATAGCTGTAATTTCCAGAGCAGCAAATAAATAAAGTTCAGGAGGTTTTACTTCTGGATATTCCACTTAAAGACTGTCTTTGCAGGAGCTATTCAGTCCGTAAGAAACCATACTCTATAAATGTTACCATGAAACATTTGATTAAGGAACATAAGGTTTTAAAGCTGGTGCAAAGAGGCATGACATTACTTCTGGTGAAATAAGATTTTTTATTTAGTTAGTTATTTAGTTAGTTTACATGGACTTCTGCAGAGCAAAACCTGTAAAATAAAAGAATTAAAGTAAAATAGCTACGTTATTGATAAAGAAGTCATGTGCTACATATAGTGAATCTGCAGGTGATCTTTGAATTTATAGCCAAATGTTCTAGAGTCACGCTTTGGCTAGTGACACTAGAAGAAATAAAAGAATAAAGCAAAACTTAGAAGAGATTAATCAATACACATAGTGATGAATGACAGTTTTCACTGAGGATGTTATGCTCTTTTCAGAGGCAGGTGAAATAACTGCCTGGGACTCTGTTCCAAGTATGGGCACCATGGTGCCGATCCTGCAATATGTGCTCGATTTTAAACACCTTAGTGATCTCCTAAAGTTCAAAGCTAAAATACATTTTTAACCTGCTTCAAGACAACATATAAACATGTTTATATATTTATGCAAATATGTTTATCCATAGGTGTTTGTAACATCAAGATCTCTTGACAGTGTACCTTCAATGACTTAAGTGCTCCCAGAGGCACTCATTAAAATCTCATTTTTATTTATGTCAACCTTAAAAAGACATTATCCATAAATGATTCATGTATTTTCTCCAAAATAAAATATAAATGAAATATAGGAGATTAGTTTTGAGGATTTACAGTATTTGTGCAAAACTGGTGATTTTCGCTTTATTAAATTAATCATTTGATTAAACTCCTGACTTATTTGGCAGTAAGTTTATCTCTGCTTCATAAATAAAAAGTAAAAATCTAAGGACACCGTACAATTTCACCTAAAGTATGAGTCTCTAAACTTCAATTTTAATTTACTGGATTTTGTAGACTTCCAGTGCTGAAAAGTGCGCTGAGGAGTGGAGAATCAGGCACTGTGACAGCAAGGATCACTCTGATTATTCATTGAAGCAACAAACTATTTTGCAAAACACTTTCAGGTAATGGCCTGAAATTGTATGATTCTCATGTGAGAAGAGAATTTAGTCAACGTCAGAGAGGATTGTAAGGGGCTGATGGCCTGAATAATCAGGTTTGATTAACACATTTTTATTCTCACAGGAAGTTAGAGAAAATAAAAAAAAAAAAAAAAGTCTGACCAAAAAAACCCACAAACACCTCATTTCTATGGGCTAGATTTGCAGAAGGACTACACATCCCAAAATGTGATGGGGAAATTCATCTCAGAGCAAGGCCCAATGTGCATTATGCGACTATATGTACAATGAAGAGCAACATGGTCCAGCAATTGGGCTTATACTAAATTAAAAACTGTAGAGTTCCAATTTTTTTAAAACAGTTTGGTAGACCTGCTACACCACTGGGACACCCACAAGTCTATGGGGCCAGATGGGATACATCCAAGGGTGCTGAGAGAGCTGATGGTCATGGAGCAGATCATCCTGAGTGACATCATATGACACATAGAAGAAAACCATACGATCAGGCCCAGTCAACCTGGGTTTGTAAAAGGCACGTCCTGTTTGACCAACCTGACCTCCTTCTATGACAAGGTGACTCACCTAGTAGATGAAGGAAAGGCTGTGGAAGTTGTGGTAGACTTCAGTAAAGCCTTTGACACCGTATCCCACAGCATTCTCCTGGAGAAGCTGTCAGCTCATGGCCTGGATGGGTGTACTCTGCAATGGATATAGAACTGACTGGATGGCTGGGCCCAAAGAGCTGTGGGGAATGGAACCAAATCCAGTTGGCAGATGGTCACAAGTCATGTTCCCCAGGGCTCAGTGTTGGGATCAATTCTGTTTAATCTCTTTATCAATAATCTAGATGAGAGGATTGAGTGCACCCTTAGTAAGTTTGCAGACGACACCAAATTGGGTGGGAATGTTGATCTGCTGGAGGGTAGGATCGCCATACAGAGGGATCTGGACCAGCTGGATCATTGGGCTGAGGCCAATTGTATGAGGTTCAACGAGGGCAAGTGCCAGGTCCAGCACTTGGGTCACAACAACCCCGGGCAATGCTACAGGCTCGGGGAAGAGTGGCTGGAAAGCTGCCTGGCAGAAAAGGACCTGGAGATGTTGATTGACAGCCAGCTGAACATGAGCCAGCAGTGTGCCCAGGTTGCCAAAAAGGCCAACGGCATCTTGGCTTGTATCAGGAATAGTGTGGCCAACAGGACTGGAGAAATGATCATGCCACTGTACTCAGCACTGATGAGGCCCCACCTTGAATAGTGTGTTCAGTTTTGGGTCCTTCATCATAAGAAAGACATTGAAGCACTAGAGAGAGTGTAGAGGAGGGTGACGAAGCTGGTGAGGGGTCTGGAGCACAAGTCTGATGAGGAGCAGTTGAGGGAACTGGGGCTGTTTAGCCTTGAGAAAAGGAGGCTGAGAAGAGACCTTATCACTATCTACGACTACCTGAAAAGAGGTTGTAGCATGGAGTGTTGGTGTCTTCTCCCGAGTAGCAAGTGATAGGACAAGAGGAAATGGTCTCAAGTTGTGCCAGGGGAGGTTTAGTTTGGATATTAGGAAAAAAATCTTCACGGAAAGGGTTGTCAGACATTGGAACAGGCTACCCAGGGAAGTGGTGGAGTCACCATCCCTGGAGGTGTTTAAAAGGCATTTAGACAAGGCTCTTAGGGACATAGTTTAGTGCTGGAGTTAGGTTAGGTTACGGTTGGGCTTGATCCCAAGGGTCTTTTCCAACCAAAACGATTCTATGATTCTATGGTAATGAAATGCAATATAGTACCAGATGACCTGAAACAAAATGTTTGCAATTATTTTGAAAAGCTAAGAGGAAGAATTAGATCATGGGAATACTGGATAGTTATATTTCTAATTTGTTTATTTGTATGACAGAAGACATTTAGATATTTTAGACTGATTTATTTGAAGAGTTTTAATTGAACTGAAAATTCCGAGACTTGAAACTTTTATTTCAGCTTGGGAATAAAATGAATGTTAAATCATAAGAGTGTTTCATGCAATGCTAGTTTTAATTTTATATATTGTTCCTTTTAAATCAAATAGCATGCCACAAAGATAGCGTATGTGGTAGTGATTTTCTTGTCTTTGACACAGCGCCATAGATTTTACCCGTGCAAAGAGTGTGCAAGGTTATATAAACCATTGCCATTGTGATTTAGAAGGTTTTCATATTTACTTACTCAAATGTAAACAGTAACCTGAGTGCGAAGCACTTGACCCTAGGCTCAGAGAAACAGAGCTGAAGTGGCATATGGGATTAAGACAAGAACAAATTCATATAATAGAATTTCTTCTGGATCATTTCTCCTGATGTTATAAAAAATTTACCTGACGAGGTCTTCAGATATACATATTGCCTAGATCATTCAATTTTCTAACCAAATGCTTTTCAGTAGGATGTATTAAAACTGACTCAAGAAGCATAGTTCCCCCTGTGGGAAGAAAATAATTATTTCATTAGGAAACCTAAGTAATATTCTCCTCACAGGCATACATATTAAGTCCTTGCAGAAGTGGTATATTTCATTGGATTGTTTTAATACATTCTGGCTGAATATCAACATAACTCCTTAGATGAAAGGTGGCTCCAGGAATGCATGATATATAAGCAGCATCAGTAACACAAATAATGAGAAGCCTAAATTTTAATGGGCACTAATTTATTTTGAATTTATGATGCATCATAATCATTAGAAGGAAGCTGCTTCACATTACTTGGTGGAGAATAAATTTTTTGCCAGTGGTGGGTGGTTTTATTTCTTCATACCGGGTAAGAAAATATGTGTAGTTCAAAAGCCACACAAATATTATCTTGAAGTGCAATAAGATGGCACTAGGTCACCAAGTCACTTCATGTTGCTTTTTGCAGCAGAGTTTAAATATTCCCTATATGTGTAATATATGTAAGTAAATTTATGTGTGTAATATATGGAATACATGTAAGCAAACCTGATCTAGATCCCCCCCCAACCTCCTATTATTAGAAGACCTTGTCCATGGAGATGTATCCTTTGTTGCTACAAGGGAAGTGGCTTGTAGAGAACATTATAGATGTTGTTTCCTGCCTAGTTCAGGCAAAATACAAATGCCATAAAAACCTTTGCCCAGCTCCCTCATAATGTATTCCTTTTCCACTGTTGAAGTCCCAGGCTTCCTCTACTCATTTTTCACGAATCTTTCACATATTTTATGAAATATTGTTTTCATAGCGGAAGGCATACTTTCCCCCTCATTGGAGGAAGTCATCATGTTTTGATTGACTATAGTCCATGGAAAGTGTATTTGTTGATCCAGTCCACAAAAGAAATAGCATGTGACTATACATAGGAAACATCTAAAATTTTGAAAGACTTATCAGGTAAAGCTCTCTCCATAGTAGATGGAAATCTAAAAGTGTCAACTTCATGACAAATTCAACTCTGATGACAAAAAATACGTGAGGTGGGTACAGGAATATGCAAAAATAAACTGACATCTGCTCAGATAATGTAGATATAAAAACTATATATGTGATTTCTCTTTCAATTCTGTTGGATAGACTTATTCTCAGGCATGTGTATTTTGCTGTAAAAGGCTACAAAAAAAGAATGAGAAGAGATTAGAACTCAAATTACTGATCAATTGGTAAATATTTTCTTGAAGATTACTATTTTTAAAATGCAGCAAAATATGGGGTGTCTTAAGTTTAAGTAAACTGGCAAATGTTCTGATCTGAACCTGTGGGACACTTCCAGAGTTCTGGACCTGTTGTCTCCAGAGGTTCCCCTTCCTCTAACATGTAATAAAGGCTACTTGTTCAGGCTCAGCTGAAATAAATGCACTGAAAGATGGAAAAAAATCACATAAATCTTGTTACTATTATTGATCAAGAGGATAATCTTATGATAAATTTTTCTATTTGTTATTGTAATTTTGGGGTTTTTTGTCATGTTTCTAGCTATTTAACAGCTTGTATTACTTTTAGTCTTTTTGACAGGGAAAACAGAATATTCAGTGTTACCTTTACATATCATTCTGTAATTAAACAGACTTTCTCAACAGACATACCGCTTATTTTTTTCACTTGTCTGAAAACAGAAAAAAAAAATCCCCCTCCCCTAAAGATCTCACTTTTAATTGACAAATGAGTGTACTTGTCCCTCTTCCGACCCCCGCTCTGGTTTCTTAGTCTCCCCTTGTGCAAAATACTGGGTGAAGTGCAAATTCTGTACCTAGTATGATCCCATTAATATACTACCATTGCACTTACACTCTGAACACCTTAGATGCCAAAACCTAAAGAGAATGCTCAGATCCCCCTTTGTATATCATTGAAACACAAATAAATTCACTTCCCCTCCCTCTCTCTCTCTTCCCTCCCTCTTCTTGTTACCACAGTATATTTGGAACTAAATATTATTCAGATATATTTACCTTATGCAGTTCTTCAGACATGACCTCATTTACAGGCTCCGAAGGAACACAGGAAATTCCCACTCTTTTAAGGTTCTAATTTTTACCACTGAAAGTCTTCATATGCATTTTATTGGATATTATTAAAATACGATTACAATGAAAGTAATGATAAAGTAATGTTTTAGAAAAAAATGTCTATAAAATACATTTTAAGCTTCATGTTATGTAAGTGTTAAATAGAAAATGCATTTGGAAATAATCTGGCAATGTTATTGACAATGACTTATATATGATAAATTTTCAGGACAAATTCCAAGTTATAAATACATCCAGATTTATACTTCTTGTTGCATATATTCTAAATATGTAGATGAGGTTTAATGATCCACTTGTGATCCATAATTCACCATAAGTGGTGCACAGAAACATCATAGGTAGTAGACTGAGTATTTTCAATTTGGATTTTAATTATACAATGCAAAAATTGAGACCAGAAAGGAATATGATAAAGGAGCAACTAAGCAGCAGCATGTATCTTGTGCTTTCTCTGAAATTACATATTATTGCCTGTAAGAATATACACAGAATCATTTCCAAGCTGAGTTAGGTATAATATTATTCTGGAGGAAAACTAACTGTAGGATGATGTGCAGGGAAAAATGGGATATTGTATGAACATTAATATGATGGGCAATTTGTAGAAGACAGAGAAATCCAAATGACGATATTAATCTTAACTGAAGTTGGCTGAATTTTTCACAATGAATGCATTATCTGGAAAATGTACTGATTTGAGTTGCAGAGAATATACCCTACATTTGTAAGAACTACTAAATAGCCCGTGCAAGGTCTTCTGAAGATGTTTGTTTTGATTTTTGGTCTCTGTGATGTCTGCTAGGCTTCCAAATGACAAAGTATTATTCTGCTTCCAGGAAAAGTAGCCAGAGATTTTTAAGAAGGTGTGTAAAAATCATGAAGGATAATAAGGAATAACAAATAGGAAATAATGAGTAATTAACATTTATGAATATTGTGTTCACATGTGCACACACAGATTTGTGGAAAAAGTCATTGCTCGAAGAGGAAGAAAGAAAAATGGGTAATATATGTAACTAGCCAATAACATGGTTTAGGAAAATATCTATTATGAATCAAAATAAATATTAATATTAGCAAGCACTGGTTTTGTTGTTGTTTATTTGTTTTTTCTTGCCAGCAATTAGGTCTGAGATTCACAATGTATTTCTTATTTTCAAGTTACTATAATTGTCGTCGTGACAATGGTATACTGCAACCTCTGTCTTTCTTTTCAGTTTTATGTTCTGCAACAATACAAACATCCTCCCTTTGTAACAGCAGAACTCGTTTGTCAAGTACTTTCTATTAACTGTGTGCGTGTGTGTATGTCTGTGTGTGATACAACTAGTAGCAATACTGGATAGCTATGAAAGTAGACGTATTAGGTAGGATTTATTTTAGTCTTTTCAGAAACTTGATGCTTCTTCCAGTACAAGTGCTCAAACACAAATACTATCAAATTGAACTAAGTCAAAAGAAGAAGCAACCACTGAGATTAATGGATAATACTTCAAGCATAAAACCTCTGGATAAAAAAATACTAAATATTTCTATTGGAGCATTTCTATAGTTAGAGTTATGCCTCCTGAAATTCCAGGTGAAACCCTGAAAAGGATATAAATTTAGTGGTTTATTATTAATACCTTCATATTAACTATTGCTATAGAGAATTATATTTGCTCATATTTATATATTTATATTATTATCTTTGCTGTATTTCCAGAGAGGAAAAATTAGCAAGTCCTTGTTTCATTTTTCTTTTGAAAGAGAAGAACCTTTTATGGCACAGGTTCGTTGTACCTGTGAACAGTAATATTATTTAGGTGAAATCCCCAACTCATTTTTGGGTCTGAAAAGCGGTGTTAGATTCATGCAAGCACACAAAGTTCCAAGGAGTGAAGTTAATTATGGTTAAATACTAAGCTAGAAAAATCTTCTGCAGGAAACTTTCGGTAGTTCTTCCAAGTACCTTATATTTGCCACTGAATTTTCTAATGTTCGTGTTAATACACTATAAGACATTTACGGCTTAAGTTACAAGCTGGTTGCATAGTTATTTCTGAGAAGAAAAAAACAGTTTTCTGAGAAGATCATTTGCAATTCATATATCATGTCTGATGCTATTTCCAGCTATCCCAGTTACAGAGGCATGCAGGACACTTTGTGAAATATGCACCTGATGTTAAAATATCTCTGTTTATATGCATCTCTCTTACAGGTGCTTTGGTTCCATCTCATCATTAGCTGGTTCCCTCCTTTCTTCTTTCTTGGTTCTTGCCTTTTTCCAGGTTGAAAGACTATTTTTTTCCAAATATATATGCATGGTCTTTGCTTCACTCAGTGATCTTGAAGGAAGCAGGAATAGAAATATAAGAAAATTTTTTAAAATGCTGAAATATTTTTCTGCATCTGACTTCATTTCACAGTAAGTGTGTCAATGCAAAATTTGGGCGGTTAATTTTGGGACACGACTTTTTTTTGTAGTCGACGACCATAAATGTTTCTGAAACCTGCAGAGTGTTCAGCAGCTCATAGATTACACTCATTTATTTCTTATTAAATATTATGAAGTTTCATATTGCTAATTTCAAAAAAAATGTCATAAATCATCTTAAAGTCTTCTGCTTTGTGATCAAGTGTTCCAGCCTTTGATGAAAAAAATTCTGTAGCACAGCATGCAAAAGATAATTAATAGAAAAATTGATACGAATCCATGTAAATAATAATCAGCATGACTACTCCTTGATTAAAAGCTGGGCAATTTCCCAACTTCTTTAAATTCATAGATATAGAGTAATTTGTTAACTTGAAGATAAGTTTTCTAAATTACATGGTCCATAACTCCCTACATATTTGCACCCTAGCAAGCAAGAAAAAAAACCCTTAAAACCATTCAACAGCTTTGATCAAAGGTCTCTGATGTATCACTGGAAAAACAAACAAATGAACAAAATACCCCAAACTAACTAACAAACAAACAAACAAAACAAAGCACAGATCAAGGATCTCTAATTTCTACATAAAAGCCGTATATTTAAAGCAAGCGTCAGCACCACTAATCATTTATTTATGTTTCTTCTGGACATTTCAGGAAAAAGCTCATATTTGCAGCCCGACATACATGTTCCTGACTTGAGCACATCAGTTCAAAATTATGAGATATAACCTTTTGCAGGGAAACACCATGAGGAAGCAGCCAGTGTGCTGAGGCACTCTGCCATCGCCCAGGCTCCTATGGGTTACCACAGACATGATTATTGTATTTGTCATAAAAGTCCCAAGGAATACCTGAAGGTCAAATTAATCCTCATTAGTAATCGAAAGACAGAAACTTAATAGAATTCAAGGACCCTGCAGGACACAAGTGAGAATGTGTGCATTCAGGGTAATGACACTGAGGAAATGTAGTTAGAAGAGGGGAAGTGGTGAGCAAAGTGTGATGGATGGTTGAACGACCGACTGATCACTCCCCGGCATGCTGTGCTTCAGCTGCTGAGCTATCTTAACTCGTGGCTTAGCAACCCTAACTCAACGTTATCCATTTCTTTTTGGTGATTTTTATTGCAAAAGCATTTTTTACTCTTTTCTGTCAAGGTTACTATATTATCTGGGTTTATGGAATCAGTGCAACCAGTTGTAAATGTTATATGAAATAGAAGAAAAATACTGCCAAATGCACAGAGGAACTACAGAGAAAGCTTTAAAGCAATTGTTGAACTACGTTACCTTTGTTATTTTTATGCAAACACAAAAAAAGTGTCAGAAATGCAGGTTACCATTCCCAGGAAGGTGATAAAGAGTCTAACACTTAAATAGTTGCATGACATTTTAATATTATAAAATTCATTGGTACTTTTAATTTTTTTTTTCTATCTGTCTTTTCTAAGTGCCTATCAAAGAGTATTTAGCCAAAGGTAGAACTAGAGATGACTGTCACAGAATGCTCACTTAGTCCTGCTTGCAAAAAGCAGCATATTTTTAAAGCATTTTCCAACTTCATGAACATGGTTTTGACATGACCAGAACCAATTGTGACTTTCTTTTCCTCTGAATACCAGAGATGACATTCAAATAGCAGTACCAAGCACTCGCTTAAAGCATTTTTTGTCGAAGAAGTAGTTCTAAAGTGAAAGGTAAGGCTCTACTCTGGCAAAATATTAGGGATTATTTGCCAAACAAAGCAAATGAGCTCCTGCAAGTGGATTTTATATTTCATTTAAAAAAAAAAAAAAGTCTGATATTAGCAAGTTGTTGATCCTAATGTGAATTCTTGGCTTTTCTAAGCCTGCAGGAAACAGAAATAAAAATAAAGCCAGACTGGAAGGATATCTGCATTGACTCTACAGAGCAGATGGCTGAAAACATACTTGTGTTTAAATCACTTGACTTGACAGGATGCGATCTACAATATTGCATTAGTACAACTTGAAATATTATTATTGCATTTATTTTCAACTTCTTTCAGCAATTCACTTTATTTAAATATGTGTCATATTGTCCAGACTGAGTCATTTCAGGTTACTTTGGATCAATGACACTACGAACACTGTATGATACTGTCAATATATGTTCATCTCTAGTTCCATACTAAAAATAATGCAGATAGTAAACTAAAAAGCATAAATGCACTGACTGTATGTGAAAAAAATTACAGATGTGAATGATCTTTAATTACATGACTGTATAATAGCAGTGAGGAACCAAACCAGGACAAATAAATTAAATAATAAAACCAAGATTATATGCTTTTAAAAAAGCTTTCATTCCTACAGTGAATATAGAATAGAGCCAAAGATGATCTTATTAGAGACATAAAAGACAGTTATGACAGCTTGATACTGTTACAAAGCAATCCCTAATATTGTAACCATACTGACTAGGTATTATACTTTCAAGATGTAGGACATTTTTTCATCCCTCACATAAAGTGCTGTCTATTTATGGGAGAACCGTCTAAAGTAAATATTTTTTTTTCATTTTGGTAAGAAAAAAAATTAGGGAAAAGGGAAAAGGCAGCAAGAATTCTAGTGTCCTAGATTCTCTTCCTCTTTTAAATTAATGGAGTACACCTAATACATTTGGAATTATAAATGTTATTCTACCTGAGAGCTGAGCAAGATATAGATTTTGTGCTTAATAAATCTTCCTTTATTCTATTTCATGGCCTTAAAACTGATCTGCCTGTACTATTACCTCAAGGTGTTAGGAAATAGAAATATTTTAATCTGGTTTGCATCCTTTAAGCTTTTAGAGGTACTAGATATAAAGTTGTTGCATTGTCTCCGGAGTCAGATAATTTTTTGAAGGGTATATTTTCTTAGGGCTGAAAAAAGTTAATAAATAGTTGTGTGTATATGAGTGCATGTGTATCTCTGAGAATGTAACTATATGAGAAAGAGTATTAAATTTTTATTGCATAGTTTGAGCTCTCTTCATTTCCACAAAAATAGCAAGCAGTATATTTTTTTCAAAAAGAAACTTTAATATTTGATTTATGTTTAAACCATATTAGCACAATAAGCATAATTTAAGTGGAAAAAAGTCATTATTTCTTCAAACATCTGATTTTAAAATCTAATTATTATTCAGTTATGTAGTCTTTTCATTGCTTTTTATTTACAACACAGCTTAGCAGAATAAGGGAGATTTATATAGTGACTGAAAAGTTAAACTTGGAGGTGAAAGGAAAATATGGATTATTACTACCTTTGTTATTATAAGAAATAATTACTCTCATTTGTAAGCAATATTTTTCTCCTGAGAGGTCTTGGTATTCACTGAAGACCAGCGAAAGCAGCTTTGCCCTCACATTTTGCACAATACATACGTGCAAGCGAATGTTCTGCTGAGCCATCAAAACAGAAAGTAGGTGTCACATTATTATAGAATTTGTATAAAACATCATAAACATCTCCCAAATGCATGAGCCAGTCTCTGCTTACATAGCTGAAATGGCTTTTGCCATCTTTCCCTTGACATATAACGAAGAATGTGAAAAGCTGCTATTTTTTCTTGTCTTCTTCTAAAGCATTTGTGTCCTGCTGCACAGCCTTTCCTGAAATGGTTTTTCAGTGGTGCTGGTTATAGTTGCTGTCTTATTCCTTCTCACAGTCTGGTCATTTGCCTCAAACAGAAAGATATAAAACAAAAATACAGCCAGGAGACTGTTAGCATATTATGATAATGCTTTTAAATTTGTTTTAGGAAGTGTATAGTCTTTTGTGGCTGATGGTTTGTAGGTGCTAAGGGAGAGATCGGAGTAAATATTCTTGTGGGCTTCCTGACTTAACATCTGTTATGTGGTTACTTCAGATGTCTGGAAAGTAGACTCAGAGATCTAGCAGTCCGTTAGTGCATTAACATGCATTAATGTATAGCATGATTTTGGCAGTGGTACAGTACTTAAACAGCTTGATCTTCCTTCTGCTAAAAAGAAAAAAATATGCACAGAATATAGATACATCCTAGCCTGTGAACATTGCTTAAATAATTTTGGAAGCTGTTAGATGTGAAATGGAATTTGTGCATGGCTATAAAATGTATGGTGGCAAGCAAACAGCTGGAATTTATGCATACTCATATACTTTAAGGTATGAATATGCATCATTTTATGAAACTCCAAAAGCAAGTATATACACAGATGTCACAAGAAAATATTTAACCTACTCATCAGATTGGAAGAGTTCCTAGATAACTTAAGGAGTAAGCTTAAACTAACTTTATGGCTTATAGAACAATTAATATTTCCCACATGCACAAATTTTAAATCAAAATATTGGGATATACTAAAAGAAAACTCCAAATTAACTGGAGCTGTGGTGGTGAATACACATCATTAACTTAAGGAAAATGTCTCAAGGAGAATATTACATTTAAAGGGATTTTAAATTCATAATGCATTCCAGATTTAGGTCATTTGAAAGTACAGGGCTCAGACCCATCTGACAGCTTTGTCTTTCCTCTGGTGTTGTCATCCACTGCCTACATAAATTAATACGTCCATATTTGACTTCTGGCTAACAGGTCTTGTAGGTGAGGCTAACATTGCATGCTTTGATCTGAAAAGGTGTAAGTTACAGTCCTGGCCTAACTGCCACAGTTTAGATCCACAGATGTCCAGTTTTCTTGTTCCTAGTAAAGAACTGTTTGCAAAATGATCTCCCTCGAAGGACTGTACTATGAAACTTGCCGTTTCTGGAAACTCCCCCAAAAAACAAATCAGCCGAAAACTAAAGACAAACCTCTTCCCCAAATCCCTAAACAAACAAGAATCTTGCTCATTTTCCTGTTCTACAGGAGAAGGAAGGAAGGACTGATGGAAAAGTATTAAAGAATATGATTATTATAGTCAGTACTCTTCTGGGGTGAATATTACAGCAGAGCTCATCTTTGTCCTTGATTATTGTTGGAAAACTTTGTCAGTGCTGTGCAATGCTGTCTTTTTGATCAATATTTTTATTCAAAATGCTAACAATATAGCAATATCGCACAGCAATATTTTTTTAATGCAATTCTTCTCTTTCCAACACTTGATAGTCTGCTATGTGTCATTTGGTCTCAAACCTATCCTTCTGGCTTTTCATGCTGTCTTTGTGTAATGTGAAAGGAAACGGATTGGTAACAGGTCTATCTAGATCATTACTGGAGTATTTATATAAGGGTACAATTCAAGGTGCTGCCTGTAGTGAATAAATCTGTAAAAAGTAGGGTCAAATATTCACCTGCTATAATATCCCAATCCTAGATTTTTTTCCTAAGGATCAGCAAAGGTATATCTTAAGTAAGACTACAACAAGGCAACATTTATTACAGTAGTAATTTTGGGGGGAGATCAGAATACTAACAAATACTAAACAAATTTTGATGTGCTCAGATCAATTTTGTAAATACTTCCATCTCATCACAGGTAAAATAAATTGAAAATAATTTTAAAAATAATGATTTTGCTGTCTTCGAAGTTAAATACTGTTATTGTATTTAGCTGTGATAACAATTAAACCTCTTTACTCCCATAAAATTGCCTGAAATTTAATTTATTTTCAAAAATATAAATATTACTTGATATTGAAATGAAACTTTTTGCTTTGAGTTCAACAAAGAGTTCAAGTACAAAGGAGCTTTTTTGACCCAGAAGAAATATTTGTATTGTTCACATATTTCAAAATGGCTTTCTTTCTAATTCAAACATGAGCCAAACTGCTGATTGTCCAAATATAGCTCTATAAATAAAAAAATCATGATTGAAGTTATGCTTCACCATACTTATGAGAGCCCAAGTTTATTAAGACAGGAAAAGTAAACATGATATATTTGAGAAGTGTTTGGAGTGTAATTTGTCTGTCCTTCATGTTTCACTGCTTTCTCTATATGGCCTGAAAGGAGAAACACCAGCTCGTCACTGTTCTGCTCAGCGGTTCCCCCAAATGAAATAAAGAAGTGTTAGGTATCTCATGGTATAAACTGTCAGTGAAATGTTTTAGTGCTTCATATGTGATTTCAAATCTTATAATAAATCTCCGGGCTATTGTATATTTGGTGGGGCATTCCATGCTGTGGATTTTCAAGTCTGCTGGTTTTGATATACAGTTGTGCTTAAGTGGCAGTTCAGTGAACAGCAGAGCCTGGTCTCCTGTGCTTCTGTGTCTGGAAGATGAGCCCTAATGCCTTCAGTCTGAGAATCCTTCACCTTCCCAGTAAAATAGCCACCCTGTTTATCCTCTATTTCCTCACATACCTTGAACGATACAACTGCCTGGGCAAGAAGAGAGATTGCTTTTGCTGGTGGGAAGCTGAGTGTATTGGCCAATGTCTGTGCTGCCTGGACAGGAACACCTTAAAACTGTTAGCAGTACATCAGATGATTTGCAGTGAAATCAGATGCAGTGCTTGGCATTCCACTTTATGTCAGATGCCTGCTTGATCTTGAGTTTGAAATTTATTGCTTTTTGTTATGGATGTTTTTATTTCTCAACTGGATACATTTAGTTATTGCAAAAGCAAGACTATGGTTTGGGCCAAATATAGTGCAGTCAGATGGTATGCAAGTTTACCTAAAGAGCCTTGACAACCTCTTAATCTTGATATGTAGGATGCCATCTATTCCAGTCACGGGCATTTAAAAAAAACATATAATGCATGTCATGCTAAATTGCATACTAGATGTTTGTTTAGTGTGGATGTAATTACACCATAAACTGGATTGCAGTTGAAACTGAAAAATGGACTTGGAGCAATATTTTTTAATTTTATAGGTCTTTGTGCTAAACCACATCTTAGATTTTCCCACACAACATAATAGTCATCTTACTACCCTTCTTTCTGGAAGAGATAAGGGAAAACAAGCCTCAGGGGCCAGAGACTTACATTCTGATTTGACAATATTTTTAAGTCTATGTGTAGTTTAAGTAGAGGTCCAGAACATGCTACAGTACTAAGGTCAATTATTAGTTTGCTTGCCTGGAGATTCCTCCTGTTCTGTGAGTTGGACTTTTGATATCTGTCTCATACTTGAAATTCTTCAGTCCTTGCACTTTCAAAACTTTCATTGACCGATCTCAGTATTGAGTGCTTGTGAACTGTAACAATCCCTCTTGCTCGTCTGATGTCTTTAATATTTTGGTCAGTCTCCATGACTAATCAATATTTATATTGTCATGCAGGCAATATATCTACATCCAAGCTCATGTGTCTGCAGACTCACAGAGTTTACTTGTAAGACAAATTGGTATAGAAAGAGCTAAACATTTTCCAGGATGGAAAAGGAAAGCATTCCAACATGTCCAAAATACAAAGACATGTATGATAGAGTAACTTGTTACGTGTTGTACTTTGTTTCTACCAACAGGTCCAATAAGCAGTATTTTGGTGAATAAGTATGGTAGCCGGCCTGTGATGATAGCAGGAGGTATCCTGTGTTCATTTGGAATGATTGCTTCCTCTTTCTGCAATAGCGTCGTGGAACTTTACATATGTATTGGTGTTGTTGGAGGTAAGAGTCCTGTTTAAAAGATACATTCTATTCTATTCTATTCTATTCTATTCTATTCTATTCTATCATATTATTTCTAGTACTGTTCTACCAATGAGCCTTACTGATCAAGAACCCAGTATGCAAGGCATTGTACAAATGCAAACTGAGAAGCTAGCAAGATCAGTTCATTTCAGCTACCTGAACTATTTAATCCCTTAAATTAGCTGGTACGATGTTAAATTATTTCTTCAGATATTTCAGGAACAACTGATGATTTTATTCAATAAGTGTTGTATGTAGGTACTGTTCCACACTGCACTGTAATTATGGTATAAAAACTGATTGAGTCGTGACAGCACTTATTACAGTCATTTGTGTAGAATTTCACATTTATTCTTTCAATTATGTTGCACTTCAAATGGGGTGACAGAAGCTAGCAGAATTCTAGTAAAAATGCAGAAGCTAGAACCAGCTTTCTGTAGGTTTGTACATACATATGCTCTCACAGAAAAGTATAACAACTTTCAGATCAGTAGCTTTCTGTTTAAAATCCTCCATGGTCAATCCCAAAATAAAGTTATTCATGTATCATAAAAGGCCTGGATATTGCCTAAAGCAATGAACTGAAGTGATTATAAAGCCAGTAAATGAAATAACCTGCTTATCAGAAGTGGTGGGTTTTTTTTTTTTAAACTACGTTCTCAGAAAAAGCAAGGCAAGTAAGGTGAAATATTGGCAGGTAATAAATGAATGAGATAATACTTGTTCCTATATTCAAGCTCATCTGTCTTTATGTTGGGACTGAAGGAGTCCTTTGTTCAGTGATTATTTCTTAAAGTTCTTATTTTTTACATCCTAAACTTGAGGCCCACTGAAAGAACGAAGTCATGGTCCAGGAATGAGCCTATCAGGGAAGAAAACTTCCCTCCTGTGCCATCCAGCAGATTCATAGCTAATTAGACGTTATTGTCTAGATGTCTTAATACAGAAAGAAGGCCTAGAGGTTCAGTTTACACACTCAGCTGATGTGGATGGGTGGTCTGCTCCAGTCCTTGTCCTCTACAACTCTTCCATCTTTAGCAGTGAGTTCCATACTTGAGGAAGTGGAGCTAAATGTGCACCAAAATAATTAGCCATTTTAAGGTCCACTTTTGTACACAAGTTTGATCTTAAATAGGGCTGGAAATAAGAAATGAGATTTATGCATTTAAATACACACTGCATTCATTGTAGCCGAGGTGACATTTAATAACTTTTGTCAAATGAGCCAAGAAAGAATTATATTATAGCTTAGTAAACACAAAAATGGTGAGTCAAGGTGCTGATACCATAATTCCTCTGTGATTCCCTTGTCTCTATCTTTGCTGAAACACAAGGAATTTTGACTTTTATTGCAGTGCTACAGAGGGGAATAGCGAATGATAATAGTCTTGGCATTAACACACATTAGCGATGAAGCTGGATTTCATTCACTAATGCTAGTTTGTTTCTATAATATCTTCATTGAAAATCACTGGATTATATACTGGTAATTTTAAAAATAACTCAAAATAGATGTGATATATTTTTAGTGCATGACCTGCAATAATACTGTTTTTTCTGTGTTGTTTAGGTCTGGGTTTAGCATTCAACTTACAGCCTGCCTTGACCATGATTGGCAAGTATTTCTATAAGAAGCGTCCCATTGCTAATGGATTGGCCATGGCTGGAAGTCCAGTGTTTCTGAGCACATTGGCACCTCTCAATCAATTCCTCTTTAATGCCTTTGGCTGGAAAGGAAGCTTTCTCATTCTGGGAGGACTTCTGTTGAACTGCTGTGTGGCTGGGTCACTTATGAGACCTGTTGGACCAAAACCAGTCCCTCCTGTGAAAAAAGATGCTGAGAAAGGCACAGGAGATTCTACCTTGCACAAAAACAACAAGAAGTCTTTTTGGCAAACTATGAATAAATATCTAGATCTGTCCCTCTTCAAACACAGAGGGTTTCTGATCTATTTGTCAGGAAATGTCATTATGTTTATCGGTTTCTTTGCTCCAATAGTATTCTTGGCTCCTTATGCGAAGCACAAGGGAATTGATGAATATTCTTCTGCTTTTTTGCTATCTATCTTAGCCTTTGTAGACATGTTTGCTAGGCCTTCAATGGGACTTGTAGCAAACTCCAAGTTTATCCGGCCAAAGATTCAGTACTTTTTTAGTTTTGCTGTCTTTTACAATGGCGTCTGTCATGTCTTGTGTCCTCTGGCAACAAATTACACTGGCTTGGTGATATATGCTGTATTTTTTGGGTTTGCATTTGGCATGGTTAGCAGCGTTCTTTTTGAGACATTGATGGACCTTGTTGGGGCTGCCAGATTTTCCAGTGCAGTTGGACTTGTCACCATTGTGGAGTGTTGCCCTGTGCTCATAGGCCCTCCTCTGGGAGGTAAGAATCTCTTTTATCCCATTTTTTTCAGACATTACAGCATAATCTTGCAATTTAGCATTGAATTAATATAAACATAGTTCTTAATGTTGTTTAATGTTTTCTCTGTGACTAGGATTCAGCTCCAATTTGCTCTTTGCCAACACAGTTCTTACTCTCTTGAATTAGTGAAATCCACTGGTCAGTTCTTGTGAACATCTCACGGAGTGACTTATAGTTATTTTCTCTGATGGCAGCTAGATAAACATGCATGTAAATTTAAATAGCAACTTTAGTTTGCCTAAAAAGAGAGGACTGACACTTCTAGAGAGAAGAAACCAGGAGGGAGGTGCCAGAAAGGGCAGGGAGAGGCTCAATAGCCTCGGCAGGGCACGCATGTGATGGGATTCCAGCTGGTGCCATGGAGCATTGCACCCTGGCACAATTTCACACTGTAGTCCTGCTCACAGCCAGTCCTTTAGCCTGTTTCTGCAGCCAACAGATATGTGTAAGGCAATTCAGAATGTGAACCATCCTACATGGACTGAAGGATGATGATGGTGCCACCTTCTCTCTTTTGAGTGTAAGGGGAGCTTAAAAAGGAGCCTACATGTATAGCTTGGACTCTATTCATAACTTTTGAGATTCTAACACCAAAAATGAGGAAGAGTCTTATCTAAAGTCTTTTCTGCTTGTTAGCTTTTTAGTCAGCATTTAGTAATGATGTTAGTAAGTTTTATAATTTTAAGGCTTCTGATGATATAAGAGACTAAAGAAACAGATCTTATTGAAAAGTATTGGTTAAAAGTATATATGCATGTATGCGTGTTGCAGTGTAAGCCCAACGATATGAAAACAGGAAGATATTGAGATTACCAGACTATACCCATATACACTATACCCACATAAACAACGTCAGAAAAGTCAGGAAGATTATATGTGCCTAAACCAATTTATACGTATCACATTTTCTAAGGATTACTGTCAGTATTTCTATAAAAATAGCATTGTTGAGTGAAATTTTAAATATGCCAAAATAATTCCACTCACTTCAGTACAATAATATTTGTACAAGTAAATGCTTAATAGTCCTCAGAATAGTCCATATTTCCCTCATCTTTTAACACACAAATTCATTTTGGTAATGGCACAACACAATATATTCTCACACAGACTCTTCCTATGCCACCTAGTGGGGGGACTGAGCCTGTGGCCACTGGAGTCCAGCCCTTTCAGTCAGGTTCTGAAGTGAATACTCATATTAACTCTACAGATATTAAATCTAATATTTTTGGAGCAATAGCATATGCAACTATTTGTTTTTCAGTATATTAGATTTGCAGAAGTTTTGAAAAGCAAGTGTTTGTGTTATAACTTTATGAATAATGTTTTATCTTGTTAAATAGAGACAACAAAGGGGATGAATCCATGGAAAAACTAAATTCCAACATTGACTTCTACATAACTTTTACAATTTAATGATGAAATACTGTTAATGCAGAATTTAATTTCTAATCATCAGTTTTATCAGACTTTTTATTAATAAAACCCAGTAAATTATACTGTTTACACTGATAGGTGAATTATACAATTGCAGTGCTATTTGAGATTTTCCTAATACTAGGCTTGTGAAATAAAGAAAAGACTAAAATGACTTGAAGGCTTGTGAATGTGTATGAGGTAAATAGACTGGTGTTACGGCTTCAACCCAGTCAAAGCGTCTAAATACATACTAAATTGAAGTGCGCAGGTTACCCTGTGAATTTCGATGACAATGTAGCAGAGTTCAGAGCTAAATAGTTGAATACATAGAGTTCATTTGCAAGTTGGGAAAAATTAGAAAGAATCGCTCATAAAGTGGAAGAGCAGTTTTATTTTATTTTCTTTGTAATGACCATATTAATCTCAGAGGTGTGGATGTAATTTTCAGGTACAGGCTTCAGAGTTCAAAACTCAGCAGTTGATTGTGATAGCTGAAGGGGCAAGCCTTTCTGTCTCTTTCACCAGTCACAGGAACGAAAATTTGAAAATCCAGCAGCTGATGCACAGTGATAGCAGCCTAAAAAGGCACATACCTCTTTATCCTTTTGTCTGTATGCAGCCTCCACGAGTGTCAGACAGTCACTCCAAAACAATAGGAAACAAAATTGGGCGGTGAATAAAACAATAAGACAAGGAAAGAATGAAAATGAAAGAGCTAAAAAACTGTCTGTCATTATGCATTAAGCTTTACTTTGTTCTTCAATATTTTATCATTGTCAGTGAATCCAATGACAATTGCTAGCTTGACTAATACAGGTTTCGTTAAAGTTCTGCTATATGTGTTAGACTATTTGAACATGTTGAAAATGATTTTCTGCTCCAACTTCAAAACCAGGCAATATATAGATATTTCTCCTAGGGAAAGATCTGGATTGTATCGGACATTCTATCCTAAAAACTCTTTTTCTTTCTTCTTGTCTTTGTATTTCAGGTTGGTTAGTGGATGTTACTGGTGAATATCAGTACATGTATTTTGTCTGTGGAGTGATTGTGATTGTGGCCAGTATCTGGTTGTTCATTGGCAATGCCATTAACTACAGGCTTTTGGCGAAAGAAAAGAAGCTAGAAGATGAGAAGCAGAAAGAACAGAAGAATGCTGACCCGAAGGAAGCAGAACCATTAACGAACAATGAGAATGAAGATGCTGCCAGCAGAGCTGACAAAGCTGTTGAAGATCCTTCAGAAAGAGAAACCAATATTTAATCTGCAATATAACTCAGAATGCAACATTTATGACTTCCATTAGAAATATGTCTTCAAGACACAGGCCAGGTTTTTGTGGTAATAATGATCAGTCACAATATTGGATGGGAACAGATTTTTGCCATGTGGCAAGACTCAAATTACTATCTACAGTTTATTTATTTCAGTGATACAAAATTGAGATTACAGAGGTAGAGACTTCATGTAAATGAGTCTATCAAACTATGACTCTGGACAATCAAGAGTCAGGTAAACCACACTATAAAGCCTTCCAATGTCAAACAGATTTGTTTCAAAATTATATCTAATGCAAAAGCATCTCTTACTCTTATTTGGGAAGATACTTTGTGTTCATCTTTAGAGTGTTATTAAAGTCTGTTGAAATAATCTGCCCAAACTGTACTTACCACTAATATTACAAAGAATATAAGCTCAAAGATCTGTTTCGAAAGAGATAAACCACCTGGGTGAAGCACACTAAAACTTTTTTCTCTTTTGTATGCCCACTAGATCAAAAAGCTACATTATATCTGTATAAACAATTATAATATGAATGTAAAAGTTAAGGCTAGAAAACAAACAATTGGTGGGCATCATCTCTAAAATGCAATAAACAGCTGAATTACAATATATTCCAGAAGTTGTTTCCTCCTGTGATAGCTGACTACATTGTACTTCAACATATACATTTGAACACAAAGTACGTTCAGACCTCACTTAATTCAAACTAAGCTAAAATCTGCCTGTACATAGAAGCCTTTAAAACTAAGATTTACATGGCTAATAAGAGCGGCAATTAGCTTGTTTGGTTATGTATTCCTGTATGGCTGAAGGAATTGGGCTGGACTATGAAGCCTTCTTCCAAAAGGGACTAGATTCAGAACTTGCTGATGTTAAAAAGATACTTAGCCTTGGCTTTTGTGGCCTGAATCAATTTCATGGCAATGAGTTCAGAGTAGATGCATGGGTTTATTGGCAAGTCACTAGTCGTTTGACAGTCTACTGAGAGGAGAGTTAAGGTCGAACTTCAGCTCTTTGCAGACAGGTAACTTCATACCAGTTCTCTCCTCCCTTTCTCATGTATTTAGTGAAAAGTTACTTCTTTTTATTAATGCCAGTTTGAGCAAAATTGCTGCAAGGCACACACAACAGTGCCAGTGTGGAAGCCTTGTATTAGCATATCATTTTTGTGCCAGATATTTGGTCTTGTGTCTACAATTTCACACTGATATTTGTATCAATTAGAATGTACACAATTGTTTCTCTTCCTTTAGGCAAAAGAAAACATGAATCTACGATTTTACTTCACAGAAGTTATTTAGCATTGGACTTGAAAACAAAAAGTGCAAGCTTCTGAAGGTATTAAGTGACAATATTTCTGTTCTATTTGTAGGTGAGGAAAGGAGCTATTTGTTTGGGAGAGGTGCATATAAACGCCTCAAAAATTGTGAAAATTAAGGGTCTGATTCATAAAACATTTATGCACTGTTTATACAGGACACACATAGATTCAATTCAGGGAAAAGCATATCATTCATTTTAGCCCTCTTTTAAATCTGAAAAAGTTGCAAATATATTATACTGACAACAAGATGTGTTAAACACACATTGAAGTGCCAAAAACAAAAGAAAAAACAATAATAGTAAAATCTAGCATATATGTCAGTGCTTTTAGGAAAGCCATTCCTTAAGAGTAGTGTCCAATATAATATTTTCATTCTTCTAAAAGTTTTGCTTCTGTTCTGCTGGGTTGTCATCTTATATATTATGAACTTCCACAGTAATACTGAACTTTTTCATTATGTCAGCACAGTTTTAGGGGAGAAGCATCATGAATCTACTCACAGCATGGTACAGAAATTAATACCTACTTTTTAGCTGATGATATACAGGAAAACCAAATACCTTCTACAAGTCCTGTAATTTTATAGGTGCATCAGCAACAAAATATGTGCTTTTCAGAGTTTTGGGAGAAAATATGGGTTACATGCTCAGATCTGAGCAGTGAACTGTGTAAAGGAGAATGATTTAGTCCCCATAAAATTAGAGTTCCTCTCCCAGCCCCCAGCTTCAGAGAAGAAATAAAAACATAGTGCCTCCTTCCAAACCATAGCCCTGACAGCACCCCATGAGGTAAAAATAGTGCTCTGGTTTTGGCTGTACAGATATACAGGGTAAATTCCAGGATCTGTGAAGGCCCTATGTGCCCAGAGCCAAAAAGTAATGAAGAGTTTCATCGACACTCAGCTTTCATACAGTAAGGAATATCATTTATAAATACTGCATTGGGAAAGATGAACTGAAATTTTAGCTAAAGAGTAGTCATCAGGAACATCACTCTGCTCTTGACAGCAAGTGGTAGAAAGGCAGAGATTATCTGAAAAGAGATGAATATAGAGGTTGAACCAAAATAACTGAGGCAAAATTCTAGGTGCTTATTATCTCTTCGCAAAAAAGTTTGATTAAGATTTCAGGGTAGAAGACAACTAGTGTAAACTTTTGACTTAAGTCTCTTAAAAGTTTCTGCCAAGTAAATAAAGGACTCAAAAAAAGATGATAGAAAAAAGTTCTCAGGAAACACACAAGCAACTTATCTATTTATGTGGGATCACAGAATGTGACACAACATGGCATAGGAAATAAGGGAAAAATAAGGTTCCTTGAGCCATAGACACACTTGACCAACAGCAACAAAAATTATGTTACTATCTCAGAGGAAATAAAAATTTATATAAACATCATCCTCTGCAGAGATACTTCTCTTTCATCTCTGGTCAATTATGTTAATAAATAACAGGAATGAAAGACCTGCTTTACCACCACTCACCAGTGTGCAGTTTTTAATCCCATCAGGTAAAATGATGGAGCAGACAACTGGAGCAATATAAAGTGGGAACTGAGTCAAGTGAAACATTCCCTTACACCTCTTTCATTACTCTTAATACTAGCAACAGAATAAAAACCATCTGAATACTCTGATATCACTGAAAATTAAAGTTAAAATCCAGAGATGAATGAAGAAAATTGGAACCATATCTATGCAAAAACAGCCTGGAATTAAAAAAAAAACGTGTCTTCCAAATAACAGGTCTTAAATGGGCAATTGTCTTGAATATGTAGCTCTTAATTCTAAGAGTAATAATAATAATAAATTGCCTTGAATCAATTCTATACTGAGCAGCAGAGTAGCAAAATTAGTGTAACTTGCCTTCAAACCCCTGAATATCACTCTTACTTGCAATGAGCTGCAATTTATACTGCAAATCATTTCATCATCAGATTTTTGCTTTCAAGATAAGACCTGAGTATATACCATCTCTCTAAATCCTCCTGGTTTCTTTTAATTATCTCTCCCCCAGTCTGGAGCACTGCAGGGTCAGGACTAAGAGATGCCCCTGTCCTACAGTGAAGAAATGTGCTCTCAAACGTCAGGACATACCATGTGAATCTGTTATGCACTGTGGAGTCTGTAGTCTCTGTCAGTCATTGAAAGCAAATCCTTGACTGATCTTAATCTCATTTATACTTATGTATACTTCATCCTCTTCATGTCTCTGTCAGAATTATCATCTTGCTCTTATTTGATCAGTGAAGAAAAATAATGCCAAAATTTAAAAATTAGTAGGAAAGGGGATAATTTAAATAATATTTTTCCTATTTAATGTCAAAGTTAAATTTCAAGTAGTTTAAGAGTATACATACTTTTATCTCTTTACAGTTTTTTGATGTCATACTCTCTAGTAGCTGCAGGTTTCTTCCGTATTGCCTTTTCCAACTCCAGAGGAAGACTTCTCACCAGTAATTCTCAGTACTTTGTCAAGAACATATCAAAGGTTCACCCCTCCCACCTCTCCGCGTCGAACTGTGATTGCAACTGTTGCCAGTCCTGTATTTCCTTTAAAATCACAAAACCATCTTTTTATATGAATTCCTGTAACATAAGTAGTCAGACTACAATCCCTTCATTTCAGGAGTGTGATATATGAACTGTTTTGACAGACCTAGGGAAAGTCTTATTTTATCTTCAAATAGATTGGTTTTTTTAAAATGATGCTGTCCGTGTGAGGGGAAGTTCAAGTTATTGCTGAAGTGAATGGCAGCAATTTCACAGACATCATGATTCAAAATCCACGTTTTATTGGTCTTTTTGTATGTCAGCATCCAGTGTGCCTAAAAAACATTTTTCAGTATTTACATAACTGTTCCTCCCAAACAAGTCCTATTCCTCTTGAATGTTCCCCACCCACACCCTGTTCTCCATTTTGATGTAACACAAAGAAGTTGGGCCTGGCACGTAGTGACTTTTCTTAAATGCTTCCTTGTTTCCTAAGCAACATTTTTCACTTGCTACTTTCAGGTCTAGATGGTTGTGAGTATCAGTGGGGAGGTATTATTCAGATACATAATAAACTTCAGATACCACATACACCAAGATTTGGGGAAGCCATCAGGATTTCACTAAACAAAGCCACCGACCACTTTTATGGATGAACATGCTGTAACTGATACTGACAATCTTACCTATAACAAAATTGAATCAAGGCAACTTTTGTTAGTTTCTCTATAGATTACTATTTTTCTACTAAAAGAGAGGAATATAAAGGGAATTTTTAAATAATTATTTTCTGAGATGACATATCAATTTTAACAAGGCGCTCTGGATTTTTTTGAGTGTGGGTGCTTTTCCGATATTTTTGCATATATATTGAAAGTGTTTGCATGTTTTATCACCTTTTTGATCACAATTTGCGTAAGCATTGCTATGTAATTTCAACATCATTTGCATGTTGTTTTGCAGTTCAAATTTTTCTCATAATCTACCTCTTAATTGAAGTTTGCAGACTTGCATGACCCAAGAAGAATATAGTTAACAAAAAGCATAATGATAAAACCTGTACAGATGATTAGAAAGTCTCCCAAATATTTTAAGCTACTTACAGTTCTATTTTTAAGGCAGTACATATTTATGACCAAATTCTGTTTCAATTGGCATAGCTTTATTAAACCTAAAGATTTAACCATACTTGTGTAGTTTTTACATCACTGAACTGGCATAAAAACTCAATGTATCCTGTAGATATCCAAAGTCTACTGCCTTTTTTGGGAGATGCTGGCTCTCCTTTTTTTTTTTTTTTTCCTTTCCATTTCCCAGTTAGTGAAAGTAACTAAATGGAAACATTATATAGTTAATACATCCAAGCAGTTTTAAAAAGTATTACACAACACATTTTGCATCCCTGAAAAAAAAAAAGTTTCTTTGGTTTAGAAATAATACAGAATTTTAGCTTGCTTTCCCTTTTGTGGGGCATTTGAGGGAGATGGTCACAAAATGTTGGACTGGGGCCAAGGAATAATGATTGTTCTTCATATGCTCTTTACAAAGACAGAGGTGATTGTTTCTTCAAAGATACTCTTCTTTTTATTATGCAAACTATTCTTCCCTTCTAGAATCTAGTATGAAGTCCAATGAAGCCAACATAAAAATCCCTTTCAAAGTCAAAAAGCTTTTTCAGACATTGGAGGTAATGGGGCTTCAATGGAGGCTTCAGCCTTATTTTCTCCATATCAGATCTCAGGAGTATCACACATAACATAGCAAATGCAGGATTTGTGGCAACTGGCAATCAAGCTATGCTTGCATAATATTCCGAATGAATCAGTCGCTGAATTAACACACAATATGTATCATTTTAATAGCCTATGTAAATAAAAAAAAATCAAACATTAACTCTGAATGTAGATTATAAAATATAGTGGATATATTTAAATAAATATCCAAACAAATCTGTTTAACCCCAAAGGAAATTATCTATTTTCTTTCCGGCCTTTATTCAGCTGGAATTCAGCATTTTCCAGAGAAAATGGTTTATGTCTTTTGGGAATGTATATATAGATTTATATACAAGGGAATATATATGCATATGTGTGTGTATATTTATTCCCCTATATATAAAACTCTAATTTATATATATTATATATATTTATGTATATATAAAATATATATAATGTCTTAGAGTAAGTTATATACTGTGCCTGATAAATAAAACATATTTGTAAGCAGATAAAAGATTTCAGCAAATGACAAAAAAATGTAAAGGTTTTCTACAAGAGTAATATTTTATAGTTTTTCCATTTCCACTGGTTTTATTTATGTTGGGAATTCATTCAGAAAACTGCAATATTATATAACACTGGTATTTCAACCATGATTGTGTTCAAAGTGGCATAAGATCACTGAGAATTTTCATTGTTGTTAGACTGTAAAACCTACGTTGTTGGTGGAGGGGTTGGTTGGTTTTGTTGTGAAGGTATTAACTAGATGATCTCTGAACAGACTGCAACACATAGACTAAGTTTTTATCTATCTTATTATGTATGACAAGATTATATGAGGTGTTGAGGGACGTCATACTCTTGTAAAAAGTGTGGGGAATGAGGGTACTCAAAGCTCTGAAAGCAGTTTTCCTGTTAAATTATCTTTTCCAGATTTTTTTTGTTTGTTCTCTTTTGTTTTTTACTTGTCTGCAAGTAGGCAAGCCAGTGAAATGTCTACATTTGTTTCTGGCTCCTTAAAAGTTCTACCTTAAAGTTATTGAGATATTTTTTGAGAGTGGTAAAGTACTTACAAAAATACCCTTCCTGAAGTGTGACATAGGTGCATTTTCCATTTACACCCTACTTGGAAAGTTCACCATATCTGCAGTCTACCAACAGAACTTGGTATTGCTATGCAATAATGAAACATGCAGTAGCCATAGTTGTTGAGTAACAATTTTTTTTCTTCCTTTTTGTATTTTGCAATACTATATGGTTTTCACTTGAATATGTCGGCTAGATTTTTTTTTTTTTGACAATCATTTATTAGCTAGAGGTGCTATTTGTGTTCCAAAGAGACTTGGATGAATGATAACATTCTCTTTCTAGATGCCAAATCCTTTTTTGACCTGACAAAATTCATTGTTCATAATGTATATTAACCCAGTAAAATGCTTCTGCACTGCATTACATTGTATTTAAGTGCATATGTGCTCATTAACTTCTATTCCAAGCTTGTACTAGTGTCTAATATGTCAAGTTTGCCCATATATATTTATGAAAAATTAGAATGAAAAATGTGTAAGATAAACAATTAAAAAAAAAGGAAAATTAAAATAAAATTTCCATGTAAATTTCTGAAAGGTTATAAATGCTGTTTTTTAGACTCTTTAATAGTAAGTTATTTACACTTTTAAAGTATGCAAATATTCATATATTAATTGATTCGCTATTCAAATGTAGCTAAGATCTGAGAATCACTTCTCCTTGCATACAGGGGCAGAATTGGAAAATTTCCTGTGTAGGAAAGACACTACCAGCAGCAGAACATGCTACCAGCCCCTTGCTGTTCCTAATTCCACCATAATTATGTCTTAATCTCAGACATTACTCAAATACCATCTGGGCACCCAGGATTTTTCCCCATTACTCTGAGTGGGATGTTTTTCTATATTCCATGTACATGCAATATCATTCATTTATCACTAATACTCATTTTCATACAGAAGAATCTATCCACATAGCTTGAAATAGTGATGTAGTTAACTCTATTCTCATTTTTATAAGCACTCCCAGATGCTATATATTTGTCAGTTGCCTTAAGGTTATGATTGCTTGCCCCAGTTAAATTGGTGTTTATTTATTGAATGTGATTGGATATCTAAAATTAGAAATATTAAGGAGAAATTAGAGATAATATTAATATTAGAGATACTAAGGTCACAGAAGCACAATAAGCTACTGGGAAACAAAGGTCTAAAAGATGAACTATTGAATAAGAAAGAAATAACTTTGTCTATGAAAGCAGATGGTCTTTATTTTTAGATTTCTAATAACTGTAAAATCTGCTTTCAAAGTATGTTATCTATAATCTTTATAAGGAAGTGCTGATTCAGCTATCAGAGTATATTTAGATTTTGGAATGGCAGATTCCAGCTATTATTTGCAAATCACCTCAAACCAATATTTCAAAACTAATATTAAAAAAACTAATATTAATCTTAATTGATCTGCCTTTTAGCATTTCATCAAAATTTGGAGTAAATGGGCCTGGAAGGTAACTAAGATATTTTCCCTCTTTCATGTGCTATTCTTCTCCTAAATTTTCACTCGTACTAACCACGCTGAAAAAATATCCATCAAGTAATATATTTTAGCTGCAAAGCATGGATCTTCTTTTTTTAAAAAAACAACAGCAATAAGTAAAACATAATTAGGGAGGGGAGGAGTTATTTTCCAACCATTGAGAAAAGCAAAAACTCTCAAATCTTATGTAAAAAAAAACATCCCTGAGAAATTTCTTGGCCAAGTCTCCATAAAGAAAATAACTGAATCAAAATGCATGAGTGCAGGAGATACTGTTCAACATCTGCAGATATCATCCTAAAACCTTGCACTTATTATTTCAATTAAAGATAGAATTAGATGCTAATGCCCGGAAATTGTCAATTTTAATGAGTGCTTTTAAGCAGTAGTATCTGTGCAAGAGTTTGGTTACAAAAACTATACAAAATTTTCTTTCTTTTGATATGTCTCTTTTTTGCAGAATTTAATTATATTTTTTTCACCTGGAAATTTTGTGACTGTAGTTAATCAAGCAATATATATTTTCTCTTGTGCTGGTTTTGGCTGGGATATAGTTAATTTTCTTCATACTAACTAGTATAGGCCTATGTTCTGGATTTGTGCTGGAAACAGTTTTTAGTTACTGCTGAGCAGTGCATACACACAGTCAAGGACTTTTCTGCTCTTCAGTCACCTCACCAGCAAGTAGACTGAGGGTGCTCAAGAAATTGTGAGGGGACAGACAGCTGACCCCAACTGACCAAAGGGATATTGCTTACCGTATCATGTCATGCTCAGCATATAAAGCCGGGGGAAGAAGAGGGAAGAGGATGACATTTGGAAGTATGACATTTGTCTTCCCAAGTAACAGTTACGTGTGATGGAGCCCAGCTTTCCTGGAGGTGGCTGAACACCTGCAAGCCCGGGGAAGCAGTGTATGAATTCCTTATTTTGCTTTGCTTGCATGCACGTTTTTTCGCTTTACCTATTAAATGGTCTTTATCTCAACCCGTGAGTTTTCTCACATTTACCCTTCAAGTTCTCTTCCCCATCCTACTATGGGGGAGCGAGCAAGCAGCTGGATGGTGATTAGTTGCCTGCCTGGGTTAAACCACGACACGTCTATAAAACCACTGCAGATTTTCTGTGACAACAGAAGAATTTTGATGCCTTCTATACCAACTATACACCGGCCAACCCAAGTCTTACGGCTTTTCCGCTTCCTACTTCCATTTTTGAGGACCCACTTTCCTTGTGGGTACCTTCCAACTCAGGACATTCTATAATTCGTATCATTTTTCATAAGTTGGAAATCTGCATAATCTATTTGAACCCTTTAAGGTCTATGATATCGGAATGGGAAATTTGCTAATGCCACTTTCCTTGTTTCTTAATTTAAAACAGGCAGAAGTACATCAGCACAGTTTATTTTGGTTTTATTGTCCTCATCAAAGTTTATGGAGACCTACAAAACTCAAAATCATTTAATAAAATTCTTTTTATGCTATTTGAATTCTGAGCACATAAGCAATGTGAAATGTTTAGGAAAATGTGTTGTTCAGACATCTAAAACTCTCAAAAGTTTCTGTTAAAATAAGTTCAAACTGAATACTAATAGAAAACATTTCTCTTGCATAATCTGGTTCAGATATCCATAATCAATATGTGCTTGAATTTTCCACAAAATAAACATTTTCAGAAATGATCCTGTAGAACCTTAAAGCTGTAGCTAGGTACCAAAAGAAATGGAAAAATTTCTGAAATATCATATATGCATCAGTTTTCACTGACAAAGAGTTTATTTTGGAGGAACAGCAATTCATTTTGCCAACCTTCATAATATACTTTGATTAATAATTGCAATTCCAGTGTGGCCTGAATGATAGATGAGTAGCAGTTAGGCAATGTGATTATTTAGTTCCATTACTGAACTGAATAATTAGGGGAAAATGGTTGTGGTTGATCTGAAGGGGTTTTTTTCCCCTCACAGAAAAACTGTTTCTTTATCTTAATTACAAAACAAAGCTCTTTCATTCCATTTTGGATCTTCTGAATGGAAATAAAGGAAGAGCTGGATATCATTTATGAAACAACAGGATTAGGCAATCATCACATCATTCATCAGACATACAGAGAGACAGATTCAGTTCTTTCTTCTGCCTGACATGAACGAACCTATGATTCCCTCTTCTAAAGCTGTTCGGGATTCAAGAGTGAGTTTCTGTGCTGCTGATAATTTTTACTGATGCAGAGACAGGCAATCCTTTGTTCCATCTTGTATGGCGGCACTCTAGCATCTGGACTACATGTCTTCTAACAGCAAATATTTTAAGCAAAGTGAAGGAGCACCAATAAAATAAATTGTTGATACCTGCATGCCAGAAAAAAATACGGAATTGTGTTTGGGGAATATTATAGAAAATGCATTATTTTGAAAATATGCACTATCCATATATTTTGAAAGACTGAAATAAAGTAGATTGTCATTGGTAATTTTTCTTTTTAGTCAGCTGATGTCCACTGCAAATAAAAGGTTTCATCATTGGGTATTAATAAATCCACAGTCAACTGTTTTGTGTTTACAAGGACACTGCATTTGTTGTATCAGTGGTACAGTCTGAGTTAATTGAAAATGGCTGCCTCACAGAATAGATATTTGTCTTCCCATCCTAAAATCCAGAGGCACAGAAGTTCTGTCTGGATACAAAATGTAACCGAAAATAGGAAATAATGCCCCAAAGCAGCAATTTTTTTCCAAGAGACTTACTCTTTCTAGCAATATTTTTCCAAACAGTAGGAGTGTCATTAAGTGGTCTTAATTCTGAGTTCCACTCAAGTTTATTAAAGCAAGATTTTGTCTTAGAATGGATCAAGTGAAAAGACATTGAAAACTCATTCTTAAACTCTGCATTGAGAACAGCAGCAGTAGCAACCTGGAGATTCAGTGCAGCTGGCAGAGGGTGGCAAGTGGGCTGTTAACAGAAGTGTGTAGTCCCAGGGGCTAAAAAGTGTGACATACTCAATTGCCCTCAATAATTTTAGATTAACAGGAGTTTGCAGCCAGAGGACTGCTTTAAATTCTGCAGTTGGTGTAGGGCATCAACAACAAGCCATTTACAACTCCATTTTGTGTGTCAGTTCATAACTTATTCCCACATCTGTGTCACCAGAGTAGGCAATGTGTTTTCTGTTTACTGCAGCAACAGTCGCTGAGAGGCGTCCACAATAACCTTTCTATCACCTTCCTCCAAGTGCAGACCAAACAGCTGACTGCAGAGCCTGGGATGGAAATTGCTTGCCTCACACGTTTTGCACATTCTCCATCTTACAGCTAAGCATCCACAGTACACAACAACTAAGCAATGCCTTGCTTCAGCACTGGAAGGTGCTCAGTTCAGGCACTCATCTCATTGGACAACTTCTAGGCTTTCTGTGGTTCTTTCAGTGACAGTTGTAAGCCTCAGTGTGCATGAATATAATCCACAGGAAAAATGTAAAGTATTTAATTTAGGGACTTCTCTTTCTGATAGATTTTGCAAGAAACATTAAGAACCTCACATGAAAGCAAATAAAAAAACTTTGTGAACAGATATTTCCACTTCAGGATTCCTGTCCTTAGGAGAGTTTCTCTGCCAAGAATTTTTCTGTTACTATATGGAAAATTATATTCTGGAATAGTTTTTTTGATCAATCACATGTGACTGTGAAAATTTTAAGCCATCCTATGCTGAAAGTATCTTTGGGTGGGTGAAAGCAACATGAGTAAACCTCAAATATAAAAATACTCAGGAACTGCAGATTCAGGAGTCTTTCTTCTACTCCTGAAAAGCTTTTCTTGTTTGATACAGACTTCATGGGAAAGCTTGTGTATTTAGAAAGTTGTCCCTTTAAAACAGAGTGACAGTATAAATAAAAAGAAATTAAAATGCAAGATAACTGGAATTTGTTTCACTTTGTCCTACAGATTATTTTAGGAAATTACCAAGCAACTTTCTGGACTTGTCTCTATTTTCTAACCATACAAGAAATTATGCCTAGAGACCTTCGCAAAGAAAGCTGAAACATATGAATTCAAGGTGTAATATCAGTTATCACTAATATTTTTATGTTCTCAGAACACATACTGTTTTCCTTGTCACCTTTGTAGCAGCTGAAGAACCACTTTCTCTGTTACAGAATTGTAGGCAATAAGCTCTCAGCATGAGGTTGCTAGCATCCCTAAAGAAAGAGCACCACACACCTACTCAATTTCTAACACCTCTGGCCTAGAAATAACTTCATAATTCAACAAAACTAAAAGCCACATATTAAATTAAAAGCAACCATTTCTCTACTCAGCTGCTTATTTCTAAGTGAATTTTATTACCACATGAAAGAATAGTTATGCACATTTGTAACAGTGCTAATGGATTAGATGTTAAAGAATGTATATTGCTCTGTGAAGCTAAAAATATAAGTGCCAGAATTTCTGGAACGGTATCTAATATATATGAAAAGCTATCTTGCTCACAGTCACCACTCCCACTTTTCTACTATGAAAATAAGGATCTGTGAGTCCAGCTGGTTACCCCAAAAGTGTATTAATTGGTTAACACTATAAAGCTTTGTGGACCTGCATCAGATGTGGAGCAAAGGGAAGGTTCATACCGCCTTCTACTCCTTTGAGCATTCCTAGATGCTGTGTTGAAGTGCAGCTCCTTTTTGTCAAGAGTGGTGGAAGAGAAGATCATATGCAGCAAAGCTGGTATATCATGCTCTTTTCCCACTACATCTTTCTCTCCATTTCACAAGAAGTCATGCTCTTTTATAGCTCCCAGTCTAGAGACAGGATACAACAAAACGGAGAGACTCAGCTTTCCTGTAAACACATGAATAGTGCCTACCCTAAAAGCTAGTAAATAGAGTCTAGGTAAATAGAGTCTAGGACCTGCTTCTTATCTGGTTAGCTCTTCTCCCACTTTTTCCTTTCACAAGGTCTTTCCAAACGCACTGTTTTGTCTCTCAAAATGTTCTCTAACTGAAAAAGTATGTGATTCCTGAAAAGGAATAATTTAATAATTTTACAACTATATGACTCTGCTACTGTGTGACTGGTTGTGACATATGTTGTAGCTATTCACTGAAACATCTACATCACAGCAGCCACTGGCTTCAATCAGGGTTTTCACAATAGACCTGTAGGGACTTACGTGAGGAAAAGAAAAAAAGAAGGCGCAAGCCTTCTTTCACTTACACCGTGTTCAACATGGAGAAGTAGATCACTTATATCTCCGTTAACTTAGCATCCACACAATTTCTGTTGTATCTGCTCTCCTCAGTCTGGCTGATCCACACCACTAAGCAAGTAACTCTCTAAACCACATCATATATTGCTCTTTCGATCCAGCTGAAATCAATAACTTCCTCTAAAAATATGAATAACTTTGAAGAGGGTGTGTGTGAGGAGTCCTCACAGGCAGCATATGGGCTGATGAGCAGCACTTCAATCTAGCTTCTGAATCTTCATCAGTAAAGCTACAAGGTGAGAGGAGAAAACGGGGAGATCTGGCACCACATGCTGTGGTTGCTTCCGCTTTACTAACCCACATGCGTCTGTACATGTGGCTGTGCAACCACCATAAATTAATTGCCTGTTAGGACTCTACAATCAAAAGAAAATGTCTCCTCAGGAGCAGGAAGCTTCTTCTCCATAGCCTTCATTTCAACTGTACAAAGACAAGGAGAAAAGAGGAAGGAAACAATGAGTGCAAGCCACAAAGGACATTATCAGCTATCAGTTTGTTTCTTAGTTATTGCCTGATTTATGAAGTTCGAACTGTAGCAATCTCTTTTCTGAAGGTAACAAATGTTTCTGAAACTCTTTGTGAATGGATAAAAATCACAATCAGCCTCCTGTCTTCAGTTGCATTACATGACAATGACTGACAAGTGTAATGCAAAGTTTCTGCCTGCTGTGATGTAGTTCTGAATGGCACTTTTTATTTAAAACATGATTTTCGTTACATTATAGAAGAGTTGAAAAAACCTTTTAAGAAGACCGTTTATGGTCTTCTGCAATTAATCTTTTAACACAGAGCAAGAATTCAAACGCCCATTGTGATGTACATCCAAATCTAGTTTTGGATTTACAAATGAATTTCTCAATATGCATGAAAACCTAGGGTCTTCATGGAGCACTGCAAATTTCAGTCTTGTATAACAGTTTTGTTACCTGATTGTAACATGTTTTAAAAGAGTTTATGAGTCTCAGCTGAATATGTAAGGAACAGCTTAGAAAATACCAGCCATTTGTTTCATTGGATAAATCCTACTGTTAAAATCTACCAGCTTGGTTAGACAAGTAACAGTTCTGAAAACTGACTGTAACTGCAGTGAATTGCAATTTTAAATGAATCCCCAGGAACATATATATATATATTTACATTATAAATATAAACAGAAAAAACCATACAGATCTTTGTAAAATTTGTCTTATTACATTAATAAACACATGTGCTTAAACGTTCAACATACTGTAAATGTCCCTAAAGATGAAAAAATGTAAATAATTTACTTCGGAAAGCAGATACTTCTCAGAGCTGTTTACTTGGTCTCTTTTTCATTTAATGAAAATAGAGTTATAAAAAAGATCAGAGAAGTTTTCACTTAGCACTAAAAAAATGTTCTCAGCCCAATCAAATAATTTAAAAATCTCAGTATTGAATCCAGCTTTTATATCTCTTCACTTTCATTTTCCCTAACAAGTCTGCTTGAAGGTGCATGGGAATCTGCTGTACTGAGTATACACGTCTTGTGGAGCTCTCCAGGTAACTTTCAGCTGAATTTCCATTTGGTTCATTTAAATAAAAAAATATTAATTACTAAAAAAAATGTTTCATATTTCAAGTTTTAAAATCTTTCCTACTCATAGGGAACAATTCTCATTTAATTCAGGCAGCTTCTCTATATTCATAATTAACTGTCTATTTTATATTTCATCTCCTTAAGCTCTTCTGTTAGGAAGATTATTAAGAAAAATGGTATTTATAAAAGTGTCAGAAACTTAGTCAGCTTGCACTGATCAGTAAATGAGATCTATCCTTATAATCTAAGTCATCAAGAGAATCTTCTCAGAAGATTAAAGGAAGGGCTCTGAAATGTTCTGGTAATCGAAGTCGTATAAAGTCAAAAAGCATACTTGCTGCTCTGTTCAAAAAATCCATACTTTAACGAAAGTTGAAAGGCATCCCTGTCCTTCTCAGACTTCAAGATTGCAGATTACAATTGAGCTGAGGAGAATAAAAATTTAGGTTTAAGGTTTTAAAGGGTGATTCAAGTCCTCCTGTAAGAAAATCAGTTGGGGCTTGGTTTTAAAAACTATTTTAAAATAGTTTGAAAAGCACTCCCAAGTACAACAAAGTGAACAAAGTGTACCTACTAAAAAATAAAATAAAATAAAATAATATTTAAAGCTCATCAAAGTCCTGGTTAATGTGCTGAAGCAACCCTTTAGGCAATCATCTGAGAATTTTCAATTTTATGGCCGTCTGCAGCTTTCTGACCCTTCAGCGTGTCTCTGTTAACCTGATCTTTCAATGTGCTGCCCATTGCATTGCAGTGAATACCTGTGCAAAGTCAGTAATCCCCCAGTTCTGATTCTTTTATTTCCATGACATTATGGAAATATCTCCATCATGACTCTCATCTAGCAATAGGCTCCTTGCACGCCAGTGGCATATGCTTTTCCATGGAATTTCTTGGCTTATTTCTGCTAGATATTTTTATTTAATACTATAAGGGAAAAATAAATTGTTGACAGAATGCAAGAAACAATTTAAAAAATAAGATTACCCTCCCAGAATTAAATGAGATTTGACTGGCATATAAAAGATATGTCACCTGATACTGGGTCATTTGAGGAGCTCACCATATAAGCCATACACCATCTAGAGAATTCCAAGCCTGGTGCTAAAAGTTATGAATTTGTCACAAATAGTTTGGGGAAAAATGAGAGGATTTGATGTGTCGCACGTCTTACCCGTGAAACTGATTGAATATATACAGACAAGTGAAAGCATGTGTTAAGCAAAAATAGATCCAAGTAAAACTGTCCATAACATTTGATTAAATAATGCTCTTTGAGAACCTAGATCCTTGTGTGATGTAAATCAGTACTATTACTGCAATTTTGCACAGTACAAGCATAGTGTATTTCTTTTTTTCAGATAATATTTTTTCCTACATAATCATTATGTTCAACTAACAAGAAAAAGAGCAAAGGTTTTATGAAGTTTGAAGTCATAGTAGAAAGCACTCCAAGAAAAAAAAAGGAGCTCTAAGTCTTTATGAGTTCAATAAATAAATCCAACATTTTCACTAGAAATGCATTAGCTACATGATAGATCTGATTTTGTACTCCTACTCATAATAAATCTCATTGTTATTTATGCAGGTATTGTGCTATCAAACTAGTTTTACTCTATTTCAACATAATTCAGTACTAGTGTATTGCTAGAATTTGATACCTCAGTTATGTGACACATCAAATCACTTTTCTCTTTCTTGTCATTAATTCTAGAGAAGGATTATTGCTGTCCTCAGATCTCTAAGTAAGGTGAGATTAATTACTTTTTAGAGGAAGGCAGGGCAACGGAGGAGTTTGCCTTAGTTGATGAGGACTGGGTTAGGGACCAGTTAAGCAATCTGGACATCCATAAATCCATTGGTCCAGATGGGATGCACCCACGGGTGCTGAGGGAGCTGGCTGAAGTCATTGCTGGACCACTCTCCATCATCTTTGCCAAGTCTTGGGAAATGGGAGAGGTACCTGAGGACCGGACGAAAGCAAATGTCACTCCGGTCTTCAAAAAGGGCAAGAAGGAGGACCCGGGCAACTATAGACCAGTCAGCCTCACCTCCATCCCTGGGAAAGTGATGGAACACCTTAACCTTGGTGCCATCTTAAGACATATCAAGGATAAGGGGGTCAGTAGGGGCAGTCAACATGGCTTCACCAAGGGGAAGTCGTGCTTGACCAACCTCATAGCCTTTTATGAAGACATAACCAGGTGGATTGATGAAGGCAGAGTGGTGGATGTGGTCTACCTTGACTTCAGTAAAGCATTTGACACAGTCTCCCACAGCATCCTCACGGCTAAACTGAAGAAGTGCGGACTGGACGATCGGGTAGTGAGGTGGACCGCAAACTGGCTGAAGGAAAGAAGCCAGAGAGTCGTGGTCAATGGGGCGGAGTCTGGTTGGAGGCCTGTATCTAGTGGAGTCCCTCAAGGGTCAGTACTGGGACCAGTATTATTCAATATATTCATCAACGACTTGGATGAGGGAATTGAGTGTACTATCAGCAAGTTTGCTGATGACACCAAACTGGGAGGAGTGGCTGACACGCCAGAAGGCCGTGCTGCCATCCAGCGAGATCTGGACAGGCTAGAGAGTTGGGCAGGGAAAAATTTAATGAAATATAATAAGGGAAAATGTAGAGTCTTACATCTGGGCAGGAACAACCCCAGGTTCCAGTATAGGTTGGGGAATGACCTATTAGAGAGCAGTGTAGGGGAAAGGGACCTGGGGGTCCTGGTGGACAGCAGGATGACCATGAGCCAGCACTGTGCCCTTGTGGCCAAGAAGGCCAAGGACATCCTGGGGTGTATTAGAAGGGGGGTGGTTAGTAGGTCGAGAGACGTTCTCCTTCCCCTCTACTCTGCCCTGGTGAGACCTCATCTGGAATACTGTGTCCAGTTCTGGGCCCCTCAGTTCAAGAAGGATAGGGAACTGCTGGAGAGAGTCCAGCGCAGGGCAACGAAGATGATTAAGGGAGTGGAGCATCTCCCTTATGAGGAAAGGCTGAGGGAGCTGGGTCTCTTTAGCTTGGAGAAGAGGAGACTGAGGGGTGACCTCATTAATGCTTATAAATATATAAAGGGTGAGTGTCACGAGGATGGAGCCAGGCTCTTCTCGGTGACAACCAACAGTAAGACAAGGGGTAATGGGTTCAAGCTGGAACACAAGAAGTTCCACTTAAATTTGAGAAGAAACTTCTCAGTCAGGGTGACGGAACACTGGAACAGGCTGCCCAGAGTGGTTGTGGAGTCTTCTTCTCTGGAGACATTCAAAACCCACCTGGACGCCTTCCTGTGTAATCTCACCTAGGTGTTCCTGCTCTGGCAGGGGGATTGGACTAGATGATCTTCTGATGTCCCTTCCAATCCCTAACATTCTGTGATTCTGTGATTCTGTGATTCCTGTCTCTCCCTGCACACTCTGACTGTGGAATATCTCTCCTCCTTCTCCTTCTCCTTCTCCTTCTCCTTCTCCTTCTCCTTCTCTTCTTCTCCCTCACTTCTTTTCTCCCTGTAAAATTCAATTTTTCTTCACAAGGTTCAGATTTCACTGAAAAAAATATAAAAAAACTGTTTTCATTTATCATGAACAAAAAAAAAATCAACAAAACCTTATCAAAGTTAAAATCCTATAAAAATTATTTTTTAACAAACAGTAAAATTCAGTATTATCGTAATCCCAGTTCACCCCTGGGATAGATCAGGCTGAAGTTCATAAATTTGTTTTTCACAGAACCCTGACCCTGACGGTGTTTTGCACAGACCAGTCTTCCTGAACTGTTTTTATTCTCATCAGCAATGGTCTAATGGATTTGGGAGTACAGTCATCACCATCACCAGTGTGACACCAGAAGTCTGGTATAGGGGTTTTTTTCCCCATAACATTAATGGCTAGCAGAGGAAATGATGCAATAAACTTCACATTGCTTCAGTCTTTTGAAGATCATCATGCTTCAACTCTGAGTATTTTCTTGGCCATAACTAATTAATATTCAGCAGGCTGAGAGGAAGTTATGATATAATGTGCTGACTTATTCCTGTTGAATTATTAAACCTTGCTATTTGTTTGTAAGTTTAGTATTCCACATAACTTTAGCAGGGAGTGGAATGGCTGTAGATTCCTTACTTTATTACAAGTAATTCTAAAATTCAAGACAAGACATAAATATGACTATTGAACTGTAATGACTACCACATATGCTTCCATATTTTCACATTAATTAAAGCGTGTATCTTTATATATAACACGATATTTAAAGTAAAAATGTAGAAATTAAAAACTTTCTAAAAATAAATCAAACCAGAAATAAATCAAACCATTCATCATGCTTATGTAGTAAGAGAAAAATACGTATATTTTCTGGCAGTATTGCTGGCTATGTCTTAAATAAACAATGCATTGTTTACAGAGAAAATTCCTGTTGACAAAGCCAATTAAAGCAATCACAATTAGGACCATTTAGACCTGGACTTTGAGCTAACGCTCCACTTCACTGCCTGTGTCTTTGTCCTCTTCATGTTTTGTAAACTCAGCAACAGAAGATACAGCTGGACAGTCAGCCCACATATTCAAGTTGGCTGGGAAAGCTAATCAGGTTCCTAACATTTTTAAAAAACAAAGTAGCTGTAATTGAGCTAATACATTGATAATTTAGAGACAGAGCCATTAGCACAGCTGTCCAAGGGTCAACAAATGAGAACTGCTGCATCCTGTGTGTTTTGAAACTAATCTGCCTAATTGGCTCATGGAGTCTCATTTCAAAGATGTACTTTTTGTGATAAAAGATATGTAATTACTAAATGTGAGATTGGGTCAGCCTTGGTGAGGAAGAGAAAGAAAATCAAAACTGCTTGGCACCATGTCTAGTCTCTGCCACTAAAGAAATGTGTGTGACTGTTTAAAACTTTTCCAATTTGTAAATACTCCTTCTTCTCTCCCAGTCATGTTGCTATGCTTGCCTATCTCTACTGGGGTTATCTTTTGTTTGTTTGTTTGTTCTTCTTTTCCTTGAGGTAGGAAAATAAAATAGATAAAGGGTAACTGTATCAGAAGTTGGGTGGAAACAAAGAATCCTATTATGAAGCAATACGGCATATTTATCTCCCTCAGAAACATAGGCTGTGCCTTGCCAAAGCACCATTATTTGACAGTAGAGCATGGATACAGGATGACCTAATGCCAACAGGAGGAAGACTGAAGTGCTATTTGGTTTGTTGAACTTACATTCAATAGCAGGTGCTTAAATTTGTCCATTACTTCGTTTGAGAAGAATAACATACCAAGGCTACATTAAAACACCAGTTTGAATGGGACATCATAAAAGCCAAATCACAGAATTCACTTTAGCCATTTTATGTATTCAAAGGGAATAAAAAAGCTTTTACTTTCACTTGTTTCTGATTCTCAGTTGTCTCTCACACATGTAAATGACTGCAGAGTGGGCAAGAATTGAGGAGTTTGAGAAGATAGAACAATGATAACTCCTCTCTGTGTACTATGCTCAAATCCCTACATTAATAGTGGAAAATGTCATCACTGACCTTTGAGCCACTTCTCATAATTTATCAAATTAAAAACCAAAAATAAGTAATAAATTAATCCTTACATCTCTTAACTGAAAATGTTTTTACAAAATAAAATTTACTGTCCTTTTGTAATAATCAGAAAGAAGTAAATCTGGAATTATTACAGAATAGCCTGTGAATGTATTATACTGGTTATTTAAAAAGAAGTAAGTCTTCCTAAATAACCCCTTTGAGCTGACCTTGGTTTTTAATTAATATGAATAATGGAACACTATCTTGGATGTGGTTGTCAACAAAATCCTAAAGAATATCCCCTACACAAAAATACTTTTAGTAGAAAATCCCTTTTATTGGCTAATTAATGAATAAGGGACCAACTGACTTAGACATGATTAACTCTTTAATTTTAGTGAACTATACTTATAGAAAAATGGCTGTTAATTTATGCTTCACCTTCTTTCTTGTATTGCTTAATTTTAAGTCCATAAGTTTATTTGAATGTATTTCTTTCTTTTGTGCAGTTTTCCGCTATTGTTTTTTGGGGGGGTTGTTTTTTGTTTTCTGGGGTTTTTTATTATTATTTTAAAATAATTATTGACTATAATCAGCCTCTGAAACATTTAATATAATGGAATCTGAAAGCTTTTGCCTTTAATCATTAGTAAGAACAGAATACACTTACAGGATAGATCATGGCATACAGCTAAATATATAAGCCAGAAGTGAAAAGTTTACTATCAAGATTTCTACAAACTATAAAAAGCAAATACTGATTTAAAAAAAAAAAAAAAGTAAGATAGTCCTAGCTTTAAAAGCTATAGGGAAGATCTGTTCTTATCTGACACTTCAAGTAATGGGCAAATGTAAATAGAAGAAAAAAAGAATGTTAATATTTCTAGGAGCATTCTTTTATGTCCCAGAGATGTTCTACATAGACTCTCAAATATAAGATCTTGATTTACTTTGGGAAATGAAGTCTCACCAGTTGCATTTGATGGAGTTGAGAAAATAATTTTCAAGACAGGAGAAGATTTATATTTGCAAGCTGTATTTCTTCTTTTAACAAATCTAAGAAAACTGTGTGTAAAGAGTAATGCACAGATACCTCTGTACTTGATAGCCAACTTAATTTGTGGAATGATAAAGAGATCTCAAATCTCTTAAAAAAAAAAGAGTCCCATGAGACCTTTAAAGATTCACATACACTTGGAATTTTCCCCATTTGGAAGAGTGGAGTAAAAAGGGAGGTTTCGTGGCACCATTCCTAAGGTGCTTCTGCAGACCCTGCCTGTGTTAACCACAGTCTGATCTCATGGGATGTTGAAAGGCTTATCCTCATGTCCAAGAAGGAACACAGAATTGCAATGGCAGGGGTGACCCCAATGCCCCAGTCAGACACAGAACCCCTGTCCTGGCCCCAGGGCTGTCCCAGGGCAGCCCCAGTCCCGCAGGCCAGTGGACACTCAGCACCAGGAGTCAGTGAGAAGAGTCTCTGGGTCACCCTACAGACCAGGGGTACTGCTCGGGGTACAGGGCTTTCTCAGGGGTGTAGGGAAAAGCATTTCAGGACTGCACAGGACTTACTGTAGTATGTTCAGGGGAAGTAATGAAGTTGGGTAATGGGAGGGATTGGGGTGGTTTGGGGAGGAACAAATGTGGCAAAATGGGGGAAGAAGGGGAGAAAAGGAGGCAGTTCTGTGCAAAGAGGAGCTGGGATGGATGTCTGGCTGGCTGTGCTTGCACCTGACCAGTGCAGTCTATCCCAGCTTCTCACTAAACTCCATGTCTAGTGATTTGCTGGGTGAAGGGCTCTCTGGGCTGTGTGCCTGTGTGGGGAAGGAGCTGAGTGACAGTGCCAGGGCAAGACTACTGGCTGTGGGCCGGCACATCTGTGGTGCCAGCACCTGGACAGACTGTTGTGTGTGTGCGTGTTGTGTGAGGGTGCATATGTTGGTGTGTGTATAGCAGCTGGAAATCAGAGTGACTACTGGTCTATGCTGGATACTGGAAAGACAAGGGATCTGTGCCGTGGCTACAATTGTCCTGATAGCGCAGCACTGAGACTGAGAGGCATTCCAGAGTACAGGTGCAGTTTGTCCTGACAGTAGTAAGACCTGTTATCACTGGGGATGATGTGACTTGGCCAGCTCCTAAATACTATGTTTGCTTGTTTTTCCAGTTGGAGAAAATATTAGTAAGTTTAATCATGTGACTGGAACCTCCTGTAGGGCTATGGAGCACCTGCAGACTCTTCTGACTTGCATTTGTAAAATTCAGTGTCATTAGCAAAAAAATATATTTCCCTTAGTAGATGCTAAATATTTATTTATGTGTCCTGCAGCCATATTGCTTTGGACTGTGATCTTGTCAGATCTTATAAATGATGTGTGGAAGGAAGGGGGGAGGCATTCAATCTGCATTGGAGACCATCAAGGAAAATATGCATGATGCTGAAATTACTACTGGTGGTTACCTAACAGTTTTCCTTTGAGTTAGAACATGCAATAATCTCCACTTGGTGCTAGGTTAAATGGAAAAGAAAAATATTTTTTTTAAATAGTAAGAGATAGGAACTTGTGCAGCTTGTCAATTGAGGCAGTACCATTTTCTTGTTCTGCAGTTGTTTGTGCATTACATTGAAGCAGAGCTGGTTACATATTTGAAGATAGTCCTGCAAATATCTTCTAAGACTAGATCCAGTTAAATGCTTAGGTGTCTTTAAGATAAACAGGGCAGATATTATGTCTTCAAACTAGGCCTCCTTTTCAAAGTTTATCAGACTCAGGCTACTGAACCCTACTCAGTACTGTACTGCAAGAATACAGACTACTGCTTAGAAACTAGACCCTGAAATCAGAGGATTGTTGGTCAGAATTTAGCTATATTATTTGTTTTTCTGATGGCAGTGGTGTACAAGAAGCTTGTCTTTTTTATGTCATTATCAAAAGGGTTATTGAAGAGAGGAATACCTTGGTTCAGCATTTCAGGTGAAACTGGGATTCAAAGTTATGCTTCCTAGGTAAGCGCCTTAACTTCCAGCAGAAGTATGATCTGGGGACTGAGAATGTTTTCTCTCTCTCCTGTGTAATTCTCGTGATGCTGACTCCTTGTCCTGTAGACATGAGGGGAAAAAAAAAATACTATGATTCTATAGTTTTATATTATGCGCTCCCTATCAAAGGGAGTCTTGGCTTTTGGTCAGCCAATGTTTTGTTGTTGTTGTTGTTGTTTTGTTGGGTTGTTGTTGTTATGTTGTTGTTTGTTTTATTCAGCAGCAATATAATGCAAATTGCAGAAGTATTTGAGGGCCTTGTGTCTAGTAACCCTGAAGGCAGTCAGTAGCCTAACCATTAAACTCCAGTTTTGTATACTGTTTCCAGAGGAGAAGGGATAATACTAGCTTTCCAGGCTATCTGGCCTACTAAAGATTTTGTAGGAAATGAAATGGAGAAATGTAAATATAGAACTCTCCATTTAAAGTAGGGAAAACTTATTACTCTAGTAAGGCTAGAGGATATAATCACTAGGATGTGTAGGGTAGGTACTAGTGAGAAGTTGTGCCTGCCATTTAATGAATGCCTAATTATTGTCATTAGACATGTGGAGAGGTTGTCTATAGAACAAGTCAAGTAACCTTTGGATTATTACTGTAGTTTTTAGAATTCAGTAATGCTTAGGCAAATGTAAAGTCCAAACATGCTCGTGCATGCACCATAGCCAGATGTGCAGAAATCAGGGGAACTCTCGGATCAATGAGCACAAATACACCTTTACATGTAAGCAGCTATTGTATACAGTTTCATTTCAGTGGTAACTTTGGACTTTCGTGTTACCATTCAGCCCTGGGCCAGCAGCCAAACAGTAACAACTGCTCTCTCTCTTGCCTTTCCTTCCCTTAGGGGAAGGAACATAAAAGGAGGAAAGACTCGTGGGTTGAAATGGAAGCAAATGTAGTAGAATAATTATAAAAAAGCAGGGAAATAGGGAAGTAGTGGTTCAGGCAATGGGAGCAGTAGCAGGACCATTCATGGACAGTGGACATCAAAGAAGAAGGGCCTCTCCCAGCAACTTCCCACTTATGTATGGAACATGATGTTCACAGCATGGAATACTTCCACTGATCAACTTGGATGTCAGTCTAGGTGCTGTCCCATCTGTGCCCCTCCTCCTACTAATCTGCACCTGCAGCTGGACAGTTGGAGAAGTCTTTCATTTCTTTGACAACAGCCAAGATATCAGTGAGTTCTTACATTTTTTCTGTATCAAATCCCAAACACTGGAAAACTATTGGAAGAAAACATGAACTCTGTCCTGTGATGTTATCTCATTATTCTCAAACTAAATCCAAAACAAAAGACCGTGCTAGCTACGAAGAAGAAAAGATTCTAACTGCATGGAAAATTTCCTTGATTTCAGCTCACCCAGCAAAAAAAGTTACCCAACTAATCTTGATTTTTGTTTTATTGGGGTTTTGTTTGTTTGTTTGGGTTTTTTTGGTTGGAGGTGGTTTTTTGTTTTATTTTGTTGGGGTTTTTGTTTGTGTTTTTTGGTTGGTTGGTTGGTTTTTTTGTTTGTTTTGGTTTTTTGTTGTTTTTTGTTGTGTTTTTTTCCTGTAAAGATTAATATGATGTACATGTCAAGTAGACGCCCTGCTATAACCACAGGATCATCTTTTATTTATTTATTTATTTATTTAACCTGCTTGAAATTACACTTTTAAGCTGAAAGAAAACTGAAACAAATCCTGGAGTTCTCAATAATTCAGAAATTTTTGCTAAATATTCCTTTACTGCTGTTTGTAGATTGCAAACTATTGTTAATCCCATATAACAGTTGTTTTCTTTTTATTTCAAAAGATTTATATAGAATTCATCCTCTGTTTTTTCATCAATTTGACATCACAAATTGTAAACTGTAGATAGTCAACATCACTGCTGAAAATTAAATCTGTTTGGTTTTTTGTTTTTTGTTAATTTGAAAGGCTTCTGAAACAGTGTGGGTATTTAAAATTATAATTAGGCCAAAGCATATAAATTCTTTTTATGAGCAGATTTATTTTCATTGGACCTTAGACCCTGAAACTTTTAATCAGAATATGTAACAAGATACAGCTTTACAGATTACTAGGAAGGAAAAAAAAATTCTAACTGTCAAAAAAAAGCTTCTCACACAGGCAAGAGCAACACAATAATGCTTAAACTAAGATCAATTTTTAAGCAGTTACTTTCTCAAGTTTTTTCATTGCCAATAGAAATTTAATCTGATTTTTTTAAATCAAACTAATCCATAATTTAGATAAACCCTGGTAAATATATCTAATTGTTTTTAGTAACTACATAAATTTTAAATATTAAATCTCCGTCAACAGATTCAAATATTATAAATGGATGTAGTATATACAGTTGGAGTGGGTGGAAATCAATCTAGCATGCAGACAAATTCAGGAAAGACCTAATAACTAGTGTACATGCTATGCTTATAAAACCAATTAGTTAATTGTAAATGATTAGCAATTATTGTAGAAATTCATTACCTTCAAATGTAATAGGAAAAGAAAAAATCCCCCCAATATTTTTACATTCATATAGAGAAATGCAAGAACTCACCACCTATGTTCCTCCTTGTCTAGTAGACCACGTAGCCATGCCTAAATATTTGTAGGGACAGTGTGTCCAACAGAGCTTTTGAAAGAAATGTTGTTTAATGGAAAACTAAAAAAATGGAAGACTAAAAAAGGATTATGTGCACTTCTTGCATACAGAGCCAAAAAGTCATTCTTAAGTAAAGCGGATACTAGTCACAAACATTCCCTCATGCTAAGCACCTCAAGGAAAAACATAAATACTTTGAGCAAGAAAAAACTGTTAAAGAAAGTAAACATATCTCCTGTCCGTTAGACTCACCAACTTCCTTGCAAGTGTACAACATGTAAATCAACAACTTGGTACTGCAGTTAATAGCCATTCAGCCTCTAGCAATTTACTCTGCAGTCACCAATGATTTCCCACTTCTCCCTGAAAATACTTGCATTTTCAGACCCACCAGTACCACGTTCTTCCCTGGAAAATGAAGTAATATTGTGCTTTCAAAGTATCCCCATGCTCCTGACTGAAATCATAGGAGCACCTAAAATATTCTGCTGAAACAACAGATGTTTTTCGCATGTAATCTTGCTAAATATCTTCTCTGAACATATCCAAATTTTATTCAAGTACCTTAAGGCAAAGATTACACACACACACACACACACACACAAAATAAAAATCTCAAATATTAGCAAATAGCAGAGACTTTAATTCCTCTCCTCCAGTAGCACATGAGGACATCACACTGACTAAACTGTACGTCTAAAGCCTATAGTTTAGGCATGTCAAACTCCTTTTCACCAGGCCACATCAGCCTCACGGTTGCCTTCAAAGGGCCAAATGCAATTTTAGGACTGTATATATGTTGAAGTAATTACATCAATCCCTCCCATTTCCCACCTTCCTTACTTCTCCTAAATATACTATACTCCTGTGCAGTCCTGAAATGTTCGTCCCTATACCCCTGAGCAAGCCCTGTACCTCAAGCAGTGTCCCTGGTCTGTGGGATGACCCAGAGAGCCTCTTCACTGATTCCTGGCGCTGGATGTCCCCTGGCCCATGGGACAGGTGCTGCACTGGGACAATGCTGGGGCCAGGACAGGAGTTCCTGTGTCTGACTGGGGCATTGGGATCACCCCTGGCCATTATATTTCTGTGATCCTTTGCGGCCATGGGGATGAGCTTTTCACAGGCTGATGGATCCTGTGGGGAACTTGGAGGAACTGGGCAGGGTGGTACTGGGATTCCCCTAATTGTGGTGTTCCTCTGCACTTCCTTGTGTGTGAGGTGCAGCTTTTGTCGTGTTACCCAGCAGCGGACATTTCATGATGAGGATGGGAGCATTAGATGCACACACTTCTCAGTAAAGAATTGTGTATGTGATAGTATTGTCACCAATATCTGACAGGAAAAATCCCGTAGAGGTCAAACATACTTGCCTGTTGTCACATATAGCTATGAAAGACAAACTTTCTTGAGTCAATTTGCCAGCAGCTGGATGATACAACAATACTCTGACTCCATTGATTTACATATTTTTACTATAAAACTCTGTGTTTTTCTAAGCAGAAGTATATTCTCCAAATCCAGACATGCAATGCTGGGGACTAATGACACTGTCAGTCAATATATCTTATTTCATCTCTGAAAGCCTTTGTTCACATGCTGTCTCGGTTTACAAAGGAAAATGAGAGAGATTAGTGTTTCCAACTTAATCATTCCTCACAGCTACATCAAAAGACCGTGAGAAGGCATTCGTGACTGTTAGCCTTTTACTCTGTGTCCAAAGATGAATCACACCCCAGTTCCCATGGCACAGTCCTGTGGTCACCGTCAGCAGTGCTTGCACTGTGTGGTAATGTGCATTGCCAAACTTAAATTAAATTTTATTTCCAGAAATACTAAATCCACTGACATTATAACAGTAAAATGGTACAGCTTTTTTTTTTTTTTTTTTCTGCAGCCTTACTTCATTAAAAACTAATAGTTTCTTGATTAAATATGATTTAATGTGGCTTAATGTCTTATTGTGGAATTTTAAGAGATACAGACTACACAAATGATAAAAGTTCCTGTGAATCATGGCACTGAAGTTAAATAGGCACAGGTATTTTATTGATAAATGGTAGCTTGACATGTCTGTAAAATTTATAGGAATGGAATCATCTTCAAAACCTCCTAGGAGTTGGAGAAGGAAATTGCATTTGATATAACGGGAAACTTTTGCGGTTTTTTAATGCAAGGTGATGTATTCTACATGCCTGCTATCAAGAAACTTTTTCAATCTTCTCCTGCCTTCGGGATGACACTTCTGATGACTTTTAAAATGAGAGAAGACTTACTCTATATTGGGGACATTTAAAGTACTGGTATACTTGTGGTGGAAATCTGCTGTCTCTTACAAAGTTTTACTGGGAAGTTCATCAGAAAGTTTTCTTACGTGCAATCTGTTTTACACAATTACGGAAAACAATTTGATTTTGATCAAATCACATTTCTATGTGATTGTGTCACCAATAGCTAAGTATGAAAAATAGTAATCAGGATTATGTATTTGTAACAGATTTTACACTTCCATGGATTTTGTGAGTTAATTTATTTATTCAAGACTCTGTACCTTAGAGTGGAGTGAAATGAGTACATTTTGCCATTGAGTTCTCTTGCATGTAGATCAAATGTTTGGTGGGCCCATAGAGATATAACCTTTGACTGCCTCATTTATTACTTTAAATTGCTTCTGAAAACGAGTTATGAATTCAAAACTCAGACTTACCTTTGGGTGTTGATAATATATACATTTTTTTTAAATGTGCATGTTTGTGCAATAAATGTATTTTTTTGCTGTATTTAAAATGTTTCTTTGCTATGAAATAATAAAACCCATATACAATTCTGCTAACCTTTTTTAGAGCCTCAGTGAATATGAACATAAAAATGCAGATGGTATTTCATTTAGATTAGCAATGATATATCTGTGCCCATAGCTATGGTCATTTGTTCTAAGCACTTCCAGGTGAAAAAGTTGAAGGGAAAAAGAAAGATAAAAGAAGATGTTAATTTCCACAGGAAGCTGTAATCTTGATATCTCTCCATCACTAATTACATTCAATTGCTAACGAATCTTTGCATCCAGAGAACATCTACTTGACCAAAAAATGGTTTCTGAAAGTAAGAATGACAGGTCCTGTTCATGCAATACGCTGTACTGACGTTGGTTTCTCTTTTTAATTCTCACACAGGGACAAAGCTAGTGCAACTACTAAGAGCTGTCCTGAAAATTGTGTTAACAAGAATAAAACTCAAACTCTGTTGTATCTATTAACTTGTCTTTTTTGTTTGGTTTGGTTTGGTTTGGTTTGGTTTGGCTTGGTTTGTTTTTTGGACCCCCTCGCAGTTTTAACTCCATGGAAGTAATTAAGATATCATTATGTATTAACATTTTACTGCTCATTTTTTCTTCCCTTCTGAAAAGATTCTGAAATTTCCTAGCTGTTTCATTAGTGTTTCTTTTGATAGCAAAACTTAAGTTAAAGACCTAGAAAAAAATTACAGAGTCACGGAATCACAGAATGTTAGGGATTGGAAGGGACCTCGAAAATCATCTAGTCCAATCCCCCCGCTGGAGCAGGAACACCTAGGTGAGGCTACACAGGAAGGTGTCCAGGTGGGTTTTGAATGTCTCCAGAGAAGGAGACTCCACAACCTCCCTGGGCAGCCTGTTCCAGTGCTCTGTCACCCTCACTGTGAAGAAGTTTCTTCTCAAATTTAAGTGGAACCTCCTGTGTTCCAGTTTGCACCCATTACCCCTTGTCTTACTGTTGGTTGTCACTGAGAAGAACCTGGCTCCATCCTCGTGACACTCACCCTTTATATATTTATAAGCATTAATGAGGTCACCCCTCAGTCTCCTCTTCTCCAAGCTAAAGAGACCCAGCTCCCTCAGCCTTTCCTCATAAGGGAGATGCTCCACTCCCTTAATCATCTTCGTGGCTCTACGCTGGACTCTCTCCAGCAGTTCCCTGTCCTTCTTGAACTGAGGGGCCCAGAACTTGATACAATATTCCAGATGCGGTCTCACCAGGGCAGAGTAGAGAGGGAGGAGAACCTCTCTTGACCTACTAACCACCCTCCTTCTAATACACCCCAGGATGCCACTGGCCTTCCTGGCCAAAAGAGCACAGTGCTGGCTCATGGTCATCCTGCTGTTCACCAGGACCCCCAGGTCCCTTTCCCCTACACTGTTCTCATTCCCCAACTTATACTGGAACCTGGGATTGTTCTTGCCCAGATGCAAGACTCTACACTTGCCCTTGTTATATTTCCTTAAATTTTTCCCCGCCCACCTCTCTAGCCTGTCCAGGTCTCACTGGATGGCAGCACAGCCTTCTGGCGTGTCAGCCACTCCTCTCAATTGGGGTAATCTTTTCCATTTAACAACAAAGGGGGAAAAAAAATCATCTCCTGAGCTGATCTCACAGATTTAAAGATCTGAAAAAAACAACCATCTTTTCTTAAATTTTAAATGACTACACATCCAAACCTGTCTAATATTTGAAGACAGTTATGAGAAGAGTTCCCATGATTAACATCGAATAAACACAAAATAAATAATACTAAATACAAATAATACCACAATAAACCAGTGGATAAGAGAGTTCACCTTAGCATATCCAGGTACTAAAAGGACTATAAATGAAATGCAATTTATTTTTCTGACCTCCTCTGTTAATTCGACATTATTAACTCCATCCTAAATTATTAGGTATGTTTTTTGTTAAAAAAATTAATCTGTGAAAAGGACTTTATTTCTCTCATGAAATAAAACAGAGCCAGGCCTAAGACCCAGGTCCTGTAAAAATCGCTCATGGCAGGCTGTGAGAATTTTTGTTTTAGACAGAGGCAGGCTTTCTGCATCATGTAGAGATGAAAACAAAAGATTCAGAACTTCCATTGTCACCATCTGAGCAACTCATGAGGATTGTTTCTGGCGAACTACTAGGAAATGGAGTGAACTATTAGTGTAGGAAAATATTCATACTCCCCTCCACGGCACAGGCAGCATTAGCCGACTCCTTGTCAAATTCTGTGTGGGTTTACCCTTTAAGGGGCAGAGATTAGACCTTCTTCTTCCCAGTTCTTCTTGACATTTGCTGTTTACTTGGTTGATGATTCTGTTCTTCCTGTTTTGACTCCCTTGTGCATGACAGAGAGATGATCAGTTCCATGTGGGTCAGAGGGTAACAGAAAAACAGATGTTAAAAATTCTTGGAAATACTGCATTTTATTTTCCATTTTCCACTATCAGTCAACTTCTAGCTGTGAACAACTTAATATACCTGCACAAGCTTCTGGAATATTCAATTTCTTTCCACTCTTGTGTTATTTAACTGCCTCAGTTACTAAAAGAACAGCATCTGCAGCTTTTTGGTCCATTTCTTCATCCCAATGCCAAGGCTGTTCAGTTTTGATGTTAAGGCAGGAACACCAGCTGAGTCACAGCCATGGCATCAGCATGATCTCCTCGCACATCTGTGGTTTGCCTTGGACTTGCCCTCATCCAAGTGTCGAGTCTGGATGGAGATCATGGCTCCAACTACAGTCTACAGCTACTTGGCTACTCACTGCCCTTTTAGAAGAGTGGGTGATGACAGTGAGATCTGATATATATTTTTCTTCGCCTTTGTACAGGGGATCAGCCATGGTAAATTTTAAAGAGTAAGGAGGTTTGACTGGTGTACTTCAGCACAAAATTGCATCAAAAGAAAGAAATGAATGAAATAATATAGTAAATTTTGTCTCGTGTGTGTGTGTGTGTGGTGGGGGTGGTATGCTTTTTCAGGGTTATTTGAGTGTGAGGGTTAATGCTGCTACAGATCCAACAAGGGTTCAGAGTACAAATGCCTGAGCTCATACTGATTTTATTTCATTTGATAATGGCAGGGTTTTGAAGCTTTCTTTACCTAAAAGTGGCATCTTTCAAACAGAAAATCGAGACACCAGACAGAAGCACTCAATGTATGCTATTCATTTTTCATAGCAAGAAAAAAAGGGCATAGAGGAATCTTAACACTATCATCTGTACAAGAAGATACATTATTGTAAAATGCAACTTGCTGTTATTGCTGGTATTATTATGAACAATGTATCCATTATCACTTTGTAGAAGGCTTTTTATCCTGTTTTCTTGATTTGAGTCTTGCAAAGTGTACTTATTGTGGAAGGCTTGGTTATTACTCAACTTGTACTACACTCCCACCTTTTTTCAGTCTGTCTTTCATCTGAAGAGAACAACAGCAATGCTTTTTGGTTGAGGGGCAGAGAAGTTGAATTATTTATTTGTTTGTTTGTTTGTTTGTTTGTTTGTTTTGTCAGGTGCTTTGTTATGGCAATGGGTTCAAGGATGAGAAAATGTGATGGGAGGTAAAAAAGGAAGTTTTGAGGGGATCTTATGTCCACCTTGCTGCAGAATTTAGTTAGTTATTTGTGTCATAGAAAGGAATGAAAGTTTGTTTTAGCTGCTAGCATATCTTTACCTATTGTATCCTGTTGTCCTGGTCTCCAAATGTATTTTTTCTCCCAGAGAAGCCATTGTTTTTATTTCACAGATTACCACCTAAGAATCAGCATACCTTTGGACAAGCTTAGGCAAGCAAGTGAGCGGTAGAATAAAAGATTTTATGCATCCTAATGATCAAGTCCTTTAACACAAAATCATAGAAGGGTTTGGGTTAGAATGGCCTTCAAAGATCATTTATTCCAACCTCCCTGCAATGGGCAGGGACATCTTTCACTATATCAGGTTGCTGCCACATCCAACCTGACCTTGAACATTTCCAAATTTGCCCATTTGCATTGCAGAGACTGATGATGAAGTCCTTCTTATCACTGTATACCCAGTCTTCTACACATACACAGCAATCCTCTGCTCAAACTGTTACTCACTCTTGTTTACCTTATTGTATGCAGAGAGAGAACAAATGTTGGGAGAGAATGCACAGCGGAAGTAAAGCAGGGTTCAAGCTTTCATATGTCTTGCTGTCAACAAGCTTCTGCTTCAACAAAGCAAGCTTAGTTTATTTTGTTTAGTTAATTACATGAGTTACCAGAGGTGAAGCTCAGATGCTGTACCAGCAAACCCATTACATTTGGACATTATACTAATTGCTGAGGTATGTTGGGTATAAGGGTTCAGTGTATCACATTGCTAGAAAGTAAGCTGGAATCATCATGATCATTTCACTTCTAAAAATCCAAGCTGGCAAGAAGCCAAAACAGCACAGTAATGAAAGGAAATGCCTAATTAGTTTAGCGACAGAATTTCACTGATTTATTTAAAATTTTAAAAAATAATTAAATGTCCTATGTTGTGAACTATAAGCATTAAACACTTTCAATTAGCAATTCATTTAAGGGAAGTGTTTTTATAGGACTTTGTATATGGCTAAGACTATTTTTTTCTGTGAAGAATGTTTTAAAATTCTGTCAACATACTTTGAGACAAAGAATTCAGAGTGATGTTATTTGTATGCAGCAATGTGGTGTGGGCCAAATTTGTGGCTCCATCCTTATACATCATTGAAGAATCATAGAGATCTTGTAGGGTAGCAAGGGAGGTCCAAGAGAAATTTCCAGTGGCATGGAAATTCTCAAGTGTTATTTGAAATGTGTGGCTATTACTTACCCTGCTCAGTCATAGTGTAGGAGCAGCGCTCTGTGTTCAGTCATGGAAGGACCTAGGCTTCTCTGAACAGCACAGGGGGCTCAGGTCTGTCCTACGAATCAGGAGGCAAAGCACGAACTCACTATCGTGGTGGCTTTGCAACTACACTGCCAGGGAGCTTTCTGTTCCCAGTGCCTTGAGGTGGGTTGAGGTGCTCCCCCTTTACTAGGCACATTGCTTGACACGACTGCTACTGCTGAGGGGGTGGTGAGGCAGCTTCCCTAGCTTCCACAGGCAGTGTGCATTGTGGACCTCATAGTGGGGGGTGCCATATGGGCACGCGCCATTTCCGCTGAAGAGTTGGGGCTGTGACCTGCCAGCCAGGACCACCAGCTGAGGAACAATTGCCTCTCAGCAGTCAGGCTAGCTGACTTGACTTTTACTCTGCTCACCAATAGGTATTTTAAGGACACGGGCAGTGGAAGAAGAGTGAAAAACTATTCTGATTTACTGTGTGACTGACTCAAAAGTGCAAACAGGGCGACACAACATATGTGACTTCAATACCAAAGACTACAGGACACAATATTTCCTAAGCCTCTATTCTGAAAGTAAGTAAAGTTGTGGTTGAGATTGAGCTAATGTTAACTCTTCCCAGAGAAGACTCCGTATTCTGCACTGTTTCTTATTTTCTTTTTCTGCCTTTTTTTTTCTTATTTCTTTGTTATGCAAAACCAACTTCCTATACCCAGCTGAAGTTTTGCAACACCCACCACAATGGCTGTGACTACTACAGCACCTGCTTTTCCTGCCTTTGCATGGTTTTGCATGTGTGCACACATACACTGTTTCGGTCCATGCTAGTAGTACTACAGTTTGAATAAAAACCACGGGTTATATATTCTTTATTACAGAATCAGCTTTTCTTTTTAGTTCCTTTTCTGACAGCTGTCTGGACAGATTATTTTCAGACATACATAGCATCTCAACTTCAAGGCTGCATCTAACTTTGATTTGGCAGACAGAAAAGATGTTTGCTTAAAGACACCTAAAGAGACAATAGAAAATATAGTATTTCTTTGCCTTTCAATGATTTCAAGGATGGATATTCATGGGTCTCTGAAAACAGAATTTAAAAGTTGATGTTCTAAGCTAAAAACTTTGTTAAAAATTTAGAAACATTGGTTTCTAAATTACTATCTTGGAACTTAGTGACCCGCACTTCAGAAGATGAGATGCTAGTCAGAATACAGTAGGACAATATGATAAAGGATTCAGCAGCCTTTATATTGTTGGAGGGGTGGTACACAACTCATAAGAAGTAGTGTTGTTCTGTTTCTATGACTGCCTTTCCTCCTTTTTTCCTAGTTCTGTGCTTTTCCCTGAACAAAGAGCTGTGTTCACTGTTTCTCCTTCCCATCAGCTCTTCGACTAGTCAGACTTGTCAAGAAGCCCATAGTCCATTACACCGTGTCTGCAGAAATGCAGCAATGCAGAGTGCATGTTATGTTATGTCTAATATTTTGACTTGTCTTATAACCCAGCTACACAGTGGACACTTTTTTTGAAGAAAAACAAATGCTCTCCAGCAAAGGACCCTTATGTGCATAAGATAATCCTCACAGTCCTCCTCCTCCTCACTCATTTTAAATGATTGTTTGGTGGCTTGGAAAACTAACTTCTTCCTCTTGTGACACATGCATTTCAGGCATACAGTAAAAAAAACCAACCAGTGTTTGTACTGTGACATGTACAAATTGCAGATTGTTCTCTTCCTTAGATATACCTGCAAACAAACAAAATTACACAAAAACACATAGCATAAATGTCAGTGGGATAACTATCAATCTCAGGAACAGAGGCGAATTAATATAAGAAGGTACTCATCAATAATTTATGTAAATGTCACAATATCCCTACAGTTTTTACATTTCACTAAGCTTAAAAAGAGAAGCATTGGGTACATGGTTCATCAAAAAATTAGGATTAATTTGGTTTATATTTTTTTTCTCAATCTGTAAGAGCTTCTGCTACCAGAAAATTAAATGCCTGTTTTCCTCTTCCTCACACCAAGATAGCACCGAACTTTGCATCTCCTTAATTGGCTGAAGAATGATGTTTATAAAATAATCAAACTTTTCTTGAATCAGCAAGTTTCTCAGTTTGCTTGCTGCATGAGTGAATAAGACTTTAAGGATTCCAGCCAAACAATTCCATTCAACAATTAAGTGGAACACTTCACATTGCTTTATCTCTTACCACAACAGTTTTCTCTGTGGGGAAAGTAAAGAATCCCTTTCAGGTCAACTTCACAAAGATGATTTATTTTATTTTGTTTGGTTTTGTTTGTTATGGGAAGTTTAAGAATTGGGAGGCGTGGGGGGACATTCATTTTCAACCCGTAATAGAGAGGGTCTGCAAGAATTCCAATAGTTCCACTCTTCAGAGTTAAATTACTAGACCAGAAGTTTTGAGCCTTTTAATATTTTGAGACAATGCAAATAAAAATTTAGGAATGGGCTGAGATCCAAAATCACATCCTCAGTCAAGCATTAGAACTTTGTGAAATAAAGTATACCAATTCTAACAACACCATCTCAACCTCCAAAATACATATGGGCATCAGGTCCTCAGCATCATGAGATTCATTCTTGAAGATCCACCTCTGTTACTCCTGTGACTTGTTAATGTAGACAGAGCCAAGAATGGTTAAGGCTCACCAGGAAGATCTTAAGTAAAAATTGGCCTGCAATGTCAATCTAAGTGCGTAGTTTTATCAGTAAAATTTCATTCTAGGATTCTGACTATTCTGCAAGTATTTCAATTGAAAACAGGGACTCTTCTGAGAAAAAAAAAAAAAAAAAGAGAGAGGCATGTGTAGAATCAGGGATAACAACATAACCTGCACACTGCAAATCACTACTTAGTGGAAAGCTGCGTGTTGCTTATTAGTACTATGAATTAAAAGTCTAATGCACTTTTGTGCTCATCATGAGCTGGTCTGTCACAGTAAATACAGGGTTTTTTGTTTTATTGTCGTTGGGTTTTTTTTGTTTGTTTGTTTTTATGCTTTATTGTCAAGGTGGGTGTGTGCCATCGAGAGAAAGGAAAACAGAATCTTAGCCCCTGTATACCAGTTAAGCCAGGTGGATGCTTGTCCTGGAACAGACATGATCAAGTATTTTAGTCACTGGGGAAGGTCCAACTGCCGGGAGTGTCTTGGAGTAAGTCCACAGGCATCGTGTTGAGTAAACAAAAGATTAACAGGAGAGAGACAAAATAGAAAAACAAACAAACAAACCCAAACAAACAAGCAAACAAAACAACACAAAAAATACCCACACACAAACTTCAGCTGCAAAAATATAATTTTTGTTATGCTATTTGGACAAATTACATACCCGGAAAATACGACCTCAAGAGATCAAGATGCTGTCTCTGGATCTGATATCATTTTATGACCTTGCACTGATACAGCATGGCCACAGATATGTGTGCCTCAGTCCTCTAACAGACAGCAGGATCTTCAGTGAGTGATTCAGTGCTCTAGAAAGTTTGGCAGGGAGAAACTACAACCAGACAAAGAAAAACAGTAGACAAAGAAAATGTCTAAGGTGATTTCTGGTGCCCTGACAGTTGATTAAGGGCCACTCATTAGTAATCTCTTAGCTGGGTTTCAGAATAGACATAGGAAACTTGAAGAGAAAAATATCCTGCTTTTGAGTACTAGAAAAAGCAGAGTAACTGCATTAGATAAGGATGATGGGGACTCCAGTAGCTGGAGATAATTCAAACCCTCAGTTTTCACGTACAATATTGTTCTACAGTTATGAGTAAGACTTTGACAAGCTGCCTTTCCCCTGCCAAAGGCCCTTCTGCAAGCTTTGCAAGATTTAAGAGGCAAAAATAACAATAAGCAAAGTCAAGTTTGACTGTATCCTAGTAGCTTGAGGACTTCCTGCGTTCTGGTCTTTTGGAAATCCTTACACATATTGCATTGAAGACAAATATGCAAACAGAACCCTGGATGCAGGGACAAGAGTTGTTTATGCTGTCCCCTGCTGTTACATTCTTGAATGAAACCACCGTGATTGTGAAATCTTGAACAACTCTACTTTAGAATAAACTCAGCCCCTTTTCTATTGTCTTGGCCTAAGTGGGGACAAAATCAGTTCTTGCATACCTCTCTCAAACTATCTTTGAATTTGATGTTGTTTACAAAGAGACTAACTGATTAGATGGTCACATGCAATGGATCGTTTGGGAACCAGTATGTAGGGAATTTGGGATCCAAAATTGGAGTCTTCTTTTACTTAGTGTTACCAGGATTAGATGGCCTGGTCTGAATTGATCTCAATTTAAGCAGATTTTAGACTATCTGAATTTTATCACCTGCTTGTTCCAACTTCAACTTGGAACATTCTGTAGCCACGTTTATTGGTTGTTCTTAATATTGATTACCAAATGGTATATTAACTGTAGATTGAGCTTCTGGGTTTTATTATGACACAAATAACAAAAACTCATAATTGGTGTATTTGAACTGCATAGTATTTCCTGCCTTCTCCTGTCCTGGGCTTGGAAGCATTAAGAAGGTTCACAGCAGAAAAATTCAACACTACAATGGCTCCAACTTGGAGAGATGCTCCAAATTTCTGTTAGTTAAACTAAAAGCCTGAGATGGACTTGGGACTAAATCTATTTCACGAAGGTAAATGCTAACACATTGTTCATATAAAGCAGCTCTCCATGGGTCAGAGAGGCAAAGGTGAACCTGAGAGCTTCTATGTGTATGAGTAGCCGTATCACAGACCATGATCTAAAGCAGCTTTTTCTCACATTCTTAATTTGAATTTAACACCTTGAGCTTTACAGGTACTGATAATATGCCCTTGCAAATGTAAGTTGTTTCAAATGAGCAAAATTGGAATTTCTTGCTACATGACTAATTAGCATAAGCAATCTCTTGTCTCATAGCAACCTAGATCGGATGATGATGAACACCTGCCAGCCCAGATGGTTTGGGGAGGAATTTTCTAGTTTAATAGAATACTATTGCTGAGCTGCCTCAAACTATTATTTAACAGAAATTTTGCGAGAAGTCTGAAAAGTGATTATTGTGAATTCTTAACAAATAAACATCTCCAAAATTGTCATGTTCAACTGTCAGCACTTGTCAAGGCATGGCTTTAAAAAATGCATGGCTGTTACATCTTATTCTGTCTATGTGTGCTAACAATAGTATTGAATAGGCGTTAACTCAGGAATACAGCAAAACCAGTAGGATCTGCAAAATTACAGAACTATTTCCTCATTATAAGATTTTATTGCCATCAATTGCAGTCTGTAGTTCTAAACAGCTGTATGAACAAACTTGTTGAGTTCTAGTGGAATATTTTTGTAAAATTTCAGATAAATGTACATGAACTCTCAAATATTTATTGAAATGAGTCTTGTAACTTATGACAATAGCTCAGTACTGGTATGTGGAGAACTCCAAATTATACCTGTGTGCTAGAGATATTGTTGCAGTAACCTCATAACTCATTGCTGAAATTCTGATCTCACTGATGTCAAAAATACCAAGATTTCAGCCACCAAACATGGGAAGCTTAAAAATATCAACAATTTTTTAAATGTTATCTACAAATTTTTAGAGAAGATAAATTTTTTTAAGCCTTTTCCTTAATCCTATATCTTAAACTCTGAAGAGATTAAGAAATATCTTTGAAGAGAGCAACATTATTTGTTTTGGTGAAAACTCTGTTTCATGGTCCCTTCTGCATTTTGTAATATAACTCAAAATTTGACTGAAATTAACAGATTGACTTTTAAGTGGCTACATACTTTGCTTCAGTTTTTTAATATTATAGCTAGAAAGCTGAATATTTAATAATACAGAAAGTAACAAAATGCCTCTTGGAAATTTTGTGTACTCTGTATTTCATCTTGGCTTTCTCTGTATGACATTCAGTAATCAATATTGTTGCTTAATTTTAGAGATGATGAGGCAGACTGATGATAAAAAAGCTTAGGATTAAAAAAACTTCTTAATGATTGTCCCACTTTCCCCTGTATCTCCTTTTTATAAAACGGTTCAATATGAAATGTGAAGAACTAATTTAGGAAGACTAGTTTACTCTGAAGGTTCAGGAACAACTTTGGCAGGCACAACATATGCTAATATATTCCTAAACTTGAATATAGCAGTTCTAGTGATCCATGAGTCAGACAAAAAATCCGTTTCAGTTTGGAATTCAAATATTGACTTAGAAGCATTAACAATAAAGACTTGGTTTTTCTCAGTAGTCTAAACAGAGATCCTTGAGAAAATATGTAAGCTGCATAAAGGCTTATGCATGAATTTACGTTTCTTTCCCTGATGGAATCAACACTTAAGATGATATGTAAGTTTTGAGATGAAGGTATTTCACCATTCACTTACCATTCATTGGGGTTGTAGTGTACAATTTAATCTCCTAACACATTCCATAGCTGTATTTGCTAGCAGCCTTCAACTGAGAAATTAAAATAGACCATATTATGTTCTGTAGAACTTGGTCACTTAGGACCAGAAGAGCTATCTCTTCATAGTATCAGAGAGAAACCAATATTCTCCCCTAAACACCAGAAAACCACAAGGCAAAAGAAAGAGCTATACTGACAAAAAAAGTAAAAGAGAAGCTGGGATATGTCAGGCTGCAAGAATAGCACAAAGCATTTATGTCAGAACACAGAATACATATTTTGGTTAAATCTCAGCAAAAGTAGCCAATTTTCATTCACCAACTTATTAAACTACCACAATTTACATTGCAGTATTTTGCTTAGGAATATTTCCTCATTTTTTTTTTCCCTCTCTTTATTTTGTTTCTATTTTTCTTTAGAGGAGAGAGAAGGAACAGAACTGTATCATTTTAAAGGACTGTCTTCTCTTACCTTTTTTTTTTTTTACTCTACAATAACAATAGGTACGATCATATTACTCAGAAGTGATAACTATGTAATTCAGGCCTCTGAGATACGTCATCTGAGGCACTGCTTTGCTCATTAATGAATAAATCAAGATCCGTGATTGTTCATAACACACATCCTGTTTCTTTCTTGAAATAAGTGTGATAAATTTAGAAAATACTGCATGTATCTGCTTACTAATAATGTTTAGAGAAAACTCACAATAGCAAGAAAATTACAAGAGTGCCATTAACTCAATTCCCCAAGATCAGTTATTTTACATTAAAAAAAGATTTAAAAAAAGAAAAAGACAATTATTGAGGCTTCAAGACTAAAAACTAGATTAAAAGATACATAACATTATACTTGTAAAGATTCAGAACAGGAACTGACAGGAAGGTCTTTTATTTCCCACTTTCATGTTGGATATCTTGCTGCATGCTACTTAGCTCATTCTTCAACTATTTGATGACGAAGTTTTCTCAGGTTTCATTTAAGTTATAGCTTGAAGCACACAGGACAAAATAGATGATGTAATCAAATTCAAGCCTGACACACATTTCAGAAGGGATGTGTTAAAAATAGCACAACTGTTATCCAAGTATTTCTTCAAGCCAAAGTCTTTGGAAATGACAAAAGCCCTCAGGTATTCATGTACATATATGGGGGATGTATACGCATATACATACATACCTAAATGTGAATATGTATTTAACACACAGTGAAGGGAGATTAAGGGGAGAATATTCAGAACAGGATGAGCCGGTTTATTTTGTATGGGTGAGGACATTGTTTAGGCAGATAATGTGACCAGCTGCTGCTATTTCTGAGCACACCTCCATACCCAATCTATTGTCAGGTTCTGTATCAGGTTAAAAATTGAGCTAGAATATTAATTTTCTCCTGAGATGAATGGATTGGCATAATATCTGCCCAGAAATCCATTATATTATATATGGGAATTATTGTGTAAATGACTACATATATAGACACACATGCATATTGTGAAACTAATCTGTATATGAGTCAGGACTGTCAACTTTCAGCTTTCCAGTTCAGTACAGTAGAGATTAGAAATAGTTTTCTCCAGGGTAGTAGGAAGAGGCCACTGCATTCCCAAGTAGCAATATATGAACCAGGAACAATTCTTCTAGGAAGTTAGACTGTCATGGATGTATTGGGTAAATCAGAAGTTTTTTCTTCTTTTGCAATTTTTAAATTATGTTTTTCCTTCTTTCTTGGTTCTTTATCATGTGTGAACATTTTTTGGTGTCCTATTTATCTCAGCAGTTGCTCAGTGATTCTGTCTTCTCCCTGTTCCAAGAACTGACAGTTGCCTCTGCTGATCATCAGCTCTGCTTACAACTTCTCTTCAGAGATCACTCCTCTTTTGCTGCACTACCATGATGTTTTCAAATGTCTACTCTCTCAGATAAAGGGAGAAAACCGAACAAAATAAAAAACCACCTGAGTGCTTTCAGAGCTACATTTAATTTCTACATTCCTGTCTGGTCTGCTTGGGACTTGTTGATATTATAAATAGAGGCAGCAAGGCAATTTGAAGTAAGAGATGAATTGCACTCTGTCAAGCTGCATGAGAGAAGGGTATGCATTTAGAGTCCTTGTGGGGAAATTATGAACCATTGATTTGAATTCTTCAGCTAATGGTCAAACCCTGAGCACAGCATGATTTGTAACATCAGTAAGAATTCATACTCATGAGTCAGTCTAAAAAAACACTGAAGCCATTTTATTCTGTATCCAGTTCCTTGCTATTTTCATAACAGTAATTTTGAAAGATTATATCAGAAATTGCATTTAATGCTTCCTATGTCATATGTTCCATCCTTCAGTTAGTCAGGAATAAAATCGACATTCAAAATAAGACCTATCTATGTTTTTTTCAACATGCTCTATATTCTCTCTTTCACATATGATCAGAGAACCAAATTCTGAGTGAACACTGTCAAAGTAAAACATAATCCCCCCAGAACCTTTCAAAAAGCAATTTCAATGACCTAAAATAATGTATTGAATATTATTTTAAAATGTTTATTAGAACAGAAGGAAAAAAAAGAAAAACTAAAAAAAATACTACTGTAAAAAAATTCAGTGTTCAGTACTAGAATATCGGCACTATGCCATAGATATGCAACCACATTATTAAGTCCAAAAATCTATGCAACTGTTGTCTGCATGTTCTACAGCTTCAGAATGATTTACTGGGGACATTTGTAGGAACAATTTCCTTCTTTTCAAGTTTATTTAAAGTTGCTACTGTGCAATGAAAGCTGAAATGCATGGCCACAAAATGCAAGATAATGACTTCTTTCTAGCTTAGTCTCCTTCCCCACTGTAGGATCAAGTTCTCTCCTGGATCAACATTAGTTCTTAATATTAAAAAGAATAAGGTGAACAAAACAAAATCTCCTAGGAACATTCTTTGGTATTATAAATTAATCCATTTAGCCAAGTTCCAGGAGTTTTTTGCTTTCCACAAACACTGAAGAAATGCAGTTTACTGGCATGAATGCTATGGAAAGCAGTATTAAATTACCTTTAATATTTGTGTTGAAAGGGCTTGATTTTGCAGCCAATTAAGGAACAAAAATAATTCTTTGCAATTTAGATAGTTTCATTGCAATATGAATATTATAACAGTGTAACTGAATTTAGTATCTTCCTAATTGATCCAGTGAGTGTAGAACATCATTATTGCACAGACCCACTCACAGCAACCAGACAAAGAGAAAACATCATAAATTCATTCAGTGAAATGTGTTAGCTAAATCATCCATTCTGCTATGAAGATGTGAAAGTCTGCTTTCTGAAGGTTTCTTAACATGAGAATGCAGCAATAACTTAGCTGAAGAATAGAGAATGAAATTTTATGGATATGTTGTCTGACTCTGTAAATGAGGGCAATAAATCAAATAGAACGAAATAAAAATAATAGAAATTCAAATTCACTAGTTTTTCCAGTTATTGTTAAAGCACTTCCTGTGCTTTGCCTAATGTACCAGCCCCTTCTGAGAGCCAGGATAAGAGTTACCTTTCAAAAGAATCTAATTAATATATACATTACAAGCACTATCTCTGTAACTTGATTGAATGTGGATGACAGCAAGAGATGTCAGGAAACTCTCACAGGAAGGTTACAAGGAAAGGGTCTGAAAATCTGGAATGCTGATTGGGTGAAAGTCAAAGTCATTGAAATTGTAATTTGAAGGACAAAATCTGCATTTCATCTCGTATGAATATCTATGCTCTGAGCTACTTTGTTCTGAAACCAAATACAAGCGTCATGAAAGTACAGACTTGGCAGGTCTTCCAGTGCTCCCGTTATTGGTAGAACTGGAAATGGGAAGTTACCTGAGCTTTTATTTCTTGCAGGATTTTTTAAGGAGGAAAATTCTGACAGCTGTTGAAATTTTTCAGCTGACTATTCTGCAGCCACAATGAAAAGAAAGGATAAAATCTTCTTCCTTTCCTTCCTCTTCATAATTTCTGAATATGAAGGTGGTACTGAACGACTGCTTTCTGTGAGATTCAGATTTCTAGATAGTCCTCCTGGATTAATATTTGTATATGTCTTGGAAATATGAAAACTGAGGTCTAGATCCACTGCATAAAGTAATGTGAAATCTCATCAAAAGAAGTGGATGAAATTGCCGTGGCTGTTTCTACCTGAGTTTTGGATTCAATCAGTATTCACTATAGAGATACAACTGTAATTTTTTCTTCATTTTCACTGATTACAGATGGATCTGTACTGCAGTCTTAGGACATCTGTCTAAGCTTATAACTTCAAGCCTAATGATATCTCTTGGTTTACAGACTCTGCAATGATTTATTCTGACCCTGCTTTGGCGTGACTGCTGAACAGAGTCTGGATCTGAGAAATCTTACAAGGTAGCAGGATGTGCGGTCAGTCTTAGTAGTGGAAGATATCCAGACTGAGTGCAGGCTGTAGAGATCAATTAATCATATTTGTTCTAGGCCAGAGCTCCTGGGCATAGTCAAGCTACATATATTAATTACTAAAAATAATCTTTGAAATATTTACATGGAGCTTCCATTGGCAGCAGTGAATGACTGTGCCCTTCACGCTGTTGAATAATCTTTCCACTGTAAGAAGAGTGCCTAAAACATTAATGGGGAGTCCAGAAGTCCTGCAACCAAGGAAGATAAAATGCAATATCACTTATGATTTTAATGATAGGTAAGTGGGAAGAAAGAAGCCTGTTTCCAAACACAAAGCCACCTTTCAGACCTCACTTACGTAAGTACTACTTATATAAGTACTACTACTTATATAAGTAGCCTAAATATGCACATATTGGTTTGATTTCCAATCCTCATTCATAAGGCAATACTGTTTAACAGAATATACTTTCTTCTACCCTAAACAGGGTACAACATATTTATACCTAACCAGTGCATGTGCAGCTATTCTACAGGAAAGAAAATAAACACTAAAAACTAAAGCCAAATTCCAAACTCCTCCTACTCAGTCAGTGAGTGAATCTGGATGCAGAAGTTGCACAGAATTCACAATAAACAAATGTTAGTTGCCAAAAGCTTCCATTCTCTGTTCATCATTGACATGAAAAAAACCCTCCCTTCTTAAATGGTACTTAAATTATTTGTGAAACCTACTTAAAAGTCCCGGATCATGATTAAATTGAAGCTAACATTGTTACCTTATTCATTCCTACGTAATCACAGGAGAAATTGCGTTCCTTTATTTGGTTCTTCTCACAGGTTGCATCCTACTTCTCCACCACTTTATAATTACAATCAATATACTTAAAGATTTTCAATTCTACCCTAACTTGTCCACTATTTTTCTCAAATTGTGACAAAACCACTTTCTAACTACCCAAGAATATGCCATAAAAACCACTGCATACTTAATCAAGTGGAGTTAGCCTGGGTTAGGATGAGGGACAGCAATTTTCAAATAGATACATTTGTGATAAGGCAGGGCTAAGAAATCAGTCTATAGATCAGGATCAGTATCAAAACCAGCCATAACAAGGCTATAGCTGAGCTAGAAACTACCGCTTTTCTGGTATAGCTCAGGCAGAGACTGAATGTCCCAGGCAGAGTTCAAATAGTGGTCGTGGGATGACTGATGTGGGTGGAGACTCCAGGTGAGGTTGGTCAGGGCCCTGAAAGAAATACCGACGAAACTCCAGGTTAGTCAGCTCTTTTATGTTGGAGATATATTTAGACAGTGTTTTTTGATATCAGATGTGGAGCTGGACAAAGTACTGGAATAGACCAGGCAGAAAACCTAGGTAAGAATATATTTTTCCTTTAGAAGAACAGATCTAAGGTATTCAGAAGATGATTAAACTGTTAGTAGAGAGATGTCAAACTTTATCTTGTCTTTCCTTAGGAGTGAAAAAGTTTGGCTGTTCTCCCAGCTGGGAAATAAATGAGGCAACAAGAAAGGTAGAAGTCAGACTTGTACAGTGTCTGAGAATGTAGTTTTGTAAACCAATTATCAAAAACTTCTTTTTCCTCACCTTTTCTATTTGATAGATGGTGCAATGGTAAGTGCCTCCTTCATAAGTCCATAATTTAACTATTAGCTGAGTCAAATACAGCAATCACATTTCAAAAAGAAATGTTGATATGACAGGTACAAAGCTGAAATTAAATTATTTGTGAGCTGCAAAGCCAACATCTTTAAGGAATTGTCCAAAGTAAGAAGAACGCTTTTAAATGAGGTAGAGTTGCAGACTCTCAGGCCTGCAGGCAACCAGATCGTTCTTGGTACCTTTAGGACGTCCTCCTTTAAAAAGCAGCAAATCCAAAGCTCCTGCTGGTGTTTTCATTTAGTTTGTGCTGTCCATATTCTACTTTTTTGGCATATCTTTCTTCTGTAGAACAAGATACTATAAGTTTTTGTCAAAATTGGATAAAGTTATAGTGTTAGGATACTATTCCAATAAGACTGGAAGAATTTTACTGCTACAAAGTTCAAGGTATAGAAATAGTAGGGGTGTGATAAGTACACCTGGTTTAAAACAGTGTTTGCAACAGGCTATTTCAGCTTCTATCTTCTCTCAAGATATTTTTAAATAACAGTAACTTATTGTGGCAAACTTTATAGCAATGTTGTTCCATTTTCTTGCTCACTCACTTCACTTGAAAATGACAAGCTCACTTTAACAGGGTTTTAATTAGTTTCCTTATCTGATCAGTTTGTATTATATAGCTCTAAGATTTTATTTGTGTATGGGAAAAAATAAATTTAAGCAATTGAAATTATTTATCTGCCTCAGTTCTAACATTCCCAAAACAGATGTCTTTGACATTTTTTTTTATTCTGTGTGTAGGGGTATGATGGATATATATATAAATACCCATTGTTATATATATTTAGCAATAATACATGTACTACACATATATGTATATAAAACCAATACAAAATACATATTGTTGCTGATGTACAACATATTGTTGTTATATATGTGTGTATGTGTATGTATATCTACTGTTGCTATTCCAGATTATTTGGATAAACTTTTTGCTTTGTGAGCAATTGTATTAGAAGAAGAAACAAAGATAGACAGGAGGTCAACTGAAGGATTTTTGCACTGTTAAATTCGATTATGAGCAATGACTCAAATGAATTTAAAAATGTCTTTCCTGAAGGGTGAATGTACTCTACTCTCCAATATCTGATGTGACAGTGCTTGGAGGTCTTTTACAAGATGAACTGAGCTCTGCTTATTATTTTGTTTTTTTCAGGGAGGAGTGGGGCTTGTTGTTTTGTTTTGTGTTTTTATTTTGCATCAGTTTCTGTCAGATTTCATGGGTGCACTAGAAAACCACTGTCAAGCATACAATAATTTGCTATATTCCCAGGATGAGCTGTTCGTCTGACAGAAGCAATTAATTTACAACACACAAAGCACAAAAAATGTTTTATTCAAAGTTGCAACAATTTTAAGCAGCAAAATGAAATGTCAGAGGACCATTTGGTATAAATTACAGGGGAAGAAACCTAACACCTATTCTCAAGAAGAGGTGATTAATTACTTTTTTTTTTTTAATCCATAAAATTCAAATAAAAGAAAGATGTTTTCCTTTTCAAGTCCTTTCTCTGATTCAGAGTATAGGTCCTGACATATTCCCAATTATATAATTATCTGCTCTGCACAGTCTCTGGTTTGTAGGCTGCTTTGAACTGGTCATTATATTCTTTTTAAGTAATCACAGTAAAAATATTTGCGTCTCTCTACTGAATCCATAATTAGAAGTCTTTGGAATTACTTCTAAAAATGGTATTTAGTAGCTACAGTTAAGACCAAATGCATCGCTGGTAAGGATTTTTTTTTTTTACTTTGAAAAGTAATGTTGCATTCTCTCAGGAATCTTTTACTTGAAAAAACAAACAAACAAAAAACCCCCCAAAAAGTTAAAACTTAGAACCTGGTACAGAAAAGAACTTAAACTCATACCTAAATCTGTCACAATTCAAGATAACATATTAACATGTTCACAGGTTTTGACTCTGGAAGCAACAATTAGAACATTTGACACGTTATATAACAAAACTGGAAAATTTAATGCACTTATTCCTGTAATAAGTTCTATAAGTTTACTTTGACTAAGAAACTTCTTCCAGAAATCTGATCTTGACTTGATGACTTCAGGTTATGGGCTGTTCATCAGTTGTGTGTTCTTACCCATAAATACTGCATGAAGGTGATATTTGATTTATGGGATTTAAATATATATTAAAAATTAAGATTTTTTTTCTCTGAAGGAAAATATTTTCCCATATCAAAGCCTTCACTGAGCAATCTAGATCATGCTAGCATTCAACTATGTTTTTGTTCCTGTGAATGACAAAAATCCTAGATGTGTTAATATGGGCAAAATTAATCTTAAACTATAGTGAGTTCAGGAGGAGATTAATTTTATAAGGCAGAATTAAACAAGCTGGTAGTATTATGACCAAAGAGGAGTGCTAACATGATTCTGATGGATATTTTCCAATCATTCTTTAATACTATGAAGATTTTTAAATGATTCATGAGTATAATTTTTGCAGATGTCTCTTACGAATTTGACGTCTTGAAGTCTGACAAGGTATATTAAGTTGTTAGGAACATATCGAATAAAAAGTTTTTTTATAGATGTAACAGCAGGTCACATAATTATGGCATAAGAATGGTTGGTTTCCAGAAGTAATTGTTCATCAAAAGAGCTAGAAACTGCAGACGTCTATAAAATACAAAATATTTATATAATATAAGATGTTTCGTATATATGATAGTGTTTTATTGTGTTTGGTGGTGGTGGTAGGTTTGATTGGTTTTTTTGTTTTGTTTTGGTTTGGTTTTTTTGTTTGTTTTGTTTTGTGTTTTTTTGTGGTTTGGTTTTTGGTTTTTTTTTTTTCCTTTCCCCAGAGGGCAAGGAAAACAAGTTTAACAAGATCACCAGTTCTGGTCCTTTTCAAAGTAAGTTTGACAAGGTTTTTTTTAATTGATGTCAGCTTTGCCCTCAGTGTGTTCGTGGGGGTTTTTTTGTCAAATGTTATCACCATTTTTAATGACAGTTGTAGAAAGCCCTTTATGAGGACTATTTTATCCCTTTGGTCATGCAGTGCAGTGACAATAATAAAGACCAAAGTCATAATAAAAACATCACAATCTTGCCTGGGAACCCCTGGATGCAGGTTTGATCTTCACTGCGCTATTCTCTTCTAGGAGGATTTTTTTCACTTGCATGTATGAGTGTTCCTGTTTCATTAGCATTTGGCTAATACAGCTGAGAATACAAATAATACCGTAGGGATTCTCTGGAACCATAAACAGGAGGGAGTTCAAACCACCAGAATATACCTCTTGCCTCACTGAAGGTATGTCAAAGGGATGGTGAGCTTCGATTTTAGCTTGTAACCAGTCATAACATAATGGAAACTAAGAATTAGTGGGGTCTTTTTGTTTCTAAAACTCAGAATAGGAAACAAAGATATTGTAATTTATATGACACAAAAGGAAGCAAACAAACTCCCATCAGAATCAAACACGAACAAATACCTCCCTCTTTGTCCACTGGTCAAGCTGGACTCCCACTCAATCCCTGTATGGCCAAGAACATGGGTTCCTAGTGTATACTGCCCTCTCAAGAAGTATTTCCTTGAGATAGAACACTAGCTTTTTTTACCCAGAACAGCTGGGGGAGGGCTTTGAGGGTAGAGTTTACAATGTAAAGTTTTCTTTTTGTCATGGTTTAACCCCAGCCAGCAAACAACTAAGCCCCACACAGCCACTCACTCCCCCTTGGTGCAATGGGGGAGAGCACTGAAAGGGTAAAAGTGAGAAAACTTGTGGGTTGATAAAGACAGTTTGGTCAGTAAGACAAAAGCCATGCTCTCAACTAAAGCAAAACAAGGAATTCATTCACTGTCTCCCATGGACAGGCAGGTGTTCAGCCATCTCCAGGAAAACAGGGCTCTATCACACATAACAGTTACTTGGGAAGACAAACTTCATAACTCTGAATGTTCCCCTCTCCTTCTTCCTCCCAAATATATACTGAGCACGATGTCATACGGCGTGGGATGTCCCTTTGGTCAGCAGGGGTCAGCTGTCCCAGGTGTGCCCCCTTCCAGCTTCTTACGCACCTGCAGCTTTCTTGCTGAAAAGTCCTTGACTTGATATAAACATTGATGGCGACATCCAAAATGTCAATGTATTAATAACATTCTTGTCCTACTAAATCCAAAACATAGCACTATACCAGCTACTAGGAAAAATTAACTTTATCCCAATGGAAACCATGACACTCCTCCTGAAGGATTAGTTACCCGTATTACAGAGGAATTGAGTCTTCTCAGACAAGCCTATCAGTTGCTCTTCACTTTCTTAAAGATCTGTTCATTGGACTTAACAGAAATACCTCATTTATTCAGCAGAACTACTAGCAAGCACTTAATTCTTTCAAGTACAAAACACTCTTTTCCACTTTATTTAATAAAATCCACTGTGATCCAGCATTATGATTTCTTTGCTGGCAAAATGTTATCAAGAAGCGGTTTTCTTGCCACTTGTTTTCTGCTCCTTCCATTTAATCAATTCTTGCTTGTGTTGCTTGTAGCTACTAGTGAGGATCTAAGGTGAAAGAAAATATGTGTCAAAACAGTAAAAAAAAACCCCAACCAACCAAAAAAAACCCCCAACCCACTCCTCCCACCTAAAAAAACCTGACAGTACTGCTAGAGATATCTGTAGTACCACAACCTGCTTGTGTGTGGGATCATGCCTTCCCACACTGAAAATTTTCATGATATACACAGGTATATCAACAGTTCTATATTTTACAAAAATGGAAAGAAGATTAATGCCTACAGCTTTTTACTGGCTTCTCATGGAGATCAGGCACAGCATTAATCGCTCCTTTAAGGATGATAATGGAGTTGTGACTATCTACCAGCCCCGTGTTTGAAGAATACTGTGAAAATAAGATTAGCACAATCAAAAGAGTGATCAAACTGAAAGCAATTAAGTTTTGAATAGAAAATGAAAAGCTAGCAAAAATAATAAGAAGAATTGCTTGGAGATTTGGAGGAGTTCTGGAAAATTCACACAAATATATGTTTTCCTTTTTTACTGTGTTCCCTGGGATTCTCAGTAAAGATACCAGACAGGATTCCAAGTCTGATACAGGCACTTATTTAAACCGTACTCCTTTTTGGCTGAAAACCCTTCAGAATACCAACTAATTCACCAGTTTCAGCAGAAATGTGTGTTTCTATGTCACCTTTCCATTCACCTTCTTCAAGCCCCAGCTTGTCTTCTGTTTCACCCCAGTTGGCAGAGTTCCTGTTACCGGCCATGGCTGGTGAAGAAAGCAGCTAAAAAACAGTAGCATTGCCCCACCAGTTTTACACAGTGATTAGTTCCTTCATGCAGGAAAAGTTCTCATGCAATTCTCCTGTTGCTTCATTTTCACATTGACTCTTAAGAGCGTGAACGGGATGGTCTGGAAACACAACCTGCATTCTTTATGTAGGTACACTTTACAATAAATAGAAACAACCATATGAATCAGTCTGTATCTGTTGAACTTAAGTTATTTAGACAACTTCTCTTGTTGCCTTATGTAGAAGAAAAAAAAGTAGTTTTTACAGTAGTTTTGAAGGTAATGGCTTCCAGTTCAAGAGGAATACTAAGAACTCAGATGAAACAGAGTATTTCTAAAACATAAACTGCTAATAAGATCACTGGTAAACCACCGTATATTAGATAATGTCTACTGAAAAAACTGTTAGGTGTCTTACTTATAAACATAAGCAAAAAAAAAAATGTATATTAGTGTAAGCATTACTAGAAAAAAGTTATAATTAATTTAGGCATCCTTGTATTAGATGTTTCTAACAGAAAAATAGTATTTTTCTCACAAAATGCTGCTACTTATTCTCCTTCTGTAAAAAATGAAAAGGTTTTCTTCAGATATAATAAAAATGGCTTAAAACAAATTGCCTTCTTTTTTATTTTTATTTTGTTTACTGTAGAGCTTTTGATTTGCTGCTGAAATCGGTAACATTTTACTCTGGCAAATTCAGTCTCCCTGGGTATTTCCTTCTTCTATCTAGTGTGTCTGTGCAAAATTTAGAATGACCTACCACTGTGTACCTCAACTTTGTTCACAAATAGAACAAAGGATGAAGAAATGCTTGCTTGCTTGCTTGTTTTCATTTGGTGGAACACTGACACAGGTTGCCCAGAGAGGTGGTAGATGTCCCATACTTGGAAACATTCAAGGCCAGGCTGGACGGGGCTCTGAGCAGCCTGATCTAGTTGAAGATGTCCCTGCTCATTTATGGGGTGTTGGACTAGATGACCTTCGAAGGTCCCTTCCAACCCAAACTATTCTACGATTCTGTGATTTTATGATTCAGAACTCAGTATGGTAACTGAGAAAAAAAGAGAGGAGCACACAGGGTGGTACAACAGAGGGAAACTAGATTCCTAGTTTGCTTTTCAACCATCGATGTACTTCCTTCAATGTTTAGGTAGTTAATGTGAGGATACATGAAGCTGATCCATGTAAAACTAACTTCAGTGTAGAAGTTCCCTTTATGAGGCATGTGATCCCTTGAAATCTGTTACTTTTGAGGGTTCTGTGTAAGAGAAATAAACCAAAACAAAACAAATCGAACAAACAACAAGTAGCCAGGAGGCTTAATTTATTCAAGAGTATTAGGGACTAATTTCTAAGCTGAAAAATCAGAATGATTGAGGAATGGCTTTCATAAATGACTGAGGATTGAAAAGAATGCCTTTTTTTTTCCACTATTGATTAGGCTTAAGAGCTTTCTATAGCATGAGAAAGTGAGCCAGACTTACTGCTTTTCCCTAGAGAAAAAATATAGACAAGGAACAACACCCTAAAATCATTGTTTTCAGCCCAGCTATATACTTGTAAATTAGTTGATCACTGGCAGCTATCTACAGAAACCTAATTTCAAAAGCAGAACTTTAGGTAAAATACCAAAATGACATGACTCCTTTTACTCAGTGATTTATGAAATCCCACCTACAATCACAAGTACAGCTCTTTCATTGCATTTCTAATATTTTTATATGACATATACCTCAGGCACCCTTTTCGAGGTTTGAATCTTCTACATTTTCATCTGATATACAGCTTCTTTCTCCAACAGTAAGGGCTCATCCTTTTACATTCTGAAGTGCTGAGCAATTGTGAAAAATGTAAAACCATGACAATCTATGGGATCCTGCCAGCGAAGAGCTGTATTCTGTAAGGAAAAGTGTTCCTTACACCTTTAAGGAATAATGAAACTATGTCTTTTTGAAAAAATTGCTCAGTATATTAAGGAAAAAATGAATAATTAAAAAATAACAAACCTAATGTATTCTGTAGTATACTATGTCTATGAAATACTTTTTTCCCTTAAATTAATTAATTAATTGAGATTTTTTTTCTATCATTTAGATATATCTGATTATGTTTCTCTAGAACAATGTGTTAACTGCTTAGCAAATTGCATCAACTTTTTCTAGGTCCGTAATTTTAAATATTACAACCTCACAGTCTCTTTCTTGACCTCTTCATTTCTGTACCCCCTGCTGTAGACCTCATCACATTATAATTCATCCTCTAAATAGAGTCATGTTTCTGTTTATTGTTTGCCACTAAATTTTGGATATTCACATACAAAACAAGCTGGCTTTGAAGGCAGAAGTAGCTGAACTCTGACTGCTAACAATGGTAGATGTCTAATTTAGGAGTTACCTTGCTTGTCTGTAACAGAGAAGTTAATATCTCATTTTGATGCTTCATGTTCTCTTTTCTGATTTATGTGCAGTGCATTCCACCCTCATCTGTCTGAGAAAAGTCTTTCAGAACCAGAACAGAGGATATTTATAGTTGTGTGTTGGATTTTTGTTTTGTTAATGTTTTGTTTGTTTGGTTTGGTTTGGTTGCTTTTGTTTGTTTGTTTTTATAAGAAAAGCTCTTGGTTAGTAGGGTGTCAAGGGACAAAAGAAACAGTAAAACTGATTCTGAATATTCCACTTCAAGTATCCAGAGAAAACCCTGTAGAGACTGTGTTGATTTTAGTCATTCTTGCTGCCTATCATTGTTTATTGAGGATTTAGCAACATACAGATGAAAAGAATTGTGCAACTAATTCTCATTGTTCCATTTGTATTCTTTCCTCATGATATGAGTATGTATACATATAATGCATAAATAAAAGGTAGTTTTCTTATTTCAATGAAGAAACAAAATATGGACCTGGACACAACATGCTGACATGCAGGAGCAAAGGGCTTTTGAAGTGACGAACATATTTTTCAATGAGAATCAGATAGTAGATGGTGCATTTTGCCAAATGATTTCACCTTTTATTTTGCTCCCAAATCCTGACTGGTTCTCTGATAATCTGCCCTGAATGTCCACATATTGCTTAATTCTGTTTTGCAATGAACTGTGCATTTTCCTTTGAGACAAAGGCCAGCTGCAACTCCTGGCATAGCACACTTCAGGGAGCACATACTGTGCAGTGTAAGTAGAGGAAGGTAGAGCTACCTCTGCATTCTTGGTTCTTCCCAATAGCCTTTGAAAACTTTCACTCCCCTTAATGCCAAGGCCCAGGCCTGGCATGATACCATAATTGTGACAGTATTCATGTGGGCAGCAGCACAATCCTTCCATCATTTCAGGAATTTCAAACTTCAGTAACCTGAATGACTGGTAGTTAAGTTTTAGGACCATAGAAGTGTCATGGAAAACCCAGAGGAGACTGAGGCCAGAGCGTTGTGTAGTGTGGGCATAGCTGTCCTACTCCAGAGAGAGAGCTCACGGGAGCACAAACACAGGTTGTCCCCTTCTGCTTGGCCTGGGGATCAGTCCTGCCAGTGGAGAATTTTTTTGAATGAGATGTAGTTGTTGTTGCTATTTATACAAGCAGCCTCGGTAATCCTTCAAAACATCCTAGGTGGATCAACTAACTTTTAAAACAGGAATGTATAAAATAAGCTGGTTTTAAACTGTACTGGGCTTTTAAACCCTTTAGAGAGAGCGATGAAGGAAATATAAGAATGAAATGAGTGCAGGGTGAGGCCAGACTAAACCCACAGCTAATTTGGTGTGGAGCTTCTCAGCATGGCTGGTAGCAGATATTACATGAAAGATGACCATGTTTTCTTGACTGAACAGGGTCTGGAACAAAAAGCATCCGTGCCCAGGCTGTGCTGTGGCCTATAAAGAGATCATCTCACCAAATATTCACCTTCCAGAACAAGACAGGCATTGAATTATCTCTGTTTCAGTAAATCTCAACTGAAGGATGCATCTAGACATTACATTTAACAGCCAGTACAGGCAGATATCTGTTCTTTCTTGAATCCATTTGTACTTTAATGTACATGTGCTCACTTAGTATATGACTAAAAGATCAAGAAATCAATAGCAATTAAGCAGGCGTAAAAGTACTAGCCATCACATCATCTCTCTCTTCAAAGCTGAAATTTTAAGTTTTGGAAGCTCATGAAAAGTGAGATGATAGATAACAGTGTTTCAAAACTAATGCATAGTTGTAAAAAGAAAGATATTACTCCATAAAAATGGAAGATCTCATAGGAGAGTATCACTGTGAAATCACATTACTCAGAAATTACAGTATTTACAAACAGTTCTTGGCTGCATTTACTAGTAAGTTCTGAATTACTAAAATTACTTAAGCACATGAAAAATGATCTCAGAACATGTTGTGATGCAATATTTTTCTTTTTTCTGTGCTTACATACTCAGTTTTTTAACTGGAAGTCCTTCATTTTCTCCCAAATTAGGTGAATTAAGTAAGTTGCACTTTACAGCACTGTAATGTAATATCCATCTTTGATGACAGAAAATTAGTCAAGGCATGAATGAGACATTTGTTGTGAGAAGTCATACATTTAAGTTAATTGATACAATTTCTTTGGGATAAAGTCCTGAAGTAGTCTCTTGGCTTCATTCCAGATTGGGCTTTTATTTATATAGTTCACTTTAATACAAAAACTTTGCGAGGAGTTCTTGTAGCTGGTGCAGGTTTCTTTATGTAAACAGGAACTATAGTCTGCCAGGTAGCATAGGGGGTACTTCTCCACAGCCAGCTACTGGAAAATGACAGCACCTGATGGGAAGACAGAAACAACAGGCCTGAAGCATTATGTTGAAAGATAGAATTCAGACACACAAGGCTTGAGACTGTCATTGTGCAATGTGTCAAGCTAATAAAACAGAACCAAACTTGGCAGGTGACGAAGTTGGCAGCTCCAGGAGCATCCCCAGGGGATGACATGACTGTGGAGAAGTCACCATTGTGCACAAATGGTGAATTTTTCAAATCCATCTTCAAGTCAGAATTATTTGGTTTTATGTGGCTGCTCTTCCTCTAATTTGGAGGAGTAGTAAAGACACCCACAACAGAAGGGAAAGATAAATCTGTTACTTCCAGGGCTGTTAGACCTGACATGTCTGCTATCTGTGCATCAGTTGTCTTGGCAATGTTCTAAATATATTGATCGTACTTGGTTATTCCCTCATGCAGGAATCACCTGTTTGCTCCAAGAACAGAAATTAAAAGCCTTAAAGGAATGTAACTAGGAATTTATAAATACTTCATAAAAGACATTAATAAAGACTTAAGCTTTTAAACCTTTTTGGAGTAGTATAACAATTTTACATCTGTAGCTTATAACCTGATTCGAATATGTCTGCTGTTGCTCCTGTAAATTAACATGAAAAGTTATGAGTAAAGCTAAACATTTCTTTCATCAAATAGTAACGAACAGTGGTAAAAGAATATGTATGCCACCAAGGATGAAATATTGATTATTCAACCATGGAATGCTATCTGCAATAAGGTGACTAGTTTATATGTTGCTTTACTGAGAAAGAGCATGTATTTATTCTATTTTATTTATTTTCAACTTATGCCAATTTGGAATATTATATAAGAGCACATGAATTAAATCATAAAAATAACAGAATAAAATTCATTTCAGCAAACTGAACACAACACGAAAATGTAGTTTTTTACAGTTTCCTCTAGGATTAGGTCCAAATGGCCTAACTTCCTTCTGCATCCCTTTGCCTATTCCGTCCTGTTCTGATTCCAGGCATTACCAAAACCTCTACGATGAGACATCAGGAAACATTTATTTTGATAAAAACTAAGCAAAAGGAAGCAAGTACAAAATTAAGTAGGATAACCTGTTACCTAGTTCTGCTTTCTACTAAAACATTTCTACAAATAGTTTATAATTAATGAAAATATTTTCAGCTATATTTCATGTAATTACCTATATGGCAATGGGAAGTAACATTACTTCCACTTTAAAGGAGTTTTTAAAGACTATGTGATTTTCCCCTTTAGCTTTGCCACTGAACTCTGGAACTGCATCTAACACAGTGTCCCATGAGATAGCCATAAAAGTTGTTCTTACTTAGTAAAGTGAAATCTTAGAGTGAAAACCTGTCTTTACAGTTTTATTTTTAGAAAGTCCTGCAAAATCCTTGGTGTCATGATGCTCACTTGCTTGTGGCTTTTATTTATTTACTGCTAAGATACCCACTGTCTACTGCCAAACCAAGCTTTTGCTTCAATCTGTTATCTTAAATAAAAAGAAAAAAAAAAACAAGTCAATGCCAAAGCAACTCCAAAAACTTCTTGGAAATATTGTTTCATGGTTCAAATAGTGTCTTCAAAATGAGCAATATAATGGACTTGGATGAATGAGTTAAATTATTTGGAAGATGAGAATATTTGAAAAGTAACTATGGAGCTCAATGTTTAGCTATACGTCAGTTTTCAAATAAAACTTATGGAAGCACATTTCTTCTTTTAATGAGGAATGCTCAAGCAGACTTTTTTGCATTTGTTTTTATTATTTAATTTTTCAGTAGTAGGGGGCATAAGGCAGAAGCTGTATTAGTGACAGTCTAAAACTTGGTGGAAAGACAGTACCTTTACCAAATTACTAATTATGTGAATCTTTGCGATACACCTTCAGAAATTAGACTTATGTGATGGAATAAACAGAGGTATCGATTTGAACAGAAATAGCATGAAAGAGTAGCGCACCCACAGAGATTACAGAAAAGTGATGGATACCACAGCTGTTTAGTAAAACCCATGTTTGATTGAATCAGTCAGCAGATGTTAGCTGCTACCCATGCTGAAAAATACATTTAGGTATCTGAGATGCTGTTTGGGCTATACTGTGTTCTATTCAAGCATTCTTTATTATAGCATTTTCAAAATTCAGGTAAAAGCATAAGGGATATATTGAAGATAAAAGGAAAAGAGATATATGACTAGGTGTCATTCTATTATCTGCACATAATTTTTAACAAAATAACTGTGAGAGTGGGAATAAGAAGTCCCATGTATTAAACAATAAAAAAAACTTGCTATTGGTGTTTTAAGAGAAGTCACTCTTAAAAACTCCATTTTCACACTATTGAGTTCTTAACTTGGAGTGGATGATTAACAAGACAGAATTACCTAGAGAAAATAAACTATTTTTCAGTAATCCACTGAGAATTAGTTGATGGCAATCCAGGTCAGTGTTTTTTTAGATCAAATCTCCAGATTAAAATCATTGCAGTATATGTCACATTACAGGGAGCTGTAAGATACATGCTTACCAAGCACTATCTGATGCTGAACCTCCATTTTCTGTGGTAATACATTTCTGTAGTATGTACTATCTTCTAGTGCAGAAACAGCAGGAAATAAGCCCACACATCTTTAATATCTTATTATTATTATAATGTCTCCTGGCGTTGTCTTGCTTGAGGGTAGAAGGACAACTGAGTTGACAAGGAGAAATCCAGTACCTGGTTGTTGGTGAGGCAGAGTCTTGGGCACATGAATACACCTGGGAAATCTTGATGTTATATTTCTTCAGAAATTTGTTTCCTAAGGACAAGCAAATAGCTGTAATATAATATCACAGCACACTTTCTTGGTATGTGCCACACACTTTTGTCTAAAAAACTAACTTTTTTTTCATTGAAGTTAGTAAATTCTATTGATTCCTTTAGAGGCACAGAACCTAAAAATTATGAAACAAACTCTGAATGTCTGATTTGATTAAAACCAAAACAAATTTATGGGAAATTGATGACAAATGGGAACTTAACAAAAAAGAAAAACCTGTTGCATGCAATCTGTTATTATTTGTTGCCATCATGAATGCTTTAACGACTGTCTGTTGGCATTAACTGATCACAGGTGAAGAGAGCAAGTACAGAGGATTTTCTTCTAAATTTAATTCTAACTGATAACAGAGACATTAAAATGAGAAGCATATCATGAGATTGAACTTGAATTGGCAGGAGTTTATGATCATTAGGAAGGGAGAGATCACCAAACTGAAAGCAATGAACTTCATGAGAGGTCAGATAATAGGCAGTTAAGAGCTCAGGGAAGCAAGCCCGAGGAAAACTGTCCTTCCTTCAAAGAAATTCTAGGAACAAAAAATAACTTTTACTACTACAGAGTGGAAAAATTATTGGCAGATGATGTGAGGAAGATGTACCTTTCTAGTGATTTATTGCTGAATTTTGACAAGAAAACTATCCTATGAGTAGGAAACAGGTACAATTAATACAAATCCAGAGGGAAAGGTCTTAGCTACAAATAACTCATGCATGAAAAGAGACTGTAAGGATACGTATGTTATTCTGGTCTTGCTGAATTTCATTTTAAATGCTTTGTGAACTGGCTGAAGTGATCTCAGAATTTTTTTATGACTATTTTGAAAAACTTCGTTTGACATGGGTGAAGAAAGAAAATGTTACCAATCTTCTGAATGGGATAAAAATTACAGTTGTAGCCCATCCAGAATAATTTCAGTTCCCAGAAAAAACTGACAGAAGAATTAATCTAAACGCTTATAAGTACTGAACATTAACGACAAAGATCATGTTAATAATTTGAACTTTTGAAACCAGTTTAATTTCCTCCAAAAATTTATAAAACTCATGACAAGAAGTGAGATTTCTCTCTGTGCTTGTGAGATGAAATAAATGTCTAATACTACAATTTTCCTAAAGCTTTCAGCAAAGTCTTAAATGGTCTTTTCCTAATAAATGTTATTAAGTGGACCCTAGGGTGTGAGGGCAAAATCAGATGGACAGATGATCTGTGTTTTGTTTTGTTTTAGTTTGTTTTTTTCAGTTGTGGTTTGGTTTTGTTTTGTTTTGTTTTTGCTAATGACTTGGGTAGTGGAATAGGGAACAAACTTATTAAGTTTGCAGTGAATATGAAAACATGAACCTTTGTGGGAATTCTAAAAGTTTGGAAGGAAAAGTAAAAATTTGAAGTTATTTTGACAAATATAAGAATTTGTCTAAATACAATAGTAACAACTGAGTAGGCAGCAGTTCCTTAGCAGAGGATCTGGGAATAGTAGAGAAGTCCAATCTGGAGAGTTACTTGAGAAAAAGAAGGCTAATACTTTACTGGATTATATAAACTGGAATACAGCCTGGAAAAATCCATGAAGTAGCTCTCCCCACTCAACAATGACAAAGCATAATAAGGAAATATATGTAATCTTTGGTTCACTGCTTTTCAGGAATAACTCAATCAAATAGGTAGAGGAGTTTAGGAGAGAATAAGAAAAAAGAGAAAAGTAGGCAATGCGGTCTGGGAGAAAAGTTTGAAATGGTAAAGGGAGTTCCAGCTAAAGAAGAAGTCATAATAGACTACATCAGGGAGGAAGAGAGTAATCTCTTTTCCACCACTATAGCAGACAGGGAAAAGAGTTATGAGCACACACTGCAAGAAGGGATATTCATATTGGCTGCCTAATGGTAAATTTAGGAAAGTACAGGAGTGGACACTAGCAGAAGCTATGAAATCTCTGTTACTGGACATAACTGAACAAATATCTTTCAGGAGTGGCAGAGATGCACCCAGTCTTGAGCCCAATTAAGTGGATGGACTCCACGAACAAACCTTTCCATCTTTATTTTAATACGTTTGGGAGCGTGTATATCCTGAATGCCACAAACTATACATAGGCTTTATTTTTGAGAGGTTTTATTATATACTATACAAGAGAGGGTTTTCTGGAAACAGAGGGAATATAAGGATTATGCTTATTTTCCCATTGTTATTTAAATTTATTAAATTTAATGTATAATTTGTCAACATGGTAATCCAGTAGCTTCTTACTGAAAATAAATGTGGAGCAAAAAAGAACTTTCTGCCTTTCATGCTCTTCTTGTGGTGTTTTAGTAGTCTGGGAGCACTTGTAAGGAAAAAAACCCACAGCATAAGGAATACATTTCAGAAATATTAAACATTTCATCTATGCTTGTTTAATTAGCAGTGTTGCAAAGCTGTAGAGAATAACTTGGGACCAACCATTAAAACACTTTAAATATTTTGATTTATATTCAAGTGAAAAAATATCTTGCTGGAAATTTATTCCCATTACTTCCTATATCTTACGTGACTTTAAAGAAAATTGGCCAAATAAAATGATGGCTTTTGCAGAACTCAAGATACATCAGTATAATGGGTAGACTGAACCATCATGATCACCTAGTAATTTCAGTACAAGACTGAGAATCCAAAAAAAAAAACCCCAAACTGTTACTTCTCATAATGAAAGATTCTGGTATAGGGCTTTGTGGATGGCATTTTCAGACTTCTCTGATGCTTTTTCTGAACTTTGGTGGTGCTTTATGTTAAGCCGAATTACTGAAGATTTATATAGTCCAGACTACCAGTTCAAACTATTGAAGTCTCTTGGATTCCCACATCTACAGCAAATTTCAAAACCCACCTGTTTGGAATAGATCTGGTACCATCACATAGGAAACGCGAAGTGCCATCTTGCTCCTAGTATAGGAAACAAAAATGTTTAGAAATCTGAAAGCTGTGCTAGAAGCTTGTCAAGGGAACAAGATCACACAGATCAGATATAAAAGGATATGAAATAAATTAAACACTGAATTGGGAAATATATAGTGTTTTGCAAACAGTAAAGAGGTTTACTAACAGGTGTATTTAAATTTAGAGAACATAACACCCATAGAGAAGCTAATAGGATTTCCAGATTTAAATTTGAAATTAGTTTTTTGTGAAAATATTTTAATGGGCTTCAACTGAAGCAGGATTTTCCTGTAAAATTGAGTTAATGCCAGCAGCTCCTTCAGTGGTTTAACAAACTGTGACAAGTCTCTCAGCACATACGGTGTTTTAATTAGACATCATAGTAGCAGGCAAATTGATCTCTTCTTGCTTTTTCTCTCAAATGTCAGTTAGTTTAAGGTGAAGTCCCAGAATGATTTCAGCTGGGGGGAGTGGAATTAGAGCAGCAGCTCAGCTCTGGCCATGAACTGAGTTTGTGTGTTGTTACTGAAGCTAATAATTTTTATTTCTCCAGCTTGTACTCATGCAGCTGAGTGGGTGAATGTCAGCAACCACATGCTGAGATCCTGCTTAGTAAAACAGAATATTAAATATGTCTAAGTTTTGCTATTTTCGAGGTCAAACTAACAGTCACTGAGCTGTATAAGGATTTGATTCTGAAGGTGCCGAATTGCTTCTCTGCTGTCATGAGAGGCAGGGGATAAACCAGCTCTCAGTCCCCCTTTTGTATGTCCTCAACAGGTAATGGGATTGAGCTTGCTGTCATTTAAAAATCTGAAGCTGCATCTGCTTCATGCATAGTGCTTTGTATATGGTAGTGCTACTGAAGCTCAAACGATGGTTGGTATGGAGCTATTTAAATAAACCTGACAGCTACAGTGGTGCCACAGAGACTGAGCAGATAGTGGCTTATTGCAAGCTGTTGCAGTCCAGTCTGTGCTGGGGGAAAATACAAACCAGGCAGTCATTCTCCTCTCCCTCACTTTCGTTCTTTTGCAGGATGAAACAAAAATCACCAACACAATCCACATCAAAGAGGAATATTATCCTTTCGTGGCTTTAGATCCACTTTCCAGCACTGGCCTTTATTTTTATCTTTATGCATTTAATGAGTAAATGTCCTTGTCACAAATGTGTTGGTTAGTTTATATAACTTTAGTAGTGCTTCCATATATCTTTTTTCCCAATGCTTCAGTGGACAGAATACTCTGTGGGTGGAAGTAAGGGTTCGTTTTCCTCCACTCTGTATAAAGATTCAAACCTCTCACTCTCCAAAAGTTTTCCTTAGTCACCAGCTTATAAGATAAAATACTTTTGTAGGGCTCCTGAGGCTGCACTGTTGATCAGTGAGTGTGTGCAAAGCCAGTTCAAGTTGTAATGCTCACTTGCAGCTGCTATAGAAACCATGTAGGTAACAAGTATCAGTGCACACCTGTGTTTCCTGTGGAATATATTGTCAAAATATGGCTAAGGTGCACTTGCTGTCAGCAAGTTAGAAAACAGTCCTGGGACCACCATTTTTAAGTTACCCTAAAAATATTAACATTTCAAGAAAACAAAGAAAAAACCTGATATTTGGCTGGGGAAGATAAATTAGATTCTAGTATAATTCCCTATTATTTGTATTTCTACAAACACTGTGACACTCTGGGTTTCAAATCTCAGAATTCTGAATATGGCTCCTAGTAACTGAAAGCATCTGGAAATGGCTAACCGAAGGAAAATAAGCATATTTTACATTTGTTGCTACCTAACAAAAATAACTGGGAGAAGGAATATCATACTATATGGTAATGTCACTATGAACTCTTCTTTCAGCATAGCTACTTGGCTTCTCATGGTAAAATAAAATAAAAATCATTAACTTTTTATTATGTGATAACTTCTGCTAGATCATAATGAGATTTTTAATAACAGATGACTGAAAAATACCATATTCTGAAAGATTTGAATGTTGTCTCTGTTAAAATTTTGTTGAAGAGAATACCATCATATCAAAAGCGCTTTGAAGTTCCATTACATTCCAATAAATGCTTCTATTTATTTGCAAATTTTATGTGCTTGTTTGTATTAAGATTTTAAAAGCTGCAGAAAGCTTAACAAATAAATGAAATGTTTCTGTTACCTAAATAGAACATTTCAATATATTCTACAAAATTTTATTTCTGAGAAGATTTTTTTTTTATGTGTACTGAGTAAATGGATTTTTATACTGAGTCTTACTTGGTTTTTAGCACATTTTGCAAAGCATATTTATTGCTGGCTTCACCAAGCAGCCAGGACTAAAGTCAGAAGAGATAATCAGCTTGATAATCAGAAAATTTAAAAACAGGTCACCAGAAACAGATAGCATTTCACATAATGCAAATAGCAGCAAAATTCCTCAACTGTTTTAGTTAGAAAGGTGTGATTACTTCACCTAATATTCCTCCTCCTGTTCAGCTAGAAATAATGCATACAACAATATAAAGAAGGCCCAGATACTGAAACAGGTATAGGAATAGAATTGCTTCTACACAGTTTCACAAAGAAAAAGTGTTTTTCATCTTAATCTGCAGAAATGACTCTTTATTCAGAGGTTAAAATGTTTTTTGTTTCACTTCTGAAGGTTCCTGGTTTACACCTTGGAGTCCGTAAGTACAGCTGTTCTTACATAGGGTAGGGGTTTCTGGGGTTCTAAAAATGGTAGGTTTTGGCCTGAAAACAGCTTTTTCTTTCTGCAGGAGACACATAGTGTCTTTGTCAGTGTGTGCACTGATCCCAGCCCATGAGGCTGTGAGGGTGCTGCGAGTCCTTGAAGGCTTCTGTCAGCCTTGCTTGTTGGATCTCACTCCTCAGTCACCCACACCAGCTGCCCACTGGAGCACGTTTCTGCTCCTGTTTGACCTCACTGTCTCCGCCTCCTCTCTCTTCCTTGTCAAGGATCTTGACAAGGTTGGTCCTTGTCCAATACCACCTCCAGTGTGGAGTTGGTGTTTTATTCAGGCACACAGTGAGGAACTCAACAGCTCTTCCATGGTGTGGCACAAGTATAATTTTTGCAATGCTTCCTTCTCTAGCTCACAAAATGTTGAGCTGAAAATTTAGTTACAGAAAGTACTGAGGTGGTCACTACTGTGACAATGTTCGAGTCACTCCAAAATGTTATTTTTGTCTTTCTAACTGTGCTGTGAAAGCAGATAAACATTAAATAATACTGATAGCAATACATCAGAAGTTGGGCTGCTCAGCTACTGTGGGTCCATCATCAATAAATAATGTGCTTTTTGGGGTGAATTAAAAGATATCTACTTACAACTGTGTCTGGAAATAATAGTGAGAGGATATTTCCCAAAGCATATGCGTGCTTCTACTTAACTTCTGGTTGGAACTGAAGGCAGGCCAAGCAAAATACACATTGAAAAGGTATATTGAAATGTTCTTCTGAAGATATTCATAGGTCATTTCAATTCAAGGTAAATTTAGCTCAGACCTTTTCAAAATTCCTAATGGGAGATGTATTCTCAAGAGAGAATGTTACAGAGCAGATGTGCTTTTGTCTAGGATGAGATTCTTTTTTACCCTGAAACGGTCATCCATCCTTAAAATATCCCGAAGAAATTTACATAATTCTCTAAACGCTACTCTTGCCTATTATTCATCCATACAGAGACACTGCCTATATGCCCATGTTAAGATTTTACTTCAGTCTGATAGAAAAAATCCTGTTTTTCCAAATGGGATAAAAAGCATCAGCAGATAAACTCTGGTTTCAGAATTTTTTTTTTCTGACTTGCTTTCTCTTCCAAACCTGTTTTACATATCTGATGTTGATGAGTTTTGCAGATGGTTTTTTTTCGGTTGCTGCTGTTAAGGGTTTGGTTTGGGTTTTTTTATTTAAGGGACAATTTTAATTGAAGGCAAACATTTACTTGTCACAGAACCTTTTGCTTACTTATTAGGTACCTTACACCTGTTTTCTAGAAGTCAAAAAGCTTTCACTATTTTAAAATCTGTATTTTTCCCCACTAGGAGTCCTGGAAAGAAGAGCATATGTCACCAACTCTGCTTAACTAAGAATATTTTGTGGGTTTTTTGTGTTATTTATATATATACACACACATTCTACAAGCTATTTTTGAAGTTCATTGTTTTTCTCTGCCAGCGAACCTGATATTGAATTCCTTGACTACCCTAAAGCTGCAATAGCTGTAAACCACAAAGGCAGGCATTTTCAAGGATAGCACAAAGAATCTCTTCCAACTGAAATGATTCTATGATTCTATCTTATTTGAACCCAGAGTAGAACAAAGATGTACAGAATAGTTGTTACTGGTACTATTTGTGGGGTTTTTTTATGGTCATGCATGTGGTCCTTCATCAGCAATCCAGTTGCCCCCCACCATCAAGCAGAAAACCAAAGAGACTGGAGGTTAGCCTGTGCATTTAAATTTATGACTAACTCCATAAAAACACACACATACTTAACTACTATAACTGCTATAAATAGATATAAATTCCAATCAACTTAAATAAGAAATCAAGAATTTAAAGAAAGGTTATGAATTTTTTGTAGATTAGACTTCAAGGAAGGGAATGTAACAGAGTGCCTGTACCCAGTGTTAAACAGATTCCATCTGTGTTTGTCAGCAGTATGCACAGCTCGAACTCAGCAGCCTCGCAGTCCACTTAAGTATTTTCTCCTTCAGATGAGCAAACATAGGCGAGGCCACACAACATAAAGAAGCGAGATATCTTCATATTCGTGAGGTTATGTAAATAACCTGCATTTTTATGTTCAATAGCTTGATGAAGAACATAGCTGGCTGTTTTCTGCTTAGTTCCCTCAGTTCATCACGGACACCTGCATGGAAGAGTTTATGTCCATTCTGGGGTTGGCTACTTCTAATTTCTAAGAAGACTCCGGGCTGCATTTGATAATGCTGGGTAGGGTGTTTCATTCCAACAAGTCTTAGTCAGGACCTATGCAGATATAACACAACAGAATTATGAAACAAATCACCAGAATTTCTTAAAAGAAAAAGAGTCTTAATATAACGTACTTTTCATTTCATCTACAAATAATTCATTTTATAATGATCTGTTCAGAGACTGTAAACAGTAGAGGACTTGCTATTCATTGTCTCTAGTGAGATGATCTGTCTGAAGAGTGCTGATTAACATTCTTTTAAAGAACTCGGCTTGTTTCAATGAGAATTATGATTGCTTTTTGATATGGCAGCCGCTGTGAGTATTTACACTTCTTCCCACTTCAGCTATATGCTGCTGGAGGCTTTACAGTCTCATCCAGGCATGACTTAAATCATCTGAAGCCATTTGTCACATATCCTGGAAAAATTAGGAGGCTTAATATAGAGAGATTTGAGTGAATAATTTTCAGTGAATAATTTATTCAGGAAACATAACCTCTTTCTTTCTTAACTTCTTTGTGAACAATGTTTTTAGGAATGTATTTGTTCTTTGTCACTGCTCAAATAACTATTTTTGTAAAAAGATCCTATCCTATACTTTTCCTTTCCATTGTATGGAGATGGTATGCATTGCTTGAGATAAGTTACTTTTGCTTTGTGTTTAGTATTTTGACTCCCAGGAGATTTAGTACGTCTCTGAGTAATCTAGTCATTGAATGCAGAAGTATATGCTAAAAGGAGCTGTCTTCCAGAAAGTCCCATTTAAATCTCCTGTAGGCCTAGCAGACATCCAGTATGCCTACGAATTTACATGGTCAATATTCAGTAGTTCTAGCAGTGATGGTTTTAATTTAGAATAACTGTGATGGTTTTCACTGGGATAGAGTTGATTTTCTTCACAGCAGCTAGTATGGGCCTATGTTCTGGATTTGTGCTGAAAACAGTGTTGATGACACAGGGATGTTTTAGTTACTGCTGAGCAGTGCTTAGAGTCAGGGATTTTTGTGCTTCTCACACCACCCTACCAGCCAGTAGGCTGTGGGGTCAAAAGAAGTCGGGAGAGGACAAAGCTGGGACAGCTGACCCCAACTGACTAAAGGATATTCTGTCATTGTCAGCAATATAAATGCTGGGGGAAAAGGAAGGAGGAGAACATTTGGAGTGATAACGTGTGTCTTCCCAAGTAAATGTTACTTGTGATGGAACCCTTCTTTACTGGAAATGTCTGAACACCTGGCTGCCAATGGGAAGCAGTGAATGAATTCTTTGTTTTGCTTTGCTTGCGGGCAGTTTCTTTCGCTTTACCTATTAAATGGTCTTTATCTCAACCCATGAGTTTTCTCAGTTTTGCCTTTCTGATTCTCTCCCCCACCCCACTGTGGTGGAGTGAGCAAGCGGCTGTGTGGGGCTTAGTTGCCAGCTCAGGTTAAACTACAGCAATAACAAAGAACTGAAACAGGAAGAAGGAAGGACTAAACTACAAACTACAATTTTAGGAATCTAGTTTCTGGTTGAAACATTGTCCAGCAGCACGATTCTCAGCTTCCCATGCACGATGTCTATAAATTAGTGATTTATGTATTCGGTCCATACACGAGACAGTGCTTAAAGAAGGCAGAAATCAACCCATGTATTAGGGAGATGGTGGTATTTTGTAGTGGGAACATATTGCCCTGGGAGATGATTACTTCCACCAGCCTTGCCTGGCAAAAGCAGAGGGAAGATAAAGGCATAATGCTTCCCTTTATTTTTTATGTTCGTTTATGAATGCACTTGCAGTAATATCACATTAGTTTCCTGTGAATGTTCTTACTCATAAAAAAAAATCACTGACCTGACTATACATAGAAAAAAGCCTTCATGAAGAGACCATTGTTATAGTACTGGCTAACTCCTGGTTTCCTCAGGGAAATATGGTGTCAGAATGGAGAAAGGACACAACTCCCATGCTACTAAAATACCACAGCTGTAAACCACTGCTACTGTATATGACACAGCAGATGCAAAAAGCAACACTTCAGAGGGTAAGCATGGTGAGATATTGTTTGGATAATGCAACAGTGCATTCTAAGATTGTCATTTGCAATTAATTCAGCACCAGTGGTTGTCTAGACAAGTGTCATCATGTTTTATTTACCTCAGCCAACACTATTGCTCCTTCTGGGAAGTTTTTCATACCTCACAGTTTGTTCCATCCTTTGCACTATTTAACATGAGCAACGGGAATCTGGCCCCCACTGAGACACTTGTTTCACCTAGTGAGAAAGTGCCTGTATTACTGGGAAAACAGTATGATCTGGGCTGTGTATTCTAAAGATTTTCTTTCACGCTGGTGTTTGATATTCATATTATTTTGACCTTTTAGGATTAGCATCACCTTTGAAGGAAGAGAGGAGAGAATCTAGTTCATTTTCATCAAATTTCACACTCACTGTTATTTTCTTTATGCTCACATTCTGAAGTTCTACAGCTCCCATTTTTAAGAGTTTCCCTTTTATGCGTTTCAACATGGTAAACATGTTTTCTTTTTCTTTTTTTTTTCCGCCCCCCACTTACTCACACAAGAGTAATCTTTTCTTGTCCACATTCATATTCAGTATAAAACTGGCACAGTACATTCACCTCTTATACCTCATATGTCAGCCTGGCTGATCTTGAGTTCTTTTTCTCTTTTCTTCATTATTTAATACTACTAATTGTTCAAAGTACTGTAGAGTCTAAAACTTGTCTTAAACAATGACCCAGCTATGCTATTTGTCGTGAACTGAAAGAAAAAGTATTTTTAGGTCAATGTGGACAGATAGAAGAGAGAATATAAGGAAATTAATCACATGTAGACAAATGGTAGGGGAAGTGTGGGAATTATCATAGTGAAAAAAGTAAAATTCAAGAGACTTAAGAAAAGCATTGGCATGCATTTGAAGTATAATCTTAAAACCGCAGTAATGTCTTTGTTTCCACTGATTATCTTAAGCCACATAGCTTTAGGAAGAGACTATTTTTAAGAACTTTCTCTTCCTCAGCAGGTTTCTTCTATATATTGCAATGGTTAGACTCAGACTTTGATTAAGAAATGGCAAACGAGCATTCAAAACTAAGTCTGAAACATTATACCTGTTCTGCCATACAGCAATTACTGTATGCAATACATAAGAATGTCTCAAATCGTTAATACAGATAACAGAAATCAGACAGTAGGATTTATCCCATAATATGAATGTTAATAAAATCTGCACGATATGAACCAAATTCTCCTAGGCCAAAATATTAGCTCTACATTAACATGTAAGCCTTGATAATATGATATAAATGTCAGGAGAACCGATTAGCAGAAGTTCCCATTGCACTGGTATTTCTGGTACCATCCGCTGGTGATTATCTCTTTACATGAGAGAGTTGAAAGACTTCCTGCAAATATATTTCAGCCTTGTACTTCAAAACAACATATGTGTGTCTGTGTGTGTGCGTGTATATGTGTGCATGCACATGTATGGCTCCATCTGTGGAATACCAGTTCAAGGATATATGACAGATAGGTTACAATTTCTTCTACTTCTTTTACTTTTAACTTTTCTGATACATAGATCATACTTCGGCTTTTCAGAAATCAGAAATTCAGAAATTACATAGAATCTACCTTAGGTATGGTACACTCAATAAAACTTAAATGAAGGATTAACATTCAGCCACCTTGAAATAAATCTCCCATTAAAACTTAAAGCACTTAAAACCAGAAGGGTTATTCTAGCATCAAATGTGACTTGTGACTACCATGGGATATGACAATCTACTTTTAATTTTTCATTTAGTGTATAGACATTGATTCACAACTCTGATTCCATAAGATCTGTTTCTACTGCTAATTAGATCTTCAAATACATTTTTCATGCTTTCTTCCATGCCTCTCAAGTTCATTCTCTAAAAATTACTGCAAAGCTACCAAGTAAACATCCACCTTTGCTATGATGTCTGCCAAAAGTTTTGACACTACTAGCTGGACAGAAAGTTGTCTGAAAAACAAAGCCTCCTACTTGTGAAGACTCTTGTTTCCTGAATGCAAGCACAGTTGTCATTGAACTTCAATCTAAACCAAATGTGAGAAACTTCTGAGAGTAAACCTGGAAATACTATGTTTCCTAACTGCAGCATGCTGTTGCTCAAAAAATTTAATTTTTTTGTACTCTGTAGTCTGTGGCTTTGAGAGACTCTTGAAGCGAGGTCATTCAGGGCTGAGGACCCAGCACTGCTTGTGTTATCTCTCTTGGAGTAGTTTCCTTGTAAGAAAACATGAGGTTCAACAACCTAAAGCCTCAGATCCCAGGCCCCCTGCCAGCACTCAGAGACCCCACAAGGAAGGAGAATAGAAGAGCTGACTGTGTTCCAGTGACAAACATTTCAGTGTTAACGAAGCTTGCTAAAGCTTGGGCTTGTAGGAAATGTTCTAGATGGTTCTAGCCCCTTACCCAGCATGCTTCATGACGTCCTTTTTGGTTTTGTCTGTTGGCATCTATACATCCTTTCTTAACTAATTTTCAGTTCCCAAGCTCTTAAGAGCAGTCACCCTCATTGTTTTGTTTGTACTTCTTTGAACATGGAGTACGTACCCACCATTTGTAAATGATGCTTTAACTCTCAGGACTAAGACTAACAATCTTTCTACTCATTACACTGGTGATTTAAATAGAAAAAAATCATACAACAAAATGGGAATATTGCCAGTTAAAAAATTTATTGTAAAAAGTCTGATTTATATTCTATTCTAGAGATGTCTATTCTAGAGATTCTATTCTAGAGAAGTCAATCAAACTGGAATTAAAGTTTTGTTTCTTGGAACGATCGAGTCCTCGCAAGCACAGCTCGTTTCTGTAGATTACTCCCCAAACTGTCGTACAAACAGACCCCGATTGCTTGAATTCCTTATGAGCCCACAGAGGTGCAACATTAAAAGCTACGATTATCGGGTAGCAAGTGCCCCAACCTTCGTCCTCCACAGCAGCCTCAGTGACCCTGGCGTTAAAGGGTTGTGAACGTCTTCCCCGTGATTGTTTTCATTTCTTTCTTCTCTAGAATAGAGAATATAGAATATTCTATTCCCTATATAGAATATAGAATTCTATTCTCTATATAGAATATAGAATATTCTATTCTATTCTAAATATTCTATTTATATTCTAAATTTAAAAAGTTTTCTACAAATCTATTTAGTCATGTGTGCTTATTGCACATTGAGGAGGTAAGAAAATAACGACTTCATTCTACACTTTCCCATTACATGGTTTGATGGAAAAAAGAGCAGGCAGTTGTCTTCTAGAGACAAAGTTCCCATCTCATCACTTTCACACATGACAAATATTGTCTATCACAGGAGAATTAGTCCACCTTTGTCTTCTTTTCATCTTGCCTTTTAGCAGTTGATGAAATTAAACTCCAAGAGTAATCTCATACCTATATGGGCAACTTTACTTGCTACCCATGACAGCTTTGCAGAGCTTTGGAGAAATGGATAGTCTCTTTTTTGACTCTCTTTTAGCTCATGCATTTTCAATGGAATTGGAAAGTAATTTCTGCTTATGAAGCCACCTGTAGGTACATTGATATGAAGTAATGTTATTAGCTGCACATGGATACTCACAGAAGGGTTGGGTTTACATTTTTTTCCTGCCCCACAAGTGATCAGTTATTGAGAGATAGTTTCATATTGGCCTGGAAAGCAAAATACGTCATTTTTGTGCTATTTCTTATAGAATATTGGGTAATGATTTGAAATATAGCAGTTTTACAAAAGAATATTGACTGTTCTGTACTTCATCTACTGTTTTATAGTGGTAGGAAAGTTATCCATCAGAAAAGTAAAGTTTAAAAGGAAATTTATCAGTATTTCCTCTCTTCTGCAAAGCAGAAACTGAGAAAACTGGTGCTGATATACAAACTTGTTTGAAAAAGATTTTGCATTTAAAACTATGCTAATCCTTTGACCACATGTTCTCTGTGAGGCAGTTTATCTATGGTTGCAATGCTATTAAATACATACAGTTATGAGTGGGTGACATGAAATATACCCATAACTATCGTGAAATACTATGCTAACTAACCTCAGCATCTTTTTGACAAAACTAGGCAGCTAGTACACTTAATTTCCATTGGAATAGTCCTGCCTGTTTTTCCTATTTAATTACTCATGAAACTCTGAGTAACTTTCAGAAGTGCCGTTATGATTAATGTATAGAGCTGTCATATAAAAACAGATCGTCATCGTACTAGGTGCTCTACTGACGGCTGGTGAAAGACTGACACTGCTTCAAAAAACTTACCATTGAGAAGGCAAATCTGTATCTAATTAAATTAAAAACATTCATATAAAATAAGGATGAAAACAGGCTTTGTAAAACATAACCTTGTTCTTTGACATGCATTCATTTTATTTCAGTGTATACGAACTATCTCAAAATATATGTGAAGAGGAAGCTAAGATACAACAGTTAAAGTGGAAAAATACTTCACTTCTGCTGTACTTCTGGCCGATTCCCTCTCTTCAGATTCTGTGCATGCCAAATTTCAGCTGTCCCAGCCTGCCTGCATTCAGAAATCCCTTTCATAGAGCCAAAAAAGGTGAAATGCAAGGCTATGATGACCATGATATATTCCTGGGTTAAAGAATTCCTGTAAACAGATCTCAGCTCTGTAGAGCCATAACTCAGTTCTGTGCACACACACTATTAATAGATGCAGCTATGGAGCTGAAAAAATTTAAAGGCTAAACTGTAACAATCACATTGTAATAACTCCCCATGACAAGAAAATGCTTTAAAAAAAAGTGTTACTGTTTTTAACTCTCAATCAGTGAATGAAACCCAAGCAATCTGTTTCAAATCCCTTTTAGCATACAAGTGTTCTGTTCTACTCCACACATGGGCTTAGTCAAAGTGGAAATGCAGTCTAGACCAAATGAAGAAGAGGCTGATGAAGGCAACAAGTTCTAGCTCTTCACAAAAACATACTTTAGTGGTGGACAAATGCTCAGCCACCGCAATCTTCAGTTTAAAGGAACAATACTGTTGAGAAAATCTACCAATTCTTGCTAAGAATGATGAATATATCATCATCTCACTTTTCTCAAAGTTAGCTGGTAAACCTAATGAAGCAATAGTAATGTCTTTTATTTTGACATAGGAGGAAAATGCACCTCTGTTCCACAGAGACATGGAGGTCAGAGCTGGCTCCTCTGAATGAAGGCTGACCAAAGGATTGCAGATACTGTTCTGGCTGCTTACACTACATCTTTTCATGCACTTAGTTCAATTATCCTTATTTCTACTAAAGCCATGTGATAGGCACATAAATATGTGTTATGTACAGCACAAGTAAATCCTATATCTCTTAGTACACACTATCATTTATTCTGCCAAATACCAACTTGTATTTGGGCATATCATGTTCTTTAACGTCTGCCCTACTCAGACACAGTTTATTACTCATAATAAAAAAATTAAATCCACCGCATTGTCAGGAATTAGAAATACCCATCTACATTTTTAATAGAATAAAATGAACAGCTAACTCCTATACTTTAGTTACGTGAATGATGTAAACAGGTCATGCTTTCCATCTTCATGTTTTCTTCACATGTGGAGAAGTATAAAAGTTATGATAACATGGACAATTATAGTAATATGGACATAGTATAATAATCAAAGTATAGTCATTTACAACACATTAAATAGGTCTACAGATGTCAATGAAATGAAGTTCATCTTTTCTAAAATTGAATCTTAGTTTTTACCTTCTCAGGCTTAATATTAAATAAAGTTCACACAAAGTAAGTAGCTTTGTCCAAACTCTAAATCATGTCCTTACTCAGCAATAGTTTTTTCTGAAGTAAGAACAGCTCTTTAAGGCATTTCACTGAGATCACAGTCTACTGATAGAAGACACCCATACTCAAATCTCCATTTATTTCTGCATTTCAGTACCTTTGTATCAATACACTGACAATTTCTACCTTTCCCTGGCCAAAAGCCAACTTGTTTAGTTGAGCATCTAAAAACAACTGCTTAGAAATTTATCTCTTCTCTCTAAATTTTATATGTAATTTCATTTACAGATTGCTTATGTGAAAATTGGAGGAATTTAGTTTAAAGAGACTTCTTTATTCTCTCCCCAAGATTTCTCAGAGATTCTAAAACACCTGTGTGTTTGGAGAAAGAATTGTTACCACCGACTTACAGGTTGCAAGTTATTAAATTATGACTTATATACGAAGAGCTGGCTTACACATATTAGAGCTAAATATTTCATGGCAATATGATATTAGTTCTTCTGATGAGAAAGCTGTACAGGAGATGAAAGAATCCATTAGAGATTTACAAGGAAAATGTACATTAATAATTGATTGAGCCATATCTATCTGTTTGTAAGAGTGAAAGAAACCAAATCATCTCAGAAGCTGAAAAAATATGTTTCAAGGAAATAAGGAGACCTATAGTGTGGGAAACTTACTTACCTTCCAAGCACTTTATCTTTATTTTACTTACTATATTTCCTTGATTCGTCTAGATGAAAAATCTTGTATTTCAAAAGTTCTCTGCTAGTATCTAGCCTGCAATTGATTTATAAGTGTTTCAAAGAATTGAAAACATATCTCACAGACATTTGTGAATTTTGTAGTCAATAGCTTCCTGAGCAAATGTCTACTTGATAACTGATTATTCATTTTATGCAACCATTCTCTGGAGCTGAGAGGAAAGTCACTGTAGGATTCTTATAATGATAACATAAACTGAAAACAAACCATGAAAACCAGCATTGGATGAAACAAAACCCATAAATATCACCCTTAATACATTTAAGACAGATAAAAATTTGCACATCACATAATAAATATTCTTATTTGCCTGGTGTTACTGTATGGGTTTATTTGTCCTTCTAAAGAAAATATTTAGACCCTGATTCTGAAAGATTTAAGTAGTGTATTGTTTTGCCCAATCTAAAAGCTCTAAAAGCACAAAAGGATTCTTACCACCTGTGTTCAGCTGATGTTAAGCCACACAATACCTAAAACCAGTGGGCATTTGCATTTTGACAGTAAAATATGCTCTGTTTTCAGACATGCATGTCCATGCTCTCCAAATTTGATACTTAGTAATAAGAAAGGCCTTGGGCATTGTGAATAAGTATATGTGCATAGAAATCCACTGTGCTTATGATGAGAGTCCTATTATGCTTGCAAAGCAAAAATTTACATTTTTCAAGCATGCTGCTCATGCAAAGAGCAATTATGCAGCACAGTAGATTAAGTCCTATACATCTGGACCGTGTCCTCCTTTTCCAACGGGGGACCTAGCCCAGGGTTGTAAGTAATATTACCACAAGTGCAGTGTAGCCAGGCATCTTTCTCTCACTGACTTGCTATTTATATCTTGTTACTAAGAGTTTTAATGTAAATGTTTAGCATAAAACGTCGAACTTCCACATGGGCAGAGGATGCTGGTGGAATGGTATAGAGTCATGTTGTGTTTCTTCAGAATGGTTAATAAAGCAGTGACTGAAAGACAGAAATATTGGTGAAAAAATATGACTTTAAGTGCTCTCAAATGCAAAAAAGAATTTTATTGGAGGTATTCTGATTATGGTTAAGTATTCTTACTGCATTTTTGAGAAAGCTCCCAGTGGACATGCCCACACTGCCAGAAGACACTTTTGGAGTAGCAATTCTGATGCAGCTAGAAACTTCACTCTAGATGTCTCAGATACACCTAAATTGCTGAGCTGGTTAAACCCCTCTTTTCAACTCTTTTGATAGCTGTCACATTGTTGTCTTTTGGCTGCCTGTCTGAGATGTGAAGAAATACTAGTTGATAACATTGCAACTTTGCTCTTTTGGCAATCCAGTTTATGGTGCTAAATTCTGCAGAATAAACTTTTCATTGACATTACTACAAGTCAATAAAAACACTGTAGTATAGACTAGTTGGAGAACATGGAAAGAAGTTTAAATCTTTCTCTGTTTCTAATATATTTTACACTATGTTGAGAAATTTAGTCCATTAAACTAAGAATATCTACAGCTAAGATTAAAGAGTGGCATATACTCTTGAGTATATATTTTCCTTTAACCTTCCCCCAACAATAAGAGTTGGTATATGAATGACATTTTCTACCTTCAGAGTGCTCTAGGGTGATTTATTTATTGCAAGTTAAACTGTGAATCTCTCTTAACTGTACTTTCAAACTTCAATCTCCATAATTTGCACCAAATATGTGACCTTTATTATGGAATAAAGAGATAATATTAGCATCCCTTTGAATAGTTGCATACCACTGAGATTTCATTATCATGGCAAAAATGCTACAAAAGTAAACATAAATAATGCAAAAAGCATTGGTCAAAATTTGATCTCATTTCACTAAATCATTCTTTACTGTAAAAATACTCTTCTAGAAGTCAGAGACAGACTACCATCTGATGTAAAGCTATCATAACCTTTTCCCTAAATTGGCAACTTGTGAATAAAAATAATGAAAAACACAAATCCCCACACACTGAAAAAAACCAACAAAATCTCAAGCAAAACGAAGAGAGTAAACGTTATGATGCATAATTGTTATTTGTTACTCACATGTGAACTCATAAGACTCATTAAATCACAAATAGTCAGCCATCAGCCAATCATTATAGGGGAATTAAAATTGTGATTTATATGTAGTTTCAGTTTTAGCTGTGTTAACAGTTGTATTAACAATTAACAGTACTTAACTGACATTTGAAAAAATCTCAGAATACTTAAAAAGCTATGCTTAATACAGAAATTAGAAATATCCATAAAAGGGATCTTGTAACACAGTGAGACTGAAGGCTGGATTCCCATAACCTTACATTTTCTGTAAATGGAGGAGGTGATGTTACTAATAAGCTCAAGAAAGAAGTTCAAAAAAATCTTTATAGCATCTACAGGTGAATATAAAAGCTTAGAGAAGTGAAAGAAAATTCTTTTTCCTGAAATCTTTCTCTCATTTACAGGCTGGCACTGGAGATACCCAAACTCCACACAAAATTCAGTTTAGTCTTTTCGCCTTAGTTTTTGGAGGAATGAGTTATACAATTGTATTCTCCATTAACATCTGGCTTTTTGTTTGTTAAGCCTTCTAATAAATTTAATGGCTTAAAATATGTTCAAGTCAAAAATAAACATTCATAGTAAATTTCTCACTACTTCTTAATCTATTTCTCCTCTGGATCTGATAATAACCCTTTTTTTTAACAGTAGATATGAAAGTGTGTTACAAATGAGCTTAGTATTGTTTCTATAGCATCATAGATCAGAACTTAAAAGGTCATGTAGCCCAGTCTGCAGATGCAAGGCAAAATCAGCTATAACTAACCCACCCAAGACACATATTCATCTACTCTGTTCTAAAAAAATCTTCAGTGATGGAGAGACCATACCTTCCCAGACAATATACTCTATCACAGATCTGTTTTCAAAGTTGTCATTCTTTTTAAAAGCCTCTCGCAGTTATCTTTGATGGACTCCAAGTCCATTACTTCTTACTATGTTGCCAGTAAAAGAATAATAATTTAAAAAAAAAAAATTATTCCCTTCCTCTTGCAGCTCCATGTTACACATTAGAAGACTCTTGTCATATCTCACCTCAGTCTTTTTCTGTCTAGACTAAGTAACTCAAATTTTTCCAATGATTCCCATTGATCACCTCTGCTACTCTCCTCTAGACTGTCTCCAAATGGAAAACATCTCTCTTTACAAACAGTCTCTTAAACTTGAGCTTCCAGCTAAAGTCCTAATTCTGATGGGTGGAATGAACAGAGTATCTAATAGGTCTCACAGACACTTCTATTCATACACTTGTGACATGAGGGTTACTTAGGTAGAAAATTAAATCATTAATTAATTTGAAATCATGTAGAGACCTCCTACTGGCCTACTTTAAGGCAGAGCTGGAAAGGAGAAATCTGTTGAAGTAGAGATCTGATTCTGTCTGCCTCTATGTGTGTTAGGTTTAAGTGTAGGTTATTCTTCCTTGTTTGTCTTCAGGTATTGGCAAAGACAGGTTTTTTATTCAAAAGTGAACATAAACTAAATCGCTGGAGAAAACCATAGAGATCAGACTAGCTGAAAGTGAAAGAATATTTGATTCAATAATTAAAATATTGCCTTAACTTTCATTAATTAACCCATTAATAAACAGAGTTACTTTACCAGATTGATGCAGAGTTCTGACCAGTTTTGCTTCCCAATAAGGAAGCAAGTTTAATGTAAACGTTAAGGTTTTAGGGGCCAGCAAACATGCTGGTAGGTGTTGGAGACAGATGGATCTGGTGGGTTTTTGTATCTAACAGAATTCTCTAATCCCACTTGGCCAGATGTCCTCATCCTCAGGTCCAGTCACTAGTGAGGTGTACACATGAGCCCATATACATGCGTGCACAACTGGTCACACCAACCAACAGGGAGATCACAATGCCTTTACAAGTAACCATATGAATACAATGTTCATTTCAATGTGAACATCACTGATGACCCAACCCACGTGCAGCCGCTCTGACACATGGTCTCCCCAGTAGCTGCCTCTAGACCATGCTCTCTCAATTTGGTGGCCTAATAAGAAGACAGGTCAAACTGAAGTGATTAGATGAAGCGTTGGTCAGAGAGGCAAACAGACCAGCAGTCTGCCTACAGATATCCATCCAGTTTTATTCCTTTTCCTCTCATTTTTCCAAATTCTTTTTGTCCTCTGATTCACCTTGACCCTTCCTTTTCCTTACCTTTTGCCCTTTTCCCTAAACATCTGGTAATAAATTATGTACATTTCCACAATGCCTTTAAAGCATCCCATAATAAGCTGTATATGACCCCAAAATTCTCTCTCTCTTCTCTATCCCAAAAATCATCCTGCTTGTGCTTTCCCAAATGAGTCCTATACTCCTTTAGGCAATAACTCTCCTTAGTTTACATGGCAATCAGGGGACAGAGTTCTCCTGAGGCATATTGGTGAGTATCACACCATGACAATGGTCTAATGATTCTCTTCTGAAGGTTTTGGATGCAGCTGCTGCATAATGCATCTTTTTCAATTAATCCATTAGTATGATTCTCCTGCCGTCTTTACATACTTGATCCTTACCTTCCTATATAATTTGCTTAACCTGTAGCCAGATAACTTAATAGTGTATACCCAACTCCCTTTCCATTATTGGTGTTGGATTTGGGATATTTCCTTTAGATGTATTTAAGCTAGTAGACTTTTCTCTCATTGAAAAACTCTATGAAAATGGACCTCCATGTGAAAAAAATAGATATCGAGAATTTTTTCCAAAACAGAACATATATATGCACACACATATTTGCATAAGTAGAAACCATACTCACAATTTTTAACTTATCAGACAATGTAACTTGTCTAAACTTATTGTACCCTTTTATTTTAAGAATCTATGTTATGAACTGCTAAAAATCAAAAGAAGTAGCAAATATTGGTAAACCTTAATAGTTATCAATAACACAAAATCTGTACTTAATTAGTCCACAATGAAAGTACCTTTTGAGTCTTTATGAAGTGATGAAATAAAAATAATTTAACTTGTGTCTGAAATAGCGATTTTCTGCAAAAATATCTGATGTGCTCTCCATTCTTGCACAGTTGATCCATTACATGTAAATGAATGTTATTTAAAACACATTAAAATTTAATGAAACTAAAGAACATTTAAAGCACATGATGCAAATGTATACTTAGAATGAGACAACCTGTGAAACTTAGCAAACATTAATATTTTCCTTTGATGTGATATAAACCAAAAAAATATCCTATGTTCACATAATATCAATTATTAGTATCATTTAAATACTTCTTTTTAATATGGTCAGACCAAATAAATTTAAATAATTAAGACACAGTTTCATTGAAATAACAGTAAATACAACTCAAAGTAAAGGGACTAGGGCTCAAAACCAATAAGTGGTTATTTTCAGCACATTCAAGTCCAAATTACAGCAATCTTGTTTGAATTGGGAATTTTGCGTGTGTTTATATTTGGTCTGTTCTATAAATCTTAGGTATATCTATAGGTAAATACCTATAGCTAAATGGGGCTGGGCCACCTCACCACTAGTGTGTAGAAGAGTAAGTTTCTCTTCACTCCCTTTACAGCTGATAAAGGATGAGTTGGCTTAAAAACTCCAGAGGGCAATTGAGCTCATGCTGCTGTATCTTGGGTCAAATTGCTTGCAGTTTGGAGGTGCTTGTTTCTTCCCACTGACTATAAAATCAGCCTAACAGCTAAGGCAAACCTCTCCATTCATCTGCTTCTCTAGCTGACAGACACAGGTTAGTACAAGTAAATGGCAGTGGGGTTCTTCATGATATCTAATCTAAATCTACCCTCTTTCAATTTAAATGTTCCATAATCATTGGCTGGGTCTCCTTCTCCCCCAAATGATGAAGATACAATGAATTACGATGAGGAGATATGCATTCTAGAACTACATTGTTATGAAGATGTAATTAAGCTTATCTGAAAAGAACACATTTTGTTCTTGCTTTTCCTTCTTGAATTTTGAATCTTTATGCTACTCTGCAGTTTTAAAGCATTTTCTTCACAATCACAAATTGAAGAAACTTCTTTTGTTTTTTTGGAAACTGAGCATCTCATATTTCTAAGAGCTGGACCTGTAATGAAACAAATAGCAATAAAAAAAAAAAAAAGGTTTTCATTTGCTTTTTTTTTTGTTTTCTTGGACTTCAAAGTCATCAAGCTTTAGCAGGCCAGAGGTCACAATGACAGAGGCAAAGGTAATAGCTGAAAATGTAAAGAAATGTTGGTATTAGAGCAACTCCAAGACAACTGACAAGATTAGGAATCTATTCATTTTTAATTTCTCATGTCTATTGGTGGCATGATACTTTTCTGTATTTCCATTCAAATAATCTCCATTTTGTTAGGTGGCAACAAAATATGTTCTTATAAGATTAGTTGTTCATTATAGGAGCATTTCTTTCTATAAGTACCACATTTTAGAAACCACTTACAACAAATGGATTCTTACAGTGTCTCAATTTGACAGATTACTTTTGAACATCTCCATACAAGAACTCTCTACTGTATCTTGTATTATGCAAAATCCATCTTAATTTTATAGCTAGGATTGCATTAAATCCTTGGAGATATACGTATTTCTTTGTTTACTGGCAAGGATCCAGATTTATGTGTTTAGAAACGTGCTGAATTTTCCCCAACCCTGGAAACAACTGTGAATCTGAAGAGTTCAATTTGTAGGAACTGTAGTCTTGTAAATCCAAAGCTGGAAGTTCTATGCTGCACACTGAGGAGTCGGACACTGAACCTTGACTCAGATTTCCTGTCTCCACACATTCCATCTTCTCCTTCCCCAAAAAATCCCAGATACCTTCTTTCAGAATTTGGAATAAATGTCCCATAACACTTTCTAGATACTGTGTACTAAATGTGATAAGAGTTGCAATCTTGTTTGAAGTTATAACTGTTATCAATTCATATCATAATCAAAACTTAGTCTTTAGATAATTGGAGTTTAAATTTCAAAGTCTTTCTTAAAGGTTACGCTTAAAAACAGTCATGCTGAGACTTTTAACACAGCCTAATGACACTGTCATGTGCTTACTCCTTCTTACAGAATTTTGTTTTATAGATATATAATTTTAATCAATTTACAAAAGATTAAAAACCAGGTCTACATGCAACTCATTAACCACAGCAGTTAAATAAAAATATTATTTATAAATATGTACTTTGTGCTGCGCAGTTCATTGATATTCAATGGTGCTGTTAAATGGTTGACATTATTCACCTGGAAGTCCTACTTCCACACACTAATGGCAGCATTTCTCCTTCTAAGCCCACAGAAACTGAAGTTTACTGATATTAACATATATTTGTGCAATAAAAGAAAAATAACAGATACCTGCCTGTGAATCACAATATGTAATTGTGCCACTGTTCAGGATCAGGACCAAATATTCCATAACATTTTATAGTTAGCAGTGACAGCAGAATAAATTCAGTGTTTTTCATGCTTGCATTTGTTGTTTAGATCACTTGGATGTGTTTTATATCGTTATTTGCAAAAGCACAGTATTCTCTCAGATGTTCATATGCCTTCAGATCACTCCTCAATAACACTGTCACCTTTGGCTGATTGATTCAAGGAATTCTGAGTCACATATTAATTACATATTTAAGTAATGAAATGTTTTATTTTGTTTTATTTTTCAGAGCTAATGATTTTTCATTTTAAGTTGAGTGAAATCTATAGCTCTGAGAACTAATGGAAATTTAGCAAGGCTTAATAAAATGCATTCATGGTTTGCCAATGTATCCTTTATATTTAAAGCAAAGAAATTACATGGTTAGGTCTCTTTAGAACTGCAGTCATAAATTACTAATCTCTGAAATAAGCCTTGTAGCTAAACAATTATGGATGATGTTGTTTAGGGTGAAAGAACAAGGGAAAAAAAAAGAAAAGGGTTGCTTTGATTTTCTGATGATTGTAATTATTGAGTTTTATCTTCTTATTTTTCTTTCCACTCAATTTTTTTTTTGTAGGCTTCTCTTAGTCTGTAAAGACCTCAAGGGATAAAATTTCAGCTGTTGGAGTTCAGTAAATTTCTCTGTTTAAACAAAAGGTAGGAAGTGTAATTTCCAGTTGTAAATTGGAACTCATGAGAGTTCAAAGAACTTGCCCTGGAGAAGCAGGCACTCACAATCAGATTAAAAAAAGAGGCGGGGTGGGGAGGGGAATAATAAGGAAAATAAAATATAAAAAGGAAACCCTCATGAATTTTATTTTAGTTTTTCAAACATGAAACAATAAGCACATCAAGAACAATATTATTTGCACAAGGTATTAAATCATTCTATATTACTGCATTCTTCTTTGGGAAGGTAGAATGCTAACACATATAGGAAGGGATTGGATTTTCTGGGATCACTAAATTGCTTTGAATCCTGGAGTCCATGCTGAAATAGAGAGAGGAAGATGTCTGGAGATTGTCACATACAGGGATGTGAAAATGTGGCACTTAGTGACATGGTTTCATGGAGGACTTCACAGTGCTAGGTAACAGTTGGACTTGATGATCTTAAAGGTCTTTTTGAAACTAAATCATTTGATGATTCTATAAGATTATAAGTTTTGAAAGCTTACACATTTAATAATGATAGAAGTTAATCTTCCCATACTGATCTCGTTCCTAAACTAAAAAGAAATTTATTAATATATTTCCCTGTCACACCTACATAACTCATCTTTGTGTGAAATCTTCCTTCTTTCTCCTAGTTTCAGTTACACATTTAATTTTCTTGGCTACTCTGAGAAATATTCAGGGAGAAGAGACTTTTTTCTCCCTTGCAATCAGATTTATTTTTGTTTTGGACAAGTTTGTCTTACTTGATGTTGACAACCCATTTTTCTTCTGTGCCATTTTTTGCTGGAATCTATGTGGACTATTTTTAAAAACACAATTTACTGTAGTCTGTTCAAATAAGCAGTGCAAATATGCTAATGATTTCTGAGCCTGGATTTTGTATAAACAACTCATACTCTATGCATTTTTTATTTATATTTTTATTCCTAATCATAGAATCACTCAGGTGATATGACTGGAAAAGACCTCTTGGGTCATCTGTTTCACTCTTTTTGCACATAGAAGGTTTTTTTTTCATGGAGAGTTCGTCTCCTGGAGGTGTATGTGTGTGTGAACACATAAACCCATGCACACATATATACACAAGAATATATTTACCTAAAATTTAACATAATCTTCTGTCAAGCAATTACAGAATTATATCTCAAGTTTCTCTCTGGGCATAATTTCGTTACCTCTTTTTTCTTAATGCTAAAAAAACCCAAAAGGTCAGATTTTTCTTTTTTTTCAGTTTCAAGTCCAGTTATGCTCTCTCATGCACTGTATATATTCTACCCCTCTCCTTTGAAAAATTATGTTTAAAATAGTATTCAAAGATACAGTTGCACTCTCTATCTTCTCTTACATACAGAAATATAAATTTCCATTCTTTCCTTCTCAGCTTCATGTACTAATGCCCTCTAATCACCTGACAGGGAAAACTGGACTGCGTGAAGAAATTAGATAGAACTTGCAGCTTGTCTGAGTTCAACCTGTCCATGCAATTCCTGAGTTACTCTGAGAAGAATCAAGTTAGATTCTCAGTTTCAAATCTGAGTAAGAGAACAGTTATCACAGAAATGGCTGCCTCACAAATTAATGGACAACCAGTGTACCTCAGAAAGAGATTTGCAAGAGATTCCATTATCAGGAATGTCCAAAATTCTTATTACAGGTTATGGTATAGAATTAACAGGTCTTAAGGGCATTTTTCTAGACACTCTCATGTGACTGTCTAGAAAAAACTGATGATCGTAGAATCATAGAATCATTTTGGTTGGAAGAGACCCTCAAGATCACAGAGTCAAACCAGTAACCTAACACTGGCACTAAACCATGTCCCTAAGAACCTCATCTATGCATCTTTTAAACACCTCCAGGGATGATGACTCAACCTCTTCCCTGGGCAGCCTGTTCCAATGCGTGACAACCCTGTCCGTGAAGAAATTTTTCCAAATATCCGATCTAAAGTTCTGCTGGTGCAACTTGAGGACATTTCTTCTCGTCGTATCATTTACTACCTGAGAGAAGGAACCAAAACCCTCCATACTACAACATCCTTTCAGGTAGTTGTAGAGAGTGATAAGGTCTTGCCTGAGCCTTGTTTTCTCCAGGCTAAACAGCCCCAGTTCCCTCAGCTGCTCCTCATAAGACTTGTTCTCCAGACCATTCACCAGCTTCATTGCCCTCCTCTGAACTCTCTCCAAAACCTCACTGTCTTTCTTGTAATGAGGGGCCCAAAACTGAACACAGGATTCAAGGTGAGCCCTCACCAGTGCTGAGTACAATGGGACAATCACTTCCCTGGTCCTGCTGGCCAGACAATTTCTGATACAAGCCAGGATCCTGTTGGCCTTTTTGTCCACCTGGACACCCTGCTGGCTCATGTTCAGCTGGCTGTCAGTCAACACCCCCAGGTCCTTTTCTGCCAGGCAGGTTTCCAGCCACTCTTCCCTGAACCTGTAGCGCTGCCTGGGGTTGTTATGATCCAAGAGCAGGACCCAGCACTTGGCCTTATTGAACTTCTTACAATTGGCCTCAGCCCATCAATCCAGCCAGTCCAGATCCCTCTGTAGAGCCTTCCTACCCTCCAGCAGACCAACACTCACGACCATCTTGGTGTAACCTACAAACTTACTGAGAGTGTACTCGATCCCCTCATGCAGATCACTGAAAAGGATATTAAACAGAACTGGCCCCAATACTGAGCCCTGGAGAACACCACTCGTGATTAGCCACCAACTGGATTTGATTCCATTCACCACAACTCTTTGGGCCCGGCCATACAGCCAGTTCTTTACCCAGCAAAGAGTACACCCATCCAAGCCATGAGCAGCCAGTTTCTCCAGGAGAATGCTGTGGGAAACAGTGTCAAAAGCTTTACTAACGTCTAGGTACACAACACCCACAGCCTTTCCCTCATCCACTAAGCAGGTCATCTTGTCATAGAAGGAGATCAGGCTGGCCAAGCAGGACCTGCCTTTCATAAACCTATGCTGACTGGGCCTGATCACTTGGTTGTCTTGTATGTGTCGTGTGATGCCACTTAGGATGATCTGTTCCATGACCTTCCCTGCCACCAGGATCAGACTGACAGGCCTGTAATTCCTGGGATCCTCCTTCCAGCCCTTCTTGTATATGGGCATCACATTTGCCAACTTCCAGTCAACTGGGACCTCCTTGGTTAGCCAGGACTGCTGATAAATAATTGAACGTGTCTTGGTGATTGCCTCCACCAGCTCCCTCAGTACCCTTGGGTGGATCCCATCTGGCCCTATAGACATATGTGTGTCTAAGTGGTGTAGCAGGCCACTAGCCATTTCCCCTTGGATTACTGAGCCTTCATTCTGCTTCCTGTCCCTGTCTTCCAGCTCAGGGGGCTGGGTACACAGAGAACAACTGGTCTCACTACTATAGACTGAGGCAAAGAAGACATTTAGTACCTCAGTGTTTCCGTCATCCTCTGTCACTGTGTTTCCCCCTGCATACACCGGAGGGTGGAGGTTCTCCTTAGCCTTCCTTCTGTTACTAATGTATTTATAGAAACTTTTTTTCTCTCTTACAGCAGTAGCCAGGCTAGATTTAGTTGGGCTTTGGCCCTTCCAGTTTTCTCCCTGCATAACTTCACAACATCCTTGTAGTCCTTCTGAGTTGCCTGTACCTTCTTCCAAAGATTATAAATTGTCTCTTTTTTCCCGAGTTCCAGTCAAAGCTTTCTGTTCAGCCAGGATGGTCTTGTTCTCTGCTGACTCACCTTTAAGCACAGGGGGACAGCCTGCTGTCTCTAAGATTTCCTTCTTGAAGAGCCACCAACCTTCCTAGAATCCTCTGCCCTTCAGGACTGCCTCCCAAGGGACCCTGCCAATTAGCCTCCTAAATAGCTCAGACTCTGCCCTTTGGAAGTCCAAGCTAGCAGTTCTGCTGACCACCCTCTTTACCTCTTCAAGAACAGAAAACTCAATTATTTTATGGTTGCGATGCCGAAGAAACCATAAAACTAGAAAACTTTTAGATGTTATGATTGTGGCTGACCATTCAACTGCCTGGTACTCTCATTCCACCTCCTCAGTTCTTTACACATTTCAGATGCTAATGACTGCAGTTAATAAAACCACTTAACAAATATGACTTTCTGGTACTGCATTGGAAAATGATAGTGACCTGCTTTATTACTCCTTTACTGAAATGTGGACTTTACTTAGTTATAGTATAAAGCAGCTTCAAAAAAGAAAAGACCGTTAAAAGAATATTCTTTTAATAAGAACAGTACACAGATTACTGGACTCAATGAGTCCACTATTCACAAGTTAGGAGATTTAATACTCTTGCATTTTCATTCTTTTCTCTGAGCCTTTGATAAACTAGAAACTCTCTTTAAAAAGGAAGCATTTCATACATTACCCCAATAGAGGGTATCATAAAGGAACTGACTTAAAATTGCACTGGAAACTGTAAAATAGAAATTTGGTAACTCGAGAATTTTTTCTTGGTAAATTAAATATTCCAGTCCTATCATTATTTGAAAAACCTTTTTTCCCCCTTTTGAAATTAAATGTTGGAAATAACAGTATCATCCTCTATGAGGATGATACAACAGACAAGATTGATCATTTAACTCCAAAAGTAGTTCAGTATTTAAGTTAACACAAGTCTACTTTGAAAGCTGATTTTCATCTTTCATTGTTTTGATGTTTAACCTCAAGCTTGAACTCAAAGATATAATCCAAAATTATAGAATCACAGAACCACAGAATGGCTGAAGTTGGAAGACATCCCTGGATGCCATCTGATCTGACATTCTGCTCAAGCAGGGCCAACTAGAGCCAGTTGCCCAGGACCATGTCTAGATGGCTTTTGAGTACCTCCAAGAATGGAGACTGCACACCTTCTCTGGACAATCTGTTCCAGTGCTCAGTCACCTTCATAATAGAAAAGTATTTTCTGAAGTTCAGAGAGATGCTCATGTTTCAGGTTATGCTCATTGCTCCTGGTTCTGTCATGGGCACCACTGAAAAGAACCTGGCTCCCTCATCTTCAAACCTTCTCCTTCAGGTATTTGTACACATTGATGAGATCCCCTTGATCCTCAACTCTCTCAGCCTTTTTCTTAGATAAGACATATTCCAGTCCCTTAATCCCTTTTCTGGATCCACTCAAGTAGCTCGTGTTTTCGTACCAATCTGCTCAGCCTCTGCTGGTGGTTTAGACTGCAGTTTTTCTCTTAGCTCTTTGTCATGTTTCCTCAGCTCACAAGGTCTTGCTTCTAAGCTCGCTTTCCTCTTCCTTTTCCTCTCTCCTACTCGGTTGCTTCTATTTTCCCCTATGTTTACTCTTTCTGTCTTGCCTTGTGTCTTCTTTCTATTCTTATTTTGTAGTTTTTCTTATATGGAATTCTTTCTTCTTTTTCAGTTGAACAAGCAAAACAGTAATATGAGAAATTCTAGTGCAGCATGGGGTTGGGAAACCATATTTTTCACACTAAAAGCACAACAGGCTTTGGGAGTCTCAATTTAGTAATGATTTCTGTACACTAAGAGCTGGGAGGGGATGAAGTGTGTTTAGCAAGGATCAAATATTGTCAGAAGTAGTGAGAAAAAAAATCAGTCTCTACTCAACATGTGCAAATTGAGTTTGGAGAAATACACAATGCTTTTGCTAAAGACTGTAGAATTTGGTAAATTTAACACCCTGTGAATCATTTCCTGTCTCTCTAACGACATATTGTCAAATGCACTGGCTCCTCTCAAGAATTCTGGGGTTTGTTTGGAATGTGTGCAAAACAGCACCTTCTCAGAAATCAGCTGATAAAATTTTATTGAAAAATGTAAACTTGAGCTCCTGCCCCTTGTATATGCTTAACTTTCTTTTTGGTTTTGTGCCCAAATGGTTTAAATTCAACAAATTTACCATACAAATCTGAGCTGTGTAAGAGGAAATGATAAATATCTATAAATCATGATTTCTGGCTGTGCTGTTTGTAAAAAACTTTAAGAGATTATTTTAAAATTATTTTAATTGTTATAAATAACTTTTAATCTTATCTTCTTAATGTAATTGTCCAGAGAATGATACTTTCATTTTGCAATCATTTCCTAACCTTCAAAATATTTTTTCCCATTAAAACAAATAAAATACCTTTTGGAAAGTATTTAAAAGATACAATTTCTTGTATCTTTTTAATTGGAACTGGAGCCTTCAGTTTGGGGAGAATTAAAAAAAAATGTTCTATATGGTGCTCAGTAGTCATGCCTGATGAGAAGTTCACACACTTTTCAATCTGTTGATTAATGCACTGGTCCAGGACAGATGAAATACAAATTCAAGTCTGATCTTTTTATATCAGAAGGATCTGATGTAAGAAGTTTGCCATAGAAAAAGTTACGTTAGAATTGCTCCATACTCAGGATGAATGCTTTGGTCAGTTGTCCAATAAAGCATAGTAATCTCTTTCTTATCATCCAAAATAAATTTCTAAAAATCAATAAGATCTTTGAAAGAATTGGATTTTGACTTGAGTACAAATGCTCTGATGTTTTTTGTCTATAGACTATGGATGTGCTCTTCTGCCCGTTAAGAGGACACAGATCAATTACTCTCAGAACACCATGGAAGAACATCCCTCTCTCACAGCCACAGTAATGTTCATTTCTGAGTGAACAAAAGGAGGATTTATTGGAGCTCTACAGAAAATAGAAAAAGAAAACAAAAAATTAAATAGCTGAATGGTGCCTGTGAATAGGGCAGAAACATCTCTTATGCAGCCTAACACCTTGTGTAGCTAAGCCTTGGTTTGATTCATCCCATTGTCAAAGTTTTAGTTACAATAGTTGGAGTACAAATGTGAGTGAAAGAAAATCTCTCCTTCCCAGTGTCCTCAATCTCTTGGCAAAGTGGCAAATGAGAATATGCAAATCTGAAGTTGTAATTAATTCTTTCTCTTCCTCAAGCATTGAACTTTTGCTTACTTACTGGATTATATATTTTGGAGCCTACCTCACCTTCCCCCACTCCACTTTATTCCTAATGATAAGATATTATCTAACTGGAGAAGACGATGTGGAGATTTTGTGGAATTACTATCAAATGAACTCTAGAAAAACAAATTAGACAAATGTGAAAGATCTAGGTACAGATAAGCATCTCTGAGGCAGAGCATGGACTAAATAAACTCCCAAGGCCCCTTTCAGCTGTAAGATTTGTTGAGGAAGAATGATAAGTAAGTTACTAACTCTTCCTTACTTATCTGATTTTATTTTTGTTTGGAGTATGGGCAGAACAACATCTTCTCCACCGCAGATGAAAACCTGAACTGTTCCAACATAGACTTTCAGCCTTCCAGCATAGAAATAAGACCTCTTAATGATATGTTAATCAATCCTTTCTTATTCTGGGTGAAGATCGCCTCTCCATTTCTCTTTAGCTAGCCTGATGGATAAGTAAACTTGTATATGTTTCAGTTACTTGTCATTTTGGTAACAACCTTGGAAACGCCTTTCACCGGGCATTCATGGATTCAAAAGCTGTCCTCAGTACTCCATTTGCCAGTACTCCATCCAAATGAAATCACTCAGAATTGTCAGAGAGAAGGGCATTTCTTGCCTTTACACACACACCAACACATAGTTACAGAGCTGCTCTTGTAAAGCAGTAGTCACTGATGCTGCTGTGTTAAGCTGTAAATGTTCAGGCAGAAGTGTGCTTTGCAAAGAGTTACTTTCCCACCTTCTCATCACCAGCTCTACTCACTTGTGATTATCAGTCCCTTAAATTTCTCAGTAGAGCTGATCTTGTCAAAAATGCAGTCAAAGTGAGGTAGATTAAGTTAATAGGTCTAAAGACAAGATTTTTCCTAAGACAGAACACTCAGAAGCTGCCTTGGTAACAACAAAGCTAGTGTATCAGAGTGATGGTAAATTCTGCCTGGGAGTCAGGATGGACAGAGAAGGTGATAAGCAGCTGGAGATGTCCATAAAGTAACTTAGATATAGAAAAGCATAATGGTACATCATCACATTGCAAACAGTATATTTCTATTCGGCTTCTGTTCACCCTTGGCTTTCCCTGCTTTGCCATTATTGTACTTTCTTTTTGCTAAATCAGCTGTTTGTGCTGCTTTGTACTGAACCAGCAAGCCACATTCACTGATTTAGAGAGAAATGCTTTGTCCATTGTTACTCTATTGTTCATGTTAAGTTCATATGCTCTCAGATCACCTGGGAGGCTTGGATAAATTCTTAATTGTATTACTGTTAAGAGGCCACAAGGAGTTTCTCCTGAGTTTACACTTATACATTCTTTTATTGTTGGCTGCAGGATGATGGACATGATGTCAGCTTGTGTAATACCAAGCTTGCCCACTGATTTTTGTTTATTGAACCTAAACTGAAAAAGTTAGTTTGTACCAAATGAACACTTCATTAATGTGGTTCTGCTCCATCTTGCTGAATAATTCCTTCGAGATTTAACATTGCTGAACCACAACTTTTTTCTTCCAGGATTTAATTCACTGCATGGGCTCATTTCTCTGAATCTATGGCACTGATAGGTTGGAAAGATGGAAGAAGAGCATCTCATCCAGATCTTGCATCAAAGCATTAGCAACAGGAAAGTGTGCCTACAGAAGTACTTCATTAGCTGGAGTGAACTAACTTGGCAAATAGTAAATTCAAAAATAGGGAGCTCTTCCATCTTGTTTTTCTTTTCCTCGGTCTTGTCTGCACAGTCCTTGCTTGGCTCACCTTGACATTTAGCTGAGGCATTTGTGGGTTACTTCATTTCAGTAGCTCAGAAAAAAATGCTAACAAAACTGTAGACCAACTGTAGCTTATCAACTTTTTACCAAGCTGATAAATAGAATTGGCTCAGCAAGGTACCCTCCAAGCCACATAACACAAGGGAGGAAATGGTGCAGACAAAAGCAGGGGAATGAACAGTAGAATTGTCACTTTTCCTAGTAAAAAGTTACTCAAGCATTTCTGCTGCTTAGGGAAATGTACCAGAAGATTTTAAAAAGGTGGCAGTTCTCCTTGTCATCTGGGAGATCATCCAAGTCCCATTAAAGTAATTAATTTTTCATACTTATTTTAATGACACCTGCATTGGGTGCTGTACAAACAGAATGGTAAATCACTGGTAAGTTATTAACATGCAAATGAACTCTGATCTTTAGTATGGGTGTATATTATTCAAGGATGACTAGTAGTTAGGAATCAAATACACTCTCCAAATCTATAAAGTACTTTGTATTTATCTAGTAACATTCATACCTAAATCTCAAAGTAGTAGTTTAAGAATTGTCTGTGATTAGACATCATCACTACAAATTATTTGTTAATTTTCACTCTTTTTCTCTACATTTCCTCTGATTATTTTACTTGATTTTTTCAAGATACTGAAACTTGTAATAAATATCTCAAAAGTAAATGTATAAGCTTTTCAATATTACAGAAAGACTTGTTGTTCAGGTAGTAAACTTTCCTACAACTTCAGAGCCTTCTTTGTTTCCCCTGCCTGAAAGAACTCTTTTCTTTCACAGCACCACTACAATTTCAGTGGTTTCTTAGACTTTCTCAGCTCTTTTGACTCACGATATTAACAGCTGACAGACAGCAGAAATTGACCAAGCAGTGCATATGAGAGAACCCATTATTACACACCACTTTTGTTTTCTTTATTACTTTCTTTTTCTCTTACAGAATCACAGAATCACAGAATGTTAGGGATTGGAAGGGACCTCAAAAGATCATCTAGTCCAATCCCCCTGCCAGAGCAGGAACACCCAGATGAGGTTACACAGGAAGGCATCCAGGCGGGTTTTGAATGTCTCCAGAGAAGAAGACTCCACAACCTCCCCGGGCAGCCTGTTCCGGTGTTCCGTCACCCTGACTGAGAAGAAGTTTCTTCTCAAATTTAAGTGGAACCTCTTGTGTTCCAGCTTGAACCCATTACCCCTTGTCTTACTGTTGGTTGTCACTGAGAAGAGCCTGGCTCCATCCTCGTGACATCCACCCTTTATATATTTCTAAACATTAATGAGGTCACCCCTCAGTCTCCTCTTCTCCAAGCTAAAGAGACCCAGCTCCCTCAGCCTTTCCTCATAAGGGAGATGCTCCACTCCCTTAATCATCTTCGTGGCCCTGCGCTGGACTCTCTCCAGCAGTTCCCTATCCTTGAACTGAGGGACCCAGAACTGAACACAATATTCCAGATGAGGTCTCACCAGGGCAGAGTAGAGGGGAAGGAGAACGTCTCTCAACATACTAACCACCCCCCTTCTAATACACCCCAGGATGCCATTGGCCTTCTTGGCCACAAGGGCACAGTGCTGGCTCATGGTCATCCTGCTGTCCACCAGGACCCCCAGGTCCCTTTCCCTTACACTGCTCTCTAACAGGTCATTCCCCAACCCATACTGGAACCTGGGATTGTTCCTGCCCAGATGTAAGACTCTACATTTTCCCTTCTTATATTTCATTAAATTTTTCCCTGCCCAACTCTCTAGCCTGTCCAGATCTCGCTGGATGGCAGCACGGCCTTCTGGCGTGTCAGCCACTCCTCCCAGTTTGGTGTCATCAGCAAACTTGCTGATAGTACGCTCAATTCCCTCGTCCAAGTCATTGATGAATATATTGAATAATACTGGTCCCAGTACTGACCCTTGAGGAATTCCACTAGATACAGGCCTCCAACCAGGCTCCGCCCCATTGATCACGACTCTCTGGCTTCTCTCCTTCAGCCAGTTTGCGGTCCACCTCACTACCCGATCGTCCAGTCCACACTTCTTCAGTTTAGCTGTGAGGATGGTATGGGAGACGGTGTCAAATGCTTCGCTGAAGTCAAGGTAGACCACATTCACCGCTCTGCCTTCATCAATCCACCTGGTTATGTCTTCATAAAAGGCTATGAGGTTGGTCAAGCACGACTTCCCCTTGGTGAAGCCATGTTGACTGCCCCTGATGACCCCCTTATCCTTAATATGTCTTAAGATGGCACCAAGGATAAGGTGTTCCATCACTTTCCCAGGGATGGAGGCGAGGCTGACCGGTCTATAGTTGCCCGGGTCCTCCTTCTTGCCCTTTTTGAAGACCGGAGTGACATTTGCTTTCCTCCAGTCCTCAGGTACCTCTCCCGTTTCCCAAGACTTGGCAAAGATGATGGGGAGTGGTCCAGCAATGACTTCAGCCAGCTGCCTCAGCACCCGTGGGTGCATCCCATCTGGACCCATGGATTTATGGATGTCCAGATTGCTTAACTGGTCCCTAACCCAGTCCTCATCAACCAAGGCAAACTCCTCCATTGCCCTGCCTTCCTCTGGGGCCTCAGGGGTACGGGGCTCCTCAGGACAGCCTCCAGCAGGGTAGACAGAGACAAAGAAGGCATTCAGTAACTCTGCCTTCTCTGTATCTTCTGTCACCAGGGCACCCACCCCATTCATCAGTGGGCCTACATTGCCTCTAGTGTTAGTTTTATCTGCCATGTATTTGAAGAAGCTCTTTCTGTTGTCCTTGACCCCTCTTGTCAGGTTTAACTCTAAGGAGGCCTTAGCTTTCCCAGTTGCCTCCCTACATCCTTTAACAACAGCCTTATATTCTTCCCAAGTGGCCAGCCCCTCCTTCCATGATTTGTAAACCCTCCTCTTCCACTTGAGTTTGCCCAGCAGTTCCCTGTTTAACCACGCAGGTCTCCTGGCTCCCCTCCTTGACTTCCTATGTGTCGGGATGCACTGATCTTGAGCTTGGTAGAAGCAGTCCCTGAATGTTAACCAACTATCTTGGGCCCCTTTACCTTCAAGCAGCCTTGCCCACGAGATTTCCCCCAGCAATTGTTTGAACAGGCCAAAGTTGGCCCTGCTGAAGTCCAGGGTTGCAATTCTGCTTGCTGTTCTGCTCCCGCCACATGAGATTCTGAACTCCACCATCTCATGGTCGCTGCAGCCAAGGCAGCCCTCCACCTTTACTGCTTCAACCAGACCCTCCTTGTTAGTGAGGACGAGATCCAGCAGCGCACCTCTCCTAGTCGGCTCCTCCACCATTTGCATCAGAAAGTTGTCATCAATGCACTGGAGGAACCTCCTAGACTGAGGCTGGCTGGCTGAGTAGTCCTTCCAGCAAATATCAGGGTAGTTAAAATCCCCCATAACAACCAGAGCCTGTGACTGTGAGGCCGCTCTCAGCTGCCCATCGAAGGCCTCAGCAACTTCCTTACTCTGATCTGGTGGCCTGTAGTAGACTCCCATGACAGTATCACCCCTGCCAGCCTGCCCCTTAATTCTCACCCACAGACTCTCAACTCGCTCCTCAGCTGCACCTGGACAGTACTCTATACATTGTAGTTGCTCTCTCACGTAAAGAGCAACTCCACCACCATGCTTGGCTGGCCTGTCTTTCCTGAGAAGGACATAGCCATCCATGACCACATTCCAGTCATGTGAGCTGTCCCACCATGTCTCTGTTAATGCCATCAGATCATAATCTTCTGACCGAATGCAGGTTTCTAACTCCTCCTGCTTATTCCCCATGCTGCATGCATTGTTGTACAGGCATTTCAGGGAGCGAGCCGAGTACACCAATTTCACCCTAGGGGTCTGAGGGGCCTCCCGGTCTTTATGGATTCCAGCATGCTGCCCCACTGATGCAAGCCCAGCTACAACCCCATCCCCCTTCGAATCTAGTTTAAAGCCCTCCAAATGAGCCCTGCTAATTCCTGTCCCAGCATCCTTTTACCCCTGTGGGATAAACCTTTCCCACGTATCACTGACCAGACTGGTGTCTTATAAAACCAGCCGTTATCAAAGAACCCAAAGCCCTGTCTGTAGCACCAGTCCCAAAGCCAATCATTTACGGACCTAATTTTTCTATTCCATCCCACATCATCACCCAAAAATGGAAAGAGGGAAGAAAAGATAACTTGAGCCCCAGACTCTTTCACCATTCTTCCCAAGGCCTTGAAGTCTTTCTTCATTTCCCTCAGACTACGGGATGCAGCTTCCTCCCCATCTGTCTGGAAGATCAGCAGCGGGTAGTAGTCTGTTGGGCGCACCAGGTTGGGGAGCGCCCTGGTGATGTCCTTGATCCGGGCTCCAGGTAGGCTACAAACTTTCCGATGATGAGGGTCAGCTCTGCATATCGGGCCCTCTGTCCCTCTCAGAAGGGAATTGCCTACTACAATTACCCTTCTTTCTTTTTTTATTGGAGGCAGTCTTGAGGCGTGGAGTCAATCACCTCTTCCTGTGTGACCTTGTAGGCGGCCCTTGCACCACATCCCCACCTACATCTTCTTCAATATCCAGGGCCTCAAACCTATTATGGAGGGGCACCTGGGGAATCAAATCTCTTAGCCATGTTAGTTAACACTTTGATCCTATGGTCATACTACATGTGGTCATAGGAGCCTACTTAAGAAAGATTGCATTACACTCATGCGATTCAAAGGGGTGATAGGGAGTTTTAGGATGAATACTGAAAACTCAACTTATTGCGTGTTCTGCTGCTGACTAGACTTTCCACCTCATGCAAACCTGAGCACAGTAAATATCATCACACTAAGTACAAGGAAACCATGTAGGACAAGCAACAGTGAAATGTGGAGATGGCTAAGATAATTGGGACTGAAAGGTCCGGACATCAACACTTATTCTTAGACATAAAGGCTTTCCCATTATGCTCTTGCCCCTAAAAACCTCCCTAGTAAAATGTACTTGATGCTTATCTCAATTGTACTATAATGTAATTTGTATTCATCAAAATTCTACATTTATTATGTAATCTGTCAGCTCATGTAATTCAAGACCATATAAGCTAAAAATTTAAATTGCGATTTTTAAAAAATTATTTTTAATTTACAAAAGTGTTATTATTCAATAATTTGGCATGTTTTGCAGTAATAGTCACTCAAGAAGCTACTTTAGTGCTATTAAAGGTCATTATGTGTTTTAGCATTGTTGTTAATTTCATCCTTAGTAGAAGAAACGAGGTCTCTATGATGTCTTTTCTTATTTCTAATCTTTAATGACCTAAAAGAACAAAGAGCATATTACTGATGTTCAGGGATAATTAGTCTCATATTACATGGAAAGGAATATTGAACACAGCTGAAACAGAGATAAAACAAAGAGATGAGATGTTAGAAACATGGTAGTAAATAGTAATGTGAAGTCAGACACAAAAATAGTGCAAGTTAACAGATATACAGCTAGACTGAAATAAGGTCACTGCTGAAGTAGGTTTCATCATGTTGGATACTACTAGAAAGTATTGGGACAACATGAAATGTGATATTGATCAACCAGAGGAAGCATTTGGACATAGGGACATTTTTTCCAGAAAATAGGGAAAGATAATCAGAAGCAAAAACATACTAGTCTTGAAATTGTTCTCATGGTGTCACCTCAGAAACTGTCTGTGCAGTGTGACTGTGCAAATGCAGAATTAAACAATGGACAATATATGTTGATGTTTTTTTCAACAACAACACAGAATTCTGTCACATCCACAAAGCTGCTTTTCCACTGTCACTTTGATCTATTCAGATTATGAGCTCTTCAGAGCAGGGGCTGTTTTTTCACAGAAACCCTGAGTACACCAAGGTTTCCAAAATACTATCATACTATCACCACAGGTGTTAATAATTATGGTTCAGTGTGGTTTCTTCCTCACACATTATCACAGTATTATCTAATGATAGCCTTGACACTACAGTGGCCCTAAACCTGTAGTTGATTTAACATGGTTAATATTTTTTTAAATGTGTATTGTATGTATCTCTAAATATTCATCTTTTCTTGTTTTTACTTGCCAGGTAGCAAAAGCCTTTTTGGTTTTGAGTAGATTGGTAAACAATTTTTTTATGGCAAAACAATTTCTGAGTATTCAAATCTGTTCCTGTTTGACATTAGGATTAAACCAAAACCTTTTGAAATTTAAATTACAGTTGATAAAATAAAGAGAGAAACTGCAGGATGCTGGAGGTCAACACAATTATTTGGGCCATGGGAAAAAGAGTCTCAAGTTCTTTCCTTGCTCAATTTGGAGATGTTTATTCTGGATGTATATCTCTTTATCTGACTATTCTGAAATGGCAATCTTTCTTGTTGGAGATCTTCACAACCAGGAGCCTAGTTATTTTTAAAGTGTAGTAAAAAGGGTACCCTGCCACGCTACAGCTGAACTAGGTTGGGACTTCACAAGGTTTTTCACTCATTTTTCTCTCCTGCACATCCATTTTGGTTTCATTCACTGTTTGGCTTCCCCCCAAGCTGCTTCCCTGGACTGCTATAAACACATATAAACATGATGGGCAACCTAGGACATCTAAACTGCCCCTTGATGTTTAATTTTAGGAAATTGATATCCTGTCTTACGTCCCAGAATAGCAGTGTAATCACAGTGCTAAAATCTTTCCTAATGTAGCAATGATTTGAACTGCAATGGATATCTGTCTTAGAAATATCCTAATTTTTTTACTCCAACTTCCATAAAAACTAGTGAATTGTCACCCAAATATACATACGAATAAAACTATAAAGAATACAGAGCAAAGGAAATAAATTGATGATTTTTTTCATAGCTTCCTGCTCTCTTCTCTATCCCCATTTGCTGTACCATCTACAGCAGGAAAAAAATCGACCACTGTAATTTAATAAGTGACATTTAAATATATGAGATATTGCAACTGCTAGAAAACACTCTCAAGCTTTTCAGATCTTTTGTTTCCCACTGTTTAGCCTAGAATGGCAGAGAGTTGCTTTGAAGAAAGGTTTTGACAAAAATCATAGGATTACAGTGGATGACACTTCACAAATATTTGATATATTTTTCCCAATACCTCAAACTTCCATCTCTTCTATTTACACATAAAAATGATCTCAAAGCAAATTACAAAAAAACAGAGGTCACATTCCAAACCACAGCAAAAATCACATCAGCCTGCATCATTAGACCTATGGGAATGACATACAGGCTGCTAAATGTTTTTGTGTATAGCTATGGACACACTGAAATTTATGCTGTCTCAAGATTCAAGATATTCCTTTGTGTACATCTCAGGGAGGTCTTTTTGCTAGATGAAATCTTCTCAGTATTTATTCTTTGTAATCTGATATTTTGGGAAATACCGGAGTGATTTATTACGCTCTTCCTAGGAGTGACAGATTGCAATGCGCAATGCCATGGGTGAGGGCAGGACGCAGCATCTACCAAACAGTGTGTCAGCAACAATCGGATCTGCTGGGGAGAAACAGACTGTTAGTGCACATGTCAATGGTGCAAGCATACTCTGAAAAGAAAATGAAACTAAGCATATTCCAAAGCAACATGAATAACTGGACATAGCTCTAGACTGGGACTCAAGACATTTCTCCACTAAATGACCTCGAACAAGTCCTCTTGCTTGCTTTTTTTTTTTTTCATTTCTACAAAACAAGGATTACCATGAGACTTATGAACATAAGTAATAATAGGTTCCAAGAAAGACAAAAATCAGTCTAACTGGAATAAATATAAGTGTTATCTTAAAAACTCAGGAAGCTCTCTTTGCCCTGTTCTGGCATGGCTATGAGGAACAGTATCATACTTCAAGGCACACTTTTGGGCATCATACCTCAAGAAGAGTTTTGACGAACTAGATAAGCTAATGTAACACTGAGATGTGAAAAAATATTAAAGAAAGATTGAGACAGTTGCAATTATTTATTTAAAGAAGACTAACTAAGGATAACAACCTTTGGTTATGTGAAGTACTGCTATGAAAAAAGAGTATTCTGTGCCCTGAAGGACAGAGCCAAAAGACAGTGTCTAAATTTAAGAAAATTAGGGTTAGGTCAGTACACTGGAAAACTTCCTGAACATAGGGGTAGCTAAGTAAGAAGGGAAAAGTGGGAATGAGAAACATTTAACCAACCAACAAACAAACAAACAAAAAATTCCAGAACATTTCCAGGCAAGTTGCCTTCTAAACTTGCTATGAACAAGCAATACAGGCAATATTACACATCCCAGACTGACTGAGTTACTGTTGTTGCTCAAGGACTTATCATCCCTCTTACAGACACTATATATCACACTATCACCTTCCAGGAATGGATTTATAGCCTACCCAACCCCAACCTGAGTCCTGGGTTACAGATGCCAGGATAACAGTTGTTACGCTGTCATCAAATCTATGTCTGGGATATCTCTCTGAAAGTCTGCAAACTTGTCTTATCAAAATGGCTTTGAACCACCTTCTTCAAAACCAGGCATTATTTATTTTTCCATTCATCAGTTCAAAGTATGTTTCTTTCAGCCTCTTCTGATTCATCCTAGATGGCCTAACCCGATAGCACTCGATACAACCATTCTTCAAATATATCACTGACTTTTGATGTCTCTCTTTTCGGTCTTGACTAAAGAGCTTGTCTCCAAGGATGGATCATAGAACACAACTGGGGCAGGCTCCCATTGGTAGGCTCCCTATGACAGAAGAAGAAGTTTCTTAGGTTAGGATGAACCCAAGATTTTTTCAATTTTATTGGCGGGAAGGGGAATATGAAAGGAGTCCAGAGGCAGCGGTAGCAAACATCCCTGCAGAAATAGCCTTGATGCAACATTTTCCAGGACAAAATATCTTTTGTTGATGAATTGTCAAATCTCCTGAGATGTCCTTCACAGCTATACATCTGGCAATATTGCCTTTGGGGACACTTCTGACTGAATAATTATTTTCCTTTTCCTCTTCAGTTTTTAACAGTTTTTAACAGCTATCATGCTCCTTTAGACTAAAGATATGCAAACAGGTGGACAGCAACATGAGAGGCAGATAGAAGCAGATATGGTATTAATAAAATAAAATTCAGATTTTTTTTGGAGGTTGTGATAAACACTGAAAAAGCTAGTTCTATTTTAATAGTTTAAGAGATTTTTTGTAACTTCCTAAATGAAGTAGAAATAAATTTAAATCTTGCACAGACCACAAAGTGTCAATAGCTTACTTTTCACAAGGTAAAAATTTACTAGTCCAGGAAACATGTGAGACTGAAAATTCTTTTCAATGTTGCCAGTGGAAAAAGGTAGAGACAAAACAATTTTAAAATCAGAAGCAACCTGAAATAAAGGGTCAGAAAAGGGAGTATGATGGAGAGCTTGGAGAGATGATAAGCAGGAGGAAGGGAAAGGCATTACTTAAAAACCAGCACCAATTTAAGAAGAGGAAGAAAGTGCTTTTATTTTCTTTGATGGAGCGTAGCATTTCTCTTGAGAGTGCTGTAACATCCCGAGGACATTGCAGAAGCAGCATACCATGAACTGATCATTTGGAGAGCAAGTTTGTAATGTGATGCCTTTACATTGTGACAAGCACTGGAATTTATCAATTTGAATCCAAGATGTAATTTTATGAGACTATTAATCGTATTTGATTTTTACAAGAGATCATTTTATTTGACTCCTTGAATGTTTCTCTTCCTTGGATTTCATCTGAGATGGTTTAAATTAAGCAGAAAAACTTTTTCCTTCTTCTTTTTCACAGTATGAGGATGAAACAGGATTTTAGAAAACCTCCCAGCTTTGATTTGAAGCTATCAAGTGATGCAAAAACCTGTCACTAGCACTGATAGATTTTCTTCCGTAATTGATGAAAATTCACAACTTATTTCCAGTGTGAATATCTAGCTCCAATTTGCAACTACTGGTTCTTGTTACATCTTCCACTAGATGAGAGAGCTTTGTAGTACCTTTTTTTTTTTTTCCTGTAAGGTTACTTGCACACTGCAATCAAATCACCATACAATCTTCTTTTTGATATGTTCTCTATTTCACTTCAAGATACTTTCTCCAATGCTTCCATCATTTTTGCTGGTTTTTTTTCTTTTTATAAATTTTCTCTAACTTTTATCTTTCTTTTAAAATATCCAGAGACCAGAATTATAGTGAGTATTCTGATAACACTCCTGGCAATGTTAAAATCAACTGTGTGCTCTAATTAACTTTTCCTTCTCCAAGAAGCAGATTACTAGTTATTGCTACAGCATTGTTCTAAAAGCTGGTTATCATGCCACTATGACTCTTAGATCTTTTTAATCTCTTCAGGAAAAAATATCTTATTCTGCAGCTGCAGACTCTGTTATTAATTTAATAGCTTTATATCTGGCTGCATTAAAAATACTTCATTTGGGTGTGACTAGTTTATTAGGCTATCCAGATCACTTTGTGGCATCTACATTCTCATTATTATTTACCATGTGGTGAATGTTGTACCTTCCACACATTAAGTTGCTGGTGATCAGATAATTACTTCCTTAGTATGTCTCACTGGATGGTGTCCTGTTCTCTGTAGAAACTCATTCTCCTGTATAGTGATGATTAACCACTGATCACTTATTTTGAAGAAGTCAGTTAACCAGTTATCGATCCATTCAACATATACTTTATGACACTGTACTGTGCAGATTACCTAGATTTATTAAACAATGAAAATTAATTGCCTGAAAATATTTTTAAAAGTTTTTTCAGCTTCACATTGTTCTAGACTCCTTCAGCAAAGACTGTTCTCTTCATTAAGGAGACATCAGAAATCATGCTTATGCCATCTCCTTCTGCACTAAAAGGTAATCTATCATTACAAGTCTCTAATAACTTGTTTTCAGACAAACAAGGTTGACGCTATCAACATAGAAGGCAATTTACATCCAGGCTTTTCTGTTTTTCCCTTCATGAGACAAAAACAACTGCTAGGAAAATTTTCTACCCAAAAGTTCTTTCAACATCTTGAAATTCTATGCATCCTGATATAAAATTCCTTTTAACTGTTCTAACATATTATTACTAGTGATTTTCTAAACCAGGTTATAATTATTATTAGTCTTGAAATTACATGTCTGTTTTTTGATTGAGGAAGATAATGGACCATGATAGATGTACCAAAGAGCTCTTCTGTCTCTCAGCAAAAAGGGTGCCTTGAAGACAGGATCTCACCCCATCTTCAAGTCTTTTTGGATTAACTTTACTTCAGTAATAATTTCTAAAATCTTTTAGGAATATGCTAGCTACATTGTACTCTTTTCAGAAACTGGTGACACTAAGCAAATAACATTTACGAGATATTTTGAAAAGAGTATCTGGCATAATTTTAACTTCTGGAAAAAAACGTCAGCATCCTGTTGATATCAAAACAAAGAAAATAATCATACAGTTAGAGGATGGATGATATTTTTAGGCTTAGACCTGTTCAAGTACTACAGGGAGGAATATTTATGTCATTGTGTTTTAGAAACCCCTCTCACTAATGCAAGAGTATTAGGGTGCAGCACAGTCCAAAGAGTCATCACTTCACATGGCAGTGGTGCTGCAAGATTCGCAGAGACTGTCCAACAACAGGACAGAGTAGCATTTGTGGCCACAGTGCTGACAAGGTGGCTGAGTGGTAAAGGATGTACTACTAGTCCATTGTGCTCTGTACACATGGGTTCAAATCCCATCCATGTTGGTCAGCCAACAATGGTCAGAATTTCTGAGTGTGAGCAGCTTGATGTGTGCCCCCAAGCAAGCCCTTGTTTTCAGTATCTTGGCATGAATCAAGAACACTGTGGCCACCAGTACTGGAGACGTGATCATTCCCCTTTACTCAGCACTGAGGACCCATCTTAAATACTGTGTTCAGTTTTGGACTTTTCACTACAGGAAAGACATTGAGGTGCTGGAGAGAGTTCAGAGAAGGACAATGAAGCTGGTGAATGGTCTGGAGAACAATACTTATGAGTAGCGGCTGAGGGAACTGGAGCTGTTTAGCCTGGAGAAAATGAGGCTGAGGGGAGACCTTATTGCTGTCTACAATTACCTGAAAGGAGGCTGTAGCATGGAGGGTGATGGTCTCTTCTCCCAAGTAGCAAGTGACAGGATGAGAGGAAATGGCCTCAAGCTGCACCAGAGGAGGATGAGATTAGATATTAGGACAAATTTCTTCATGTAAAGGGTTGTCAGGCATTGGAACAGGCTGTCCAGGGAAGTGGTTGAGTCACCATTGCTGGAGGTATTTAAAAGACATATAGATGAGGTTGTTAGGGATGTATAGATGAGGTTGTTAGGGACGTAGTTTAGCACTAGAGTTAGGTTATGGTTGGACTTGATGATCTTAAGGGTCTTTTCCAACCAAAATGATTCTATGATTCTATGATTTTACAGCCTCCAGTGATTTGTATTTCAGTCAATGTCTGAGCCAGAAGTAGTAGTTTTGTCCAATCACCTTTTGAAGAGCTGTGGACTTGTAAATTGAAAGTGCTTTAAGATGGGCTTCTATAGCTTCTGTAATATACAGAATCATTACATTTGTCTTATTTATATGCCTATCGTATTTGTTTGTACTGTCTCATTTAGAGGCTGCAGAGTCTGTTTCTTTTACAGAAGCTGTCATTGTCATATTCTTTCTATATCTTTTCTAGTCAAATTTGTTTTGTTTTGTTTAACTCTTATTGTTACTTCACCTCCTTGAAAAATGCTTCCATATCACAAGGGGCCAGAATTATTTCAAACGCGGACACACAATCAGTTTCTACAGTATTGTAATGATACTGCCTCTGTTGTTGATTGACTTTTTCCTAGTTTCTCTCCTGCTCCATCCTGCTTTTAGAAACTTTTCTTTTTACATTGTTGTAGTAACTAGACACCTCTCTCTTTATTCATATACTGTAGAAAACACTCATTAGCATGATTACCATAACTCAGAAGATTATAGAAGTTTTTTATCAGTCATTTTCTTGCATAGCTAGCTAAGAGAATGAGTTCTAGGGACTGTGTTACTGCCTTAGCCGAGATCTTTTCCTCTGAGCTCCTTTCTTATAGGGTAGCTAAAAAAAAGGTTTGCAGACTTCACGGGGATCCTGGGTCATAAGAGGATGTCAGGATACTCTTAACATTTGCTGAGCTCTAAAATATATAGCTATGTATATCTATAGGTTGGATAATTCCTCATTGCCATTTTTATGAACAGTGTACTTAACTGTTTTCTTAAAATGATATTCATTTACTGATTTTCATATCAGTTTAAGTAAGCAATAGAAAAGGGAGTGTATGTTATGTGTTTTAGGCCTGTCCTCTGCCAACAAAAGTGCAGATTTATGCATCACAAATCTTACTTTTGTGAATTCCCTACTTCCCAAAAGACATATCTTTTAGACAAATAAAGCAATGGGATTAAGTTAATGGAGCAAAAGAGTAGGATAGTAAATTAATAAGATTTCAAGCTATTATAGCAGTGAGCAAACTTTTTTTTGTGTTTCTCAGGGTTATTGCAATCACTACCACAAGGAAGGATTTTTTTCTGTGTTTCTTGCACTTGTTACAGTCTTTGTCATCAGAATGATTAATTTAATTCTAGTGCCTTATATATTTCTTGAATTACTGTGGTGTGCCCTGTCCCCTGCCCTTTCCAGTTTTCTGTAATTTCTGAACAGCTGGAAAACCTTTTTGTTTGTTTGGTGGTGGTGGTTGTTGTTTTGTTTGTTTGTTTGTTTTGTTTTAACTGTTGTTGTAACTTCATCTCCTTGAAAAATGCTTCCATATCACAGCATCTCTCTCCATAAAAACTTGAATAGAAGGAACTCTGTTCTACTTCATGTGAGCATAATTTAAAAATTTGAAAGGTAGAGGCTCATATTTAATTTACTCCTGTTGCCTGATGTCTTTGTCATATGTGTAGGTAAAAAGGAAGAGAAAAAAGGAAGATATTCTTGGCTTCAGAACAAATGGGTAATAGAAATAGCGACAAAGTCAATTGATACTAATATGGAGAAGAAGATAGCCACCAAAGTCAAGAGTTCCCAGACACTTAAGATCTAAGAGTAAGGGAAGAGTAGGGAAAGAATACAAAGGTAATTAAGAAAAGTGTGCAGTTGCCTATGTACCTGCACTGCCATGCAAAGCATAATCATTCTCTTAATGAAAGGCTACAGGTACATTATATCAAACCTTTTTTTGCCTCAACTATTACGAAAAAAAAATGGAGGTTTCTGGGGAAGTGTACTTCTAGCTGGAATATACATACATAACAGGCCATTGTTCTCCAATACCTTGCATTTCTGTGAGCACATACAGCACAAAGAATAAGTAAATAATGACATTTCTTTGGGCATTGAGAAGGTCCCACCCACAGTACTGGAACCGTGTCATTTCTAAGTATTCATAGAATTCATTAAACATTGTCATTTGAAAGAGAGAAATAGACGCAGTTGCAGTGAGTTTCTATTATAATGTACCTAGTAGCTGCTTTTTGCTTTGACTGTTAAATATTTTTCACCATAAATTATTTCAGGAACTTTCCTTCTGGAAATCAGTAAGACATATATTAATTCAAAAAGCCTCAATTTTGAGCAAAGTAATTTTCTTTATAGCAACAATTCACCTGAAGTAAAATATATTAACCTTTCTACCCCTCTCCTCTTTCTCTTCATAAGCTCCAGGAAAATGTTACTATGGAATATTTAAAACAGCTTAGTTTACTGTGGGCTCATCCCAGGTGACCCCCGAGTAAGAGATATTGTCCTAGAAATTCAGAAGCATTCTGAACACTGAATAATAGCAGAAGCTGAGAATAAAGAAATTTGGGTTAGTACCCTGTTGTTCTCCCATTCTTTCCTATCAAGGTGTGTAGAGACTGGAAGCTAATGGTGAGAGTAAAACTCAAATGTTTCAAAGTAAGGTGAAAAAGTTTAAATTATTATTTATTTTCAGTGTGGTTCCTACCTGGACTCAGGCTATCTGTGTTTGTAATGCTAGCATTACAATTATTCTTCCCTGTTGACTGAATAATAAGCTGTGGTTTCCTGATCCCAAAATAACTGCTTATGGCTTGTACTTACTAACTTGATCCTACTGCGTATGATGTAAGTGCAGCAGCTCTCATGAAAGACTTTTTCCTTTTATGTTTTTTTTTCCTTCTTTTCATCTTTTAGAAAAACTCTCAATAAAGAAGTTATATCCTTAAAAGGTCTTCTTCGTTTCTTAACACTAGGGAAGAATCATACAAAATTCCTTTGTGTTACAAATTAATGGTCAGAATTTTATACACAATATGAAGAAATCTTTCCCATTTTTATCTTATAAATATACTAAGAAAGTCTTGTCAGTTCAGTGTAATAAATATTCGGTAGACATGAAGGCAGACACAACTCACTGCATTATAATTCCTATGTGCTTCCCTCTCACCATGAAGTCTCTTGAAGATTTTCATGTGTCCAATAAACTCATACCTCACTGTTTATGATCTTTTGCTCAGAGCAAATATGCTATTAATTCTGAGACATTTTCAATGTTAATTGTAGGGTTTGAAAGACACTTGTACAGCCATTTTCCCACAAAAAAACCCCATTTCTGGTTTTCCTTTTCTTAATGTCATGATTTGTGACTGGGTATTTACAATTAGACTAACACCTTAAAATTTAAATTTTCATTTCATTCCTTGCTTATAAAAATTTGCTTTTTTTAAGCACAACTTAACACTAAAAAAAAAAAAAGGAAAAAAACAGAGAAAAAACTCAACTAACATGGTAAATTCAGCCTTTTTTAAAAAGAAATTCAAACAGAAAAGGAAGTTTTATTAAGCGTACTAAGAATGATACCACCCTCAGTGCAGTCTCTGGAACATAGAGGGCACTCTTACACTAATGAAAATAACATTTATAAACGGAACCATTTAGAATTGCTTTTAATTTTAGAAACTAAAGCACCAGTATTCTATAGGATACTGATATTTATAATGTAGCTGTTCCTGTCTGCAAACAAACAGTTCATACAAAATGTAAATGGAATCGCATATGCAATGTATTTATCTAAAATGAATAAGAAATAAAAATATCTATGTAGATGACTTGTTTATTATTATCATTGTTATTGTTATTTCTTTGGGTAAGTTTTGCCCTTTATACTAGTAAATTCTATGGCTTTAAAACAGCTTCATGCTATTCTAACCTGCAGAGATGCATCCTTAATCCTCCTAAGACATTTTAGAAAGGATATTTAGCACATAACTAGTAGATTGCCAAGTAGCTTCATACACTAAGGAAAACCATTATCATTAGTTTATAGATAGAGAAACTAAGTAATTTTGCTGCTTCTCTGCTGGCTTCATGAGCAAGGAGTCTACTCATAGCAGTGTCATAGTTCTTTGTTCCTGTCATCTTATCCTTCCCTTGCTGCCCATCAGCAGCAGCAATACTGGAATAAAAGGAGCTTTATGTAAACTTTTTTTCTTGAATGGCTATGCTTTACTCTGTCCTCTGGAAGACTGTGCAATTAAGAACTACTCTTGTTGGTCAGAAGACAGAAAGCAAGCAGCATTTGTGAGACTGTGACCCAGGCAGAAAACGGCAAGTTTTCTGGTTGGGGGAGTTAAGACAAGTAGGAAGATCACGCTTGAATCCCTTTGCAGTTGGCTGCAAACCCAGTTTTGGGATGCCCTCCTCCTGAGGAGGATCTGGGCTGGTCCCAGTAGACATTGTACTTTATCACTGACTAGAAAGTTATTTAGAACTACCCTGATACTTCAGGTCCATACTACATTTATTATTCAGTTTCACTGGAGTAGAATCCTCATACAGGCTGAGGTTCATTATTTCAGGAGCAAAGATGCTAATGCTCCGACGTCTGCTGAAAGACTGAGAAGAAAAGTAGTACTCTTTTTGGCATCGTCTTGTATCTTGTAGCCCAGTTTTGTTTTGTGTGTGTTTCTTTCTTGAAAGTGATGAAACTGTACAGTAAACAAGTTCTGAACATTTTGGTTCACTCCTTTATTGGAAGCACCTTTGTGACTTTAGTAGCTACCACAGTCTGGAAACTCTAATGACAATTGTAATGAATCTTACAGAACACACAAAATTATAAGAAACCACATTTTCCTAGAAAATCACATTAAATGTTAAACTATGACAATGGTCTGGGACCTATTTTAATTAGAGCTTCCTAAATATAACCACGTAACATACCGTAACAGTGACTTATTCTTATGTGGGAAATCAGTGACTATGTGTTTGGACCAGTTTGTCTGCTGTAATTCTGTTGTTTGCAGGCAGCCTGGGGTTAAAAAATTGTATCCAGCTTCCACTGGTTTTTGTACTAAGTGCTTCAATAAATGGGTATACTAGTTCAGTCAAAAGTCTTTTTTTTTTTTTTTTTTAAACACGATTAAGAATGCAGCCATAGGCAAGAAATTAAGAGGGCATAATATTGATACCATAATTGTTATTTAAATATGTATCAGCTGGCTAAGGATGCTGTTACATTTGGAAAATCATGGCATCAAAATTCATCAAATATGACTTTAAAAAAATCTGCTGATTCTTTGGTCCAATTCCTACTATTAAGTCTTAATCCTTCTCCTGATACCTTTAGTTTCCCTGTACACTACTATGAACTTGTAGTACCATAACCACAGTGTTATCTTAAAACCAACTACCAGCATTCATCCCTGCTGTGAAGTACCAGAGTCCACTCTTGCTGTTTCCAGCTGAGACCATATTTTGTCTATGTAAGTACTTTTTATAGAATAATTTCAGTGCTGCATATGAAGATTATGCTGGGGAACACTTCTGCAGTTGTATGTGAACATGTATACATATTGAAGAGCAAAAAAGGTAACTTTTTAACTGAAGTTTATTATAAAGTTGAATATAATTTACTTTTGATTAGGAATTAATCAAATTAAACTTAGTTCAGAAAGGTATCTAGAAATTAATAAAGAGTGTTGTTCATATTTGGTATACACATTTTCAATACAATGAAAACTGGTTATAGTCACATAGGCCATGTTGAAAGCTAACTATTACGAATCAATTAGTATTAGCAGATAACTAATCTGAATTTCTATACCCTTACATTTTCTAAAGTAAACTAAAAAAATGTCCAGAAACACCTCCCAAAAAACCAAACCAAACCAAACCAAAACAAAACAACAATCCAAACAAAACAAACAAACAAACAAACAAACAACTTATTAATTATTGTGATATGTAATATCGTTCTTGCAATATCAGCTCCTGGAGTCAGGTGATTGATAGAAATTATTTTAGGAATTCTGATCAAACCATTTTCTGGACATATGTGATAATACAGATAAGTTCAAAAACCTCAAAAATCAAGTCAAAGGAACTTCAAACATCTAAAGTTATTTTACGAATGGTATCAGATTTTGTAATGTTGAGAGTATGACTGCGACTTCAAAATGCTTAGAGTTATTTTACATTTTGGTATTTCCATGCAACAAATAAAAAATGTAAATCCATGCAGCAAATTATGGGTATATTTGATAAATGTATTTATTAAAGAGCTTTTAATGTTTAATTCATACAAGTCTCAATTAATTCTAAAATGGCTAAAATATATGTTTTCTTTACAGTAGTTTTTATTCCAAGTAGCAAATAGTACCTTTTTTTTTTTTTCCCCCTCATCTCTACATGCCAGTTCTCCAAATAAAGTATATTCAGTTTTAGGTCAGGAAGTACTTTTGAAAAATTGCATAACTTAGAGAAGTGTTTTGTAATTCAGAATCCTACTTAATAAAGAGTAGGAGCTCTGCTGAAAGCACTTTCTTATATCCTGGAAGACCATGACATACTGGGCACAAATATCTGACCCAGCAACTTTTTTCCATGTCATAGCAGTGGTGCATTTTCAAACTCATTGATATATTTGAACTCTACACTGCATGATGCTTTCTCCAAACATGAAAAACTACAAGACATCCTACCTTACCCATGTCAAAGTGTAAGACTGAATATTTCCTTTTCAGAAATTCTGGACAAGACATGAAAGAAGTATTTCTCAAGAAATAATTTAAATCTAATTCTAGTTTAAAAAAAACCCAAATGACCCTGAAAGTAGCTGAAGGAACCAGATGTGTCTGGCTTAGAGAGAAAGTTATATGCCTTAGAGCTAATTAACTGCATTACAAACTGAGGAGACACAAGGAAACATTCTTCATGTGGTTTGGAAGAATTACACATAGGAACAGTCAAGCCTTTGAAAAATAAGGCATTTTTATGACATTAATAGAAGCCACAGATATTTTTTGACATAAACTCAGCATATTTACAATTTACAGCCTGCAATTTAAAGTTTCGTTTAAAAAAAAATCTTACGTTAAACATGCCTATTGATGGAGACAAAGATCCACAGACTTTGTAGGAGCTGTATCATAAATTAGTTTGTTTTTCACTTAGTGCTATGTATCCAAACAGACAGGGAAAAAAGAGAGTTTAAATGTTTATGAATTAAGCAGTCCTAAATGCTTTTATTTTTCTGTGTTTGCTTCATACTAAGAAGGCAGTCTTTTCTCTTCAAGGTAACCTGTCATAGCTGATACATCTTCTGGGACAGTCCCCTAGTACTTGTGTTATATTCTGCTCCTGGCAAGCCATAATAATGTCACATTCAGAAAAGCTCAACTCTAGCACCGTGATTATCTGTTTTTCTTTTCCAGTTCAGTTCACAGCTCTCTTAACGCAACCACTTGCAAAAGACTTCTTCATGCTGCATTCTTTTCTTCTTCTCTTTCCTTTTGCATTGACAAGCTTCTTTCCTGTTAGCAAACTTTAACCAGCAAAACAGAGGTTTTGAGGAATTTTAATTATAAATTGAAATGGAGAAAAGCCAGATCTTCAATATTCAAATTGTGGAAAAAGAAAACTTCTTATGCTAAGAAGGACTAGATCTTAAAATTGACAGTTTATACATGAGAGACAGGAGATACTCAAATACCATGATTCATGTTGGATCTTCTATGCACCTGACTGGATTGGTTTTAGTGACTTACTTGGGACAAAGTTTTTGTTGAAAACAGAAAAGTCCGAAAGGAAATGAAAGGATTATGATGAGCTGCACACAGTCACAGCTAACTAGCTATTAGGAACAATGTATTTCAGGATGTGTTTTTATTGAATGAAGGCTTCTTCTTCCTGTCTATAACTGCAGACTATTGAGATGATTAAGAATGTAATGTCTTTTTCCTCCCACTATCTCTGCCATCTCCATACTTTTGACATCCTCAGTTTCTTTGACAAGCAGTGGGTATAATAGGGAAATTTTTCAATTCACATTTTCTGAAAATTGAATATGAAAAAAGCATCAAGAAAATATCCCAACTTTTACTCTATTATTCATTTTAAGACAAAGTGGGATTGGAAAGTGATTTCATACCTCTCAGTTCATAGAACTACCCATATAATTTCTTGAAGACTGAAATACTACCCACTTTATCTTTTCTTCCCATAATGCAATTCATGTCACAATAAAAAGCATTATGGATTGTCTGTGCATCAAGTTATTTACTTTGAAATGTTTCTGAGCATTAATTAGTGCTTCTGTCAATATATTCATTTTTGCCAATCAGAAGACATGCAAACCACCCACATGAGTTCTAATTGCCCCAGCTCCTGGAAGGTTTGAATTTGAACAATACAATAAGGTGCTTTTGAAAAGCATTTCAATCACATGGTGTTTTTTCTATATGATTTGTAAAGCAGAACTTGGAATTACTTTTTTTCTTTTTCTTTTTTTTTTTTCCCTACAGGCACATTCTGCAAACTATATGAGTGAATATCCGCTGTAAAAAACCCATAAAATCATTTATTCCCTATATATTTTTCTTGTGACACTTTTAGAGAGATACTTGTGGCAGTAAAACAGCTGTAAGAATGAAAGTGTACAGACATGTTATTTCATAATGGAATCATAAACAGGCATTCATCAGTACTCAAAAGTATAGAATGATTACTAAATGAAACCTGACAAATTTGCAAATTCTCCTTTTGAAATGTTCAAAACCAGGAGAACAGTATAAAGCACAGTAGTGGAAACAGAGACAGCCCAGAGTTGACTAATTTTTCCATCTCCAGAATATATTTTACTGGATTTCTGAAAGAGGTTCAAAAAACTGTTATATGAAATAAAGAAGTCAAAAAATTTTGTACATAAAGAATGGGAAAATGCTTTGTTTGGAGCTATGGTTTTCTATTTTTATTGAGCTTAGAATTTTGTTGACAGTTCTTGTTCTGTATTTTCTTCATCCTCACAACTTCATGTTGATATGACTGCTCTCTCTTGTGAGAGCTAGCACAGCCTGTGGCAGACAGAGTTGTTCTCACACAACTGCCCTGAAGAGTCATGCAGTGACAGATGTGTGACAAAAGTGTGGCACCTACTCTGAATGCCTGAACATCACATCCTGAGAGAAACATGCCAGGAACATCATTTACAATGTGCAGTGTCACAAATGGGAGATAGAGTGAGACTATATCTGCCATTTTAATGGACAATGTCTTCAACAAAAAGTGGATCAGGTCAGCTCAAGATAAACACGAAGGAATGCAAAGTATCTAGAAAATGTTATAAACCTAAATAGAGTTTTCAGTAAGATTAAATATCTCTTTTTGAAGAAAGGAGGGACATATAATCATTTTTAACTTACTACTATTCTATCCATTGCTTTTGAAAGAACTAGATTTTTTTCTTCATATTTTTCTGATTTTGGGAGATGTATTTCTCTCTAGAAATAGTCGTCTTTCTTTTCTGATAATCTTTATCCTTTTATAGCTCTCTTTTGTCCTTTTTTTCTTTCATGATATTAAGAAAATAATGATGAAAGAGTAGAAATAGGAAAAAAGAAGTAGAAGAAATGGGTTTTCTTAATCTTGGCATCCCTTCCCCTATTTTTACAATGAAGTTCCAAAATATATTTATTTTTAAAACAAATTCGTATTTGGACCAGCCTCTGATCATAACTAGTGTTAGCTTTCTTCAGATAGTTCTCCAACACTGTTGCTACTCTTCTCTGTAACCCCAGCTCAAATAACACTATATTACTTCTTTCAGAACACAAACATGGAATACCATCTTCTCCATCAGACGTCCATGGGTTATTTTTCTTTTTCACTCCTGAATGAAGTAATTTGTAGGCCTATGATAACATTTTCGTTGCACTGTTATCTGCCCTTTCCATCCCTTCTTAGGCAACATCCATTCCCTGCTGAAAGCACAAGAAGATCTCTCATTTACTTTCATTTGTCTATTTTTCTCTCACCTTCATCTTTCTTTTTACTGGAAAAGTGTGTTTCCCTGTTGTATTACCTCATGGCCTTTAGTAGGGGTAGAGGTCAAGTTCTGCTATTGCATTTTTTCTCCTTGTTTTGATGCAGCAGCTCTCTTCCCATCACAACTCCCTAGGTAACTACATGGACCCAAGATGGATCTGTATTCCCTGTGCTTCCACAGCACACACACTAGCAACAGGAACACTTGGAATGAAATACTAGTGTTTCACAAGAATCACAATTAGAATGCTGTGATGCAGGAGATGCATCATTTTATTTTGGCATCAGCTATGTTCAAAATATTGCCTGCCATCAGAGCAGAGCTGGCCACAAAATTACATGGGGTTGTTCCATCCCTGGGCTCTCGATCATTTGAAACTGCAGCATAATGAGGAGCACATAAGAAATCAGAAATCCATGTCTGATCTGAATTTATAGATTCATGACAAAATGGTAGAAATACTGAAGATTTTCAAACTTGGAGTCTGATGTCTAGCCATTGGCTAGGACAAGTACTGTGGTTTGTAAACTTTGGCAAGACAGATTTGGGAATTTTTTGATAGAATACTTGGGGATTAGGGTTTGCACATGTTTTGGTCTCAAGTTGCCTTAATGGGACCCTCACATTATGTGAATGTGTGTGTGAATCTAAGTTTTAATTAATAAACCCGCAAGTGCCTGCAAAAATAATATTTAAAAAGAAAATGCAGTTGGAAACACATTATCTATTTTTTAAATCTCTGAAAGCTTTTGAGCCTAGTGAGAGCTCTATTAAATTTAATATAGGAATTTTGTTGCACTTCATTGGATTGCATTGGGTGCTTGCTCCACTACAGACTTTCTTTCAGACTAAGAGACTGCACTTTTTCATCTTCAGATAATAAAGGTGCAATTAAAACAGTGTTGTGTAATGACATTTTAAATTCCACACAAGTTTCAAAAGTCTGATACTTCAAGCTTATTTATAGTTATAACACATTCCCAATTTTCTTTCTCTTTTTGTGTCTTTTATATTGGGTTAGACAGCAAAAAACTCTTCAGTTATTTGAGTATACACACATGTACAAATAAATAGTCTACTTTATAGTCATCTTATTTTTAGCCTAATTAAGAAGACAGCAATTCTCAAAAGCATGCAGACATCTGAACTCAAGCAGATTTTCATAAATGTGAGGAGACTGAGTGTTTGTGAAGATGTTAGGCCAAGTGACTAATGGGACAAATTAGATCATGATAGACTTTCTCTAAAGTACTTAAACTAATCACAGTCTTCAAACCACTCACAAATACAGATCGGAGACAAGAGGACTAAGTGCTAAAGAGCATATTCTTCCCTCCTGAGAACATACCTCCTCACACATGTTGATATAATATTTTAGAAGTTAGATATATTTTAGAGTCATTGCCTTTGTGTCAAATTCATCAGAAGGGAGCAAGAAAAACAATTACTTCAATTTTAACCATGACAAAGGCAAGCAGCACTGCAGAAGGTTGGTTATATCCACACTGATTGCATGAATGTTGATGTGCTATGTGAGGCTGATACAGAGAATAAGAAACCACTGGTTTTGCTTTCTAAATTTTTAGGACTATACTGTAGTTGAAATGCTCATTGTACTCAGAATAACAGGTTAAAAAAATAAGACTTTTATTTAAGTGCCATTTCATTATGAGTTCTTTTTAAGCAACTTCTTCCTCCATTCTTGTTACTATGATGACAGAAATTCATCAGGGCACAATTTAGCAATTTAAATCCTCTGCGGATTTTCCATCATACCTACAGTGCTGTTCACCCAAATAACACAAACTTGAAAATTTTCTGTCTACTGGCACATTACAAAGATTAGGAAACAGTAGAATTTTGTTAGAATGAGAAGATCTGATTCAAATTTTGGTAACCTCTTCCCAGGTTTGGATAGTTCTCTTACCACCACATCTTTATTCCAGATGAGAAGGTGACATTCACGAGCCTTAAGAGTCGCATAGAAGTTTGTACTGTGAACGAAGAGAGAGATACTACAAGGCGGAGGAAATGTAATGCAAACTGTCTTTTCTGAGCAGTTTCTGTATGCAAATCTGCTTTGTACCATAGCTTGATTTGGTCTTTGCTATCAATAGAATATAAATCCTTAGAAATACCCTGAAGTATAGCGGGGGTTTTATTTCATCTTAGGTGAGTTTATTTCATTATAAGTGAGTTCTTTTCAGACAATTTCCTCCCCATTCATGTCACAGTGTGACTCATAGTTTCTTCATGTTTCTTTTAATAAGTTGAATACGTAAAAAAATAAAACTAATTTATTTCTTTCTCTCCTCCTTGAAGGAGTGCACAAGACATAGAGTGTTGCAGAAATCAGGTGAAGAGCTTTAATTTCAAGCAGTGAAGCCTGGAACAGCTTGTAGTACTTTCGATAAATGAGAATGATTTTATATCTCCTTTTCAGATGTCCTTCAGATGTTTTCTTAGTATTAAGGAGAAGAGACAGACAAAGTAATATATAAAAGTGGTACATAAACAGTAGTGATGCAGCTTATGGTTAAACTAAAACTTGATTACCGACTCCATATTATAATGCATTTGGGCACCAAAAACCATCTCACAGTTTGTGTCACTCCTGCTGCTGTTCTTGCCACCACCTCTCCCAGTCACCATCACTGGTGCCCAGCTACCATGCAAGAGCTCACGATGACAATACTACCCTCTGATATCGATGCTGAAAAGTATGCAAAGGCTCTTAAATGTTTTTGTTTTGCTTCTTCCCCATCATCTGTAAAACAACTATTAGCTTCATGGTGAAGTAAAACTTTAAAGCATCACAAAAATGTGTTTATTTTTCTCAAAATGAAACAAAAAAATAAGTAGCATATTTAAATCATGATCATGTTGTGTTTTGGCTATTATTCAGATTTTTACTAGAGTTAAAATAATATCTTTCTTATTAGAATAGGATGAGATATTAATATCTTAAGCTTAAAATCATCAGTTTGCTCAAACTGGACTGCCACCAAGATCTATGTATTCTTTAAGACCTTCTCAACTTAAAATCCATGACTATTTAACCTGTAGGAGATAGTGAGTGCCCATCCAACAGTTAATAGTTGTAAAAGTAAAGCATGACTCCAGAACAGACATCTCCTAATGAATGCCTGTTATCTGCTCTGGGGAAATCAGCTAGACAGTAGGAACCTAGATGTAAACAGAAAAAAAGTTCTAAAATGCAGGCTATGAAATGCATTTATGTGGTAACAACACTTCAAAAAGAAGAGTGCTTTCAGCCAGAAGATAGATTATTTCTTTTTTCCAGCTGTCATTTAATGCTGTTGACTGGAAGCAGGTGGGAGAAACACCTGTTTCTTCTAGTTTGCATTCAAAATTAAGGCACAGCATTGGTTAACACTTGGAAATAACCATAAGCTGGAATTTGGCCTCAGCAGATGTCCATTTCTTGCAGCCAGTTCTCAGAGCAACTGGATAGAAGAATGAGAATCTACTGTTATCACAGGAATTAGTCCCCGCTCTCCTCCCACCTCTTGACTTCTCATTAGGTCCAGTTCCTGAGCCGCAAAGGGAGTATCCTTTTGTTGTGAAAGCCAACTACTTCATCTGTTCTCCAAAGCATGAATTTTACTTCACTAATTCCTAAGAGTTTTTAACAACCCCTCCTTTAAAAATATAAAGAAAAAATTGAAGAGTTGACAATGAAAATTTTTGTCCATTCATAGACAGAACTCTTCTTCACACCATCATGCTCTCCAACATAAATTGGCAGCTCCATTTTCAGATTTTTGTAGCAAGCTCCTTCATATCATTCCTTTACATATATAATCAATGGAATCACTAAAAGTCCCATCTACAAAGTATCCATTACAGGCAATTATAACAATATGACAAACCAAGTTTAAAAGGTCTCATTGGTCTATCTATACAGTCAAATTCAGAACTGCCTTCAGTTGTCGTTTCCAAACTCCTACCAGAACTCAAGGGCAGGGCATCAGATCAGTCAGACTCTGCAACTGCTGTGGCCTAATGAAACTCTCCTCATATTAATATTTAAAACAATTACTTATTATAAGCCTAATGAAAGGATAGTTAAAGTATTAAAAAATATTACTTGATTTACAGTGACACTAACCAAATTATGTAACTATTGCAGAAAAAAAGCCTCTTTAATAAAGCATTCAATGCTGATATACACAAACGTTTTAGTATCTAATCCTTTCTTCTGTGGTATGCTCACTCTTCCAGTATTTCTGTGGGTGTAAGGTTGATGGTGCTGGTCTTCTTAGAAGCAGGTGGTGTGACTTTAAGGTGAGTGATCAACATCTCAAGTCCTTCACCAGAAACACGACACTGTTGTTATGTTCTTTTCATTCACTCTAGGATCCATTTGGTGCTATTTTTATGTTTTCCATACCATATCCATTTATTTTCTATGTATGTGTAGTTTTCATATGTTGGATACTTGTTCCTTGTTCACTTTGTTTTCCCTAAAGAAAACTTCTACTAGGCTTCCAAAATCACAATCCTCCAATGATCAGAAAGTGTTCGCTGATGGTCTACCTAAAACCTTATGGCCTGAAGTTTCTGCTACCATGCTGTGCCCACTCTGCCAAGAGCTCTGCTATCACTCCCCACCTGCACAGCTCTACACATCTTCACTCTAGCATTACACATAGTTCACGCTACAAATGATAACTATTGCATTTTACTATCTGTCACTTACAACAATATATCAAAATGATGATAAGAATAAACATTATACCAATCATAAAAAGTTAAGGTAAACCAAAAACAAGTAATAGCTGCTTGCTCATTATATAACTGTTGTTATAAATAAATAAATGAAAAAAATCACCTAATAGACAGTTATCTTCTCACCAGGACCAATACACAGTTTTAAAAAGGAGGTAGCTCTTCCTCTGCTTCTCACTTAGCTGAGCTCAAGTAGAGCACTATTACTTCCAGCTACAGAACTTTTTATAGTTCCATTAGCAAGTGCAATTTATAAAGTGAAGCTTGGTAATGTAATGAGAAAAATATCAGAGAAGGACTTACAACACAAGATATTAACTGATCTGGAGATAGAAACAGATGAATTTGAAGATAACTCCTCCATAAGCTCCATTCAGTAACAAGCTACATAAAAGTCTATATAAAATTCTAGATTGAAAGATTCTCCATGGTTTAATACCACCTCGAATTGTCATTACATCAGACAACAGCACTAAATTATTTTTTTTCTCTTCATCAAAAATAAAAATAAAAAAACCTTATTCCTTCTTATATTTGTATTGCTTTTCTTCAAGATGTACATATGTCTATATAGGCACTAAAACTGGTCGTACACTACGTTCAATTAAAAAGCTGTGCCATAACAAACCAACGAGAAGAATAAGGAAAAAACAAACCAACATCACAAAAACAACTCAAGCCCATAACTTACAATATGTAAATGTACCTAAAAGCAGAGCAAATATGGATGTGCTTCAGCCTAGCAACAGGGTACCACTTTCAACTAGTAGTTGGTACTTAAAGGTATCTAAAATAAGACTACATTAGGAAACAGTTCCTAAACTTTTTTCTTCTGTTCACCTTCCAGTGTCCTGTCAGCATTTCCATTAACATTTCTCTGGGTTTTATTGTTTGCAGGGACATTGAAATTTCCAGGGTCATGATGCTCAATTTAGGAACAACTACACTCTACATTGACACTGGTACATATTTGCAATCAGCAATCCAAAAAAAGAAAGAGATTCTGAATTAGTTGTATACAGTTCTAGAAAAATATCCATTGTACAAAGTCCTCAAAACCCCCAAATACACTGTTTTGAATGACCAGGAAAGGAATTAAAAAAAAAAAAAAGAACATATTTCAAGACATGCATAAACACGTCACAATTCTGTCTCTCCTAATCTCAGTAAAAAGAATACAGTAAAAAGAATAATGAAAGTTATGGAGCAGTTTTTGTGCAAACAGAATCTACATAGATAGAAAAAGATGGAACCGTGGAATTGGTTAGAAGTCAATAAAATCATGAATGGTTTGGAAGACGTGCATAAGGATGCCAAATGTACTTTCTAGGAAGCAGATCTTGAAGAAAACAAAAGGCAATGTTTTTTACACAAAATAGCTAAATCGTGAAACTTGCTGCTACAGTATGTTATAGATGACGAAAACACAAATAGGTTCATAAACCAGACAAATCTGTGAAAGAAGATTGCATGCAAAAAGACCTACTTGTACAGACAGTGGTGCACTCTAAATAAGTTTATTGGCACTATTGATTTTCATCAGCAGAAGTCTGCCCAGCCCTTTTTGAGTAAAGTTTTAATTTCTCTTACTGTTGGAAGGTTCAGAACTCTTTGACTTATAGTTGGCACATTGTAAAAAAATTCACAACTATAGTTGTGGAGATATTAGAAGATCATTTTCTATGCTGGCTAGAGTTGGAGATTAAATCCCCAAACAAGGCATTTTTTGATCCATAGAACATTAAGAAAATGCTCATTTGGGATTCTGGAGAAACAGAGAGAGATTATTATGTATGGTAAAATACATTGTAGAAATTTTAGAGTAAGTTTTAAAATTAAGAATATATATCTCTGTGTATCTACCATACAAAGTTGTTCCAGCATAAGCAAGAATACTTTCTCTATGATGTGTCACCAGCATTAATTAAAGCTAATAAAACAAAATTTTAAAATATATCAGTATATAGAAAAGTAAAAATAAACCAGAATTTGTGTACAGATTTTCTTTCTCTCTCTCTTTTTTTTTTTCTATGCCAATGCACAACTAACTATGTAGGATGGTTAGGAATATTTGATTTTTTTTTCCAAATCTTTTGTTACTGGTCTAAAGCTGGGCAATATAGATGTCTAATTAACATCACTGCACAACGTATTTCTAAACAAATACAATACCAAAAGAAAATATGTTCTATTTAAAAGTTTCAGTCACCTTAACTTGCAAGGAAAATGATGACTTTCAAATGTGAATTTCAAAAGAAGACATCATTTATGATGGTATACTGTCCAGCATTCAAAGCCGGAGAACATCTCTCTTGTTACTGCTGGGAGAAAGAGATGAAGAGAGAGATATTTAGAGATAGCAGAGAAATAAAGTGCAGGGATGAACTACAAAAGGTTGGGAAGTTCAGTCTTTCGAAATTACCCATAGAAACAGTGTTGATCGCAAATGATTGCAGCTGATAACAAGATGATGATTTTTTTTGTCTGTCTATGACATCACAAATTGTGTTTCAGCTCACTGGAGAAGTATTTTTGTAGCATGAGATGAAAAGTATGATATGTGCATGAGGGCATATGAAAGTACAAAGTCAACTGGAATAATGTTGGAGGAGTGTGCAGTGTACAGTTTCATCCATATTGCCTTTGAGAACAGTTCTGGAGTGAACTATGCCAGAATGAGCTCCTTTATAGAATACTAATAAGTGAAGCAGCAGCTGTGCAGATCAAAAACTTGAATGGTTTAAAAGAACTATCTCAGCACAGAAATAAGGCAGATCAGATACTGCAGCCAAGCTGATGGACTTGCTATTGCTGTTTCTAGTAAGACTTGGGCTTTTTGATCTGTAAATCCCAGACAACAATCCACTGTGAGATAATGCCATAAGAATAGTTAAAAAACATCCTCACAGAGATAATTGAACTGATCATTGTTTCTAACCTGACCTACCTTCAATGTGGCATTCATATACTCATGTTATTTTTTGAAGTCCACCTTGCCTGCCTATTACATATGAAAAAAAGGAAAATAGCAGGTAGCATATCTGTTCTCGAGTGAGGAAGTATGGGTGTCCTCAGATGTTCCAAGAGGCAAGGCATGGTAATTAGTCAATAAATTCTCCTGCAATATATAAAATACAAACACATAAACTTCCTGTTCTACATTCCTTATTTCTCATAAAAATCTGTTTTAATGTAAATAAGCAAAGATCATTCCATATTTTTGAGCTGTGACCCTCAGGCAACACATGAGAACTGATCATAAATAATTTGACCTAACTTTCTGGCACAAATCTTTAGTGTGGAATTTGCAGGCAAAAAAAGGAATAGTGATTTGTATATGGATTTTATGTAAATTACAATTTATTGAATAATCTCTGCCTTTTCTTGCAAAAGTTTAATACTTTAGACTATTGTGCACTACTCACCTATCCTTAGCCTTCAGCTAAAGGAAGTTCCCAGTTATGACATTTCTAGAAGATATAGAATACATATGCAGTTATTGGCTGTTGTAAAAGGAGTCATCTTACTTTCAGAAGAGACTATTTTTTCTAAATATGTATAATAACCCTTGTAAAAAGATGCCTTCTTAATTCCTCTGTGGCATGTTCTAATCTTATTTATACTTAATTATATCTATAGATTCCTTTATGGTGTTCATCACCGTGGCATTTCAGTGCTTGCATCTATACCATTTTCTGTAAAATAAGTACTTTCTCTTAGCACATATCAGTTGATAGCATAGCTTCACTGGAAGAGAGATGACAGAAAAAGCCCTGGTAAAATAAAAGGATTCATTTTAAACAGCTCAGACTATAAGAGGTTAGTAGCATGAAGGATTTGTCTAGATATACATTTTTTAACAGTACATAAAAAAATCAAAGTCTAACCTGTAATGTGTAGGGCAAAACATGCCCATCATACAACGTTAATATCACCATCTGTAGTCCATCTTACTCTCTTGTACTTTTTGCACAGCAGCATGAATAGGTCATTAAAGAGACTTGCTTTCTTCTTTCATTTGCTCTTGATTGTGACTGAAATGCCCAATATTTCTATTACCATTTTTATAGTAAGGACTATCCTTTTCTGTAGATTCCCAAGGGTTCAAATCCTTGTATATCCACTGAATGTGCATAAGAGAACTTTTATCTGTCTTTTAGAATATTTTTTTGTGCATGGCAAGGTTTCAGTAGCAGGGGAGCTACAGAGGTGGATTCTGTGAGAAGCTGCGAGAAGCTTCCTCTATGTCTGATAGAGCCCACATCAGCTGGCTCCAAGATGGACCTGCCACTGGCCAAGGCAATATTGGTAGCACCTCTGGGATAGCATATTTAAGAAGGAGGAAAAAAACTCCAGTCTTGTGCAATAGAAATTGCAGCCAGAGAGAGGAGTGAGCATATGTGAAACAACTCTGCAGACACCAAGGTCAGGGAAGAAGGAGAGGGATGAGGTGCTTCACGTGCAGAGATTCCCCTGTAGCCTGTAGATGTTAACAATGGAGCAGAGATCCACCTGCAGGGTGGGGAGGATTCCACACTGGAGCAGGTAGATGCCTAAAGGATGCTGGGACCCTGTGGGAAGCCAGTGCTGGAGAAGGCCTCTGGCAGGATTTGTGAAGAGAGAAGCCCATGCTGGGGCAGGTTTGCTGGAAAGACTTATGAACCCATGAAGGACCCCAGCTGGAGAAGTCTCTTCCTGAAGGACTGAACCCTGTGGGTAGGGTTCATGTTGGAGCGGTTCATGAAGAACTGCAGCCTGTGGGAAGAACTCATATTGTGGAAGTTAATGAAGAACTGTGTCCCGTGGGAGGGACCCCATGCTGGAGCAGGGGAAGAGTGTGAGGAGTCCTCCCCCTGAGGAGGAAAGAGTGGCAAGGACAATGTGTAATGAACTGACCACAACCCCCATTCCCTGTCCACCTGCACAGCAGGAAGGGGAGGAGGTAGAGAATTTGGGAGTAAAGTTAAGCCTGCAAAAAAGGGAGGGCTGTGGGGGATGTGGTTCAAGATTAGGTTTTATTTCTCATTATCCTGCTCCAATTTGATACTAAATTGAACTAACTTCCCCAAGTTGAGTCTGTTTTGCCCATTGTCATGGTTTAACCTGAGCTAGCAATATAACCATGATAGCTGCTTGCTCACTCCACCTGCTTCCCACCTGAGAACAGGGGAGAAAATCAAAAGGGGAGTGAATTGGTGAGTATTTTTCTCTGTCCTTATCTTGACCCATGAACCTTCCATTATATTTTCTCTCCCACATCCAGCTGAAGAGGGGGAGTCATAAAGCATCTTTGGTGAGCACCTGGTGTCCAGCTATGGTTAATCCACCACAGTCCTTTTCTTCTACAGCTTCATTTCACTCAGTTGCCCCTTTTGACACTGAGGTAAACATAGCTGCTGTTCAGACACTTTTCAACCAGGAGGGATCTCAGTTCCTCTCTACAGAGTTGACGGCCATGTACTGAATATTTTTATATGAGCTGAATTCTTTGTCAGAATGGATTTACAGATGTTAAACATTATTTCCTCAGAGCCTATACAAATTCCAGACTTTCCAGCTCTATCATAAACTCTGTCCTGGTGCTGCCTGGCAGCTAGGAATCAAGACAGATAAAGAGTCCTCAGTCTGGGGAAGCACAAGCTAAAGTTTATCCAGAGTCCTTGTCAGTTATGCCCAACACAGCTTTGGGCACTCTTTAAAATGAGTTTCGCTCTATTAGATCAATGAATTTCAATGAATTGACTTCGGATCTCAAATGTTCTTGATTTTTAGAGTATTTTTAGAGTATTTAGAAAAGAAGTATGGATTACAGCATTCCTATTTGAATCTTCTGGCATTCAAACATGACATTTAGGATGAGCAGCTTGGCAGCTTGGATGTAAATCAAAGTAACCAAAGGGAGTCCCTTAGTTTTCTGAATGCAGATGTTCACCAGGCTTGTGTTTTTAAAATAATTTCTATGGTCAGTGGTACCAAAAGGAGAAGCAGCATTGATATTATTATTGTAACATACTTCTAAACCTTCTTCAGAATGTTTGCACTTACAGGTAGATAAAATTGGTATGAGTTGTTATGAGTGGTTAAAAATATTAAACTACTTACGTGCTTTAATGAGGATCTTTAAGCCTTGTGTTATCATCCCACATGTATCCAGAAAGAAGTCACTGAGTTTGCCATTCTCAGCAATTTCTTGTTTAGTTCTGGACTCTCTTTCTCTTTTCTGCTCCAGAATGTCTATATTAGCTTTATAGTTAACAAACGTGATGGGTAATATGCAGAGTTGTACAAACCTACTAAAACACTGACCCTTTTTAGAACCACTGAAAATAAACTGGACTCCTTATTTTCTGCCAGCCCTGTCTGAATGAGTGGGAAGAATTCAAAACAATGCAAAAATGACACAGAAGCAGCAGAGTCAGAGATATATCATAAAAAACCTCAGATAAGGCCCTTGCTCATAAATTACCCATCAGCTGGGAAAGTCTTATTAACCGAAAGACAGGCTTTGCACTGTTCAGTAAGGCTGGGAGAGATGAATTCCAGGCATTCCCTGAATTCTGAAGCCAGTACACTTATTTGTCCGTAATTAAGGAAAGAAATGTGAAAATGTACATTCAGAAATTCTACTTTCATGCTAATTGTCTGTTTCTTTCTACAGCATAGACTTGTTTAATATTCTCAGAGATGCCATAAATCTTTGCTAAAGTTTAAGGCTGCCTGCTGAGAATTAGTCAAAGCAAGCATTTAATAAGAATACCTGCTAATCATTCAAACATAATTTGAACATTAAAGCATGTTGTGGGTCAAGGCTGGAGAATAAAATTTAAAGAATAGCAACAAATATAAATTATAAGTTCAGCTGAGTCAACAGTCTGAGAACCTACAGAATTCAAACTCCTAGGGATCTTTTTTTTTCACTGTTCACAAAGAAACTCTGCTTGTCTTCTGTTACTTTGGGGAATAACTCTATACAGAGAGCTGATTACAAGAACAATAAATAGTGGATGTATATGTAAGGTGAGTTGGAAGCCCTGCAATCATATTAAAATGCACTTTTCCAGTTTCCCATATTTATTAGATAAAATATAAAGATCACCTTACTGAGCTTGCAGCATTTAAGTCTTCCAAATTACAACAGACATTTTATGCATCCCTGAGAAACCTTGGGCTGAAGGGAGACAACACCACGTCCACATGCTCTATTACACTCCAAAAAAATAGTTCTTCTGTTGTACACATACATTTTCCATTCTTGTGCAAACTCATAGGCTCACAAAGCACTTAAAATTTCTTTTGTGACTAATTGTGATAAGAGTGCTGTTACTTCTTTGTATGTCCTCAATATCGCAGAGGCAGCTATCAACAAGAAAAGCTGTAGAGGCTCTGAATCTTCTTTGTGGACAATACCCAGCTACAGTATATTTGGGAATTGCACAATATTGGTATTGGCTAGCGGACCTTTTTAATGATATGGGATAGAGCCATGCTGATGATCTATGGAAGGAAAATTATTTTGTTTTATTTGATATATTTGTCTTTCTCCTGTCCTTTTGCTGTAGTACACTTCATTTGCTCTGACTTTTGATCATTGTACTGAAGGCTGAAATTTCCCAAAGAGTATTGTGATATATTGTGACATATATGGTACGTGTCAGGGTAAGATGATTCTGGACTAAGTATCTTACTCGCACCACATGCTTCTGTGTCTTTTGATGTCTTCCAGTCTCACAGTTAGTTAATTTTCAGTTTTGCTTTCTTTCTAGCAAAACATGTTTTAGACTCTCAACTTATGCATTATGAGAAAAATGGTAAGCCAAGGAGACTGACTACATGTAAAGAAAACACAGAAAATGACATTAGTATATAGGAATCACAAATGTTATAGTTGTGTGTGCTGGAAAAGCTGTATTAGGAACCCCACTCAAAACGCAAACTTTAAAGATTTTTTAATTACAACAGCTCCTCTTAGCAAGTCTAAATCAATGCTAGTGAAAGCAGTGATTATTTTGGGCTGTACATGGTTATACATACATTTTTATAAATGTGGCGTTTCACATTAGTATGCATAGAATCTCAATATTTAGGTGCTGGACGTGGCTTAATTCTGTATAGAAAGCCTTGTGCTATTTTTTGATCCCGTCAGGGTTCAAGTGGGGTGTCTGCCCCAAATTTTAATAATTCACTGTTATAGAAAGCTTTAAAACTAAATCGGAAAGCTGTCTTTCGTTTTCTTTTACACTCTTCTAACTTTCTAATTTGTCAGTTTCTCAGGGTCTGCAGGTCTTCACATTGGATTTAATCCAGACGTTGCTGATACTTAGGTAACAGGGAAATTCCACAGAAGGCAACTGTTTTGCTTTTTTGGGCAATACATCATATTACATTGTTTCACATTCTTGTAGACAATCCATTTGAGCTGTATGAGTTTTTTCTTCCTAATAAGACAAGTATTCTATCTGATATTGACGTAGGATTATTGTTCTAATTAATGCCAGAAAAGACAGGTCTGCTTATCTATATTTTTTGTAAACAGCCTTTTCTCACCCTCTTCATGAAAAATAGATTCTAGGTTCAGACCCAAATGACCACTTTCACTTGTTCATCAATAACACAAAACCCACTTGATTTAGCAGTATTGCTTAACACTTAAGAAGACAGAATGGTTTTGAAACATTGTTTCAAAAGTGTTTGTGTACATGGCAATTATCATAATTTAGTCTTGTTCTGCTGTATTGCTCTAAGTTAAACAACGGATTGAAGATTTTCAGGTTATCTGCAGAAGCACTAAGGATAGCTCTATTCTTGTGTAACTTAAAAGATGTGGGCACAGCTAATTTTACTATTATTGAAAAAAAATAATAGACAGGAGATCTATCTTTTCACTCAGTTTCAGGGAAGGCTCTTCGGATTATAATAATTAATGGCAGAATGTTGGTAATTTGCCAAGAAGACTCACAGTTTAGTAGGGAAAGTCAAAGCACAACTTTAGTATGTAGTGTATGAAACATGCTTTTGTGAAAGCAGCAGAATAGATCGATCATGGTGGTTCATTTTAGTGGTTTTGCAAGAGCCAGCATATTTCTTCTTCGTTTGTCAGAATGTCAAAAAAGACAGATCCTCTTACTAAACACACACTTCTAAAAACATACTATTATAGAAATACTTTTAGTGTTTTTCATCTTTTCTATTATGTTGGACTGCCTGTTAAACACCCATGGGAATAATCCTGTTTTTGATGCCAGAAGATGTAAATAAACTGTGACATTTGCTGTAATACTTCTTCTTCAGAATATCTGCACCCAAGTCTAGTTGATGTGATTCTTTAGGAACTAAAAATGTCATTAATTCAATAAAAGCATCACATTATTATTATTATTATTATTATTATTATTATTATTATTATTATTATTATTATTATTATTACATTTTCTTTTCCTGCTTTTTTATTTTTGTGGGATTTTTGTTTTTTATTTGGTAGTTTGGTTGTTTGGATTTGGATTGGTTTGTTTCTTTTGTTTTTTGGGTTTTTGTTTGTTTTTTGTGTGTTTTGTTTGTTTGTTTGTTTTGGGTTGGGTTTTTTTGGTGCAATACATAGGCTGCACCTACATACAATTCTTTGGTTTACTTTCAATTGCTAGAGCAGAGTTCTTGCCAGAAATGGCTATGACACAGTTATCCGAGTAGAAGTTTCATCAAATTTTTCTTTGCTGTAATCCAGCTGTCCATATTGTACTGCTTTATATGTGGAAACATGGATCAAACATGGAGTCTCATACGGGCTGCCTTGTCTCCCACATAGACATACCACCAGTCCATGGAAGAAAGTGCCCTAGCGTGAGCTTGTGCAGTATTTGGACAACCAATGTGTGGTGGACCCAGTGAAACATTTTCTGGGCCAGTTCTTACTTGCAGCGATAGTTTTTGGACTCCCCAGACTTTTGTGAATTCTAGACTACAAATAAGACTTTTAGCAGACTGTCAGGTGCAACAACAACATAATATGTTCAGGTTGGTTACATGGTAGATTACTAAGGGATGATAGCCTCTAAGACAGAGGTGTCAAACTTGTTTTCACCAGGCGCCACATCAGTCTTGGAGTTGCCTTCAAAGGGTCAAATGTAATTTTATGACTGTATAAATACATTTATATATTTATATATTTCAGTGTTCATGGAAAATATTATAATGCCATTTTATCCTTGGTAGCTGAATCACAATAGTGGGTTTTCCAGTTTCTCAACAGTTTGAGAAATTTGATCTTCATTGAAAACCTTGTGGAAGGTGAAGTACAGCGCTTTAAAATTTTTTCTTTATTTGTGAATGATGAGGAATCTTTATATTACATGTAAAATTCTCATGCAGAACAAAATTAAAGGCTATAAATGACAGGATAATCTTATTTATGGACCAGTTCTTAATTTCTTACACCTGAGAAACTGTCAGAGCTCATTAATAAAATACATAAGTACACCTATGTGGTTTTTTTTTTTATATACTCTTTGAAGCCAAATGAAGTGTAGTCTTCAGGTATAATCTTTAAAAGCAGTTAACCAACTTTGTATGAGTGTATGAATGTGTCAGCATTGACAGTATCAGCAGAGCTGAGCTGCTTTGCTCACTCTGGGGTCAAAGCTTCTTTCAGTCTGGAAGCTACATATGTATGTCAGCTGAGGCCCAAGACTATTATAAAGTATGTTTAAGATTTCTGACCTGGAACCATCTCACAAAATACTTACCTGGATCACAGACAGAAGAGTTCAATACTGTCTGTTGAAACATGTCGTCAGCCTCTCCTGACTACTTAACCCAAAATGGGGAAGGATTCATTGTCCCTTACATTAAGCATCTAAAATGAAATTCAGCTTTTCTATCTAGGCAATAATAAAGGTAGTTTCTCTGGGAGATATTTTTCATTGTAAGGCATACATCTAAGATATAAGATTTCTATCTGTTCTGACCATTGAGGAAATGTAGTTGAGTTGCTTAATAGTAGCTGCCTAAGATTAGAATGGATAAGACTAAAATGGATAAAGGCAGATGAGTTATACTAATGATAACCAAATTGTTCAATGTATATGCAGAGGGAGCAAAGACAATTCTACCAGTGCTGTGTTTTAGAATCCTTCTTTTTAAGCAGACACATCCACAGTGTGTAAAATGTGACATGGGTATAATTCAGTAAATCGTTAAACCATGTCAATCTTTATTAGTCCTCTTCATTACACAGTATATAGCAATAAAAATGGAGAGTAGGGTAGTGATGGTGATGTTGCTGACTATTGCTGTAAGTTGTCCAAATTCAGAGTAATTTCTCCTCAATCTAACAGGTAGACTGAAAGGACTTCCTTTACCACAGTCACAGGAAACAATAAATGAAATTGTATCAACAATTATACCATACAAATGCAGAAGAATTACAGCTTGAATATTTTTATTTCTGCATGTCGCAAATAGACATCTCGCTGGAGATTTCATTGAAGTTGTGATTTTTTAATCTATTTGATGCATTTTTTTCTGCCTACTCTTAAGTAGCTTTAAAGTAAATTTACCACATTCTTAACTGGGTTTCACATGATTACTCAGCAGACTCAACATTTTTAAGTATTTATACTTTCTTACCTCTTTTCAAGGTAGAGTAGCTTTTTGGTGGAAGAAAATTCATAAATTGTATTTCATTTCAGCTTGCTGTCCTATCATCAAAAAGGGGTCAAAGTTGAAGTTGTCATTGAAGACTGTGAGCATAACATCAGATCCAAAGAAAGAAGCATAATCTAATGATGATAGATAACTTTTACATGGTAGAACTGCCTCAAAAATTATTGGGAATAAATGCATATTGGCAACAATATGGACAAAAAGTATTACCGTATTTGTTAAAGTAACTATCAATAATCTATTCGTCCTTCTTTCTTTATCAATAAGAAGCATAGAAACATTCCCATTTCTCAAAGTGTACATTCTCATTCATTCTCATGCTTAAGTACTTCATTAGATCAATGCCAGTGTGTTAAATCTTCTTCAGTGAGAGCAAAAGGCTACAGCTGGAGTAGGAATTGTGCTCCAAATACCTTATAAGTGTTATAAAAACTTGAGGTGATATTTATAGAAGTGCATTCAATACAACTGAAAACAAACAAACAAAAACAACTAGCAAATGAAGGTAGTCAGAATGAAATAATTTTTCACAGATTTCTCAGAATATCTTATAAAGAGCCTCCCAATGCAGCCAGCATGCATTCGGTTTTAAAATGGCCAAAAGGCAGGGTGGAGGTTGCATTACAGTTGGACTGATCATCACCTTTATAAACATTTCATTTTTATTTTCCCAGAAGAAGAAGAAAATGAATAGAGCAAAGATTTATGTCACTGAATGTCATAGCTGATTACCTCTAGAAATGAGAAGAATGCAATTTTTATGACTTTATTTAAAGCTGAGCTATTTTTCATAAACAAATATAGCCAGGCCAGACAACTTTAATTTTTAAGAATGTATGGTACACTCTGGTGTAAATTTGTAAATTATGATACGTTTTAGAATCAGTGTTTTCTTAAATAAAACATTCAGTACAAATCTACTATGCATAATATTTCTGTTGTAATTTGCAATGATATTAAGACAATAATTTTTCTTAGTGAGATGCAGGCACTATGAATCATTTGAAAACACCATTCACTGATAATTTACTTCCAGGGATGACTTATGGTTACTGTACGAAGCCAAAATATATTTATTATGAAATTTCAACAAACTGGCTTCTTTTTCCTGCTGGTGGAATGGAGTTGCATGGAGAATTAGATGTGCCATGAATGTGTAAAAAATCTAATGAAATTCAAGGATCATTGCTGTTAAAAAGATATGTGATAGTTATGTGTCTGGCATTAATTTTTATATTAATTTTTGTAAGACAGATACAAATACTCATATTTGTGTTATACAGACTACGTGTGCATTGCCAATACAGACAATGGTGTCAAAGAGCTATTGATTCCCTGCTAGACACCTACCTCCATGTGCAGCGCACATCCAATAAGAGGCTCTCAAAAACTGATCTATGTGACTGATAAATTATTTCCTTTTGATTTCATTCCTGAACACATGCATTCTTTGTAAGAACTGAGCAGAGGAGTATGTAAGAAAGCAAGCCCATACCCTAACATGTTCATGGCAGAGAAAAAGGATCTAAAAGTATATCCAGATAGCTTATGTCAGTCATTGGGAAAAAGCTCTGCTGAAAGCAGTGTGAATAAGGCTGTCCTTGGGTTCTCAATCTTAGATATTATGTGTCCTGAAACAGTCATGTCAAAGAACAGGAGCATAGCATTTGTACCATTGATTTAGCTATCAAAATATATCTACATTATCACAAAAATATTCACAGTGAAACAGTGAGTGCAGCAGATATATTTTGGGATTAAGCAAAGAGAAGTATGACTGTTTTTATTTTTTTAATAGAAATTCTGACATAATGAAAAAGAACCAACACTGATTTCCCTGTCACACACAGATGCCTCCATTTCCTAGTTTATCTCTCATTAAGAGACTCTTGACTTCCTGTAGTCATTATATTTCCTGTCAGGAAGCAAGGAAGTTCCAGTATCACCTACTACTGTGCAAAAAAAAAAGCCAAAGCAGAAAAGAGAACTAATGTTATCACAAAGTTTAATCTGAAAAAAATCTACACTGCAAATCTGTAAAACTGTACTGAAAATTAATGACAAAGCCCCCACAATGTAAAGCCACAATAGAACTTTGAGGTAGAGCACACTTGAGTTTATCTTAATTATTCTACCTAGCTTTTCAGAAGCCTGTGGGCTCTGGGTACTTCGCACACATTTGCTCTCAGCAGTAAATGTGGGAGCTCGTTCCCCATTTCCAGGCTCCAGCAGCTACCTTGAAGAAAGCAACGTCAAAGTCTGTAATTTTGGAAACTAGAAGCAAGTTGCACACTGCAGTTACCATAATTTTCTTCTTCTCCGTGCACTTCGTTCACCCAGGTTGAAAAGTTCATCCACCCCTGAAGACAGAATCCTGACTTGACCAGAGTTTGGAAACAAATTCATCTGCCCCTTTCCTTTAAAGTGAACACGCCTGAAAAACCTAAAAGGGTTTTCAGTCTCTGCAACAAGTTTATATTTGACCAAAAACCGGGAAAATAACATATCGGATGAAAAAGATTAAAAGATAAGTGCTTATAAAACAGACTACCCCCTTGTCCGTGTATCTTGACAGAATTGCCTGCTATGGATTTTGATCTCAACCATCAATTTTTAGCAATTTGTTAGGTTACAGTCAACTTCACAGTCCCCCCCTTTTGTTTTTTTCTGCCGCCTCTGAGACCTCACTGTGAACACCACAAGAGTCCCAGTCTTCCTTTTCCTTGCTTACAAACTTTTTCCTGTCCTCTTTCTCTCTGTGCTGTCCTGCTTTAGGAAAGTTTCTCCTGTATGGGTTTTTTTTGCCTCTGAAGAAGAGAAAATCTTCTAACCTCTCCCACCAAAACTTTTCAAAAGACTGGCAGCAACTACCACCAATTAAACAAGCATCCCTCTCTTCCTGTTGTCCAGCCCTGTCTTCTTTATGTAGCACCATACAGCTAAACAGTCAGCAAGCAAAGTGGACACCGTTCCTTGCAGCCTGCTTTTCTTCACCTCAGCATCAGATTGTTGCTTCAGTGTACTTTTTTTGGTCTGCTTCATATTAGATAAAATACATCATTTAAACCACTTAACTGAAAAGGATTTTTTGGGGGCAAACTGGTGGGGTTTTTTCCCACATCTCCTACTAATAATCAGGGTCTCAAACCAGGAAAATTTTAATTTTTTTTTCACAAGAACTCACTCACTAGAACATTCAGCTAATAAAAGCAGCCACTCCATAGTGAAATAAAATGTGCTTCAATATTAAATTGCATTCATTTAATATGAGATGACTTGTAGTCTGTCACACATGCCCTCGTTTCACAAATTCCAGTAGATAGAAATAATTTAAACATTCTTATTTCTTACTCACAGACCAGCATTTCATGAAGTGTAATCTATTCAGGCAAAAGGGTAGGCATTGGGTGAGAATAATGGTTGCTTATTTTTAGACATCATCCTATTCTTGCTAGAGTCAGAGAGTTGCAGTCACCTTAATTGGATGTGCTTTTTCTGGTTCCTGATATTCTGAGCAGGTTGGTAGCTTCAGCATTATCTGTCACACCATACTATTGACATGTTATAAGAACAGAACTGATAATTTTGGTAGAGGTTGAGGCAAAGGTGGGTAAAAAGATTCAAAACAAGCTACTAACACCAAAAACCACAAGCGACAGGGGAAAGCTTATCATCCTAAGCATTTTTACACCTTGAGAATAGAGTCAGTTGAAAAATTTTCCTCTAGAGGAATCTTCTCTTCACTAACTCTTGTATTTTCAGGTTATAATAAGCACAGAATCCCTGTCAACCCAAACCCAAGTACTAAGGCATATAAATTCCATATTACAAGTTTATAAGGTGAAAACGACCTAGAGATGAAACCTCTGGAAAAAATAACAGTCTATTAATTCTCTAACTGGGAAGCTGCAGTTTTATCGGGTAATAGTAGTTTCTGAAAGTTCTTTAACAGGTGTGGAGATAAATGTGAAGGATTCTGCCAACCAGGCTATGTGACTATGATATTTTCGTGGTGTAACTTTTTGCATACATATATTTCTAGATGAAATCACAAAGGACTTGTTTGTTTGTTTACTTGTTTCTGTGAAAAAGCACTGATATTTCTTTCAGTCCTATACTAATACACTTGATGCCTTCCTGTAATATTAATCAACCATAGAAAGAATAGAAATCAATATAGCTCTGAAATATAGCCATGCAGTACCAAAATAAGTATGTAAAAAGACAGTATATGCAGTGTATTTCTAAGTGCTTTTGAGGACTGTGCTAGCATTGCAAAGAGCAAAGGTTTTTTCCTCTGTAAGCATCTAAGGTTATGCATTTTATATGGTGTGACTGTAGATGATATATTCCCTTAATGTTACTATTAAAGTCTTAAGAGTAGATTCTGATCACAGATACTCTGGTAAACATCTGGCACAACTCCACAGAGGATCTTTGGAGTTGTTCTAATCTATATGGGTGTCACTTGGTGTCACATTGATGAAAATTTGGTCGTATAGTCCTCCTCTCCACAATTTGTTTATGTTTGCAACTTTGTGGCCAGGAAGAAATTTTATGCTGAGAAGTACTTTTTCCTCAATTCTGAAGTTCTCAGCAAATCTTTGACTTTGTAAGGACATACAGGAATGCTTTGTTTATCTTAGAAAAAAGTAACACTGGAGAAACTCTGAGCATAATGTAGAACTAGAAATGATATTGCAGGTTATTTTCTGATATAATTGCATAATTTAACCAGTTAATTATAGTAGACCATAGTCCTGTTGATAGCCTGTTTGTTTAACCTAATGCAATAAAACAAAGCTGTCTACTGTTGAAATAGGAAAATCTCAGAGTGCCTTCTCAATAATAAAGTAAGAGTGGATAACGAAGGCAAGAACAAAAAGAATATCCGGAGTCTACTTGGAAGTATGAGTTATCTGTTGGGTTTAAGGTTTTATTTATCCAGTTATTTCTTATTTTCTAGGTTTTTTAGTGGAGCTTACACTCCTCTGTGTATTATAGACAGGCTTATATCAGCCACACTAACAATGAAAATTGTAGGTTAGTATTCATAACTCAGGTAGATTCTGCTTGCTTCTTTAGAAGATTGAGAGTAAAACTCTGATGGAGCAATAAACACCTGAAATGGAAGAAGACTCAGAGGAGATGGGTGGAGGAGATGTGCCCATGAAGTTGAGCCCTAACAAGAACAATACAGAAAGTAATCAGAGCTCTTGTAGGAAAAGCTGGATTTAGTTCAATACAAAGGGAACCAGAGAGTGACTTGTAAGGTAAGGTAAGTGGCAGTATCAGTTGACTGGATCAACTAGATATATCAGTAGAGTGGATCTGTGTAAATGGTTTTCCCAGTGTTAATTGAAAAAATGCTGTGCGTGACTTCTGGAACTAGCCAGAAGGGAATGGGTGAGTGTATATGTGGCTCAACCCAGCCCAATGTAAAAACCAAACAACAAATAGATTGAATGGGCTTGAGCTGGCTTCAACCCATGTATTTCTTCTTGGTGGCTGGGGACACTCAGTGTCATAACAGTGCGCATACAGGTACCATTAACAGGATTCACATTTGTATTGTGATCCAACTGTCTATTGCGATTGCTATATTCTGCTAAGTGTACTTGCATTGTGATTTCCTCATATTGATGTATCTTTCTGATGAATCAAAATCCTGTGTAATGTCAAATATCTACAAGTAAATGAACTTGGCATTAAACCCTCTCAACTGGAATATCTGAAAAGAACTTGGTCAAATAGTAGTAGACTCTGACAATCTGTTGACAGAAAAGTGAGAGTTTTCTGATCATTTTAATGTCCTGTCTTATATTCAGACAATTTGACTAGAAAAGTGTCTTGAACAGTAGATTTAATATGATCTTCTCAAGTCACCTACTGTCTACTCAATACAGTTTCTAAACACTGTGTGAACAAGCAGTGTTATGTGTTACATGAAAGGTCAATTCAAAACATCTGTTCAGATTGGGCAAGTAAAGCAGAGGATAACAAGGTGGGGTTTTTTTTGCTAATATCAACTATGCGATCCTGATCTTTGCAAAATAAACCAGAAGACCTCTCTGAACTTACAGCTTTGTCAGAATGCAAATATTTTTGCATGGAAGTGTAATACTTCTTGACACTTTCAGTGTGTTTTCTTATCCTAATATCTGTATCACTTTTTAAACACTAACTAATTAATCCTCTTAACTTTTCAGAGATTAATTTCCGACCTTATATGAAGGAAACTGCACTGCTACAACTCACGTTCACCATATTCTAACCTTCTTAACATCCAGCTTTCTGCTCAAGCTCTTTTTGTGTGCTTTTCTTGTTGCTTCATAAAACCCTACGCAGCAGTCAGCTTTTCATAAAACTAACTGCATGCTTCCCAATGTGGATTAAATAATCAAAGCCGCTTTTGTGCCTGGCAGGTCATGTTGATAATCATAAGACAAAACCAAAGCAAAACAATCGACTCTTTATTTTTCGGCAAATGTCATAGTCTTCATGAAATCTGTTAATGAAACAAGCTTTAGAAACTAACCTGTAATAAAACAGTACATATATCTGTGATGTCACATACTCCATACAAAGGAGATGAAACAAAGCAATTTTTATTTACGTATATTAATCTTTTTTTCTCTATTCTTTTTCAATAAGTGCTTGATTTATATTTAAGCAGTTTATAGCCTGCTACAATGAGATGCAATATTTATGATACAACAGTGTGCATAATGTAACTTTTGACAGCATATTTACTATAATCTATGAGGAAAAGTTATTTATTCATACAGTAACTTAAAAGTAACTACCATTTCTAAAATAAAAGCCAACAATAAATAATATAACTTATGCACATGCCACCAAAATAAAAAATACTGAGTCCCTGTAATTTCAAGAAAGTCAAAATACATCAGCTGTACTACAATTTAGCATAAAATCCCTTGTTTGGAAGCTGAATGATCCCTGCAGATTTCCACTTAAATTTAAACTGTTACCTTCTTCTATTAGGAAGATGCTAAACTGGCAGAGAAAAAAAGGAGAAACTTATAGAAATGTTCGTTCCAGTGATCACAGTTCTGATGGGCTGTGTGGGCTGAAAGACCTGAAAGACCCTTTTAGGAAGCCAAATTATTTTCATTGTTATGTTGCCTTTCATCATCCTTCATTAAGAAAATCACTGTTGCAAGCCATCACATTGCTTAATGTGAGAAACAATAAGCAAAGTTATATGAATCTCAGGAAATGGAAAATTAGCATAACTTTCCTATCTGGAATTATGTAAGTATTTTTACATCTGAAATAAGAGAAATTTTATTAAATTGCTATAATTTTAAAAACAAGAAAGTCTTGCCTAAATTTTTACATGCCTGCTGTGGGGATTTATGATGCAGAGTGAGATTTATCTCTTTAAAAGTAGACATAAATTATGAAGTGAACAATGTCTGAGCCAGATGTTTAAACTTGTCCTTATACTCAATGAAGAAATATGGGTTGTTTTAGCACAAAACTGTTTCCATCTTATCTCTCTTTACAACTACAAGAAAGAAGGTTGTGATGAGGAGGGTGTTGGTCTCTTTTCCCAAGTAACAAGTGATAGCATGAGAGGAAATGGCCTCTTAAGTTGTGCTAGGGGAGGTTTAGATTGGATATAAGGAAAAATTTATTCACTGAAAGGGTTACCAAGCATTGGAACAGGCTGCCCAGGGAAGTGGTTGAGTCACCATGCTTGGAGGTATTTAAAATACGTGTAGATGTTGCACTTAGGGATTTGGTATACTGGTAGACTGGTATACTGGCGGTATTAGGTTAACGGCTGGACTTGATTATCCTAAGGGTCTTTTACAACCTAAATCCTTCTATGATTCTACGTGTCCTCAGATGAATCATTTCCTAAAAGTAACATTATTCTCTCAATCGACTATAAAGCAAGCCCTCAATAGTTAAGTGAGATATAAATGTCCACACCATGAAATTCTAAAATTGAATGAGATGAATTCTCACCCTAATGTACTTGGGAACCATTAGATACCATAGAACCATTAGATATCATGAGATATCATCTCTCTGTCTAAAACTCCATTTACAGTGGTGTTGAAGGTAGCTTTCTCAGGGCAAGAGATGGATCAAAGGCTTCAGAAAACTTGTCCAACTAATTATGCAACAACAAAAAAACCTGCTAAAATTAATGCAGGCTTTTTCTTACAAGGTGTTTGTAAACTTTTTGGTTTGGGCCAGGTGGGACTATTGACATCCATTTCTTAATTCAGCTGATGTTTTTCAGGATTCATATGTTAGTCTGAACCCATAAAATGCTGTTCTCATTCAATTTGTCTTCAGCTGAATATCTATTATTGACATATTTCTATGTGAGAGAGTATTACTGTTTGCTCTACACAGCTGTTTCGCCAGGGCAAAGTGAGTCCCTGGTCACATCACTCATTACTGGGAGACTGTGTGAAGTGCAGAAAGTGTGTCCTCCTTGCTCTATCTGACATGGAAATTCAGGCTGATGCAAAGAACCACAGTCTCAGCATTTGATCCTCGATTACTGCATTGACCTGGCCAAAGCTATAAAAAGTAGAGCACACCAAGTTTAGCTGGAAGGAGCAAGCCTGGGGTTTGTCAGCTCAACTGTAAGGAAGTTCAAAAGTAAGCTTTATGTTTTCTTTGGGCCTGAATCCTCTGCTTTGTGTGAACCCCTCAAATGTTAATAAGGAGTTATACTTTGATGTTTATGTTATTACTACTACTTTCTTCTGTATTTATAAAGGACTCCTTGAAGATATAGGTATCTTTAATTTCCTTTCATTTCTTCTAATGGGTGTTTATTTCCTTCATATTTTTTTTACACTTTTTGGCTTATCCAAACGTTTTTTCATCCCGTCCAGTTGCCTGGCGTGCATATCTTTCTTCCAGTAAGGTTAGTTTTGTAGCAAATTTGTTTGCCCAGTGGTGTGATAGACAGGAAGGTCCCCTTATGCACAGAAACCTACCATTTTAACACCAAACTAGCAAAACTATACTGCAACAAAAAATACCTCATCTAGAAAAATACTGCAACTTTACCACAGGCAAGCATCTCTAATACATGAATTTATTTGATGGAAGAGTGTGGGGTGCACTTGGATTGTGATGGAACTTTGGAGCTTAGTAGCCTTCATTCATCATGCTTCATGTATCAGTAATGTCAGATTTTATCATGTAATCCAGTCTCAACCTGGTCAGTTCTTGCATAAGATTCCTCCAAAGAAAATGTAAGGTTGTAAGGTGACTGGCAGTGTTGATTTATCTAGATATTTTGTGCTTCATCAATGGTAGTGTTCAAAGATAGGTTGGATGGGGCTATCAACAACCTTATCTAGTGAAAGATGTCCCTGCTCATGGCAGAAGTGTTTGAACTAGTCGATATTTGAAGGTGCCTTCCAACCCAAACCATTCTATGGTTCTGTGATTCTTCACTCTAGATTTACTTCAATTTCATTTTAAATTTCCTCTTTTTTAAGAGATTCTTCATTTGTACAAACACAGTCTAGGGCAACAATGAAAGAGTAAGCCCAAGAGATACTTTTCGCTCTCCTTTTTCTTTCCTTGCATTATTCTTTTCAAACATGGAGGCTTTGACCGACTTTCCGTTTTTTCTGAGTGTGTTGAATTGTGTATGTGCCAGAGTTTCCCTGAAGCATAGCAACAATCCAACCTTAATTTGTAACTGTTTTCTCAAGGGTAGATGCATTAGATTAAATAGATTGTTATAGGTAGAAAAAACAACCCCTGTAACTTTCCTTTTCATATGCTGAGTCTCCTCTTTCTTGACAGCAGTATGTCTTCCTAACTTATATGTTTTCAAACCATCTTACATACATATTGCTGGTTTGTTTCCCTTAATGTTAAATTGTCCTTTGCCCCATGTGCCAATATTTGCCCAGCGCAGGTTCTAACTCAGAAGGAATGCTTTCAAACATGCTCTTGAACATGCAGCAAACTCTCCGACTGGGTTTCGGGCTGTAAGTCAGAATGCTAATATATATGTGTACCTATGCCTTAATGAGAGTTAAAATGGTGGTTTCACTAGGTTAACTAGTGATTCACCTAGTTCATGTGTCCAGAGTATTTTAGTAACTCTTGCCTCCGTTTTTTCTTTTTTAATGGAAAAAGTAGTCAGATTAGATAAAGTACTCTTTCTTTCTTTAAACTGTTTTTGGAGAGAAAATGTTAACATTTAACATTTTTTTAAACTACTTTGTACATAACATAGCAGAGTATATGTTCCTTTTGCCATATAGTTTCAATTAAGACTAGTTTACTTCTCAGTATGTTTTCCGAAAACATGCACAACATTCATCATATTCGTCAACATTTTACCGTAAGAATGTAAGAAATACAAACATCACATTGCTTCTTATTTCTTTATTTTAAGGTGAGTTTTATAGAAACTCGTCAACACATCTTACACAAAGTATACTGCTAACAATCATCCATAAAAGTATTAAATGCATATGTTAGCACTGACTGTTCATATGTTATTAACTGAATTTCTGCTCCATAATGGTTAGTGAACTAAGCATAAGATGAAGAAGCAAGACAATCTTAAAAAAAAGAAATACAGAAGCAAAAAAAAACCAGCATAAATTTGTGACATCAAATTCTCATCCAGCCATGAAATATCCACATAAAAATGTTATTTCTGTGTGGAAATTATATTATAATTCTAGAAAAAATGAATTAATCTAATTCGTTTAACTCATAGTACTTAGGCATTTTCCTCACTTTCCATGTTTTGCCTCATTCAATTCCCTCCACTTTCCTGTTTTCCAAGATATATTTACCATCCTATTTATTTTGGATTTTTTTTTACAAGATTTTTGATCAAGCCTGTATGTTTGCCCTGAAAATGTTTTCCCCCCGCTTTTCTTATCCTGTTTCTGTGTTCTTTGTTGTTATGGGTTCTATACGAGGTTGTGATTTACCTGCCTTTGCTGATGAACTCCTACATTGTCTTTTGAAAGGAAAACTTGAAAATCATAAGCTCAAAGACCAATGTATCAGTGTATGTAAGTGTCACCAGTGATGACGACTTGCAATGAGCATTAGTGAGTTATTAATTGCAAACCGTCTCCAGATCACTTATGCATTGTTCAATTATTTACCTCGTGAGGGCTTGTCCTGCATCAATCTTCATGGCTTTATGGTTTGGAGTGTGCAACAAAAAGCCCTCCTTTTCTGAATCCAGTAAAATAAATTATTTCAAATTTTTTCCTTGAAGATTGAGGTAGTTTATTTTCCTGTTTTCAGTGAAAAATAGAGGAGTGCCTACTATCTAAGACAGCATCTTGGGGCAATGTGTTTCGATCATAGATTTAGTACCTAGAATCTGTAAAAGTTCCATCTCATGCATTTAAATTCTTGGCACATCTATCCCCATGCGAGCAACACAGAACAAATCTGTGGTTACCACTGCGTATCCCTGCAAACGACAGTTTTCTTCTCATAAGATGCTAGCAGCCAAGTTGCACTTACTCTCACACAAAACTTCACAGCTCCTTACATTAACTAAAATGTTTTTATCCACAAGAGGGATAATTTTGTATTCTACGTGTGTTGTTGAACATATTCTCCTGATCACATTAATCCTGGGATGCCTTAATTGTTTCAAGAAGTCTCCTCTGAACATAACAAATCTGCAAAAGCCAATGAACTCTAAATTATCTTTTTCCTTCCGAATCAATGACAATGCCAAAACAAAACAAATAATCAAATAAACAAATCCCAGTCTTTGCTGTACATACAAATTGTACTTTATGTGAAAGAATATTTTGCGGTGTATGTTAAATGTGGGGGGATAGTTAACATCAGGATTGAATACTACCTGTATATTGAACATTTATAAACCACCAGGCATTTCAGTGAAACAGCTGTATTTTTTCTCCAGCCCTTTGACATGTTTTTCCTTGTTTTCCAGAGAAATTGAAAGGTTTTTGCTTTCACTGCCTTTTCTTGACAGAGATGCCATAAGGTATCTATACATCTCAAAGGCTAACACAAAATCAATCTGTGTGATTACGCAATTTAACTGCATTTGCAGTGCTAATTTATCTTCTAGCATCTATAAATTACTTTATTATAAAAAATTCAAAGGCTTAGCTGAAAGCCAAATTAGACCTGGTAGCAACACAAAAAGATTGTCAACAAGGGAAATCTCTAAAAGCACCAGCAGACAACAAAACGTCAAGTGATATGTAGAAAAACATAAATGTGATATAAATTCATTAAGTGCTGACTGTTGTTGTTTTATTTGAGATTTGAGTAAAAGTATATTGCTGAAAGGGTTTGCCAGGTTTGCCCACAGGGATCCAATTTGCCATTTTCTTTTAACCAGTACTATTTGGGTACTTTATACTTATACTTGTGTTTATCAATGAATTACAGTTTCATGATTAAAGTGTGAGGGGCAGGGGATCACAGGAACTTTGATAAATAAAGACAAAAATTGTCCTGCCATCAGGTGAAGCTGATAGCTGAAAGTCTTTCCTCCAGTTATTAAATGACAGGCACGGAATTAAATCTTAAACATTTATGCATGATGAAAAAGCAACTTATGAATTCAAGGTTAAACATTTATCTAAAAGAGCAGTTTGGAAAAAAATAGAAAATTACAAGGAAACTAATAACCTTTAAACACCAAAGGCATATTTCATATCCATTAGGAGGTCAGTGTGCTAATGTAGCACAAAACTGCACTGACATGATTTCTGGTGTCACATCTGATACTGAAGGAAACCCTCTTCTCACTGACAAAAAAAAAAAAAAGTCTTTATCCTACTGAGGGGTAAAGATTTCAGAAACCTCTCTCTTTTATCTTTACAAGTACTACTTGAGTTCTACTTTTTTTTTTTCGGTTCTGGAAGAATTTCACATAAGACTTGACATTCTTATTCATATGAAAGGTTGGCAAAGACAAATATATTTAATATTTGAATATCAAACAGATAGCAAATGTAAGGACTTGACACAATAAAAACACACAGAAGGAGCCTAACACTCCCACATTTTCTTTTTGCCACATTCTCCACCCCAAACACCATAAAGAAGGTATTTGTGAACAGAGCTTCAGATTGGAAACTTCCTTCTGCAGACAGTATGTTAATCATTATGAAGGCAGGTGTAGCACTAATGTTTGCTATTCGGTCTCATACTGCTGCAAGATTTTGACTGAAAATCCAAAAAAAGGCTGACACATTTCTTACAAGATTGTATTATTTTGGGGTGAATTCATAGTGAATTTTGTCTTCAATAAGCACATATGATATTTGGTAACAGAAATGTTGGGGAAAGAAAAACAAAAAAATAATATCTCAGAATAAGAATTGTTTCATCAGAAGGAAGAAGAAAATCAGCCATATATAAAGCTACTGCAATCTTAAAGTAATATAACTGTCATGATTTTGCCTTAGTAAACAAAACCTCATCTTTTGTTATATGTTTATACCCTGCTTTTTAAGACTCCCAACTAGACATATATGTTGATGAGTGAAAAAAAATATTTTGTTTAGATTACACTTACAAAAAACAGCGTGTCCTTGATGATACCTTTTCACTCTTAGCTGTAAATGCACTACTGAAATATGACTGATCCGACTCCATCTCTTCAGAAATCCTGTACTGCTTAACCGAGTGACTCTATTTCCAAAAACTAATTGAAGTAACTGACTGCCTCCATAGCCTGTAGAGCCAAGAGAGACTGATTTACAGCTGGGGCTACTTTATCACATCTTTTCTCTGGCTCATATTCTTTAATTAACAAGCAGCTAAATCCTGTCTGAACTCAGGTAAAGTAAACCTGAGAATCAAGATTTTGGAGACAGATTCCTGTTCTGGCCACTCACATGAGAAATAAAAGATTTATTAACCAGCCTGTCACCAAAACTTTGGCAGCTAAGAGCACAGTTATTCTGTGGATGGCTTCAGTCAGTGATTGTAGATCCTTAAAGTCTGTCTATCAATTGGCATGTCCCTCCTGTGTATGCACTAGATGACAGGATTTACACAACTCAGTCGATACTTTTGGTGCTAGTCTGCATAACAAGCTTCATAAATGCATAAGGCTATTTCATAGATCATTAATTTTTACTGATGTAATGTACAAATGTAAAAAAAAGCAGATTCATTTGTATGAACAATATACTCAACAAACTTAAAAAAAGGAAAATAATAATAATAATAAAATGATATGATGGAAAGAATACTAGAGGAAATAACTGGAAATGAACCTGTAAGAGCAGACTGTGCTCTAACATGCCCGATGTTGTAATAATTTCATCTTAGTTATAGTAAATGATAGATTCACCTGAAGTAAACCCAGACCACAAAAAATCCCAGAGATGCAGCCCTGCCCAACAGCACATCCTGAAGTAATGAATATTCTCTCTTGTTACTGAAAAGATATGATCCATTAGATGGAAGTGGATGCTTTAAGCACTGAGAGAGAAGAAAAAGCTAAAAGAAAAAAAAGGTGGAGAGAAATATCAACCAGAAGCAGTAGAGAAAAGTATCAAGCAGAGTATAAAGACAGAGAGAGATACATACCAATATAAGAAGTATTATATAATATTGAGGGAAGAGCAGCTATAGAAAACTAGTTATTATGGGAGTCCAGGGAAAGAAATAAAACTGGAAAAAAGAAATACTGTGTTGTCGCTGAGGATACACAGAGACAGTGAGGGAAGAAAAAAACAAAAATCAAACAAGGTGGGGGAAGGAAGAAGGAAAAGATAACAGAGAAAAAGCTTTTAGTTTGGTGGATTCTTTTTTTTTTTTCCCTTTTTTTCCCCCGAGAAACTTCACATCCATGTGCAAGGACGTGATGGAATATTTGTTACTTAGGGGATTTAGAGGTGAACCATAAATATAAACCGTAACAGAAAAACTGTATGCCAGACATTTTAAATAACCAGGGCAACTAGGGAATTCAGAGTGTCTGTATTTTTGAAACGGATCTTTTTTTTTGCAAATCTTGAAGTATAGCTTATATATATATCTTCTGTTTCTCTTTTTATCGACTATCCTGTGCGCTTTTCTCTGGAAGTGTCATACATTCACCTTGGCAGATATAAGTCCCCATGCCATTTCGCTCTCCATCAAAGAAAATATTCAGCAGGGCAAGAATCTTTTGACAGAAGGACTTGCCTAGGAGTAGAGATCTGTTCACACATCCTTTACTGCTCTACAGTCCACAGTCAGAAAAGTAAAGGGTTGTAAAACCATTGCAAAAACAGGATATTAAAAGATTTTTTTCCTTTCCCCAGATGCAATTCTGTTATGTGGCTTTTGGTCCAGTATTTCGTCTTGTCAGTTCTCCCTTGTTTTATCTTCCTCTTCTCCTTCTTTCCTCAGAACAAGCTTTCCTTCACATCCTACTTCTTTATTGTTTTGAGGGTTTTGTTGTTGTTTTTCTTGGTTTGTTAATTTGTTGGTTTTGTTGTCTGCACCATGCTTATACTTCATAGTCCAAATGTGAAAAAAAGTAAAAACATGATGTGGAACAAATTCTGTGTAACAATACTCCCAGTTAGATCAGTTATGGAAAGTGAATATAAAACCAGAGGATATAAGCAGAACTATTTAAGTTAGTGGCCCACTATTAGCATTAGTATTGTCATAAATCTCAACCATGTCCAGATAACAGGATCAAGCAGGACCCTTCTGTGTTGAAATGAATTCCAATGATATTTTCTGAGATTCCTTTTATTGGTCTCCTTTCACATTGGAGCCTTTATCTTCTTGAGATAGGTACAATTTATTTTAGCTTTACCAAAATACTAGTCTGTAACAACTACAGTTATGTTATTAAGGGGAGCAAATCAGGGACCTCTGTCTAGCTCTGAGAACAAGTGTCACAGCACAGCTTACATCCAGATGGCTAAATCTCTTACCTTTCAAAATAGGGTGCTTTCAGACTGCCTTTTGGGATTGACTTGGTCAAAGCTGTTCCCTGGACTACGCCCAGGAACCGTCTGTCCAAACACCAGCTGCCCCTGGTGACAACCATGTTAACAAGGTAATTGTAGCAATTGCTGTGTGGCATTGCCTGTCCCCATACCCCTGTGCAGATTAATTTACTAGTGCAGACATTGCTAATAAAGCTTTTAAGTGCAACTGTAATGCAAACAACAAAATGAAACTAGCAGATTTCCCAATGTTATGTTAATCTCTTTGGGTGTATTTGAACATACTTTTAAAATCCAATGAATGCTAAATAAATAAATAAATAAATAAATAAATAAATAAATAAAGTATATTCATTTTCCCATTCTGGAGAATGATAACCCTGATAGACTGAGATCTTATGTTCTTTTAATTTATCATAGGTTAAAAGTGTTCAGAAAAGACCTACAGATGGTAACATCAGCTTGCACACCCTCTGTGAGACAGATAGACAGATACAGGTCTCCATAAACAAGTTACAGCAATAAAAATTGGAACCTGGGATAGATTGTATATGAAAAATGCACACTTAAAGTAACTGCAGTGTCTCGTAGGTCTGTCTTTAACTCAGGGCTTTTTGCTTCCGCAGTCCAAAATAGGTCAGTGAAGCAGACCTTGACACATTACTGGATCTGAGCAATTACTGAAAAGCAGTATTGGACCTCAAGGGTAATTTTTCATGTATTTTTTGCATAGACTCCTTGATATTCTGTTTTACTTCATTGACACTGTGCTGTCTTTCCTCTTACTTCTTTGTTTGCTTCTTATATAGGTGTGAAGAGGAATGAATACCTGCAGAAGGGTGTTTTTTAGTGATCTCAACATTTTAACAGAGGGCTAAAGCATTGTGGTATGCTCTTTTTAAAAAAAATCCTAAACTGTTTGGACCCATTCCTTGAAATTATTAACAATGGCAGAAGGATTTCATCTATGCAAAAACACGGAAAAAAATGGAAACTGCACTGTCATTGCTTGTCTTCTTGCTAACTTGTTCAGATATTAGCTCTATTTATTGGACTTCTTTTATTAAGGTAGTCCAGCGAAAAAATTCTTATAGATTTAAATTTATAAACTTATGTAAGGAAAGAGGACAAAAAGACCCTCTAATTCTGACACAGCTCTCTGGTTCTCAAAATTATGAAGATATTAGAGTCAAGAGCCTAGTTTTAAGTTTATGTAACATTGATTTTCAGTTAAAGATTAATTTCAATAGGGGGATGGTGGGCCTATTAAGTTGCCTTCTTTAGAAACAAATGTTACAGTCAAAGTCAGTTCAAAATGCCCAAAGCCACTTTTGGGTAGAAAACTAGGAAATATCAGGATTTTCTTTCTTGTAAACACAAATGTGAATTTTAGACTCAGACAAAAGCATAAGCCTGAATCAAGATAATGAAATTCACTGAATCACAGAATGTTAGGGATTAGAAGGGACCTCAAAAGATCATCTAGTCCAATCCCCCTGCTGGAGCAGGAACACCCAGATGAGGTTACATAGGAATGTGTCCAGACGGGTTTTGAATGTCTCCAGAGGAGGAGACTCCACAACCCCCCTGGGCAGCCTGTTCCAGTGTTCTGTTACCCTCACTGTGAAGAGGTTTCTTCTCATATTTAAGTGGAACCTCCTATGTTCCAGTTTGCACCCATTGCCCCTTGTCTTACCAGTTCAGTGTCAATTAAACTTGGTTTTCACCTTCTCCAATATCTGTGGTTTTGTGTGTAAGTCCTTAAACTAGAGATTGCTTTGGTTTTTGTTTTTGGTTTTTGGGGTTTTTTTTTAGCTAACTGTTAAAAAGTCTTTGTCTCTCAGCCAACTAGTTCGAAAATAACAAAAGCATTGAAGATAGACCTGTTCAGACAACAGGAAATCAAGTTTTTTGCTATGCAGGTTCTTTAAGTTTTTCTTTGCCATCGTCTGTGTGACAGGTGATTGTTAAGGAGGAAAACATCATTATTCCACTCAGATAAAAAAAATTACATGTTTTTAAAATCAAAGATAATCCATTGTTCCTATACTGCCAGTTTTTTCTGGTATTGGACTTTATACTCTTTTTTTTTTTTTTTTTAGTACAGATTTTACTCAGTAACTTACAGTCTTCACTGCTGTAAACTCACCAGGTCACTTAGAAATTCAGTTTTGTCCTCCTGAGTTTGCTCTTTTTCATCCTGAAAGATACCTGCAAATTTCTACTGAATAAATGCTTGCAGAATCCTTGAGCAGTAACTCAGCATGTGGAAAAGGTCAGGAAATAGGAGGGTTATTTTGTTTATTTTCAGCCATGTGTCCAAAAACATTCCAGGACATGAAGACAATTTAAATGTGTTCTGGGCTAAGACCCGGTTAAGACTCTCTATCTGAAGACTCTGTCATCAAAGCCAACATACAGAAACCACTCAGAGGCTAGCTAGCTAGCACTGCTGCATCTGACAAACATTTTTCATTAAGAAGAGCATTCTAAAACCTAAAAGGGGGATATAAATCATATTAGAAAACCAGGAAAAACATTAAGAAAAATTGATTCTGTTCTAGTTATCTGAGACACTCATATTATTTCATTTTCAAAATATGTATTTATATTTTGGGCTGCTTCAGCTTACCCTATTGCCTATACTTCAGGAATGAGAGAAAGCTGGGACTTTCACTGAAAGATGTGGGACTGCCTGCCTGCTGCCTCCTTCAGATGGTGTCAGCCCAATTAAGGGAAGGGTTTCTCTCATAATGGTGTTTGGTCCTGCTGCTGCTTTCTCACACAGGCCTCTGAGGGCATCACTTTAAGTTGGAAAAGAGAATAACACAGCATGGAAATGTGGGTTGTGCTATGAGGTGCAGAGGGTTTCACAGCAGCTAGGAATTTCATTGCCTAAATTGAGTTGTGCTGTGGCTTTATGGAATATTGCTTCAGACTATTAAAGTTCTTGTATTAGAATTGGAAATGGCCCCTGTATATCCTCATCTGGATTTAGAAAAAGGATACATCCAAAGGAGAAATAAAACTCTGGCATGACCAATATGCAGAGCCTAGACATTCTAAAGCTTTTACCATTTGCCTTGGTTAAAGGTAATATATCATACTTTGTAGGTTGGTTAAAGTCTTCAGAAAAAAAGACTTCAAAATGGAAAATAAAGAATATTCAGAATAATTGAAAATACTTCAGGGAATTATCAGGACAGCAGATCTTTGATTCTAGAAAAAACATTTGATGCCATAAAACCAAAATTTGAATGTTAAGATTTTTTCCCACTAAAGTTAAAACTCTGTAGTGGGGAGGACAGACAGATAATCCAGAAAACAACCTAGAAATTTCACTAATAGCAAAACTGCATTGGATTGACTCTTCACAGGTCATACCCACCAATTTCAATTACATAATTTGTTTATCTATTTTTTAAATAGTTATATTTATAAAGATAAACAAGGAATTTTCATTTAAGACATCCTATGAAGACTATCAGTTTCATCTGAAAAGGTTTAGAGCCAAAATCTAGGACAAATTTTGGGAGATTTATTTAATAATAAATATTATCATTGCTGAATTTTGAAATCAAAGCAAATATGCATTTGTGTGAATATTCCTCCATTTTTTGTCTGCTGAAATAACAGACTAAATGACCAAAACCAAAAAGTTTTACCATGGACCTGCTCTCAACTGATTTAATTTAAATCCAGAATACCATCTGAGAGTCAAGCTAGTTCAAGTTCTCCTGTGTGTACTTGTCAGGAAGAGCACATGTACTTCTACATGATCTTCTATCACAGCTTAGCTGACATTTAGTTCAGCCATTGCATGTCTAAACCTTGATTTATTCCTAATGGTGGGACTAAAATTTTAACCTGGCAGTGAAATGCACTTGGCTTCACTGTGTTAATTATGGCTGCTGCTGGTACTGTAAGACTTATGCACTATTTGTCATTAAAAATTATTTTAGTATTATAAAACAATGCAACAGATAATTGTAATTAGTGCAAAATCCCATGGGCACGTTTTTTACAGGGGGAAGGGAGAAACATACTCCACATATTTCCAGAGAGTAAACACATATTTCCAGAGAGTAAAGCAAATATTCAACAACACCAGCAAGGGAAGATCATGCTTTATGTGTATTTCTGTGTTTACCCAGGCTCATTTGTTCTGTTCTATATCAGTTCTGTGGTGGATTTCTGGTGTAAAATGATTTGTAGATATTTGTGCAAATACCACTGTCCCAATCTGATCCTTGAAGATAATGCCGAAATGGTACAATAGCTCTTATCAAATATCACTGGGAGAGAGCAAACTTCAAGATCCCAAGACTGAACTGATTATAAATATTTTATAAGACAGACGTCTAATGGATGGATCAGATTTACTGTGAACAAGAGGCCTTTTTTTTTTTTTTTTTTTTTCTCTACAGCACAATGTAAGTAATGAAGAATCAGTGTAAGACCATTTGGTTTTGAAAATTTCCCTGACCAGACACATTGTACATAAAACAAGATTTTCTAGGATAAGTCCTTGTTGTCTTAACTATTTAAAGACGCTGAAAAAGATGCATTTTTATGCATTTTGAAAGAACACTTGTATCTTATCTATTTATAAAGCACCTATCCTATATCTGGGGCTTTAACTATAGCAAAGGGAAACACACACAGACACACACACGCAGACACACACACACACACACACGCGTGCACACACGACTATTTGAAGCCGGTAAGATTTTTTTCTTCTCTCTCTTTTCCTCTGAAAAAAAATACTGTTGGTGATGTTAAACAAAATTAATGTTTCCTAAAAGAAGGAAATATAGCATTAGAAATTGTACCTTGCTTATATGGTTTATACAGCTCTTCAGTTCATTAGCAAGTGTTTACAAGTCCAGAAATTACACATTAACTCCTATTTCTCAGTTTTCTCATTTACGGTATAAAAATACGTGGACATAATAAGTCTATTGCCAGATAAACGGTGTATTATTAATTTTGCTGGATAACTAATAAAGATATTTCACCATTTTTTACATTTAAATATCAAGTTTAGATTTAAGTGGTGCAAATATGAGATCTACTAAAATTACACTAAACAGCAACTATTTATAATAGCATTTGTTCTCTGAGCAGTGGGGAAGAGATAGCTGGTATTGGCATATGTTTTAACAGATGCATTAAATATCGTTGTTTGTCCGGCATATGATACTGTAGCAGATAAACTGAATAATCGCTAGGAGCAACTAAAGTGATTTTGCTTCGAGAATGGTTGCACTTGTACTGCACTGAACAATTTGTAGTGTTCTGCCTTGCAGACTGCACTGTGGTTTGTGCAGATCTTTGTTTTCTATCTGAAAGAAATTTCTGCACTAACAGTTTGTCCGTAGGCAAACGTCAGATAGATCACATTAAAAAACCAAACAAACAACATTATTATTTGAGAAAACCAGGCAAAACCTTTGGGGTTATTCCCTTTTCTTGACTCAACATATACCCCTTGAGAATTGCTAGTTTTCTGAGGACCTTCCTGTGAGATTTTGAGGTTTTCTTGCATCTTATTTCTTCCATTCTGAAATAAAGGTCTCAAAAATATAACTCTAAATAAAAGAATAAACAGTTCACTTCAGAGGAACTTGCTTTTCCTTTTTGACATGCAAATAATGTTACTTCTAGAACAAAGATAATCAAGATAGGAAAAGATAAAACATTCTATGTCCAATGCAGCGTGTGAGTGTGCCATAAATGTTATTTCATATCATACAGTATGAGATACATTCTTAGAATTATGAAGTGGAATAAAAAAGTTTGTCTTGCAAAAGAGAATGCATTTAAAAATTATTTTTAAACATTTTGGTTAATGAAAGAAAACCCTAGAACTTAACTTTGGGTATCTGTTTCACTTTGCATGCTTAGTTGAACAGAAGGTGCTATTTTCACTGCTACTGAGAGAGAGGATGACATTGAAATTCTTCAGCGACGTTTTTTTGTTAAACTTCATTAAAGTGGATGAAATGGGATCAATTTTAGAAGAGTGATGGGGCAGTAATGAAGAGAGGCCCTGTGCTATTGAGAGCAGCACACATCTGATGTTTTTATTCTGAGACCTGTTCCAGGGGAACATCCTTACTCTTTAGTTGCTGTTCTCTGTGTAATTATCACCTTCAATGCTAAGGACAGACTGCACATCATTTAATCACTCCATCGGCAGAGTCCTTGCCAGTGACATCCAAAAGTAGACAAGAAGGTGTTACTGAAAGAGAAAAGGACACAGGAGGATTTTCTAACATTGTAAACTAGAGAATCAAAGCTTTTTTATTTGCTCTAAGATAACATATGATAAAGAACCATAATAGAGAAGGCAGCTAGTGTCACTCAACTTTTTCATGTAAGGTTTTTTAAAATCCAGATTGCATTCAACATTGATTCTTTTCAATTTGTCAGATAAGATTACAAAACTTTAGATTCTATTAAGCCATTAGATAATGTCTGTTCTTCTGTTATTTATGGTCAGCAAGAGACAGTGCTATACTCCGGCTAATGATGTGAATCAAGTGGTGAAAACCAGAGTGATTCGGTGTTCGTGCTTCTGATCATGGTTAGTCATAAAACATCTATTGGCCTTTTCTTTTCTGCTTAATTATGTTGTGTTTGGATAGGAAAATTTCATAATACTATTTCCTAGGGTGTCTTGAACTTCAAGCCTTTCAGGAAGTCATTTCTGTTCTGTATGAGTATACTTATTATTCCAAAAGTAATGTCAGGTTGAATTGTTAAACCACAGTATGCAACACTGTATATATATATATATTTTTTTTTTAATCTATACTTAAAGTAAATTATTCTTGACAATCTAATTTCTTATATGTTATCACCACTAATACAAATAAGATAGTTTGTCATGTTCCTGTTCTTGTCCTAGTAAAATTTTTTAAAAAAGAAAAATTAACTTTATGCTATCCAATTCTGTTTCACAATTTCTGTAAGTTTCTAGAAACAGGCAAACCCAATAAACACAAAGTATTTCACAGGAAGAATTCACAGTCACAAGGAGGAAATCAGGCCTATTGGCCTAGCTTGGTTTAGAGTCTAATAGGTTTCCAAAAGCTCATGGAACTGTGTAGTTAGTGCAGGTAAAATGAGTTTACAATCCTCTTTTTTATTTTTTTCATCACAATATACTGCCTATTAAGGATGAGCTTTTACAAAGTGACAGTTAGGATCACTTTCAGAAACAACTGAGCATCTGGTATCTGAAATTAGATCTTTTAATGGTGCAAAATTGATCCAACATACTTCATAAAAGCTTTTCCAGGGGCCAGAATTTTACCCTTCATATGTGGTGATTTTGAGAACCAATTTACTTTGACTTGGAACTTGTATTCAACTTGGATGAATGATGTACTAGTAAAATTATTTTCAGAATCTTAGAAGCATTAAACACATACATTTTGAAAAGTACAAAGAGTACTAATGCAATTATTAGTTTATTAGTGCAAAGAAAAAGACGGGAGAAGGGAAGAAACCAATTCTATTCCTTTTCCTGAGAATCTGTTCACCCCAGAAAAGGAAGTTTCAGTCTGGTCTGTGGAGAGTACTGGAAAGGACAAATACATTGTGATGTTTTCCAGCCATGTTGCTTTCTCTATCTTCTGTCTTAAATATGTGGCTACTGTTCTCCTAATGTGAAAAAATCCTATTGTAATTTAAGTGCAGTAATATTTCAGAAGATAAAAACATGAAGAGATGTGTTAATATTTCATAAATTTCTATTCCCCTCATTTTATTCAAAGAAGGAAATAAGAATACCTAGTAAGCTTGGAAAGATACAATGATTATGGAACAGCATGACTGTAGTAGACACATTGAAATTAAAGGTCACTACCAAAAGAACAGTCATCTTGAATTCTGTCAAACATGGCAGCAAATATGTGTCAGAGTGCCTAGAAAGACTTTTGGGGCTAAATCAGATTCAGATGATTGGATCAGTTGTTTTTTTACTTAAGATACATAATGCATATGCATTAGGGAAGTGGGGTGGCTGATATTTTTGCAAAATAATGTGTGTAATTCTTCTACTGAATATCATACTGGTAAGCAAATAAAATCTGTTTTCATATATTTTTACTACATACTTATTTTTCAAATGCATTTCCTTCATTGAAATCTGCCTGAAATATCTTAATTCATGTTTTATTGGACCTTCCCTTTCATTGTCACAGCTGTTAGGACAGTATCCAATCAGCATTCAATTTGTGACTTTAAATCCTGACCATCCTGGGGTTTTTTGTTCTCTTGTTTGTTTCAGAAAAAGTATTGAATTAGATCAATTTAAGTTGGGATAGGACGACATGACCAGAAGGGATCAAATCCTTTCCCGTAACATCACAGCCAGCTGTTCACACCAGAAAAAATAAAAGAATATTTTAATCACACACCATAAATCTTTCAGAATCCCATAGCACATTCATACCCTATGAGAACATACCAATATGTGGCTAGGTAGCCACAGACAAAGTATGCAATAGGAAGAGAACAGGATAGATTGAGGCCACTGCCAGTGTTCAGTTTTCCTAGAGTGAAAACTGAGATTATCAGAGTAAATGCCAGACTACAGAGAATGGGTGAACAACTTCCACCAATTCTATCCAGAAGGAAGAAGGCCAGGAAAGAATCGATCACAGTTAAATGAAACCTATAGTCCTGAAAGTGAAATGTTAAAAGGAAAGTCACATGTTCATGAAGAAATTCTACTTTTGATAGGTAACTTATCAGGACTTAAAATTGTTTTGGAAAAATGTTTTCAACTCCAATTAAAATCTCTTACAATGAGAATCAAGAGGAGATGCAGAATATAACTTGATGTCACAATGGGAAACTTGATGAGAACAAGCACTTATCACTTATAAAAGACTATCAAAGACAAAATTTTTCATGCCATTAAGTTTTTTTCAATTCCTTTCCCCAAACTACACCAAGAAAAGTGGTGGTTTATTGAATAAACATCCAGAAACTTTTTATAATAATAAAAAATATTATTGTTATTGCTAATAGCAATTATTATTACTAATAATTTCATTTATTTATTTAGTAATACCTTAGGAGTTATTGGTGTCTTGCAGATACATAGAATGATAGAATTTCTGTCCTGAAGAGTTTCTGGACTTCAATTAACACTTTTTACCACCTCTAAAACTCAATGGGCAAGTAGAAAAAGAGGTTTAAGTGCTATGTCTTCTTAACATAACTGCATTAAAGTTACTTGCTGTAAATGCCACCAACTGGTGTTCGCAGTAGTCCTCTCAGACACATTTCAAATCAGGGTAACTTTTTCAAATTCAACATTATGGAGCATCTATTAAAGTACAAATTTCTGTGTTACATCACTTGCATCAGCAATATTTTTGCTAATGCTACATACATACTGCCCATCCACTCAGGAGTGTTAGGAGGTTTATAGAATCATAGAATCATTTAGGTTGGAAAAGACCCTTAAGATCATAGAGCCCAACTATAAACCTAACCCTGCCAAGTCCACCAGGCTCTTGCACAAGTGCATTTAAAATTGCAGAAAAAGAAATTTGATTCAAATACTTGGTCAAAAAACAGATGATAAAAAAATAATTTAATCCTTGCACTGTGGTTGAACAAGTTTCAGAGATAGGAGTTTGTCAATGACATAACAGCAGAAATTCTATGAGATATGGACATTAGACGATTTGTTATAATTATTGCCAAAAGTAATGCTCTAGGTGAGGATGAGACTGACCTAAGTCCTCTCACTTCGGTTTTCTGTCCTCTTTAGGTCTTACTGTTAAGGAGTGCTGTCTTGGCTGCAGATTAAGAATGCTGAATGAAACAGCTTCATGCGAAAACCTGAGTTCTTCAAGAAGAGGAAATGTTTTTTAAACCACAGTTAACTTCAAGGTTCAAGGTTAGTAGAAACAGTTGCTGGTTATTACTGTTGTAAAGTTGCAACTAGAAACTTTAAACCTTTGGGAAGCATTTAAAAAATGATTTATTACAAGCAACTTCTCTCTCTCTGCTGTATCACTATGACATAATGGCCTTTCCCTCTGATTATCCTCCTCTTTAGGCATGAGTTGTCTGGACGTGTGAGGAGGAAGGGGTGACATTAATGGTTTTTATTAAGGTATCCAGTGAGGCAGCACAGAAGAGGAAATGATTTTGTTTTAACTGAATGCACTGGTAACGGTGCACCCAAATGCCCAAAATTAGCTTTATTTTTCAAAATTTTTAGAGGAGCAGAATGCAGGATCCATAGCATACATATTAACAGCACCAATTATCCATGCAACTGCTGCTCTCCTTGAGCTCTGTATATTTCAGGAGACAGACTTTCTTTCTTCATGCTTTGTGCTCTGAGTGTGAAATCCAATAAAATAAACCAGAGAAGTATTGCTGATATCATGGGCTTTTTTATTACTTCCCATTGGGTTCACCAGGCTAATTAATTCCTGTGACATAACCATATATATTCTGCAAGTAATTCCTGCAAACATTTGGGCAGAAGAAGGTTTTAGGGTTTTTGTGGTTCTTCGTTTATATTTTCCCAGCTTTTTCCTCTCAATTCTCTTCACAAGAAGCAATAATTCCTGCTCAAACATCTTTGTACACTTACTTCCTTTCCCCACAGCTGCTGGTTATCTGAGTTGCATTGACAATAACTTTTTAGCGTGCTGCTGAATGTTTTTTCTTCTCTCAGCCAGAAGTGCAAGCACATGTTATTTCATCTTTTATTTTTTTTTAACATGTCCATAGAGAATAAGTAATGGAGAATTAAAAAAAAAAAATCACGATGGAGGAAATGCATGCCCAAGGATGTTTCAGATTGGAGGGATTTAGTTGTGTCCTCGAAAGGATTTTAAACTAGGGATTAAATGGCACAATGCTGGATTGTATTTGCACTCATCTTCAATGGTCATAGCCAGCATGATAACGGACAATCTGATGTGCAGCATGTTTTGAACATGAGAAGACTTATAAGTGTTCCAACTAACTAAAGAAGCCTATGTAGAATAAGAATTTGTTCTCTTTTGAGCTCAAATTTGGGATGGCCATGAAGAAAAAGTCTTTGATCACTGGTCTGCCAGGCCTTCATTGACCATAACAGTTAAGAAAACCCAGTTGAGATACTATCAGTTTTGTTATCAGTAATACCTGGGCAGCAAAGACTGAAGAAATAATTTGGTATTTTTGTTCAATGTTCAAAACATATACTTTATGTTTCTCTGGATTTTCTCAGTTTGGGTCCATGACTAGCTTTTAAATCTTCGAAGAGATTATGTGAAATATTTTGATCTGTGTACATTTCTGAAAGCAGACATTACATGTTCATCTTCTCAATCTCAAAAGCTATAACTTTATGTATTTATTATCTGAATATAACTAGTTAACCAGTTTCTTATGAGAACATTTAACTGCACTATGCAACAGTGGATATGTATCTAAATTGTCAAGCATGTATCTTAATTGATATGAAATTACTATAAATTAAAAATGATGTTAATTTTAGAGCAATCAATCCTTATTTAAGACATTTAATTTAATATGTCATCAAAAATTGTTTGCTAAGAAAATATTGGGAGTTACTATCATATTCTCATTATTATCCTGAGGCAGTGAGAGTTAGTTAAAATTTCGTTATAGGAATACTAAATATCAAAGAATTTTTACGTGATGTTCCACAATGCAATACATACTCTAGTCTATTCACTTAAATATTTGCTTTTAAAAAACAATCATTGTATCAAGAAGCTAAAGAAATCTGGGGAACTCCTTTCAAGCTGTTTTTCCAGTGTATGGAAAGAATCTCTTCCTTATTTCCATTTTAACTGGAGGAAAATAAAATCTGTCAGGAAATTTTCATGCACCATTACTTAGTTTCAGTTTTAAACAAATAGGGATGTTTGATACATTTAAACACTTGCAATTAAGAGATATTGTTTTGGTTTCTAACTGCCACTCATTTTTATAAACACTTCAATAACATTCACAATCTAATATTCCTTTTATCATCATTACCCACAGTGAAATGGTGTTATATTAAATATATTTGGCCTTTATATTAAGAATGTGGCTTGATGGACCTAATCGATTATGCACTTCTGTTCCCTCAGCTTTGTTTAGAAAGTCTTCTATCATAGAGCAATATTTTGCTTGATGAATGCTTCCAAGCAGTTCTTTCAACAAAGACACTTTTTTTTTTAACTAGCTCACTTAAGTGCAAATAAAAATCCCCCTCTGATAAATGAGTTTCAATTATAAGAATACGACTGTGATTATAACTAAGTAAAAAATAATCGTAACCATTAGTTTATTTACAATCTCTCTCATCTGTTCATAGCAGGTAATAGTTGGCTCAAGTTTCTCTGCTTGCAAAATTTTAACAGTAGTAATAGCTCCAAACATAATGTTTTCTCTGTAGCAGCAAACATGTGCTTCTACTCTCTGGCTCTAAAAATTTGCATAATTTCTCTAAATTGAGTTTGGTCAGACAGTTGCAATAGGAAGAAGGCCTGTGGTTCAATTCTCATATTTAGGAGTAAGTTAGAAACCTGGTGACTTGAATCTTCTGACCACTCAAAGTCATGAGGCAGGAGAACGTGTGCAGATATCTCTGACCAGGTTACTGTGGGAGAGTACCCAGATTCTCTGAGGTTGAAGAGAACTTAAAGTCCTAGTCTTGCTCCTAGGCTGTAATAAAAAGTTGCATACCCTCACCACTGCTTCATTGGTTAAAATTTGACAACTTTTCAGTTTTCTCAGAGAAAAAGTTTATACATAATTTATGAATGGATTCTAGAACTTAGGTTCTGCCACTTTTACATAGCGAAGCCACTTTTAGAGCCCAGAGTCACAGGTTTATACTCTGGAGAAAAGTACTATTGCAGAAGCATATTTCCATTTGAAATTTTGGAATAATTCTTGTCCAAAATTTCATGTGGTTTGTCCTGTTTTGTTGCTTTCCCTCCTCACAAACACACAATGAAACCCATCCATTTAACTCCTAGCACTAGGTTCTGCCATAGAGAGCAAAAGACCAAACTGGGCAAATGAAAAGCACAAAGCCTGGACTTTTAAAGCCTCCCTTCTCCCAGGCCCAGACAAAAAGTGAGGAAAAAAAATCTTCAAAGTCAACATTTTTAGATTCAAGTTTATATATGTGTGTATATCTATTCACATATATATATATGACTACAAAAACATACCTCAAAACTTACCCTTTCGCTTTCATAGATTCACTATGTTTACATTTAATTTAGCATTTGAAAGTTCCCAGCATTGTACTTCTTACTTGCACACTTCTTTCCCTTTGTAAAGTGTAGTGAATCCGTTCATGGCATTTAAGATAGATGAAACCACTCTGAAAGATGTTCATATTACCTGGCCTGGTGAGGGTCTGATTACTTTGCTATTGGACATCAATACATTTCTTTCAACTTTGCTGACATCTCGTTAATCCTGAGTAAATTCATGCCAGGTCCTTGCAAGAATTGTAATTGATGCCAGTGGCATCCATGCAGGCTCTTAAATTGTTCATCAATAAAGTAACATGTAAATTCTGTCCTTGAGGAGCAACGAATCTACTTTATTTGGACCCTAAGAAAGATCCCAATGTCTATTTTTGAAATCTCCAGTTACTAGGCTACTAGAAACTACACTTAATAGTGAGGAAGAAAGCATAGAAAAAAAGGAAGAGGTGGAAAGCTGAATAATGAGAGCCAAATATGAGCACAATACTGCACTGTAACATAGCTATAACATGATTCTCTGATCTGGAACTAACTACAAGGAACAAATTTCTTAAACTTTGTCTTTAAGAGAGTGTAAGAAGGGAAGGGAAGGGAAGGGAAGGGAAGGGAAGGGAAGGGAAGGGAAGGGAAGGGAAGGGAAGGGAAGGGAAGGGAAGGGAAGGGAAGGGAAGAACTCCATTCTGCTACCATTTACTGTTGCATTGCTGTCTACATTACTCATTTATGTTTACTTATCTCCTCATATCACATACTTATATATGCTCTGTTTAATTCTTGATTATACCTTAAAATTCTGTAATACAAAAATAAAACTTCGGAATTCAGATATTAGGTTATTTTTCAGATTTTCTGTTTTAGAAAAATGTGTGTCTTTTAAGACTGTATGGAGATAGTAAAACTAACAATTCCAATTATAATTTGTAAGACACAATTGTCAATAATATACAATATACCTGATTTAGAGAAGAATGGATGCATTGTATTTTGAGAAATCATTATGTAAATGTAATTTATTATCTGCATTTTTTTTCCTAAAAAAAAGGAAAATCTATGCAATAATATTAGTTATTATATTCTAGGAGTAAGGCAACTGCTACTAAAGCAAAGTAGATAAAAACTTATATCATTTGGATATTTTGGAAACTAACCTGTTGCCAAATAATTTAATTACTGTCTAAGAAAATATTGATTAGATTGATGTATGTACCATAAATATGAACAGTTAATATCAATGATTTTGCCATATTGAAATGTAGGACGTGAGTTTTTTTGTGGTGGTCTTTGGTTGGTTGGTTGGTTGTGTATTTCTTTTTTTAATTATTACAGAATTTACAAAGTGCTGTTTACAAACTGCTGTTCTAGTGAGCTGGACAGTTATGATTTTAAAGACTTCACATCAACATCTCTTTTGTATTCAATTTTTCTGCTGAGACACTCAAGAGTTATCCCGCATAATGTATCTTACATTTCACACCAAAAGCATACATGGGATTCTTTTTTAAAGTGCTGTGCTTTACCTGTCTTGGAGGAAATGCACAAGCAATGTGACCAGATAAATTTTTCTTTCACTTTTCTTATTGTTAAGTCCTCATCAGAGAGAAATATCAGTCTGAAGGTTAGCATCACAAATGATAATGCTCTTAGTCCTTACATAAAAAAAAAAAAAAAAGAGTTACATCAAGTGCTAACTCTTTGGAATTGATGGGCAAAACTTCTGCTGATTTCACTCCAGTGACCAGCAACCCAGTGGCACAAGCCATCTTTCTGTGCACGTGCATATATATACGTGTAGGTGTATGTATAATTACAGTATTGTACTACTAATTTCTGACGAGCTGCAATTCACAATTCAATCATCGAAGTGCTTGATGTAATTTGATGGGGCTTTCCCATAGTAAGTGAGGACATTAAATTAATCTATATTTCCAGGGTCCAAATTTAACAAGTATATGAACTCTTCCATTAATCTGCCTGTAATATTCAACAGCAACATTCAGAGCTGATTAAATTAGATTATTGTGTTTATCCCTCTTAGTTTATATATGATGAATTAAAACCAATATATTTTACAGGGGGGGATGTATGGATAAAAAGAAAGAAAAAGAACCAGCCTTCAAAAGAAAAGAATACCCCTAAAATCACCTTTGGGGTAAAAAGAAACAAACAAAACCAAACAAACAAACAAAAAACCTCAAATCGATGGAAGACATATAACTAAGTGAAACACAGTGGGTTACAAGTGCTGTTACTAGTTGTTGCTGATTTTTTATTCTGGGTTATAGAAGTGTTCTCTCTCGTTACCCAAGCTCAATACTTGTACAAATGAAAAGAAGAAGAACCTTTGATTTTTATCTTAAACTAAGATCTCTATTTTGCTTCCATCAATATCATGGTCTTGGACTCTGAATAAACTGGGTTCTCCTATTCACAGGAAAACAATCATTAGGGTTTTTAGAAACCTGTGGGATTAAATAATTCACATATCATCTAAAAGGACTGAAAATGTCTCCCCCTCATAAATGGCAAACATTCGTACAGTTACTGCTGTCCATATCTTCATAGTCTCTTCAAACAAAGACAAAGAAGCACAACTCAGGGAATCAGTGCAGGTGAGGTAGTGACCAGCAAGGCAGCCACCTTGCTGGAAAGGACCTGGGGATTACAGTGACTGCAGGTTGATTTTGTATTTAACAATACATTCCAATGGCAAACAAGCAAAACATCACACTGAGCTACAATAGAAGCAGCATGACTGGTTGACTGGTAGATCCAGCAAAGTTATAATCTCACTGGTCTCAGGGCTAGTCAGACTGAACCTCAGATATTGAGTCCAGTTTTGCATATCCCAGAGATCTGTGGAGAAAGCAGAGAGAAAGCTACCATGGTGGTTGGGGCGCATGACCTGTGAGGGTCGGTTGAGGTAGCTGGGTTTGATCAGTCTGGTAACACTGTGTCTAAGACATGATTTGATAGCAGCCTTAAGCTTATCTGAAGGTTATTCTGAACTGAGACAGCCAGACTTTTAGTTGTGCTAGACAATACAACAAGGGGCAAGAGCCACATTGCATTTTGGGAAGTTTAGATTGGGCAGTAAGAAAATATTCTTCACTAGGAAGTTAGTGCAGGCTGTAACCAGAACAGGTTTCTTGGAAAGTCTGTGGATCTCCATTCTTGGAGGCTTTAACATTTAGCTAGACAAAGCCATAGCTGGCTGGTCTAGAATTGGAGACAGTCCTGCGCTGATCAGGAGTGCAGACTAGTCTCCAGGGGTGCTTTCAAACCAATATTCCTACAATCTTACTATGCAGGAAATATCTTCAGTGCCCCAGGAATCCTCAAGTCTGATTTAGCCTCATTTTTTGATCCCTTTACCACAGTCAAAGAAAACTCAATGAAAGAATCTCCTCCACCTAATAAATTCCACTGGCAAAGACATTGGCTCTCTATATGTGTAGCTACTACTTTATTGAACATCTTCCTTTTTTTACTGCCTTATTTCAAATGTCTAGCCCTCTTAGTTATTCAGTTACCTGGCAGACTGCCTGTTGCTGGTGACACAAACAGATTAGAGGTAACGATGACTCTGAATCAGGTGTTGATGCTTTTATTGAGTAAAAACTCCAAAGAGAATGTAATTCTAAAGATAATGTCCTTCATCTCACAGATCACATCGTTTCTGGTGTTTTTTCTCTTCACTGTACAAACCTGACAAATTGCTCATGTGAGGTTCCCACAATTTTTTACTTCAGTATAAATTTTATATATTAAATTCTGGCATAACGATCTGTATCACAATATACCAGCTAAGAATTGTTCAATGGCCTAGAATTGCATATCCCACTCTTCTGGATCCTTATCCCCAGAAAAAAGTGAAAACATTGTTTGACATGTATATAACACCAGCAAGATTAAAAGAGATTAATGACTTTATTTCCACAAACTCTTGGATAGCCTGCTGAGAAAAAAAAAAAAATTCTCATCCATATGTGGTGGCATTACATTGTGTTGCTCAATTTTGGCTCATGATCAATAGAATAATTTTTAGACATAACTGGAGTAATGCTTCCATGTACTCCAGATGCTTTTCTACTTAGATTATTCCTGAAAACACCACTAATGGGTTTTTACAAAGATTTATGCAGCCATATAATCCTTTCTAGGAAGAACATTATTGTCAGTGCAAAAATGCAGCTCACCTCCAGCTAAGGCTGGAAAATTACAAAGACCTTCATATAGTCTTACATTTGGAAAACGCTCTAAGTGTACACATTTAAAACTACGTTGGTCTCTTCTATATAAGTTAACAGAAATCTCTGCTAAATTCTAATGGACAATGTAAATGCTGACTTCTGCTTATACCAAATAGTAGCCTGCCACAGAAATAGTCTGTCAGAAATTTTGCTGTTGCTGGTGGAACAAAGAAATATTCATTGGGAAAAAGACTAAGATCTGGTATTGAGAGTGTCCTTTAACATGGAAGAACTTAATTGAGCTGTTGTTTCCATCATACGTCATATAAAAGAATAAATTGTGTAAGTATAGATATTACTAGATTTCAACTTCATTTTAAATGTTGCAATGCATTGGTCAGGCAGGCCAATGCAGTAATATTTTACATTGTACTAATGCATTAATATTTTAAACCCATCACATTCATTAATTGAAATATTAAATTACCAAGAATCAATAGGAAAATCAAGTCTATACATTATACTTAGATTATTAAGGAAAAATAGACTATTTAGAGATATCCTTTATTGTTTCCACTTTGTAAAGTGATGGTTAGGCAATTACACCATTGACTCGCATCCTATATTTTATATATAACATAAAGGTAAGTTTGAAAAGAATATTATTAATCTTGCAAATCTAATACCAGAAGCTCTGGAAGTACAGGAATAAGGCTGACAGAATTAAGACTGTTTTTATTTCTCATATTACAATATTCCTTGTTATATTCCTATATATCTTGCAGCTGATTGAATGAGCTAACTAGGACAGCGTTCAGATAATGAATGGCCAGTCAATGTATTATTTTTCTCTTGCTGTGTAGAGTTCTGTGTCTTATTTATTGCATACCATATAAATCCTTTCCTCAAGACAAAACCATTAATTTCCTCATAGCCATAGGGCTTTCATCACTGTACTATCTGAATTCTTGACAGACAGTTACAAACTTATTTCAGCAATATAGCTGTAAGGAGTTTTTTTCAGTATAAGAATATCCAGTTCCATCTCCTCACATACAAGATCATGTCATTGGCCTCTGCCTGCCCAAACATATTTAGTTAACATTAAGCTGGATGGCAACAGTGGTGTAAAAGCAATTCCACTATTTGATTGAGGAAGATACCTTACCCAGGCATGCCTTTGCAACTGCTCATGAAACCACTGGTAATATGACCTTCATAGCATTTAGCAGGAACTTCAAATTCCACATCAACAGTCCTGTGCTTTGGGATGATTTCCCTCGATGTTAATATATTTACACCATCATGTCTCTACCAATCATTTTGTAAATCTTTCAGTTTGGCAGTGAATTAATGTTACATTTTGCATATTCTGTCTCAGAAGAATTACCTTGGTTGGCATCTGCAACATTATATGAATGAAAAATTAGAGAAACTGAAAACAGCATGAACTGAAAGGTGTCTTGAGTAGGTTTCTAATCTGATGTATCCCTCAGAGCAGATGCTCCTGCTATCTACCTGTCTGTGCTGTTGTATTGCTATGCAGCATATAAGATTAGGCAAGACTCAGTGGGACTAGCACTGAACCTGTTTGATACAGAACTTTAACAAGCAGATGAAACATTTAGGAATTGATTAGGTACCAATTTAAATGTAGGGAACAAAGGCAGTGTAAACTAGACTGTTAAAAGGCAGTGTAATTCTCTGGCCCTTTCTGATTTGGTTGGTATTTTGAGGTCTGTAGAAAGAAACTGTTTTTTCCTGAAGACAGGCTATTAGGTATAACAAACTAAAATGTAATACACTAGCTGAAGGTGTCTGCCAGTTTCACACAAACACAAGGTCTTTACATGTGATATGGTAACTATTTCTTCTCTGTGTCAGAAGAAAATCCTCAGGGATTTTTCTGACAAAATTAATTTATGTATCTAGTATCTAGCATTTCCAGAATCCTTCAGGTTTATAGATTGTAATGAGGATAAAAAATGGTATACTAAATTTGCTGGTTTAAAATGTTGATCTAGTGTGTGAATTATTTATAAATAAATTTGTCCCATTAAAAATGTAAAACCAAGGGGCTTTTTTTATTTTCTAGGGGAAAGAAAGCCAGCCAAAACCACTTTATTTGTCTTTTCAAATTTACTTTTGATCCAAATCAAGTAGGAGCAGTTGCAAAATTTCTGGCTAACTTGTCGAAGTCAGTGTATGCTTTTAGGGGCATTTTTAGAATACTGTGGATTCATGCTGCTTTCTGTAAAGATAAGGGACGGGGGAGGGAGTGCAGGGAAAGTCAATATTGCCATCTTGGAAAAACAGAAAAAGTTTTAGTTGCATTATACTGAGTTTTTGACTCATAGAGAGAATAATGACTCTTTTTTTTTTTTTTTTAAGATAGATAGTGCATGATTTTGGATTCCCAAATAGAAAAGTAAATAAGAAATTGGTTAAATTCTATTCTATTCTATTCTATTCTATTCTATTCTATTCTATTCTATTCTATTCTATTCTATTCTATTCTATTCATCTATATCTGTATCTATATCATCTATATCTATATTATGCTACAGTACATATTCTAGTTTGCGATTTCTGGTATGCAGACCAAGATATTTAAAAGCAAGCAAACAAACAAAAAACAATAAAACACATCATCTGACACTGCCACTACACAGAAGATGATACTATGGTACTACAGCCAGCAGTGGCATATCACAGCTGTAAGGGACAAAGCTGACCTGATTTTCACCCTGTTGAAAGATTAACACAAGATTTCATTTGGATCACAAGGACTTTGTATTTGAATGTCAATTTCCCTTTAGACAGCATACTTTTAAATGTCTTTAAATTAATTACCATTGTACGTGTATATACATAGAAAACATACGCTGTATGAAGTTACATTCTTAAAGTATTTTATTTAAATCAAAATACAGAGAAATGATACATGGATGATAATACAGCAAGACAGTGAATTCCAGTGTACTACTATTCAATGTTCAGTCATGTGAGATGTTTGAAGACTCCTTGTTCTGGAGATAAGGCATTACTTCCTCAGAAGTGCTAAAGAAATAACACCAAGAAGCGTTAATAAGTACCTCCTTTGTACTTATTAATAGATATGTGCCTAAAGAGCCAGCAGACAATGTGTTTGACCCAGATTTGACTTGAGTGTCACAAAAGTTTAGGGGTATATTACTGTGTCACATTTCACTTTGAATTGCTTCTTGTTGCCTGTTCTCCTCATTGCCTACATTACATGCACACGAGATTGCTCCTGGGATCTCTCTGGAGTAGTGGAAAGTCTCACTGAGATGAAACCCTCTGAGCAGTCCAGTGACCACCTCATAGGGGCCATGTGTCACCTGCTCCAGCTCCCAAAATCTCCAGCATGGTAGAAGGCATGAGCAGCTCTGCATTCAGCACGTGCTTTAAGCATCATAATTTGTCCAGATGTCTAATATGATGAGACAAGGCAATATCATGATGAGAGAATGAGACACAGTTGTGCTGTAGTCACATGAGAGGTACAGAGCAGAAAATATTATATGTTCAACGTATAGGCAAGTATGTACCAAGTTAGGACTGTGTGCTCGTACTGTGGTGAAGTTTGGACATGAAGTGGCTGATCCACTTTAAAGGAGGGTCAGCTCCCTTAGCCTCCAGCAGAATAGGCAGAAGCCATCCTGCTCTCATGACAGAGGGTACAAAGACCCTTGTGTACTCTAGAGTAAATTGCAAAGACAGTTTAAATGCCTTACTTTCTCTCAGCCCTCATTATAGAGGCACTGCAAAGACAAAAATAATGAACCAAATAAATGCTTCAGTTACATATATAAAGATAAATGGAATGAACTTGAGGATTTTTTTTTTCCCCAGGTAAAATTTTATTTAAACGAGTGTGGTTTTGTCTTTTTGTTTTGATTTTTTTTTCTTTTGAGCGATTCACATTTTCTCATGGGTCGTAGGATATTTGAGCAATTTTCAAATTGTTATGCATCCTACAAACATATTTGAACCTTTCTTAGGTAAATTTTCAGCTGTGAAACTGCGTAACAGCCAGTTTAGGAAGTACATATTCTCTGAAAATCTCTTTGCTCATAACTCCTAATTTATGCTTCTACTATGTGATTTTTACTGTGTTCAGAGTATAGGTCTTTAAGAATTCTTTGTAAGGAAGCAAAAACTCTATTGTTAGTTTCTCCTAACCAGAGCAACCTCAGGTTTCCTTTGCTAACTGCTCAGGTCAAAGGTCACATCTATCTACTAACTAAAAACTTTTTTTTTTTTTCCTCTCTTTCTTTCTTTCTTTCTCTCTCTCTGGAAACTCTTGGAAAGTCCATGTGACAGCTCTGGCAGTGTGAGGTGTCTGATGAATTGCAAAGACAAGTGACACATTGGAAAGTTGCAAACTTGCTCCCTGGTGAAATTGAAAAGCCAAGCTTCAGCTCTGTGAATTCTTGTATTTTCCAGGTTTAGAAAGGTAGAAGCCTTTACTTTGAGCTCTTTTGCTTTCCTATACTAATGTTTTACACTGTTGTCACTTGAAAGAGCATCTCAAAGTAGTTCAAGGCTTAAAATTTAACCTATGTTTAAAACTGTTGCAATCCTGCTGGGAATGGTCACTGTACTCACATCACATTAAGTGACCAGAAAAAAAAAAAAAAAAGTCTAGCAATACAGCACAAAAAAATATTCTGTAAAGAAGTAGATGTTGTTTGTGTGTAATTTCTAAGACTGTGTGAACTTCTTCAATGTCTAGGTGACACAAATTAATGCTGAACACATTTTTTCCCCTTCCACCTTACCCAAGCTGAAAGTAACCTTACCAACTCTGACTCAGATCATCAAACTCCAGGTGAATGTAAAGATCTGATTCATGAAAAAAAGAAAAAAGTCCCAAGTCTGCTTTCTCTATGGTATTTCTGTCTATGGAGTCCTCCATAATCAGCTGAAATACTTGACAGGGCAGAGAGATGACAGAACAGACATTATTTCCCGTCTGGACCTATGGAAAAGGGAGAGACAGCTTGGGTCAACCTTATTTCTTTTTGCAGCGCTGAGGAATAGTCCCTGTTAAAGAATAAAACAATCAAGGAGATTGGGACATCTCCTCCTGGTAAAGTGTGCATTAGTGGAGCAGTTTCAACACATAGCTTGGGAGCCAGATATTGGTGTGAACATGAACAACACCTGCTCCTCCATAAAACATCTTAATCCTTCTCTTTCCATACATAAATATCCCATTATATATGTTTTACAGTCCTGAAATGCTCTTCTCTGTTTCCCACAGGGAGCACTGTCCCACCTCAGCAATTCTTCCTGTCTGTGGAGTGACCCAAAGAGCCTCCCCACTAACTCCTGGTGCTGGGTGACCCCTGTACTCTGAGGATGGACCTCCTCTGAGGCAACCCTGGGGCTAGGGCAGCAGCTTCTTCTGACTGAAGTATTGAAGGTTTGCTGCCCACCATCATGTCTCCCTGATCTTTCATGTTTATGAAGATGAGCCTTTAATCATCTAACCTTACAGGATTCATTTTACATTATCTCCTCTTCATAATTAGAAAGTAAAATGAATGCTAGTAAAATGAGTGCTATAAGTAAATACGATGTTTTGGAGTGGGCTGCATATCATCTAGCTATATATGCAAAGTGTGCATCTAAATCTGAACTAGTCACTCAGATTAGTCATTTCTTGCACAAACACTACAGAGGAATAGGAATTCCCTCCAAATCAAACTCATCTGTAAGACAGCCAACAATCTATCTCTACACTAGTTAACACAGCCCTGTTCTAAAGACATGTATGAATCATGACTCCTCCTATCATTTTGTCTATTTACAAAACCATTTTTTTTCATGTTATTGTTGAAGAGAATGTTTTTTGGTCTGTTTCCCTGAATTTCATGGTTTCCTACTAGCAGGCTACAATGGAGAAGTCACATTCAAAAAACAGAAAAAACTGTCAGGAATGACAGCGATGGCATGTACTGGAGCTTGTCTCTTTTGTGAACTGTCATCCAGAGGTAAATAAATTAGATACCACTAAAAGTGCCGCATTCACCAGTATATCAGTACTGAAAAAGTCTGCTTATTGTAAGAGGATACACCATTCTAAAACAGGAGTGGCACAGTAGAGAATTGGTGCAAGGATGGTTGCTATTTTATGGAAACTAATGGAAACATGACAGTAATAATGTCCTTTAATTTCATTCCTTGCTTTTTGTTTAAGATTGAGGGATATATCAAAAGCTGAGACACAATCCAATTTCTTTTATGACTTATATGATACCTTTTAAAACATATTATCCTGTGAACACAACTATTGATTTTGCTGTTATTTTATATACCAAAACATATTCAGTTTTGCTGTGCTATGGAATAGCATTCTTCTTCCTTCTGCATTGACGTTTAAGAGTGTATGTAGTCTGCATTTGTTAAATATAAAAAGTGAAAGCCAGACACTGTGTAAAAATTCCTGATAGTGGTGGGAGGTTTTTTTTTTTTTTTAATTGAGTCTTGAAATTGCACTGAGTATCCAAACAATGATAAGAACTTACTTTCATTTCATTTAAATTTCTTCAGAGATTTTAAGATTTGACCTTCAAGTTCACTAGAAACCCATCAAATGATTTACTCTGCAGTTCTATTTGAAACAAATTATTCCACTTCATCTCACAAGTAACTTAGGGAAGAGCAGATGGACCAGCTTTGGGATGATTGAAGTGTTAGTGAACTGAAAGGTAATTAGGGAAATACACTGGTTAAACAAGCCTGTGAAAGCCAGAAAGCATCCCATCATAAAAGAAAAGGTCAAATTATTGCCTATCTGATAAATATGTGATATTAGTTAAATGTCTAATATTCCCAGAAGGGAAATTATAATATTCTTTTTCTTTCCTTCTCTTTTGATTTTATGCAGTAATCATTGAAAGGCTGAATAATGAATTCACCTCCAGTTTAAGTTTCATGTAGTACAGCATATATATGACCGAAATATCAAAAGAAATCTCTAGTTTTCTTCAAAGCACGATTTGCTCCTGCATAGCTACTACCATCTGTAGATGAAGAGTGACTGAAGGTCCAGGTATCTATCCTGCAGCACTAATTATGATCCTTACAGGTGCATATGCTGGACTTAAATGTTGATTTCAGTTTTAAAGCTCTTTCTTCAGCTTTGAAAGTTCACTTCCTTCTTTTTGAAAGTTCACTCCAGTGTACTTGGAATGAGCTGCACTAAAACTCCCCGAAAGTTAAGATTCTAATTGAAACTGGCCAGATAGCTGTGGTCTGTAATCAGTGGAAGATCACCACTTACAAAGAGTAATTTTCCCAGCTATTTTGGATGAAGGTGTTTTTGATCGGCTGTTCTCTCCTCGGTCTACCTCCTGCTGACCCTCAGCTGTTTTCTCCTTCTGACAACTCTCAGGTCCCTGGGGCAAATGTGCTCTCTGGGTACACCAGGTCTTCCACCTCCCCAGAAGAACTTCACCATAATGATGAATCTCTATTATATCATACACTGTTCTATTGGTTATCAATCTAGACATACTTTTAATTTGTTAAAATTACTTTATCCATACACGCACAAACATTAGCAATTAGTAGCACAATCTCTTCAGTTCAAAATCTATATATTTAAAGATCATATATGTACATTACTGTTCTGTGCATCTTCCTACTGACAATACTACAGCACAGATGCTTGAATAGACTTTTTCAGACCTTTGATGGGCTTTTTAGTCTATTTTCTGTCAGCTTGTCAATCACACTCTCAGGTTCTTCGTTATGTCATTTGCACATCTACATTAATTAGATTTTGTATTATTCCAGCTTTCATATCACTGCTTTGCACTTATCTCTTCCTGCCAGCTACAGAGGGAGCTGGATGACTGCTTCGAACTAGATACTTAGCTTCTAAGCAACTAAACTTGGAAGAAGATACTTCACACCCCTAATACTTTTGATTCCCAAACTGAGACTCTAAGGAAGGCTTGATTTTTAGAAAAGAGAGAGCCTCCATCTTCTGGATGAGCCCAAGTTAAATTAATCACTCAGAAGTTGAAGTACTCAGAATCACCAAATGTTTTTGACAGCATTGATTAATGAAATACAGATTCAAAGAGATTCTTCATGCATAAAATAGAGAGCACTCTTTCAACCAGTGCTATCTTTAAAACTTACATAAACATTCATCATGCCTGTTCTGAGCTCACATACTCTGCAATTTACTTTGCAATCAGAAAAACTCCCCTCCTCCCAAAGTGCCCGAAACCTTATGAAAACATTGCTAGCTTAGAGGCATATCTGAATGTACATACATGTTATAGAATGTATACTTCAGGGAGAGCAGTGAGTTTTAAACACAAGACTGCTATCTCAGGATATCAGCTGTTACACTTGTTTGTGTTAGAGGATTAATTGTATCCTCCACAAAGGTCAATGTAGCAGGCAAAGATTGCAGAGACTACTTTAGAGATGGCTGTCTCCTGGATAAATTAACTGGTGCTTTATCTTGATTATGGTTTATTCTATATTCCAAAGAAGCTTAAGTAGGTGAATCCCGCAGTCAATAAACACAGATTATTCAGTTTTCATTGAAAACTGATCTTCTCCACAAGGGAAATCTATGGTAGACCTGTTTTTTAAACACAACGAAAATGTTTCACTTCACAGTCAGACAAATGGAACCTAGGTTTGGTACTTCATCAAGTTGGACAACTAATGCAGTGAAATAGCTCATAGTCCTAAAGCATTGATTATGCTTTCCTTTTTTTGAGTAAAATATACATAAATATATAAATCCATCTTGGATTGTGGCTGTATTAATATAGAAACTATTTTTAAATTCTCTTAAAAAAACCCCCCACAAACCAAAACAAAAACAGAAAAAAGCACACAAACAAACAAAAAAAAATAAACAAACAAAAAAGCTCAGCGAGCCAGTTCCCTAAAACAATTCTTTCATTGGCATTCTTGAAGAAAAGATTTCATTATTACTGCAAGGGGTATTTCAAAAGATCAAAGATAAATGTGTATATCAGAAAGGATATTTTGAGAGTATAGAATTCAGAACTTTATGTTAAGAAATCCAACAATAAAAAAATAGTGAGTTTTACTCCAAATCCGTGACATCAGCAAGGCACAGTAATGAATACAGATTGACATCCGAGCATGCCTTCAGAAAAAAAATTATCTATGTCTCTGGAGCAGGAAGCCTAAGTCAAAATTCTTAGAAAACATCGAGGTTACATCTTAGAAAACAGATAGGTTAAGGCAATGACATCAAAATAAGATGAAAACATTCTAGAAATAAACGAAGGCTGAGGAACTTAAACAGACGTACAAGAATACAACATTACTGTAGTGTAGGAAAAACAGTGAAAGATAACAGATATACAGATGGAGAAAACTCATGAAGACCAATCAAAACATTTGAAAAACAAACAAAAACAAACAAACAAACAAAAAAATACAAACCAGAAACAAAACCCAAGCAACGACAACAAAAAAAAACCAAAACCAGAACTATGGAAGATTGGTAGAAACATGGATATTCCTTTAGGGCACAGAAGACTTTATTTTCTAGAGAAAAAATCTGATCCAGTCAGATTAAACACGCTAATTATGTTGCATGAATTAAAGAAAATGAAAAAATATTCAGCAGCAGAATTGGGAAAGAACTGTGGGGAAAAAAAAAGCATGAAGACTAGATGTGTCTTGCATAAAAGATAAGCATAACACCTTATCAAGAGAAACCACATAGCAAAACAATGTTAACTACAAAAAATACCTTAGAACATCAGAATTTTTCTAGCTATTGACTAATCACATTTCCCAGTGTTTTCCAGTTATCTGAGATAACTCAAATGGATGAGGGACTCAGATCAACAGGTGTACTTCTAGCTGTTTGGTTTGGGGGTTTTTGTGTATCTGTGTATTTTTAAAATTCTAAGGTAAAACCTATAAATATTGTAGAAGACATCAGTATTACCTGAACTGACTAGCTGAGTCCAACTATGTTGTCTGTTATTCTTTTGACCCCAGAACTATGGCTGCAATATAGCCATACTTCAATAAAATAAGTGAAAATTATTTTCTATCAGGGTGAAAAATGTTAGTGGGTTTAAGTGACTTCCTGAAACATGGTAACTGAGAGATCCCACAGTTCACATTTTCCCATCCTTAGCAATGTTTTTGATCTTAGAACCATTATGACAAGATGTGGACTCCACCTTCTATTCTATTGATCTCTTTGAATGGATGCCAAATGTGTTCTCTAAGTGTTCTATCAGGCACATACATACTTGAGTGTCATAGTAGACCTGAAGCAAGTGGATATCTAGGTGCATATTTTTCCATACAAAAATTGTCTAGAAATGCATGTCCCTAAATTTAGAAACTTACAAAATCTTTTAGGATGGCACATAGTGTACCTAGGTAGTTCAGCAGTGTTGTGAAGAAGACACCTAAATTATCGCGAAGTCCCATGCTGGTGGTCTGGAGCTCACCCTAAATCTTTCACTGAATCAAGTCAAAAGGGAATGAGGAAGGGCGTTTTCTTGACCTTATTAAATATACTGTTCTATATGAGCAGTTATGGTGTTGCTGAGGATTATGGAGAAATTTGGGGAAAAAGTCTGGCCAAAAGAAGTTAGAATTGATTTTTCTATGGTCTCAAGATGATAGAATGTCAAAGCACAGGTTTTTTGTTGTCGTCGTAGTTTTTGTTTGGTTTGCTTGTTTGTTTTTCCTGAATTATTGACACATTATGGTGGTAAGATCTGACTATATTTGTTTGGATACTAATCTGAAACTTGGAAAGAAATTTCCTAAATGAAACATCCTGGTTCAATAAATTTTCATTTAGATCATTCTTGTACTTGACAAAACTTGTGACACTTGACAGGCTGCAGAGCCTTGACAGCTCAGCAGATCAGTAGAGAACTATTTGCTGTAGAATGAAGCCTAAATATTTTCAGCACTACTTTTCTGAGGTAGATGAGATACCATTAACTGAATGAACTGAAGCTAGGTGAGGAATTTATATTTGTTTTGGTTTAAATTATAATGAATTAAAAATATTTTTTAAAATACAAATGAACATCATTTAAGCTCTGGAGGACCTTTCTTTCCTCCTCTGTCTTTACCTTGTTATTATATGCTGATCTGATGTGTGACAGGGATTGTCTTCATTCACAAAGTTGTCCAGAGAGGTGGTAGATGTCTCATTCCTGGAAACATTCAAGGTCAGGTTGGACAGGGCTCTGAGCAACCTGATCTTGTCAAAGATGTCTCTGCTCATTGCAGTGGGCTTGGACTAGATGACCTGTAAAGGTCCTTTCCAACCCAAACAATCCTATGATTCTACATGAATTCTTTTGATCAGACTTCTTTGCAGTGACAGAATAACTTCTGATCTTAACTCTGGCATTGTAATCTCAGGATCAGCTAAAGTAGGAATAATCCATTATTTATGTTAGCTCAGGTCAAGTGATCTTGTAGAGAGTCATAACTGTCTGATCAGAAACCTAGTGTACATAAAATGCATGATTTACAGTTGTTGCTTGAGCTGAAGAGTGGAGATTCCAATGATGCATTTATATAATAAAAACAAAGCTCAACTCTTACCTATGAAATAGGTAAGGAAATATTTGAAGAATCCAGGTACATTTTTAGTCTGAATATTAAATATAAGATTAAATTTGGGGGGAAAAAAAAAAAGTTGGTGTTTTTGTTCATTTGTTTGTTTGGGTATATTTATTTATTTATTTATTTATTTATTTATTTATTTATTATTCCACTCCAAATTATGTAGGTTTATCTCGTATGGAGTTGTCCTACCGGTATGTAGTCATATCTTGTTTAAGTATGACTAGCACCATAATTACAACATCAACATGATCACCTGCTTAATTATTCTTTGCTTTGTTTCATTCTGTTATTACTACTTAAAGCTTACTCTGTTCTTTAGATGTGGGGTTATTTATATTTAAAATTATTTAAAATCTTCCTTTTAACTGTTGGGACTTTCTCAAGATGACAGTTAAAAAGACTTCTCTCTGTATACTCCTATTGTGTTTATCTCGGTTGTATAATACCTCTACTTAGTTCTTTTTCCTCTGTTTCCCCTGTTTCATTCTTATAGAATAGTTTGCGTTTTCTTCCTTTTCTCAAAATGTAAAAAAACCCAACAAAACAAAAAATCCTCAAAGATAATAATAAAAAAAATATTTTCTGCTTTCAAGAAAAGCAGAAATTTGTTGCATCTCCTCCTTTATTTTCCTTTCTTGTGGAACATTTATCCAATTGTGTGAAACATAGTTCCTTTTGACTACCTTGATTCATGTCTTCTTGGTCACTACTGAATATAGGTACATGATGCACTGATTTTTCTTTTTTTTCCTAAATTGTACTTGATCTCAAATAATAACCTTAGAAATCTGAAGCTACAAGAGAAACAATGGTGAAATATAATTTCTTCCTCCCTAAATGGACCCAGGTGCTAGCAGAGGCTTCCATCCCAGAATCAAAACCTGCTGTTATCCCAGTCCCACCCACATTGTGAATTCTGATGATTCGAAGTATTATTTTCAGTAACAGTAAATTTACAAATGTTAAAAAATATAACCAAGTGGACTGTTTAAACCTAGTTTCAATCCACAAGGACCCAAGAGCTTGATAGCTACTCTTGCAGATCCCCGTATACCATTGCCTTTGATGGTCTCCGATATATTGAGGTGAAAAGTATTCAGAGTCTGCATCATATGGTGAAAAAAAAAATGAAAAAAGGCCCAGAGTGTCCTTGGAGTAGTGAGATCTGCTTGAGGTAGAAGTTCTCATCAATGGAGAAGAGGTAGACTTTAAAAACATAGCCATATAATTCACACATCAAACTATAGAGAAAGTATGTTTTCTATTACTTTGTAATTAATAGGTGATATCCAATTCTGCTGAGTTCTTTCTTATGGCTGTGTTTCAAAATTCGGCTCAAGCTCCAAGAATGTCCAAACTGTCTGTATGCATGGCTTGGGAGAGGGTTAGGGTCTTCCAGAGATTTTCTTACATGCAAACTCAGCCAACACAATGTCTAGTCAGTTTATAACTATTGATATAAATCATATAATGTCTTATGGATGTAACATCTAATAGGCCAGACAAATAACATAAAATCCCTCACAGGAGTTTGGGTGCAGCAGACAGTAAGGAGGACATAGCTGCATTGAGTTACAGGCCCATTGGGCCTGTGCTGTGAGTGCATAAAGGTCACTGCCAAAGCACTCATATCTGTTGTCCACTAAGGAGCTTGACTAGGTTGTGGAACTACTCATTAGTCCATAGAATCATGTCACTCTTGTCACAAAGGCACGAGAACGGGAAATGACAGTCCAAAATTATGCTCAGAGTAAGAAATTGAGTTCTCTTCTTCCTTCTTTTTGTTTTGTTTTGTTTGGTTAGGTTGGTTGGTTGGTTTTCTTTTTTTTTTTTTTTTTTACCAGTCTTGTCCTTTATAGGGGTTTGTGATTACTTTCTGTTTTAAAATTTTCTTCATAATCAACAAATCTAGAGGCTGTTTGTGTTAAGAAAAAATTTAAACTTGAATCAATAGAACATCTAAAAGAGGAATTCTTATTCCAGTGCTACCTGAATTCATCTGAATTCTGTAGTTTATACGCTGATGTCTCCTGGCAAATCTTGCATATATTATGCTAATTAAAACCTTATCATGTTGATCTGAACACAGGATCTTTCACTACCCACTTGTTATAGTTTTTCTGCATTGATCTACTCATGTCCTAAGGACTGCAATAGCATCTGATATTTCTACTCAAAATCTTAAGACGGAAATAAACCATCCTTTGCTTTACGATGAAGAGACAATCTGAACACATAAATGTTGCAGCTATTCTTAAATGGAAGCAATGGGAAGTCAGTCTGGACAAAATGGCATTAAAAGAATGATGTGAAATACAATATGTCAAACATTTACTGTGACAAAAAGCATATGCTTTTCAAATGGTGAAAACAACATAGCATCCATCTCACATTTGGAGTTAGAACACTGCTGGTATCCCTGTTGAGAAAACATTGAGATATAGGTTATAGAAGCCCATCAAGAAAAAAAGATATATTCAAGTGTGCAAAAGAAGTCAGCTTGGAAAAGAATATTCTGTTCTCTAGCTGTTATTTCAATAAATAAATAAAGTGCCTATATAAAAGCTCATATCATGTAACTCAGCTGCTTCTAATAATGTGATCATGGTAAATTTTCCGGAATTACCACATTAAGCAAAACAGTACACTTGCTTACACTGTGCAGGGCTACAGCTGATTTGCAGCTTTGTTGACCCTGGAGAGAAGCCATGGCTCTGCATAGCCACCAGGCTTGCAGAGTGACATCTACCTTGAAAGACAAGTGGAGACCAAGGCACAAGATCAGGCACTACAGTGTTTAGCTGAGGGTCTTCTCCTTCCCCATTGAAGGTGGATGTGACAAATTTATAAACACTCATGTCACTGGTGATGTCATCCGTTATGTCATCCCTCTCCCCAGCTTACTGATCACCATTTTTATAAAGCATGGCTCTTAGACAAAGATAAGTAGGTATCTTAAAAGCACCTGCCATATTTTGTGGTATCCGTGGGCCTCTATGGGCAGCGTGTGTGATCCCACTGGTCTCCTGTAAAGGCACTGATACTCTACAGGAGGAAAGTATCTCTGGCTAAAACTACTGAAGAAGGAGTTTACCTCACATCATGATGTACTTTAGTGATAATTTCATTTGTGTTTGGAGGCTGGGATATTCCAGGAAATTTATTCAGTATCTCTGGCCTCTGACTGACACTTATTTACATTAAATACAAAGTTATTTAATTCAAATAGGGCAATATGAGTTCTGCTGAATGTTATTCTTCAGCTTTTCAATTTTTCATTACATATTATGTCATGTTTGAGTAAAGATACTGAACATCTATTTTCAATAACCAGCTTTGAGATCTGACTAATGGTTCATCAAAAGAAGTTATTAAATTAGATTTGGTACTATTTGGAATTTGGGACGCCTAGCTTAGGCTGATTTTTTACTATTTTGACCCAAACAGCTCAAAATATTTTGAAACCAAGATTAACTTTTTTTGGTAAACTTTTCCTCAGTGATTTTTCAATGTTTTTAAATTAAGTCTCAATGTTTTGTGACAGGATATTTTTATTAGGAATATACCTTCTGTCTTGCTGTCACACTATATCCTCCTGAGAACATGCAACTCAAAGGACAAAGAGACTGGACAGAACCTTTAAAGGTCGCTTCCAATCCAAACTGTTCTATTCTATGAACTTTCTGCAACTTTTCTGCAATTGCATTTCTGCAATATACTGGATTGAGATATACAACCAAGCCACTGAACTGAAGGAAAATATCTTTTCTACCCTACATTGATTAATTTGCCAGTGTCCAACCAATATGAGATAGAGGGGTAATCAATTTGAATGGAGCCAAAAGAAAGACCCTAGGATAAGCCTAATGGAACAGTATTGGGAACTAGAATTTGAGACTAAGTTGTAGGCAAAAGGAGATGGGAAATTACAAGCAGGATGTTGGGACAGACCACCAGGGAGACAAAACTGGAAGCTGGGCTGGGTCAGTCGTGTTTTAAAACTAAAAGTCTATAGGCTGATTTTCACCTTTAAAATATTCTGAGGGCAATTTCAGTATTGATATAGTAAATTATTTGTATTATTTTATATATCAAATTGTCAATTCTTCTTACACCAAAGTATATTCTTCTCACAGCTTTAGCAATCTTGAAATTTTCTCGTTATTTTATAGTCTTCTTTTTATGATTTCTCTTCTCAATTAAGGGAGAAAGAACTTTGTGGGAGTAATTTATACCACATTCATGTGGGTGCCTAACAAAAGTGGGTTAAATTGCCTTTGAGTGTTCCTCTCCCCTTTTCCTGCAAAAGGAGCTTAAATTACATACTGAGATCACATGTCTAATTCATAGATGGCTAAATGAGGTTAATTCCATTCCTATTGCTGTCCTATTGCGCAGATTTGCTAAGTTTTGCAGGTGTGATGAGAACTGAACCACAGGAGGCAAGCTTATGCCAAGGCTTCCTTCTGGGATATTGCACAGTAACATCCACCCCCTCCTGGCTGACCTAGGTACCAAGTCTTCCACACTGCTGTGTGGAAGTTCTTGACATCATGGCACAGCAAAGAAATGCAGAGACCCAAAATCAGGAAGCAGACACTCCCTTTCTGTGTAGATGTAGTCACTGAGGAAAATGAAGCCATACTGGTTTACAGTTTTCTCAGGAACCTGGTATTTCTTTCTGTTACTTGTTCTCATGTTGCAGCAAGGCCTACTTCCTCTCTCACATGAATTCAATGACTACCAAGTTCAGATTTAACAGAAGATATAGGGGCTTAGGTAAAAACTTACAACCCAGCCAAGGCTACATTTGGCTAGTAAACATTACTTGTCAGTAATTTTGACTCTTTTTCTTATGTTCAGGGCTGTGATACCTCTGTAATGGATGCACTTGGCAGGAACAATCCTTTATAATAATCTAAAAGCAGACATAAGTAAAACAACCCAAACCACATCCATTATTAATAATTGATGTTCATTCAGCATTGGTAAGCATTGATTATAGGCTTAAATGGAAATTCTTTGCAATATTGATTTGGATGCTTTTGACTTGAAACTAAAAGCTGAATGTAGTTAATGGAAGTGGGTCACATTTCTTAAAAATTAAGCAGTCTTTAAGTTTGTGTGATTCACTATCCTATTTTTGTGTGATAGACTGTATGTCCTTGAGGAAATGTCAAAAATATGTTAAATGTTCGAACACTTTAAAATGGACTAGAATAACAAATAGTCAAAAAAACTTGTAATAAGTTTTGAAATTCTATTTGCAGTATGTTGGGAAAGAAAGATGATTTGTTGAAGAAATAGCTTTTTAAAGAAAAAAAAAAGTAATGAAGAAATGGGGAAGAGAGAGAGAATGAAAATTAGTGGCTACTTAGTAGGAAGGCATTGTACCAATAGGTTTTTCCTGTTGATTCTAGTGCTTTATACCAGTGTCACAGTTGTTCTGAATCCTTGGCTAAAAAATATAGGGTTGCAAGAGTGTTTAAAGACAGGGAAAACACAGAGTTGGAGGAAGCACTTAGGTAATTGATACTGTAATACATTCTTGGAGAGCAATGTCTGATTGGAAGTGAATTGTAGGTTTTGGAGATTATTCCATTTCCATTTCCATGAAATGTCTGAAATGTAAGTACAAATTTCACTTACCATTAAGCATTAAGCACTTACCATTAAGAAGTTCCTTTTCTTTTTTTTTTTTTGGTGCTTGTTTCAATAGTACCGCTGAGTTTCCTTTAAGAATGACCTTCACTTCAACCTCCAAAGTAATATAGAAAAATGTCAACGCAGTGTAGACTAATCTTTACTATTTACTAGAAACTTGTTAATAGAAAAATTACTATTGCAGAATGTAATGTGAGTTTATATGTAACTGCATTTCTTTTTAGAAGATATGTAAAAAGATTGGAAGAACATCTAGACAAATACTTGAGTTGTTTAAATAACAAGTGAAACTAATCAAAGCACTTTTGCTGTTGTAATTAATCATTAAATCCTTCTTTACTCAGTCAAATGAGATTTTCAAATAGAATTTTGACAAATAAAGTACATCTTTTCTACTGTTTAATGTACCCTGATGAAGTGCTACATAAAAGCTGTATAAACACTAATTTTGATTTAAAAGATCACAGAAAGAAAACTGAAGTAATAATTTCAAAAATACATCTCATAAAAGGCGTAAAAAGCTGTTAGCTTGTAACACATAACTAGAAGTAGGGAGAAACCAGGGCATGAGGAGATATAGTCAATATAGTTAGTATTCTGTTAACAAGATATTTAGCGAAGCTTTACGCTATAGAGAGTTTGCCCTAAACTTTTAATCTTCAGTTGTGAATCTAATAGACTATATGAAAGTTTTCATCAAATGTGATGGAGTAAACAATTCAAAATATGAGACTACCCTGTTTCCCTGAAAATAAGACAGGGTTTTATATTAATTTTTGCTCCAATAGTTATTACTTTTTCACATGGATAGCTGCCTGGACACTACTTAAATTGACTTTTTTAATGAACTGTAACTAGGACTTGTTTTTGGAGTATGACTTATATTTCGAGCATCCTCAAAAATCTTGAAAAATCATGCTAGGGCTTATTTTTGTGGTAGGTCTTATTTTAAGGGAAACAGGGTAAAATGCTGAAAACTTGCTTAGGTAAGATTGTAAGGGATGATTGCCTTTGACATACCTACATAGTGTCCAGGCAGCTATACATGTAAATAAGTAACAAGTTTTGGAGCAAAAATTAATATAAGACCCTGTCTTATTTTCAGGGAAACAGGGTAGAAGAAAACATTTGAAAGGTTGAGCTGTTCCAGTAACATGAGTTTTGCAACTATAAGGCCCATGTGACTCTCTAATGAAGTTGCAAATGTGTAAGGGACAAAAATAAATTGTACTGATTTTAAGCCTATGAAATAAACTGCCATACTTGCACTACAGGGTACCTGCCAATGACATACAAGTCAGATGTATTGTTTAATAAAAATGTACCTTCTATATCCTTTTATCATAGCATTCGGCCAGAAAGGCTTATGAAAATAACGGGAACTTATTTTGCTCTATAAGAGTCTTTGACATTAAAAAAAAAAAAAAAATTAACTTCTTGGCTGAGAATTTCTCTAGTAACCCTAGTAAGACAGGCAAAAGTCAAAACCAGCAAAATTAATATTTATTAATCAAACTTCATCTAATTTAAATCTAATCTGACTAGTAACTTTATTCCATGGTAATTAGAACTTCATTTCTGTAAAATGCTCCTTAGTAGAGCTCTAAATCTTAAAGATACATTAAATACTATTGTTGTGGAATGCAAGAAAATTGCCACGAGTCTGCTCATAAGTTTAAGTGATCATTTTTCTTCTCTCCCTGAATTTTTTAGAACAGCAGCCTGGCTCTCATGTGATGCAGCCAACTACAACACTGGCTATGATGTTTTACTAGAAAAGTAGCATTTAAGCCCATACCAGTTTTGCTGAGGACTTAACATGTCTGTAAATAGCCCAGAGTTTGTTTTGGTTTTATTTTTTTTTTTTGCTGTTGTTAATAAAATCCTGCTACTAAAATATCTAATAAAAGACAAAGTGATGATTTTTTTAATGTGATTTATTTTCCATACTAATATAACAAGTAGGCCAAGGTTATTAAGATTCCCAATGTAAAAAACTTCTCTTGGCAGCCTGACTGCTGATGCTGGGCTGGATGTTCAAAGGGAGAGTCTCCTCTACACATCATGATTGCCTGCCAAGGGGAAGTAGTGAATGAATCCCTTGTTTTGCTTTGCTCTGGTGTGCGGCTTTTGCTTTATCTCTTCAGCTGTCTTTATCTCAACTCACGAGTTTTCTCACTTTTACCCTTCCAATTCTCTCTTGCATCCCACTAAGAGGAAGTGAGCAAGTGGCTGTATGGTGATTAGTTGCTGGCTGGGGTTAAACCACGGCACCTATTCAGCAGTAACTATATGTTCTTTTTTGGCTCAGATTGGATCTGGGGCCTCATTCACAGTAGGGCTAAAAAACTAATACTTCGAATTGAAATGAGTTTGGAGAATTGATTTTGATGATACGGTGCTTCTGAAAAGCTAATTGCTTTATGAAAATCCCCACACTTAACAGACAAACTTCCTGAAAAGGCTGTCTTCATTCACTCCATGCCTTAGTTCTTAAGTTTAAAGCAGAAATAATATTTGCATCTAACATTTGCACAGAGTAAAAGCATTTAGTATGGCTGCTGTGAGAGAAATCGTGACACAAATCTTCAAAATGAAAGCAAGAAGGAGTCACATTAATAATAGTCCCCAGATTCCTAGCCTTGCTGTTTACCTCTGTAACCATCATCCTTCTCATTAAAAAAGTTACACTGTAAATGAATGAATTAGATCTGAAAACAAATTGCATGATTTATTATTTTCCAAAAATAAAGGAATGTTTTCATAAATCATTCCATACCCTCTTATTTTAATACACAATATTTTTTTCTCAGTAGGTCCCCAGAATTTTGAACAATATTCATTTGGTGATATTTGTGTTTACAGTGAAATATTTGTGCTGCAATAAAGCCTTTTGGTCTCAGTTGACAATGGAAACATCATTGTGATAAATGTATATATTAGGAAAACAGGAAAGATCCTAAATAATTTACAGTTTGTGAATAAGATGGGAAACAACATTAACAGTGAGAAGAGGAACTGTCACCAATGAAGAATTTGATATCACCACTGTTTAAAATCAATCGTATTAAAAAATTAAATACAAATTCATGCGAAGAAACCCACAGCAACAGGAAAAACATAAAACATACCGCTATTCTATGATTCTCTATCTTTTAATAGGAAGGTTACTTCATAATTTGGACTTTGAGACTTCTACCCAAGACCTCAAAATATACCTAGCAGAGTTTTTGTAAGCATCAATTTTAATTAATTTCCCTTCTTCCATTTTAAATGTCTACATGTTCTAGAAATGCTGAGCTATGTGACCACAAAAGAGAGTAAAAATGTCAGTTCCCATTACTCTCATGGATAGTTTTTTGAACTAGGCACAAATGGGAGGAAGCATATGGTGTACACAGCTTATTTTCTCTCCATTCTTTACCCCAGAGCAAGGAGTCCTGGAGAGTGACAAAATGGACAGTAGACTGGTCCTCATTTAGTGAACAGAGAGTTGAACTGGTATAAATAGTGTCACAGCCTTCCTATCCTGAGATCAGTATGTGCCAGCCCATTCTCTCCTACAAACTTAGGCTCCATGCAAGCTATTGTGAATGTCACCAGCTGTACATAGCCCTGAGGTATGACTCTTTCTTAATCATTTCAATGCAATTTGCTTAGGACAATATTGAAAACAACATTCATAAAATCCTGAAACCTTGTTTGCAGAGGCCACAGGGTAGATAAGAAAAGAAATGGGGATCTCTGCACCCTCTGTAGGCTTCTGAAGGATTGCTTTCCTTGAGGAAATTTCCTTGTAGATGCTAATGCACTGGAAATCTGGCCTATGTGCCCACAGGCTAAGAATGAAGCAAACTAGAGAAAATTGTTTATGAGGAATTCCTCTTCTTTCTCCTGTTCATTTGCTTGCCTTGGAAGACTGATTATGCAGTCTGAACTTAGCGGCCTGGACTTAGCTGGACTTAGCCAAATACAACATTCATGCACAATGTAGTATTTCAGCTTGCCTCCTTCTTCGGGACTTCAGCAATGACCTGCAATGATCATGCTGTTTCACAATTAGACCTTGTTTGCCCACAGGAAGACCCTGCCAATATATAGTTATGAAAATGTGCTGAGTTAATAAGCAGACATATCATCAGGAAAGTTTATGTTTTTCCTAGTCATTTGAATAGTCTATAATGTGATTATGATGTCTAGGGTCATGTAGTCATAGAGGGACATGTGAGATCACATGAAGTGCAAATGGAGGCGTGTGTAAGGGAGATAAAGAAAAACCCACAGGACTCGCAATAATAGTTCTCTGGTAGATTTGTAACTGCTGCCTTACCTAACAACATTTGACTAATTGAGTTAAATATTCTTCCAATTTTCATAGTCTTTTTGTGTTCAGAGCATCCAACTCAGATAAGACAGAGAAATGCAGAGGTGTCTTCATCCATGCGTACAGTAATGTCCTAGGTTATTTTTGTGGAGTTGCTTCATCATTACAAGTAAGGCTATCGAAATAGATCAGCCTGCAACTTTATATTTCCAACATATGTCTTAACAATGACAATGACATTTGTCTCCACGGTGGATTGCATAGATGACTTTTCATTACGCAAAGTCTTTGATTCTTCTTTACTAGTAGGTAGCTAAATAGAGCATCTTCTCACACCACTTCTCCACACAAATGCATTTATTTTCCCAATATACAAGACTAGTAACCAATGTAGATTTATACTGGATTACCTAATTACCAGGAATTATCTGCAAAACCATAAATCCTGCCTACCCTTCAGACAATTACTCACAAAGCTGAAGTCTGAAATTTCACTACTAGTAGGTAACCTCAAGTAAGTTCAGGTGAGATTCCATCAAACCTGTGTAAAATATAATAGAAAACAGGCTATCTTTCTACTGATGATTACAAGATTTTCAGGAAGGAAATTATATTTTCTCTAGGCAATGACTTCTCTCTTGCTGTTTTTTCAAACTGATATCCTGACTGAACTCTGCTGTATTCATACCTTCATAGCCCTTTGGAGGAAATCCTGGCCAGAATGTTGCATGTATCTGATTTTGTAACATTTTCCAAACCTGACATTCTTTTCATGTGGATTTAGTTCAATAAGAAGAACTGATTAACCTTTTCAGACTGCATGGGATTTCATTAAACTGCTAAACTAATAATTGCATCTGTATCAAATTGGACTTTAGGGTAAAGTTAGCTGTTGAAGGACCTTGACCCTAAAGTCTCATCTATTTTCGATTCCAATCTAATGAACACATTCAAACTTCATTGCTTAATTACATCATGCATCAATGAATTTTGCATCTTGATTAGGTAATAATTCTATGTGATTCTCTGGATCACTTGAGGATACACCCATGAAACATGCTGCTGAGTTCTAACAAGGGCATATATATATATGCTTTAGACTCATTAACATTTGTTTCCTATCAACCCAGAGATATTTATGTTTCATTTAATGATAAGACATGCATCCATATTGTTGGTCTCTCTTTGTGCTCTTCAGTATGTGTTATACTTCTCAAACATTGTTTCATCTCTCACTGCAATACTGACTAGAGCATCAGTCTGATAAAATTTAAGGGGACAGGGAGATATTGGTCTCATATCTCAGACTTTCTGTTTAGAAAAAAAAGACTCATCTTAGCCAACTTCAGTAGTTGTATTGTTCTTAGCTGAAGGGCTGTTCCTCACCAGCCCCAAGCCATTAAATTTCTTGAAATATGTATTCGTCCTGGAACTTTCTCTTCTTTCCAGGTTGTTCTGTATGTTACCCACACATCATTTGTTTGACAAATGGTATACAAAAGGCCTCCAACGTAAAAATTTCAGTGAAGAAACAGCAGAATACATCTTAACATTGGTTTTCTTCGTCAAAGCTAAAGATGAAACGTAAGATATAGCGAATGTGGAAGAACACTGGCAAAAACAAAGTATCTTGGACAAAACTTGAGTTGCAAAGAATGCTCACTAAGCATGAAATACATATAGCAGGCTGTGCCACATAATCAGTGTGGACACTCTTTTCATAAGGGCCACCTGCAGAAGCAGCTTAAGCATGGAGAATTTCCCATAAAGATCAGAGTAGTCAATCTTATTTTACAGATTTTCATGAGTTTAAAAAAGCTGCAAGGCCTGAAAAAGACAATGTAAATCTTGTACTATAGATCTCTGTTCCAGGAAAAACAACATCTGACATGCCATACTGAGAACAAACATTTCTGGCCAGCAATGCAAATGCACTTGTAACATCATTAAAATAAATTGCATTTGATATATTTACAGTTTAGATAGTTAATAGCAATTAATATCTATCAAATAATGCTACTAATTTTCATACTTTGAAGAAGACTTTTTATCATCCCATATATGCAGTTAAAGTTCTTTCAAACTTTGTAACATTTTTTTTTCTATGGTGGTGACTGGTGGTTTATTTTATAGAACAGACCTTGATTACACCTGTAATCTATTATTTTGCAGTGTATCTTCAGGCTATCATGATACCTTGGAGGATGTCAAGCTCTGTAATTAGAGAATCTCTTAACTGAAGAGCACTAAAGGAAGTCATTGCAACTGTCAGCAGTTTTTCACTTTTCACATGAGGACACTGTTTGCTAATTGGATTAAGTCTAGTTCTGGCTGTAAACTCTGCAAGCAGTAGTTAAAGAAAAAACTGCCATGTCACACCTGGTTTGTGGGTTGGAAGGTGATGAACACAGCTAATAAAGTGTAATTTAGAGCACAACCCATGCACATAATTAACTATGCCTTATTTCCTTGATTAAAAATCTGCTTATCAATGATAATAGCTCGACTAAAACACGAGGTAATATTTTAAGGTAGAGTAGATACTTACATTACCTGAATAAGATACATGTTTAAATGTGCTAAGTTTCTATTATGTGGCATTACTGTCCCTTTCGACTAAACAGTCAGGTAACTTTCAGAGTCTCACAAGTTATATCTTTTTCTACAGTGGAAAAATCAAATGGACTGAGATACTGTTCTAGTACAATCCAGCCTACCTCTGAAGTTTCTGTTTCACAGAGCAGTACCATCAAATTTCAAGAGGCAGCTGCTCTGGCAATCTAAGACTGCGAGCACCCCGCACAGAAAGTTTTTATTTCTCTTGACTAACTCTCAGGACCCTTTTGTCAATGTTTAGCAACTCTTGATTTCTGTTGATTTTAGAATTTGCTGTCTCAGTCCCTTTTTTCCCATGCACAAATACTGACAAATACATACCACTAAATCAATTCTCATCCCTCTGCATTTGCAGTAAGAACGGCCTCAGGTCATGGTTACTGTTGTCTCAGTCATCATTAGCATTTAACTCCACCATTATTAAGCCTGAGGTGAAAGACAACGTAAATAAGGTTTATGATTTCTCAGTGATCAAAGACAAGCTTTCAGTGAGCTATACAACCTCTGGCATAACAGTATAGTTACACTGTTGGGTGATTTCTTGAATCTTTATGGTTCCTAATAAGGTATGGATTCACGGCTTATGTTCAATAGTACTGCAAGGGAGGATAATCAAGAACTGATGACTTTGCAAAGGTTTGGAATTTCAGTCTAAAGGAAATTCAGTCTAAAGAACATTGACCTGACAAGTGTAGAGAAAAAGGAACACATGACAGAACCTAGAAGCTGTAAAAAGAAATTTGGTACACCATGCAGTGGGAGTAGTGGGACATTTTCAAGATGGGTTAAGGGGTTACAGACAGTTAGAGAACAGCTAAGCTGTGTTTGCAACTATCATTGTAGTAGCTGAATTCTTGAGGGAGCCATAGAAGAGCTAAAGAAGAGGAATTTACACATCCCTTTCCAAACAGTGAAAGGAAAAAAACGGGTTTTGTCCTGACTCTGTTTTAGTCATTGTGAAAGGGTATCTGTATAATTTAAAATACTACCATATAATTTCCATAACCCATCCAACTACTGAGGGGCTAGAAAAAAATCGGCTGAGGCTGGCTGTTTGTCTGGCAACTGTTGAAGGAGCTGAAGTTGAAGGATATAGCGTCTCAAGAGCTGGAGAGCCACTGTGAGAAGCTCATCAGCAGTGGTTCAGTAAAGTCATTCTGAGAAAAGTCATGAGGCTCTGGAAAGGTCCTGTTTGGCTGTCTAAAAGGGTAAAATAATTTTCTTTTCCTTACTGCATTGCAGAGAAGTCACGTTTTGTCAAATATGAAAAAAATATCATGTAGGAAGCAAATGCAAACCTGATTCTTAAAGGGAGCAGTGTGCATGAACGTGAACGAAGCATAACAGTCCCTCTGTAAGGTAGAGAGTCTATTGATTGTGTTAGTGATTTGTCTTTATAATGTGTATTCATTTTCTGGAAATTTATGAATGTGTTTACACTAATAAGATTAAGCCTGACAGGAGTACTCTGCCCTGTGATCTCCCATATTCTTGAAATGCGAGAGCAGCCTGTGAAATTGTTTTCACCCAGGCCAACAAATATGTTTCCTAAACATGAATTCCTAAACAAAAATCAGGAGTAATGCCCAATAAGCATTTGATCCAACTGCTGTGCTCCAGAAAATAAAAGGGTTTAATACTATGGACACAGATCATTCTGTGTTAGCTGGCCTCAGACCCTGAGATTCATTCCAGGCACATTCAATTTACTGGTTATGTACCTACATCTTCTTAATACTCAAAATCATGTCTTTTCTATCGTAAATCTCTATTTAAAAGTTTAAGGTTGAACTCTTAAGGAACTCTGGGATGTTTGCCTTTCAATAGTCTCTCTCAAAGTACTAGTGCGTTACCACTGAAGAATTGCCAAGTATTGTTAGATTCGCATATATAATATGGTCCCATGCATGACGTATATAAGGTGTGTCAGCTAGCTTGTCTGAGTCATTTAGTCCCTAATTTTTCACTTCAAATGCTAACATTTCTTTCTGCAATGATCATCCCTGCACCTCCTGAGTAGCTTCTACCCCATTGCAGTTTTGACTTCTATGTATTTTGATGACTTTGACTTGTGATTACTTGCAAACATTTTTTTTCTCTTTTTATTTTTCCATAAAGTGGCAAAATAGCTCTTTAAAGCCTTAGACTAAGTCCTTTTGATAGTTCAGCTGTTGTAAATGCTTTGTCTATAGACCATGACTTGTAATTTGCAATGTACTGTCTAGGTGGCAGTTTTACAGGTATTTGTCAATCCATTTTACTATATTCCTTGCCCTTGCTATTTTTTGTCTTCCACTGGCTCTATTCTCTTTTTAATTTTATTTTTCTTTTAACCCCTAATGTTCTCTCCTCTCTTCAAGAAAACAGGAAATTTTGCCGGTTAAATTTAACAGATTAAAGGGTTTCATATTCCACTATTATATATATAATGAATTCTATTACACCATATGAGCAATGAAAGCTTTTAATTTCATTGTAGTTTTATCACTGCAATAAAAGATCCTCTACTATTGGACTACTGAACTTCTACTGTAGAAGACTCCTTATGTAACTTTTTATGATGCCATGATGTGCTTGGGGTGTTCGGTTAGGCTTTCCCTAACGTACCAAGATGTTGGCTTTGCATGGGCTACAAATTATCTATATCTGTGTATGCATATACACAAATATTTATATACTCAAAGTTCAATGTTTGTTTGCAATAAAAGTCTCTGGTAAAATACTCTATATTTAAAAGACCACCAGTCCATGAAAGTATGCTATCTTCAGTAACCTTCAGTTACCTTCTCTTTGTATTGCAGATTTGGAGTGCTCCTATATAAAAGGGGAAGAGCTAAAAAAGTAGTTGTATGTTTAGATTTTGGGGTTTTTTTGTTGGTTGTTTTTTTGGGGGGAGCGGGTAGGTAGGAGGTAGGAGGCAGACGACCCACAGAATCATAAAATTTGGCTTGGGTAAAAGTAGTTAAAATGCAATTTGGATAAATAAAAATCTCTCCCACATACATGAGAACTATACTTCGATACGGTATTTTAAGCAGATAGATAACAAACTTGCAAAAGCAGAGCTGTAGGAAATCCAAAACTACTAGCAATTTGTTTCAATAGTAAAATAGCTGCTGTAAAAGAAATGAGTGAATTTTGAAAATTGTCAGTGAAATGTTTTGACACTTTCTGGAAAGCAGTTTGTTTTGAAATTATATTTTTGTTATTTTATCATGACTGAAATACTTTATGTTGATATATAAATTTATCTTCTTTTGTGCTTTTAAGAAGAAGAAAGCCATCTCATAATTTATTTTTCAGTTAAAGGGAAAACTTGGCCAAGAAAATCATAAACCCTTTATCAGCCTGTTTTAATGAAACAGAAAATCTCCCTGATATAAGGAGTAATGTAAATATATGTTTGAAAAAATAAATAAATGGATGAGAGAAGTCTGTCATTATGCCCTCTTATACTCTCTGCTTATGACTGGATGCATATTAAGTACAACAAATATCTAGAATACAGAAAAAGATCAACTCTTTTGATAAGTCAGAAGAGCCTGTGATGCTGCAAGTAACTTCCTCAGCCAGTGATATTGTACCTTCATATCTTCCACAGAAATAGGAAGGTCCAAAAAACCTTGCACTTAGGAAACAAAATCCTACTGAAAATGATGGAAAACATCCTCTTTATGACTCGTAACTAGGTGGGTAGGACTCTGAGAGTTCATGAGGTCCTTAAAGAGCCTGCATGTTGTAGAGTAGCTCATATTTTTCTGATTATAGCATTCAGTTTGGCCAAATATCTGATAGAACACATTACAATTGTTTGTGTAACATTCTAGGTTTGCTGATATATTGCAGGTGGTGGTCACACAATATGAGGAAATCCAGCTCTCGAAGTTCACCTGCAGTTCACCTGCAAAACAGCAAACAGGTACTTTAATTTTATCTCCTGAAAGTATATAATTTCAATTTCTTATCATTGTAATAAAACTTCAAAGTAACTGAACAGTAAGAAAAATAAGCCCTCACAAGCCACAGGAAAAAGCACAAATGGATTTCACAGCCAGCTACTAGAGTTTTCAACAGGTATCAATTTCACCAATCAATGATATGAGACTCATTTTCTTGTATGTCTATATTATTCCATCTAATGTACATCAAGGACAAGACTAGCAGTTATTCAGAGCTATCAAAAATACTCAGCTATTTTCAGATATGAGTATCAAGGATGCCTAGAAAATGGTAAGCTATTTCTTCTTTTTTCCCCAACAGTACTGTCTCTGCTTTCTAACTTGAACTAAGTTTTACATTTTTTATGCAATTCAGCTTTTAATGTCACTTCACAGAAGAATCACCACAAGACTTCAGAGTGTGTTTGGGTTTTTAAAGTATAATTTTTTCAAAGTGTGCTCTTCAGACAGATAATTTTTTGCTTATTTTCTCTTGTGATGACTTTCCTTCAAAACTGTCTGAAAATTGCCATATCTGAAAATTGTGAAGAAAAGCTGATGAAGACTGCATTTTCATCTTAGTCCTCTCCTCTTTTCTCCCTATCCTCCAATTATCTATCCTGGGAAATTTCTAATAAAATCAAATTCTGGGTCAGCTCTGTAATGGCCGAGCTAGGTCCTCAAATACGGTGAAGCACTTATTTTTTACCAGAAAAAAATACTGGTATTCAAGTTATCCCTCTTTTGGAATAAGGAACTTACCTGAAGGATTCCGGCCTTGAACCATGGCAAAATAGTGTGTCAGTTCATTCTCTCTTTCTCTTCCTGCCTTGATGAAAACCCCTGCAGTTCACTAGGTCAAACCCTTTCCCCATCACCCACACGGTGTGACCTGGTGAGCACAAGGAACTATGAAATGTGATGGAGTGGGAAGATTCCTTGAGAGTAAATTCAATGCCAACTCAATTACTGATTCTCTTTCTTTCTGTCTCTGTGTGTATGATGGGGGTGGAGTGCAGGGAAAAATTCTACTCTCTGTTTAACATAATAATATGTTTTCACAGTATTGTGAATGCTTTGATTGGAAGGAAATGTTCCTAAGGCAATGCTACAAGTAGTTTCTTTTTACCTCATAAAAGGTTTTGTGCTTTTTCCATTAAAAAGAACCCAACATATTTCATACAAACAACAACTGAAACCATTAATTAGTCTCAATTTTAATTAAATTATGATCCCCATTTAACAGTGATTAAATTGCAATAGCTAGATAAATTAAGACAAAGGCATTTAGTTTAATTAAATTAGGTATGGTATTGCTTCTTATTACCATTGTGAATGACTAACATAATGGAACTATAAACTTCTTCGCTTGATAATTTATTAATTTCTTTGTGCATGTAAATGTACCTTATCATTAAAAGAAAATTATTATCAGGATTACAACATTTTATTTTTTGAAAAAAATCTTAATTGGAATTTCAAAATAATTTCATACCTGAAAATCATTAATATAAAAAAACTATTTAACTTTAAAAATCTTAAATCCAGTAATGTTACATGTTTTGTCAAGGTACTCCTAAATAAAGGTGTCACGTACCTTTAAAAAAATACGGATGTATTTATTTTCGCCCAAAATGCTGTTTATTTTAATGCAATTTCCTCTGATTCCATGAAAAATATTTTAATTTAAAATAAATTTCTTGTTTTAAAGTTTCAACTTGTAAAATTTACCTTTAACTGTTTCTTACAATTCTGCTATTCTTTCTAATAGCAGGAATGCAACACTTTACTTCAAATTAGCATTTCACTGATATATTTCTTCTCAGATTTTACAGCTGAAAAAATAGTGCAAAAGCTTGTATGCATATGTTCATGAAGTTCAAATTTTGCTTGTAAAAGAAACAAATAGGGAAATACTTCAAATATAAAAGACAAATTAAAGGAGCACAAAGCATCATGTTCCTACTTGCCACTCTTTCATACAAGGCGTATTCAACGAAACTGAAACCCAAACTTAATTTTCTTTTCATCAATAACAAAGTGTCTTTAAGAAAAATATGTAATGTTTTTACCTCTACTAGTTAATATAGAAGCTAATGCATTGGATTTTAAAAAGAAAATCCATTTTGATATAAATACTCAAAAAAGCAACAGTTACACAGGCAAACAAGAGAGACACTTATCCTCACTGTGAAGGTGAGCAGAGAGTTCAGACTCTGCATTGCTTATTGCTTCTGTTGTCTTTTCCAAGTTTTGGTCATTTTCAGAGATACAGCACTGGACTAGATGGACCACTGAATTGAAATGTGGATAGTATTGTCATTTTCATAAGGTTTGGGGGTTTTATTTCCTTTTCTCCTAAAGGTTATTTCTATTGCTTAGAATTCTGTTCAGATCCCTTTCAGGAAACGCTATTTCTTTGGGTAGCTTCCCAGACACCAGAGTAACAATACATAACGCTGTGAGAACATGATTGAAATGTATGTTTTGCCAGAGAACACACATAGGTTAGGGCTTAAATCTGAGATTTAAGATCAGTAATTGCACTTTTGAAGTTGATCTTTCAACTGTCCCCATTTACTGAAGCTTCATTCACACTGTGGAACACGCGACCTGAATATTTTGTATGAAATTAAACTGGGAGATGCACTCAAGTTTGCCACCAGCAGACATGCTTTTCAAAGGATCAGGCTAGGGCTAGTCCAATCTAGAACCACACCAAAACACAAATAGAGTAGATTCTGGATCTCCAACACAAAGTCTTTTGCTTTACAAATTAAGTCCTATGGCACCCAAAAGTTTGCTGGAGTAGACTTGGTCAGAAAACAGCCTCATTTATGCAACTCTCAAAGAAAATATTAAAACAATGCAGTGCCTGTGTGCATGTTGAAAGATTGCTAATAGGAAAGGTTTGGAGGATTTGACCTAAAGTCCAAACTTTCAGTTATATTTTGTCACTATAGTAAAGGCTGATGCTTGGCAGACATTTCACATGTAAATAAAGCACAAGCAAGTATTTTCTGGCAACAAAAGAAATGGATTTTTTTCTTTTTATGAACTAAGTGGAGAAACAAAGTACTAGAGAAATTGCTGAAATTTTGGCAAAATGGTCTAAGAATTTATTACAAGGGAAAGCTCAATTTTCCTGCTAAGCAGGCTGTAATTGTGCCTAGTCTAAGCTTAGTCACTATCAACAGTTGAAGAACAATCTGTAGTTTTAAATATATATTTTAAAAATTCCGTAAATATATGAATACAATTACAAAGTGAACTTCATTTAAGAAATAAAAACCAACCAACACCCTCACCTTCCCCGGTTTTATTTCTAGAAATGAAATGAAATAAAACTTGAAACCTAGTTTCATTTAATATACAGTTACTTAATTTTATATTCCAAAATCTGTACTGAGCATTTACTCGCTGCTGAAAATAGATTTCTTTAAAAAAAACAAAACAAATCTACATCAGATATACCTTCAGATAAAGTGTAGAACTTTTTGGAAAAGATTTATTTGGAAAAGATCAAGAAACAGTAGGTATTAAGTTTGTCCTGGGTCTCTCCCTCTCTACCTGGATTGCTTTTCACAATCTTCGCAATAACTAGCAACTTTTTTTTAATGTAAATTATTTCTAGTTTCTGTTTGAGTCATTTTATATGATATAGTATAGTTACAGTATTACTCCCGCTTGTCTCACTGCAGACATGTCCCATTCTTGCAATGTTATATTCCATTATTTGTTTGACTAAGTTTGATTTTGCTACTGAAGTTGAAACTGCGTAAACAAGAGTCATTAGCAATTTGGGTCAAATTTCAATTTGATCCAGTATGGTTGCAGGTTGCATTAGGTAGCCATAGATGGTCAACTTCCCACAATTTAAGTAAGAATAGATGGCCGGAAGAAGAGCAATTTCAGTTTCTCTATGGAGAGGAAAGAGGTGGTGGCTTAGTCCTTTTTATCCTGCAGAGAGCTATCTAGAAATTAGAACCTGTAAGGACTCTACCCAAGAAAAGCTCTCTTTTACGGATGTGTTGTCAAATATAAAAGCTAATCAATCATGGGATTTAAATTATTGGAATACTGTGCTTCATTGATTTTGATGCTCATCGCTATATCTATCTATTCATCTATGGGAAGCTTATTCCAACTAGTTCTCAAAATAATAACAGGCACCTTTGGTGTTTTATACATCTGTGCTTAGAGGAATTCTCACTTTTCTATGACAGTGCTTTTATTATAATAGGACTTATGGATAAGAATTTATCAGGCTAGGCTGTATTTTTTCTCAAGATTTGATTAATTTCATGGCCAAATGTTAAGAAAATTAATAAAACACATGTTAATCTGATTCCAAAGCAAAAAAAAAAAATGTATCTTGGTCCTGGAAAGAAGCTCCCTTTATGACAGAAAGTATTTCTTTCATCAACTCTAAAGCCACTTGGAGTTATTAGTATGTAATTATAGTTTCAACAGCTGCAAAACCTAGAATTAATTATTCGTTAAATATTTGATCTTACTTACCTGTATTCTTTTAAATACATAGTGGAAGCGTTTCCTTTAGGTATAATCCATCTGTTTAGATGCTGGTTTGGGGGTTTTTTTTGGTTGTTTTTAATTGCTTCAGTAGTTTGTTTTGCTTTGTGTATCGGTTTTTGTTGTTGTTTTGGGGTTTTTCTGTTTGGTTGGTTTGAGTTGTTGTTGTTGTTGTTTTATTTTTACAGATAGGGGAAGATGTTTCACTAAAGCTGAAGAAAAAGAATGCTATTAATTTAGCAATGCATTTTTACACCTTACAGCGTAAATGTTCTTTAAGAATCTTTTAAGTTGTGAGAGAGATCAGTATTAATATTCTCCTCACCACAACTGAACTCTGATAAAAGACAGGAAAATGTATGTGCATTAAATCAGTGACTAGATAAAGAAAAGCTTCAGAAATGTAACCTAATTGATTTCTCAAAGTTCTGAAATATCTGGAAGTTCATTACATACTGTTGTTAATTAAGTATCCTAGTGGGTTTATCTAGCTGTAGAGAAGACACCTATTCCTAGTCACAGACATTAAAAAAGTGTCGAAGATACACAAGACATTTTGAATAATTATCTGCTTTTTGAAGGTCAAAGAATTCCTTCAATATTTAGGACAGTGTCTGACACATGTCAAACAGGTTCTCAAATTATAAACTAAAAAAGCACTGCTGTTCTCATTGAACTGACGTGTATTGAATTGAGAAGTCACAGCCTCTGTGGGCAGAAATCTTCTAAATTAGCCACATATTACTGTGCTCAATGGGCCTACTGCTCCAAATAATGCCAGTCACTTTACCCCATGGGACTGTAACAAAAACAGAAAAGAGAAAGAGAAATATTATTTCTCCCATTTGCTAAGCAAGTGCAAAATCCATTAAAAGAGCTTTTAAGAAATGTGAATGCTGCATATTCACGAAATCTGTATTTTGAGCTATAATAGCATTGAACAGAACAGGTGTACAGTCTCTCTAATTTCACTTTCATCAAACAGCCCAATAAAGTAATCCTATTCTTTGAAATAAGGCAGTTTTTGACAAACCAAGCTAAGGTAGTCTCTAGTCCCTTGTATGTTCAGGAAATGTTTAGAGGGATTATTTCAATATGATGCTACAAGGCAATGGACAGGGATGATAGACACAAGCTTTTCTAAAGGCAAAAGAGCACAGAGTATTAATGTCACTAACTGCCTATTTTCTTTATATGGAAGTAAAAATTACCATTGGCCTTATGAAAGCATGAATTATATGAACCAGTAAAGCTGCTTTAATAGGTTATTGGCTGGTGTTGTATAGCTGGCACTGTTTGTTTCAGTCAAAAAATATAATAATGCAATACTGAATTATAGTCTTTGAAGATGACAGTGAATATCATCTTAGAGTAACATTGTGGGAAAGCAAAGCTGTAAAGCAATAATAAAAAAAATACATATATTGAGTGCATATATATATGTACTTAACATATATTTCATTCTAACATTTATCCATTGGGTAGCACAGGTTTCCTAACATAATACTTTTTCACAGCATCTTTGTATGGTGTCTTGTGTGTCTGTTAAAGAATAAGCTGGCTGAGTATCTTGCTAAAGGAATGAGATTTTAATCAGATCTTGAGAGCTTTGTGTGTCCCTCTGCAGTATTAAAATAAACCCACACCCATCAAATAAATTAAAAAAACCCAACACTATTGTGTCCATGAAATTTTAGCTGAAGGAAAAGCAGCTCAAGAACTAAATTTTAACAGTACTTAAGCTTGTTAATATTACCATTTAAAAAAAATACAGTCTTGATAGTAAAAACTGAAAAACTAGTTATCTTGAGAACAGTTTCAGAATAATAGATCTCATCAGTCAAGCCTGATTGTAGCAGTGGCAGGAGAAATAAATACTTTACTGTGTGGATACTACTGTCAGGATCAAAACAAAAGCCCTGGAGTCTATGGAGGTTTGAGTATGGCTCCAGATTCTTAATCCTGACTTGACTAGAGAAACTTATGCCCAGAATCTTGAAAATTATGTGTCTCTAAACTGTGTTATATGACACTGGGCAAGTAGCTCAATGGAATAAAAACAAAAAACAAAAAAAATCATATTAATTGAGCTATCAATTACTTTCTCAGAAGATTACCTTCATTGTTAGTTTCCCTTCATTTCTATCTTTAACAAGTCCTTTACCAAACTCTGATTCCTAGGAGGAAAAAAACTGTGGAAATTCTTCCTCCTTTGCTCCTTGAAATAATTCTGAATTCTCTGCCAGATCTTGTTACAGGTCACATCCAGCTTCAATGATAAATCTTCTGGCATCTAATTATGCAAGAATTATTGTTTTCTGTTTGAATGTGTCTCTAGAGCATTTAGCACTGATGTGAAGGCATAAAGAAGACAGCAAACAAACAAACAAAAAGGTAAAGGATAAAAACCAAAACATATTCATAATTTTTTATCCTTCATATACTTACACGAAAAGAATGTCCTTCAACAAAAAGATTCAGTGGTGTGAAGTTGTAAGATTTTATAACTTAAAAAGTAATTAAAAGTTGTCATCATTTTATTGACAGATAAATGGAGAGCACATCAGCTTTCTGAAAATAAACTTCAACCTCAGTACCTGGCAGGCGAGCAGCAAAATAAATATGGAAGTTTAGTACTGCAAATATAGATTACACAGCTGTAGCCTGAACACATAACACCTTGTGCTATGATCCTATTCCATTATGCAAGATAAACAAAGCTGTGTGTGGATACTCCTGTGCTGCAAAGGACCTCTGCTGGAAGTATTAATACTACTGTTGACTGAGAAGGCAGTGTCTTTTTCTGTAAGCCAGAATTAAATTCTCTCTACATGGTGATGAAGTACTTTATATTTGTAGGATGTGTAATTTATTGTATAGGATTTAATTATTCTTGTGGATAAGATAGAATTAAAGTACTCCCAAGCAGAAGGAAAATATAGACTGTTGATCCACACTTAGAACATTACAACTGATCAGAGTCCATTCTTTCATTGGGCTTCCTAAGCTCACCTTGTCCTTGTTGTTGTCCTACTTCATTCACAAACTCTACAGATCAAATTCTGTATGCACTGAAATTGCTGGGCTTTCTCCTGGAGTTACAGAGACAGTCTTCCATTTGCATGCAAAAGTCCTAAACTATTGCCACTGTTTTTTTCAAATGTGGTCCACTTCTGCTACAGAAGCCTTGCTGCCATGTGAGCACAGCTCAAAGGTAAAACAGCTCAGTAAGCCTGGCATACAGACCTGGTGAATACCTACAGAGTTTTACTGAGACTGACTTTTCATATGTCCAGTATAACTTAATTCTTCCTTTCTTCCTACCTCCATCCTAACAGCAACCCATCACAACTGCCACTTGGAGATAGGGCAACATGTGTGGGTAAGAGATACTCAGGAGTAACTCTGCATGCGAAGGAGGTTACCAACACAGGTGGAGATAAGGGACTTTTCATCATACACCTAAGACGAGAACATAATGAAGCAGTTTGCATCTTCTGTGCAGCACTTCTTTTCAATGATGTCTGTTTTAGTGGGCTGGATCATTTCTGTTACTGTTTGCCATCCTCTGATAACTCACACTGTTCTCTAGCCACGGCTCCACTCCAGGATATCTGAATGCCATCTGTGAAGTGGCTTTAGGATAGATGCCATCGTGCAGTAACCTGCTGTGTCTCTTGGACAAAAAGTAACTACCAGGTAAAAAAAGGAGTGGATACTGTATTTTATATATTAAAGCTATGCTTTGGCCATCAGGGGTTCAGATACTGATTACAGAGCACTCTCTATCTGGGAGGAAACACCTTTCAAAGGAAGTGTTCCTAAGATGAAGGAAAGATTTTTTTGTCATGTCTGTTTTCAACCCAGAGTTTCTTCAGTTACTTTAGTCATCCACACAGTCATGTCCCTTGAGCCCACCCTTCCCCCCATTTTCTAGTTCAGTCAGCCCACTTCTGCCTTACAGCTGCCCCCATCTTCACTGCAGTCATGTTGCCAAAGCTATAGCAATAATAGCTACCCTACAGCTGGCTTTCCCTGGTGGTCTTCTGTCCTTGACACTCTCCAGAAATTATCACCTAGAAAATTTACGTTGTTCAAAAATGTAACCCTGAAAAATTTCCTGGTCTGTTCCAAATTTGTAAACAGTTGCTGTAGCTAAAATTGTTAAGTAATTAGCTTTTTCCCCTTTTCTTGCATGTACAATTCATGCGGCCAATGAAAACCAATTCAAGCAGAAAAAGAATCTTGACTTCATATCATACCAACAAAACTGACCATAAATGGACTTCCTACAAGCGTACTTTAAAAATTATTTTTTTGACTTATTTGTCAACAGAAAACAAGAGGATCATTTGTTTCTCAAGATCAATAAAGTAGTTCTCAACATACAGCAATATTATTTTATAGACATGTAAATTCAGCCCATAATTTCCATTGAATTTTCATGATAATAGTGTTTATACAGTAAACATCCAAGGCAGAAGTCAAAGGAACTACAGAAGTTGTGCTGAATAGATTGACTCAACAATAATTTAGTTCTATTTGGCTCCTTTTTTTTATATGTAAGTATATATTAAACATTAAAAAAAAGATGTTTTAATGATACAAAGTGTGTCTAATTGCTAGATAGAAAAGATGCACGGAGGACCAGTGCTATTATTATAAATATTGCAAGCCAGCATTACTATTATATGGAGGCTGAGTCTCAGAGTCACTCAAGGTAATAAACATTCAGATCATCTTGTTTCATAAATTAGTTCTTAAACTCAGCAAATTTTAAGATGGAAAGACAGAACTACTACATGGAAAATGTCAATAGCTATCCAGGGAATCTGATAAATGCCTCCGAAATGGGAAACAGATCAAATTGTCATAAAGGAAGTGGAGCCAAACTGGTGAACAAAATAAGAAGAGTAGGCAACCTTTGCTGTCAGGAGGACACTCTCCATTGATATCTGGTAGGTGATAGCTGAAAAGCTCCCCAGGGTACACTGACCACATGAATTTGATCCCCCCTGACAATCAAGGGGATGGAGATGTTTAATTCACAAGTACAAATATAAATTTAGAGGTCTCAGGGTCAAACAAAATCTCAGCCACAATGACCAGAAGGACTCTGGAGTGTTTCTGTAACAACAACATCCATAGCCACAACTTCAATCTAACTTAACTGGCTTTTTTAAACTATTCTCATTAATATCATCCAAAAATATCAAATAAGTTTTTATTTTCTTATAAAACTCTGCAAAAAGGGGGAAATGGGATGCTCTTAAATTCTGAACACTATATAATGCATATGTTTTATTATCTTCCTTTTTATCATTGGTAGCCGGTTCAGAAAATAATACATTTTGGCATGAATAAAATGGCAGCTGTTTACTCTGATCACTGCTTAAAAATCCAAATCACATTTAACTGTTAATAGTATAAACCAGCTGGTCTTGTTAACATCTTTGCCTATATAAGTTTATTTATTCCATCAAAACTAGCTCTTTATTGTAGTCATTAAATCATATATAATGTATTATTAAAACTAACATTGATGCTCTCTGAGATTCGGATAGAATTATCTAGTATTTTAGAGTAAAAACCAGCTTGTCCACAATAGATATTTTGGATAACATTGCTAAAGAGAATTAAAATATTCATAACCAACTTTATATCTGATAACTTAATATCTCTCGGTATATTTAATGTGTACAATGTTCTAAAATATTCATTACAAATACAGTGATTGAAACTTAGAAAATGTATTTGAAAAGAAAAATTCATGTATATTGTGTATCAATGTGTTAACATCCCTATGAATGTTACTCTATTCGGATAACAGGAATTAGTCTTCTCCAAAATTTGAGAAATTCCTAAAGGTTTTGGTTTTTTGTTTTTGTTGTTGGTTTTTCCACTAGACTTTATGTATGTTGGTGCTGCATGTTTTTAAATTGCAAGTCATTAATGAATACACAAACAGACACAGTGATGTTGTTCTAAGCCAAAGCTGCTGTATAGTCTTTCTGAACAAAGCTGCTCAGTGGCTTATTGCTCTACCAATGAAGAGCATTTTTCTATGCACATTACCTTCCACTCTGCTGGTGATCTCCTCACAAAAAAGAGGGACTATCAGCAGCGCCGTATGGGCTGTGGAAAAATAGGACATTACTACTTATCATTAATCCATCAAACAAATCCTCCTTCGCAAATTTCTAAGTAAAAATCACTATGAAATAAGCAACAGAGGGTCTTGATCGCATTTAAGGTCTATGGCCTGACCACTACTCACTAAGTGTATGAAAGAGTCTATCTTTCTCATTCTTCCTCTGCATCTTTCTTGTGAAAGCTTCAACCATATACATAATTCAGGGAAATGAGCTCTGTTATTCATTTAACAGGCTTTAAAACAATTTCTGCATTTGGTTTTCGTTATTTTTTTAAGTGTGATGTGCAGCATATTAAGGCTATTAGGTTTATTATTCCACCATAACATTTCATAATATAACAAATTAAACAACAAATTAAACGCATTCTTCAAAATTTTGCTTAGTTTTTTGTCATGAACCATATAACTCTTGCGATAATGCTAAACGAATTCATAACAATTGGACGCTTAAATAATAAGAGACAATTTCTTCTAAGTTTTAAACCTTAATTATTCATTATGAATCAATTCTAATAATACTGGCAATGTATTCAGCAGATATGCCCGTAGATGTCATATACAATTAATTTGTGACAGGTATCAGTAATCTGATCACCACATAATTTAATAGACACTTTCTTTAACTCGGTTTTGATGAAAAATGGTATTTTGAAAAGAGTCTAAGAAATATTTGCAAGGCTGATTTTCAAATTGTTCTTCAAATGCATTTCTCAACTCTGCAAGAAGTTCAGAGTAGCCCAAAGTTAATATACACTAGGAGCCCTTAAGAGACTTTGACTGCAGTTTATTGCAATTAGGCCTACCAATGCTTCACTTCAATGTCAAAGCAGGGACAGCAATTTCAGATTAGTTCAGCCACCAGACCTGCTGTTTCCATTCAGAAGATAAACTCCAATTGACTTCAGAGGAGCAAGTTCAAAACCTTTGTGGGTAAATAAACACCCATGAGTAAGAAGCTCTCTGATATAAAAGTTTAGCACACTGTTTCCTTGGCAAGAGAGGAAAGTTCTTATCCAAGGACTGCATACTCAAAAAACCTTTCCTTGTTTAAATAACTCTTTGCAGTCCTAGACTACACTAGTAGTTTCTTAAAAGGGTATGTAAATAATGAAGGTGACTTGAGTTTTAAAAGTTGATTACGTCGTGATTTGATTTACAAGATATTTAACTTCATGTGCTCAGAATGACATTGTTGCATGTAGGTAGCAATCTTATTTATCTGAAAATACAGAGAGGATTGAAGACCAGTTTTAGGAATCTTGGTAATTAAAAAAGTTCCATAGGACCACACCTTAGATGCATCCTCTATGCATGTGCTAATGTTTCATATTGAACATGTGAATACTGGGTAACGCAAGTTCAGGAGACTATATATGACCTACAAATGTGCCAAAGCAGCAATTACTGAAACACAAAATATCAGAAAGAGTGCACTGAGGCTGAAGATGGATTTCTGATAAGGGTGGTAATTCTCTGTGCTTCTCCTGACAGTTTCAATCCATCTGAAGAAAGAATGGTAACATCTTCACAACAGAAGTCAAAACAATTGCTCTAAAATGAATCACAAATCTTTTGTTTTCTTCATTGAGCCACTTATTGTTTTAACAGAATAAGTCTTTGACACAAGATATAATGCAGACGGCTTCCTTTTGAGAGGAAAACATCAAGTACATGAGTTCACTTCCCACAAGATTACAGTAATTCAGTAGGTTTGAATTAATGATTAGTTGATTAACACATACAGAATTCAGTCCAAGAAGACTGTGCTAAACAACTCTGTTAACAGCAGCAGCAGGCCGTATATCTCTGTGAATCTGAAATATTTCAGTAATTCCTATTTTAGATCAGATATTTCATTGAATCGAGAGAAGCCAATAAATAAATTCCATTCTCTCTAAAAAACTCTTCAGCAGTTTGTACTCAAAGAACATGAATATTACATATATGTGGTTTTGTATATGTATCTACAAGCACGCATTCTCTATGTAGTATATACACACTATATATGTGGAATTTAAACAGTGCTCTAAAATAATTTTGCCAGAAATTGTCTAATTTCAAGTAATATTTTTTAATATTCTCAAGTTTCTCTCATGAACAGTTTATGCCATATGATCCACAGTACTAGAAGTAAGAATGTATGCTACTGAAATAATCCTTTTTTTTAAAAAAAAATAAGGTAGTTTAGAGAAGCTGCTACAACGGCAATTTTTCTCTATTATTTTGTAAAATTAAAAAATTTCTCAGTCACTGAAAAATGTGCATGTTAGCATATCAAAATGTAGATTTTTTTTCCTAAAAGTAGTAAATTGTATATCTAAACTCTATTACTCTCTAAAAAAAAAAATTCTCGTGGTTTTGAATTTTTAATTTCTTAAATAAATATTTACAATTTTCTATACTGTTTGAACTGTCAGAAAAATCTAGTAGACTCACTGTGCATTTTACTCAGGATGCTGGCGCTGAGCATGCTGACACTTTTTTTGGCTCCTGTAAAATGATTCTGTGGCCAGGCCTGTGTGCTTAACTTGTACATGGACAGTATGAAATTTGGGAAATTCAGCCCAAGTAAGTAAGCCTAAGTTCAGCCCAAGTAAGTAAAAATTTGTAATATGTACACATAAAACACAAAACAATGCCTCTGCACGAACACAAGGTACTACATAATATTATATTGCTATAGAGTTAATTATCCATAGGTAATGTCTCTTCTAATGAGAATATTCACTTTGGATGGGTTTTTTGTTTGTTTGTTTGTTGTGGTTTATGGGGTTTTTATTTGGTTTGGGTGTTGGTTTGTTTTTTGGTTTGTTAGTTTGTTTGGGTTTTTTGTTTTGTTTTGTTTTCTATAAGTTAAGGAAAGCAGTGGTTATAGTGAAGTCCAAATAACCAATTCATTTTGGTTTCTTATGCATCTCACTGTCTACCTCTTAACTTCGCAGTTCACATGTGACAGGACTTGATTGACCAGCATTGCTTCCCAGTGCCACTCATAATAAAAGACAAATACTAGTAACCCACCTTAATGAACCTTTCTGCTTTCAAATTGTTGTCTCCCTTTAATGGGGAAGTAAGTGTTTATATCCGGTGTGACGCCTCCACAGGTGGTCTAATCTTAAGACACACAGTATGTCAGCTGAGTTCACACATTCACTGTGACTCTATTAGGTTTAGCAGTGTCACATAAAATTTGATCTTCTGTCTTGTTGTGCGGATGTACAATTGTATGCATTTTCAGAAAGTCCCTCTGGGTGTTAAGCCAGCACTAGCTGAAGTTAAGCTTTTGAGAGTGATTATTGGTACCTCACAGGGATGCTAAGTAAGATTTTGTATACTGCACTGAATATCCACAAGCAATAAATTTGTTAAATCCAATAGGTCAAACACGCAAAGCAAAGTAGTTTGTGTGGAATTTACATTTCTGGATCTGCAGTTTTATAAACACCATAAAACAGTGTTAAAACACCCCACTGAGTTACTCTAGCTCATACCACAAAGACCACAATAAAAACCTATCATTAAATTGTCAGAGCAGTAACAGTATTTGTGGCCTCATTACTAAAAAAAAGTACTAAAAACTCTGGTCTCTGTGTAGCAAAGACCTTTGTGAGCTAAATTCACATAGAGTTTGAAGTACTGACTGCATCTGCTGTTCTGAAACTTGTTATCCTTTCCAAACTATTGCTGGTTACTTTCAGTATTATATAAGACAAGGGAAGTTATTTGGAAATCAAGTGGTGGCCATGAATATTTTCTTGCATTATGTTGTGCATATCTGATATATGTGTACATAGATATATATATCCACATACATATATTCAGTGTATGTTCAGTGTGTGTATTAATAAACACCGCTTCATTTTTATGTACCCTAACTTTTTTAAGATTCTCTGCAAACAGAAATCTTAGTTTATTACCATTATTTCCCCTGACAATTTGGCATGAAGTGGAATTTATTTTTATGTTGTATGTGTGACTAATGATGCAATACTGTTTCTTATTAGTCTTGTAGACAACAAGTATATTTTAATTTTGACTGTTGTGTTTTTTCAATAAGCGCAAAAGTTACATTCTAACTTGAAAGTTCTTCTATAACTCTCCTATATCTGCTGTGTGGACATGCAGAATTTGAAGAGGATAGTTATTCAGGTTTGGTTTAGCATGGTAGTATTCAAAGCTTACCAGTTGTACTGTATCTGATGAAAAAAACCATACATATGAGTTGAAGAATTCACAACGTCTGCTTCAAGCATACAATATGGATACCTGCGTTTGGAGGACAGGGTCCTCAGCAGTGAAATTAACTTAATAAAAATCTCACAGCTGCCAAACTTACGTGGTCTTGAATCTTCCTTTCAGAGCACTGAGGTTTTGGGGGACCTCCAATACCTGGACTCGTCACAGAGTGCTAAAAACAGATGTTGTCTATGGCTGCATATCATGTTTCTTATGTCCTTTTATCAGAGCAAAAGCTTGTACAGCTGCAAGCTGTTCAGAAGATGAGAAAGTTTTAACAATGTAAAATTGAAGCTTCCCTGACATATCTGAATATAGTCTACTAATTAACAAACAAACAAACAAACAACTCTTCACTTTTGGGAGTGAATATGGCATTTGTCCAATGTATGTCATTGAATTTCTTATGCTGATATGTCTGTATAGAGTCAGATTTTGCATTTGAACCACCACTGCTTACATCTGGATCAGACTTCAAAACAGATTTAAGGTGGTTTATGTGCTTTCTGACTCTGTACATTGGGTAGAAAATGGAATTGCAGGCTGTGGATAAACCAGTTAGGAGATGCATAATTCCTTGAGAAAACTAAGTCACTGAGGAATGACTAAGGTCTTTTAGGACATAAGATATTTGGAAAGTTCTTTTTTCATACTCTCCTGAGATACTTAATTTAAAGGAAGAATGTAAAACTGAACCTATGTGATGGCCACTGCTTCTGCCAGCTAATTTCTCATCTAGCTTCTACTTCTACAGTATTAGTACATTAAAACTGTTTTCCCTACTTCTTATCTTTCTCTTTCTGTTTTTTATCTACATTTCTACTTGCCTAATTCCTCTGTCGGCCCGCTGTGCTATAACAGGATACTGCTGACCACAGAAACCAAGGTCTCAGCCAGATACCACTCCTACTGGCATCCCAATGCAACAGCGTCACCTACCCTCCATGGGAGAAAACTACCCTTACTTCTATTCACGCAAGGAATCAAGTTTTTTTTAAAAGTAGAAAGCTTCCATGGAGATTTTTGCATTAATACAGAATTACAATTTGCAAGACTGGTCTGGAAAACATACCATGTGGGGAAAACAGGGAGCTAAAACGTTTGTTCTAACTAAACTGACAGCTTGTCTTTATATGCCTCCCTGAAAAAGGTTTATAAAATTCAGTGTGCACTCTCAGTGCAACTGCTGTGAAGACATGAGGATCTGACAGACTTTGCTTGACTAGGATGGATAGAAACACCTATCAGAGACACTCTGTGAACATTTATTAATTTCAGAAAAATTTGCAAAAATGTTAATTGTTTTACATTTATATTAATTTATAGATTAGTATTCCTTTTTTCAAATCCCAACTGGTAGATTTAAGTATCTTTGAAAAATTGTATATAAATATTCTTGTATGCCATATATATTCTATCTCCTGTTCCTTGCACCTCTAAAGCCTAATATTGCTAAAGTAACTACAGGAAAAAAAGTAGTAGGAAATTGAGATGAGAGAGATTACAAGCTGGCTTTCTTCTGTGGGAACTCTATTAGACTGCATCAGAATAGGCATATTTGATCTGCACTATTTTTTTCTTGTAGAGGGACTCAAATAACATAAATACCATTTGACAAGTGCACCTTCAACTTGGTTTGATCATTTAGTCTACATTCTGGATGGTGGACTCTCACATCTTTCAGATCTCTGTAACTTCACTAGCACAGTGGTAAGACTTCAAAACACGGTAATGATCATATGAGTGTAAGGATGATACAGATTTCACTTCTTCCCATTTGTCAGAGAGTTTGTTTTAAAGTAGAGATGCATGGAAGGAGGTTCGAAAGAAGGACTATTTTTACAGTAGGGTATACAAAATAGGAGACTGAAAGAACTTGTCTTCTTCAGCAAACACCAAGAAAGGTTTACTATTTGTTAACAAATCAGACAGATAAACATCAGGCAGTGGAAAGAACTAGTTAAACTAAATGGCAGTAGTAGCCCAAGAAAAACTGTCAGTGAGTAAACCGAAATGGAAAGTCATGAGGAGGACAACACAGAATAAGATAATGAAACAGTTTTCTAAATAGGAAACACAACATCTTTATCTGCTTTGAAGATAGCACTCATTTGGTGCTTGAAAAATATTACATAAGGTGGACATCAACAATAGACCTGAAGACCATAAGACTGGGTCTTCACCAAGGCTCCAAAGAACTGGAGAGTCCTGCAAATCCCAGCAACATTTTTATTTGTCTTGTTCATAAACAGAAGGTTTTAAGATCTTCCATTAAATAAGACAGTGATCAATTTTCACTATTTCAACCACAAGTCCCATTGTATTTGTGCTGTTTCATAGTTTCCTAGTAATTTTTCCTTTGTTATTTTTTTTCAACATAGGTAATATGTACCCAATCACAAAATAAAATAGGTCTCATTTTATTGTAATATTGTTAAATTTAGAACAAGGTTTTCTATTTTAAAAAATTATTCCTTTTCAGAGCTGTATAAGTTTGTAGAAGTAGTCTCCAAATGAGCAGTTCTAACCAAAGCTAGTTAGACTGTATCTACAATTCTAAACATTTGTGAACCTCATCTCTCAACATTCATGGCAACTATTTAAATTCATTTTGCCGTATTTACGAGATCAGACTGAATAATTTGAATCACTATCTTTAAGAAAAACCCACTTCCTCATAATGTATGCAGTTTTCAACACACCATAAACAGCTACCACTTCTTTAAAAATATCCTGTAACATTAGCAGAATAAACAAAATTCAAGTGCTTATCGAAAGATGCCTTTATTTATAGAGTTCCTATTTTTTACATGTAGGAATATATGTTGCAGAACCCACTGAAAATGTGCCTCTGTACAACTGCACTAAATAATGACCTCATTTTTTCTATTGAGAATATAATAATTACATTTAATGACAAAAATATTAATCTGAAAAGATATTATTTCAGAAGAGTTGTTTTCTGAACAGTATCAAACAAATGGTCAGATATACACAGAGTAATGATATAACATATAATCAATATAAATCAAGCCTATATAGGCTAACGGGAAATATAACAGAAAAGTTGTTCAAAAAGCACCCTAACTTGATGAAAAGTCTCCGTTGGTTTCCACATAAATATAATACAGGGCCATTATGCCATCTTATTAGAAATATAAAAAGACATAAAAGCAATGCATCTGAACCAATATGGACTAGGCTAGTTTGGTTTTCAACTTCATGGGTTTTCTGTACAACTACAGTAAAATCTGATAAAAAAAAGATTTTTATACTGAGGTTAACCAGAAAACCTAAATCTCATTTTAAATTCCAGTATTCAGTCCAAGAAACTGCCAAGTGTGAAGTGTCTAATATTGTTAGCTCTACTATATATTGAAATACATAAATGCAAATGAAGTGACTAGCCATGAATTGCAAACCAGCTAGTAATATATTGCTAAGGGGGTGTTTTCCTTGTTATGCTTCCTATGAGAATCTCATTCCTTGGAATGCCATCCAGAGTATATGGTATTTACATATCAATCTTACCTTGAAAAGGAGGTCTTTAAATTCCTAATCCTGGAGGTACTCATATACATAGCATTGGTCTACTTTTTCCTAAAGCTTTTTATGCTCCTAACCACCCGAGCATCAAAGTAACTGATAGTGCTGTAAGACAAAAAATCTGATGGTAGTGTTTTTGATCAGAATATCAAGGCACTAAGAGATTAAATGGACTCTCAAAGCCACACAGTGAGTCTTTCACTCTTTAGGGGATTTCAGCAGGATTCTGTTTCTCTGAAAAGCATTTTGTCATCCTTCCACTTGATTTATAAGTTGATTCTGAACTTAAATATTAGACACAGCCACAGAGTCTTTGGGGAAAAGAATGGAGATAGGTGGGGGCACGTGACTGAAGGCACTTATCTGGAATTTACACCATGTCAATATAACAAAAATAAGAATGTGGACGTCAAGAAATTCTGAAAATTTTGTCACAGAAACACCATGTATAGTTTTGAAGGGACCCCCACAAGTCAAGTGTAGATTGGTGACAGAGTTTTTCAGGTTGGCACCTGCTCAGCATTTTGGAGCTGGAGCCACAGCGAGGCCCTGACCCCTCTGGTACAGCAGCATCCAGCAAATCCTGTGCCCTGGGTGCATAACACACACTCAGCCCAGTAGCAATATTCCTTCTCTCTATTACAATTTGAATTTCTGTCCACTCCTGCTCCCATCACCTTGGTGCACACAGGACAGACCATTCCAGAGCAAGGTGCACAGCCTTTCTGAAGCCATCTTACATCTTGCATCTTACATCTTTCTTACATCTTACGTCTTACTAAAAGGCCCTGGTCTCAGGGCGAGGGAGCAAGAGAATGGAAATACTCTCCAGATACATTAATGAAAAGTTCAGCACACAAATAATTTAGTGGTCATAATAAATAACTGTAGAAGTTAGTAAAAACTTGACAAAAAAATCACAGCATTCAGTTTAGTATTCTGGGTTACACAGGTGCTCACTCACCCTGTTTATAGTGCCTATAAGGACAGCGTAGTTTTAAATATCTACACATTGTTTCTGCATCAAAGCACTCCCCTTGGGCAGTGCTAAAAAGGAAAAAAAAATCTTGTTTATTCTCACTCTGTGGTTCTCTGCAATTTTTTACTTGTCAAAAGGTTTCACTTTTCTCTTTATACCTTCTGCTGACTAGCACTCTCCACTATTCTTGCTTGCTTTTTCCTTCTCCCCTCTTCTAACCCCAAAAGCTCTACTTTGACACTGTCATAATTTCAAAGCTCTTCTGCAGCTTAAAATCATTGTCAGAGCTTTAGACTTTGGCACTGCTGCAGTAATGGTGCTGAACTCTGCTAGATGTTCGAAAGGAAATAAATATTTAAGGTTTGGAAAAAAACCAAGTTTTCAAAAGTGTCCCATTAAGAATGATACAGATGTCTCTGAGTAACAAAGAAAGAACATCAAATAAGCAGTTAAGAAGGAAAAAAAGACAACTAACAAGTTGGAACATCAGCTATCTTAACCTTTGCTTCAGAAATGAAAGTATTCTTGTATGAAATATCTCTTTGACATATGATTTTAACTGAATATGGTCTAACTGATCCAGAGGGTGCTCCATCACGGTGGTTTTATAATTTGCTATTGAACTGGAAATGCCTGAATGGCCTTAAGTGACCTCAATGAACTTCTGTGGTTCAGGCCCCAGTACAGTTTTGACCTAGACAGTGATTCTTTTTAAGTTTCATATTTGGAGCACATCATCTTGAAGACAGATAGAAGTAAATCACAGGCATCCTGATATTCTACATTTATTTAGCTTTGGAAAAATGTCTTTTTCTTAATACCTATTTTGAAGTTGCTGTGAGTTTATATGTATGCACAAATTGGTGTGCTCTAATATGTTCCTGTACAGCAGCTAAGGTGGACTAATCAGAGGGATACACACTCTTACTCAGTGGCAAATAAAAACTAATTTCTGGAGAGAAAGACATGTTGCAATAGATACTTACACTTACTCTCTTTTCCCCTATCTGTTATTTCCTTGGATTTTATTTTAAACCCCCTAATTTTTCATGTCATACAACTATGTTCTTTTACAACATTTCCACCTTTAAACCTCTTACAGTAAACCTTGATTTATCATAAGAATTAAAAACAGAGACAAGAAAAACTTAATTCTAGTTATTTCTTCCGTATTATTCTCTTCATTATTCCTACATCCATCCCTTCACCTCACTGCTAACAGAAGTGAGGTCTACTTCTGCCATACAGAACAGAACAATGTCAACTGGAATATCCTAATAATATTGGCCTATTTGAAGGCACTTTGTAAATATGGATGTAGATTCTTCTTGTTTCTTGAGGGAAATGCCTATTTTTATTCTTCACAGTTTAAAACAGGTGATGAGACATCATTGAGACAGATGGCCACGGAAGAATAAAGAAACCGAAAGATCAGGAAATTTTAAATAGAATCTTCCAAAAAGGCATATAGAAATCCCTTTCCTAGTGTCAGTGGCCAGCACACTTAACCACATTGCTAAGCGCCTTGCTCTTGGTCTAATACAAGTGTGTGGTATTCTCGTTGGTGAGATGTGGCTGGGTGCTCTGACAGGGCATACCCCAACCACTGAATTAGTAATAGATTCTCAACACTTTGATGAATCTGTAATAGGTGAACTGACACTGCAATCATACATTCTCACAGTTCTCAAGATCTGCAAGAACTGCTTTCTGGAAATATTCTTTATTCTAAAGCAACAAAACCAGTTGTCTAAGTGTGTGCTTGCTTTACTCTGAATCTTGTGGGTGGGTTTGGTTTTCTGGGTTTTTTTGTTTGTTTGTAAGTTTTTTCTGCATATTACCTTTGAAGGCTGTTTACCTGCAATAAGTATAAACTCAGAAGAAAAAAAATGTTTACTGATAACAACTATTTAGTGTGCTTTTCACGTTTTGTAATAAAGGGAGAAGAGAGCTTTATTAACTGGTCTTGGATCTTTTCCCGGTGATACTTCATGCTGCAGCCCAACACATAGGCATTAGACCATTATATCATGGTTAAGAAATGAGAATATTTTAGGTCTGTTGAACACTGTGAATATTTCACAGTTGATTAGATTAAACTGCTGAAATGCAGGTGTTTTTGTACACTGAGAAAATTCCATGTTTAGTGGTCCTCAAATTCTTATTTTCACCTGTGCAGAGTGTTCATCTAGTGAATAAAACAAACCACAACAGTTAGCACATGGCCTGCTAATGTGTGGTATTATAATGTTTATGTTGGTTTTTTTTATAAGAGAATGCTTTGTTTGTTTCTTTTTTTTTTAAGAAAACCATGTTTTAAACAGCTTGAGTAGGCAGTGTTTTAATTAGGAGATTCCCATACTCCACAGACAAAGAAAATGTGTAACTAGTAGCAACAGTGATTGTGTGGAAATAAGGGATACAGTTGAGGAATAAGATAAGTAAACCAGCATAAATTTTTCGCAGTCAATTCACAGAACTACCAGTAAAGAAGCAACCTCTCCAAATCTCTTTGAAGCCAACACAAATCTCTAAGAAAACAATCCACAGATAAACTAGCTCTTTTAGGTTTCAGTTTTTACAGAGACAGTCCCACAGTGCTCACGTAATGGTCAGCAGTATAACAGAAGAAAACTTCCTTTTCATCTGGCGCTTTGAGATGTTACGATAGCTTTTCATAGTCTGATGCACAGAAATAATTGAAGTAGTTCTAAGTGTAGTGGTTTTGATCTCTACCGTAATATCATCTTCTTCTGGAAGAAGATTCTGTTGTCATAAATCTAAGACCAAAGGAGCAAGAAGGAAAGCTTGGGAAACTGATTCTGGGAAGAAAACAACTAAATTTCCACATCCTGTTATGGGGAATATGTAAAGTTTTAGGTGATCATTGGATGATAAAAAAATGGGGACCACAAAAAATACATTGGACAGGAACCTTTGTTTCCACCACTCACAATTACTTGCTTTACCCACAAGCCAGAATCAGACTTTTTTTGCATGCTTTGTCAGTACCCTGACTATTGCACTTTCAGCCTCACAGAAAGCAAGCACTACTAGTGAATCTGTGAGTGTAGTTGAGCACTCAGCTGGCTTTTGGGACAAGTACGTACATTGTTGAGCATTACAGAAGAGTCATTGGCTAGAAGTGTTGTCAACGTCAGTGTTGGTTTTAGTTGATTCTGAATTTAGGTAGCCTCAGTGCTGTTTGTTTTCTCCTACTAGACAGCTCCGAGTGATTTCTACTTCACAAACAGGTTTTTTGGGAATTCATCTTTTCACTTTTTTTTTTTTTTCTGAAGTTTACTTTTTGAGGCAGGTAATAAATGACTTTGGACTTAAGAAGTTTATGGACTTAAAAGTATTTGTTTTCTCCCCATTGTATGCTTACTTCTGTTCCCATACCTGAAGAATATATCTCTAAACCTTACACACTTCAGCCTGTTAACTACTGTCTGATAGAAATGTTTGTAAAACATAGTTATTTGTTAGTCTAAAGAACATGTAATGTATAAGTAATTCTAACTGTAAAAGAAACCAAGACTACTTCACCCATATTCTAATGACGGAGAGTGAAGACAACAGTATCACTAAGTTTTGATTCTGTGAGTTTGTTTGTTTCTATTTAGACTTAATTTTTGTCATCATTAAAATATACACTAATACTTGGCTGAAAATGTAGGTGAATATCACCAGTCTGAAAGACAGGTAAGAAGATATAAAAAACCATATATTTTTAAAAATTATGAATTATTCTATAATGGTAAAAAAATTGTGAACAGGGTCAGATACCCTTTTCAATAGTATTATTTCAGGTGTTATAAAAGCTTATAAAAATTGTAATAGATCAGTATCTTTATTCTGATTCATTCTGGGTGTGTTACTTAGTAAGTTTTTACAGATATGAAAACAGATCTATTTACACAACTGGAAAATGTTGCTTCATATAATTGGGATAAATATTTCACAAGGAAAATTTTATTATTGCTTGTTTCATCCATACTAGAAATTGAAAGGCTTGATAGGATCCACTGAGTTTCTTCTTTCACAACCACTGAATAACATTTAACCAAAAACATAATGTTGATATCACCAACATATTTTCTTCGTTAATTTTTGTTTTAGCACTTTCCAGATAGAGATGTGAATGTACTGAAATTCAGAAAATGGAAAAAATCATTATGAAGTGAAAAAAAGTCAACATTTTAAACATGTTATGACAAGGAAAGAAAAAAAGTGTTTCAAAATTTGCTGGTTTTTGGAACCGGACCAAGTGTTAGAAATATCTTCTCATGACATGAAAACCCGTTTTCTGAACAGCTTTTCTAACAGGACATGGAGATACTTTTGGATATATGTGGACATGTGTGTACTTAATAAACTTTCTTTTGCTCCCACAACCTTTGTTATGTACTTTTAAGAATCACTACCTGAAATGAGATGTGTGAGCTATGGTAAATCACGAGAGAGGACAAGGTGTTAAAAATGTTTTGTGAGTATTTGTGTTATGAATGACATGTCTATTTGTGGCAGATATTTTTCAGTTCACTTAAGATAAGAATCTCCCTCCAGCTGGCACTTGTCAGAGAACCACAGAACAAACTTGTGAATCTGCTGCTTACAAATGACAATTGTGAAGATTTGGACACAATTTTAGCTATTCCTTGGACATGTAAATCATGATAACTTTCTAAGGATGATACAAGAAGAGATTAAATTTAACCAGGGCAGTTTAAGTCAATCTAACTCAGTTCTTCTGAAATTCTGTCCTACATGCAGTACCCAGACAGTCATCATGTAGTACTGCTCCCTCAACTGTTTCATTGCAAATCTGGATGAGCACCAACATAGTTCTTGCAAGTGCCATCATAAGTGAGGGACAGGATAACCCACCTGAAGGAGAGGTAAAAGAAGCAATGACAGTCAGCTTTAGATTTGCCCATGGAAAAATTGGAATTACATAATAGTTTGAGTTGGAAGAGACCTTCAAATGTCACCTGCAGTGAGCAGGTACAACTTCAAGTAGATCAGGTTGTTCAGAGGCCTGTCCAACCTGACCTTGAATGTTTACAGGGTTGGGGCATCTACCACCTCTCTAGGCAACCTGTTCAGTGTTTCAGCGTTTATTTTAAATGGCCATTTTAAGGGCAATAAATAGGTTTAATTTTTAGAAAATCAAAATACCATATTTTCATTTGAATTCTTTTGGAGAAACAAAAACGAGATATAGAAATTTAATTTGAAAAGACACATCAAGCTAAAGCATCCAAATACTCCTCTCACAAAAGGGAGAGCCTAGGGAAACTGAAACATGAAGAAGTGATTTGCTCAAGGGCATATCCAGGAGATGACAGAAAAATGAAGAATAAAGCAATTTTCCCCAGCTCCTCAGTATGAAATCAGTTGCCTGTCCACTTCAAATGGTACCTCCTTACAGTGCTGACTTCAACAATTCCAACTTTTGATATTTTCAAGCTCCAGTTACAGCCTGTTTATGCATTAGGAGATTTTTAAATTCCCAGTTTCTGTCAGAAAGATCTTGATGACTGATATATATGATCTTTAGCTGCTTTCATTCATCATAGCAAAGATGAATCCCAAAACTGTGCTTCCATCATCCTTCCAAGTGACAATTCACTGTAATCAGGTTTCCCTTGCAAGATTTGCTCCTGTTTTTCAAACTTATTGGTAAGATTTCCTTTGAAACCACAGAAAAAATACTTAGCATCATAGCTGTTTTCTTTTGAAAAAACAGATAAATTATCTCAGTAGAAATATTTTCATAGATTTTATTATTCATGGATTCTTTCACTTCTTCAACACAAACAGCTTTAGCACAATGCAAAATAGCACTAGTTCCTTTTTTTTTGTGGAAAATAGTCACCTCTATTTTTTAAGTGACATGGAAAATGTATGACCAAATATTTGTTAATATCTATCGTTTTCCTAAAGACAAGAAATATCTTGGCACTTTTAGTAAATGACTAAATCATCATAAATTGACCAGAGATATAGTTTCTCTGTCTGAGGCAGTTATTGGTCTTCTTTCCAGAGTCTAATGGATATACCATTTATAGAAGCCAGTCCTCTTTTTTGTCATCATATATATATTTATTTTTATGTAGAGAGGAATTGAAAAGAACAATAGTAATTCATTTTGAAGTACAATGGTACATTCACAACATGAGGTTCTCTTCTTGAGACTGGCACAGGTTTTATGAATAGCCTAACTATAACAGAATTGAAATTTAATTAAAGTTAAAGTGACAGACAGTGCATGCTCAGCATTATCTATAAGAAAAAATAGTCCATGCCACAGTCCCTTGCAGTCTGACTCATTATCTTCTTATCATATTAGGACACAATGGCTGTATATCTATTGTTGCTCAAACTCCCACTTAAATCTAGACTGCCTTAGCAGTGGATCAGCATGACAGTTTCTTATATGACCACCCTGTCCCTTGGGAGAGGCGGTGCAGTCCCAGAGAGAGATTGAACAGGTCATTGTGGTGGTTTCTGCCAAGCTGCACCTGGTCCAGGTGCTGAATCATGAGGTTTCGCTGGGCTTTTTTCCACTCCCTGGGCTCCCTGGAGACTGGAGAGTCAGTCTTAGGTCCTGATGCAGGGTCACGGGTCTTCCCTCCTCAGAGTCCTTCCAGAAACTCTGTCACCTCAGTAGGCTTAAGATTTCTTAGTTATAAAGACTAGGTAAATATTATATACTTTGCTAGTGGTTAGTCTTTTCAAATCACACTGTTGTTTTCTGTTTTGCTGTTATCCTTCTTAGTGTGTACATGCTGCTTTTTCTGAGTACTTCTTGAGGCTTTTACACTTTCTGATGATCAAACAAGTTGTTTGTATAGCTTGGCTACCCACTTGTTTGAGTAGACCAAAACTATTCTGTTTGGGAGAGGTGGTTCATCATATTTCATCAACTGTGGCTATAGAAAAAAGTTAGCTAAAATCCACAGGTTTATGCTAGCAGCTATGCTGAGCTTAGCTGCTACACCTTCTGACTGAGAATCAGGATCACTGATTGCAGTGTAATAAGCTGGAAAATGGTAGCCTTGTTTGTCCAGTCACATTTGGCACAATTATCATAGAATGGTTCCCCCAAGTTTATCACAGAAGCTGCAAAATTCATGGACATCAGGAAAATGTGTAATGGCATCTAGACCTAGAGCAAAAGAGATAATTTCTGAAGGCAAGAACATCAAGTTCACAGTCGATATAGGTGTCCATAAAGCAGTTCTGATCCTTAGTTTGTGGACTTGGTTCATTTACCTTCACAAATACGTTTGTGTCTGTAAGATATCTAAGAGATGAGACTGGTAGTAAAGATGATAAAGGACCCATGGAAAACCTGTCTTCTTATGGATAAGCATTTGGAAGATTACATGACACCCAGGACATCTCAAAGGCCACTGCACTTGTGTTTACGCAGCAAAATCTAGCCCTGGTTTCCATGAGCAGAACACCACACAGAAGCATGGGGTACAGACTTGGGTTCACCACACAAGCAGGGAAAGCCAAAAGAAGAAAAGCTGATAAAGTGAACTGTAATAGTGCACGCTACTTGTCTCAGTAAAGTCAAACCTATATTTTGCATAATTAGAAAAATAGTAGGCAATGATTCCACTGTGGAAAAAAAAAGTAGTACTCAAATATATTGACCAGGATATATTTCATCGGATTCCCACTGTTAGACCCCAATGGTAATGTCTAAATAATCAAGGAACAGAAAAACACAATGTCATTCATAATGATCACAAAACTGGTTTTGCAGTATTTGGGATAAAGAGAGAGAGGATGTGGGATGGAAAAAAGTAGTATCTTACTAAAGTATATTTCTACTGACAAACCATGCACCGAGCAGGCCTCTTATTCTTGGGGTGTAATTTCTGGCGAAAAGTGAGTTATTCACAAAGAGTAGCCACATCCAAAAAACAGAATATTAACTGAGAACAGTGATTCAAATGCTGATATGTTCAAACACAGAGCTGAGATCTGAATCTCACCCTTCCGAATGACTCAGCTAAACAGTTAGCTATTTGCTATTCTCTTCTGCGCTACCAGTAACCAAATCTATATTTGTAAGCATTTTTAAATTAAATGCAAATATTTTTTTCCCAACCAGCCTATTAATTCTCTTCTTAAATAAATTATCCTTTAACAGTTGCTGCTGATTAGAGAGGAGGAGACAAGCATTTGCAAGGCCAATCTAATGGTAACTAATGCTACCAAGAGAAAAGAGTAACAGTATTTTCTCAAAACAGATTCTAGAGTGAGTTCAGCAAAGCCGTATTCTGTGAACAGAGATGGCTGAATGATGGTGAGAGAATCTAAAGGGAGTCAGCTGTGCTGTTTGAAAGCTGTATATCCTCTAAACTTTATTTCAAAATAGAAGAAATATTCTGAAGATCAGGTTCTCGCATAAAGGAGATTTATAGCTAACCTAAAAATGTTGCATTAGAGAGACGAGGCTGTCCTATATTTTTCTGGGGCTTACATTTTTAAGTTGGAGTCAAATTCTTCTGTAAGTAACCCAGGATGAATTGACACTGAACACTTATTTGATTTTTTTATTAATCTTTACTTATGCAATGGAAGATGTTTATATGTAAATAACCTGTGTTATAATAAAAAGGAAAGTTAATGTGGCCACCTTGAAAGCACAGTATTCCATATTTAAAGGGAAATAGAAAGTAACTAGCAATAGCCTTGAGGTCTATGCAACATTTTTTCCTTCAAATAGTACACTTGTGAACTCTTTTCCTCTTCAGCGCAGAAATGTTGTACCAAATTACACTGTGGAGAGTGTTTAGGATTTGTTGCATTAATTTCTTTTCTTGGTGCAGTCACATTTCCATGTGGCATGTATCATAATAACAGACACAAAAGAAATATGATCATTCTACTACTTAATCTGTTTTAACTCTGAATGTCACAAGTCAATTTATATATTTCTGAAATTTTTAACTTGTAGTCTCCCAGAGTTGTTACGTTATTGAAATACTTGACATAAATGTTTGTGTTATCCAGTTACCTGTTTTATTAAACACTAACTAACCACTGAATTTGATAGTATGTATATGTTCCAAAATTCAAGGCCTAACCCAATGTACTGTACTTAGAGTTGATGTCTTGACAAATGTAGGTGGTGTTGCCCCTATTAAATTAAAGCCATTATAAGCATTTCTTTTAGCCATTACTGCTGAGCTACATCTGCAAATAAGGCTGTAACTGCATAAATAGTCAGAAGATATTTTTAACTTCAACTAGGCTGAGAGTCTCATTATTCTCATGTGTATAACAAGGTGCTGCTTATCAGATACACACAAAATGTTCTCTTTTCTATACTTTTAACAAAAGATTCTTTTGTTACAATAGATATAAACAATTTTTCCAGTTCCATTTTACAGCTGATGCTTTTGTTATAAAACACTATTTTAATATTTGCTTTAAAGAATGATTCAGCAGTTCAGTCTTTTTGACAGTGATTTGAAAAGCTTGCAAGCTGCAGAAAGCCTTTAGACAAGGTAAGGTAAAACAGGTTGTTAGAAAGGGAGATTATCATTTGTTGTGTAGGAATTGTATGAAGATGAGCCCTTGGACTGTCAAATTGCATCTTTTCAAACCAAATTCAGGTAGTTAATTTTAGAATTTGACGCATACTCTTTAAAACAGGTTTTTAAGGGATTTTCTGGTTATTGTATGGTTATAACTATAAAAGCAATTTACTAAACTAAACCTCTCCAGCTCTTCTCACTGGCTGTGTAAGAACCACATTTATTTTCAAGTAAGAGTTTGCAGTGAATGAGTCTGAAAAAGTAAGACCATTGTTAGACCAGCAGAGATACAAAGAATTGGGCCTTAAGGATTCGGAGTCAAAAACGCAAGTGGAGTACTGGAGTACTGTCTCATTGATGTTATCCTAGCTGACAATCAGATAACATCTAGTTGCAAATGTCAAATTCATCTCACATTACCCAATGAATTACTGTCACATAGTGACAGATGTATTGAAATAAGATACACAGTAAGGATGTAATCTTATAATGATACAGAAATCACAATAAATCATTGATAAGAGACAGAGTGGAGTCTATTGCTACATATACAACTTCCAGTCTTCCATATCTGCACAAGAAATCAGATGTAAAGACAAATATTTAAAAGCTGGTGGTGAAAATAAGAAAATATTGAAGCTGCCTGTGTAAACTTATAAAGTTGGGAGGGTGAGGGAATGGCATGATGTGAGTAATGCATAATAACCATTTGAGATCTAAATCCTTAGGAGAGAATAACACATATTAAAACTGATGAATGTAAATCAAATTTTATGCAACTGAAACTTTTTATTAAGTTCTTCTGAGCTCTGTAAGTCTGGGAGATCTGTGGAACAACTGTTTGGGAAATCAAAATAAATAAGCCTAAGGTACAAGCGTGACATATATTGAATTAAACTGTAGGGAATTTTAGTTAGGAGTAATACACAGTAAAAGACAATTGATATAATTTCCCTCCACTCCAGCCTCAGTTTGGTCTCTAAAATCTTCACAGTTTTTTAAATTCTGTGTCAAAATGAACAAACAAACAAACAAACAAAAATAAAAACAAAAAGCAAAAAGCCTAAAGAATCAGGAAAATTATATTGCCAGTATTACTGTAAGCGATCACTAAATCTAGATATCTTATACAGAACCAAATACCACGTACAATTAGAACATCCTTTTACATTCAAAAGAGGTCTGTTTTCTCATCTGGTGATAAGAGGGTATGTAAACTGGAAAGCTTCAAGCTTTTTTTTTTTTCTTTTCCAGCTTAACAGAAATATAACGGTTTACTTTGAAATTATCTCCTGGTAAGATTTCTTGAACATCCCTTTGCATTGACTTTAGGATACTGAACTGCATTTAAGAGCATCCATCTTTTGCAAATGCTCCTATATTAAATAAAACCTGAGCAAGTATCATAATATTTATTTGACACACTTCATAGTCTATAAGAATTTAGTACATTTTAAAGAGTGGGGTTTGTGTATGTATGTACATGTACACATGTGGGCATTATACACACGTTTGACTGGTTTGATGTGAAAGAAACAGCATTAGACACACCCCAAGGCAATCTATATAGACACTATAAATTACACTGTTACATTATACACCATGACACTATACAAATTAGTTCTTGCATTATGCCAGTCCTGATGGCCTTCAGCAGGTGATTTATCTGTTCTAAAACCTGCTTTTGCTATTAGTATTGAAATCTGTGATTTAAAATAATATTAAATCAAAAATTAAGCTTCTCAGGTTATCTCTTAAGGCTTAAGACAGAATAAAATTGTCATACCTCTGCCTTTTTAAGAAAATAAGAATCATCATATCTACACGGAAGTATCACAGGCAAGTAATGACAGGATGTCTTCAATTCCTTGGCAGAAACTCAGTTTGAACAACATACGCTGTATACTCTTTCACCTGTAGATGACCCTACTGTACTCCAGATTTCATGAATTCATATCCAGATTCACCATTCAACTCTTCTGCTTTATTGTGATCTTTAGTTTTGGTTGTATATTTTATGTGTGTGCAAAAATTTAAAATTTACTTGCCTGTTTTCCAGCTCTTACATATATGTCTGATTTGAAACCAGAATAGAAATCTGGGATGGAATATCCTAGAATATGACAACACTCAAGAAAAGCAGTAAAGCAAATTCTAACAACAAGAGATCTACCTACTATATATTCTGATTTTCTACCTATCTAAAAGAAAACAAGTTTTTGTTCTCCAGCAGGCTTTAAAAATAAGGATTTAGTCAGAGAAGTGGTTCTGTTTAATTTTCCATTTGGTCTCACTCAGATACTCTGATTTATGCTCTTTTCTTCAGTTGTCTCCAAAATTGTTTTCTGTCTCACCTAATGAGATTACTGGAATATAACAAAACTGTATATATGTCTAGCTATTTTTGATAAACGTAAGGTACAAATGTAGGACTTGGGAAAAAAAAATCCATTTTGCCAGAACATAATGTGTCAGGCTTAGTTTTAATCCACACTGCAAAAAACCTAAGATCTGAATTGTTTCTATTGCACTGACACAAAGAAAAGGTACAAGACACAGATACTCATTTCAAAAGTATTTATTAAAAAAAGATAGTCACTGAATATATGGGAGACCTTGATTCAGCTGTCTCTGCCATGAAGGGATTTGAACTGTTATCTACTCCTCTCATATTGCAATCATCACCTCATGAGACACTCCCAAATGTTAGTGTCACCCCCTTTTTCTGGATTCCACACCAACCTGAAAAGCGGGGCTGAAGCTCTGTGAGGAGCCATCAGTATTATTCCCCTGACTCTTCTCCTGGTTTTTCAACAACATTTTATGTTGGAGCTGAATTTTCACAAGACTGCCTACTCCAACCAAATTGCAAAACCAAGCCAACAAAATTTTCAATTGTAGTCTCAGTAACTGGTGAGGAACTGCACATCATTATATTCGTTACTAACCTCAAGATAAGTTGGAAAAAAAAAATGTTAGTTTACTCAGTTCCACCTCTTTTCCAATAAATATAAACTTTATAATTCTCTCTTTTTTTTGACATTTTTATTCTGGGGGAAAAAAAAAAAAAAAGAAAAAGTGAATAATTTCCCATATACTATTCTCTTCTCATTTCTCTGTGTGTCTCAGAGGCTGATGAATCACGCCCCTTTTGCTTTACCAAAGAAGCTATGACTTACTAGAAGACAATCTATAGTCCAAAATGTTTCTGGGGAATGGGGATAAGGAGTAGACCAATGCTGGATTGTACTAGTGGTTATTTTAGGGGAAGAAATCAGGCAGTATGACAGGAATCACTGTAAAAATACAGATAGGCAAGTTTGACTCTTCTTCTCCTTTGGCTTTTGCTAACCATTTTACAATGTTTTGCTTGCTTTCTTTTTCATTCAGCAGCTGTTATTTTCAATTTTATAGTTATATTTTATAAAAATATATAATATATAATGAAATATAATTTATAATGTTATTTTATAATTTTAATTTTTAGTAACAATAGCAACCGCTAGCAACTTCTTGCACTTAAAGAAAGCCAAGAAAAGAGCAGGTTGACAATGATTTGCAATATAATCAATTCATTACATTAATGCATTTTATGACTGTGAAATGGGGCTAGAATATCACTAACCAGATATTCTCCTTGATGTTATTCTCTGAAAAACAGTACAAGTTGTCAAATACATGTATTTATTTTCCCCTACCAGAAGTAGAGATGTAGACAGAAAACCAAAACATTCATTATTTTTAGCCACTGAAAAAAAACAAATTTTTATAAAAATCTGAAAACTTAAAAATTTCTGTAAAAAAAAAAAAATCTAATTTCCACTAGGGAAGGTGAAGTCTAATGTTCTGATACAAGTTCTGTGATTCTGTGTGATTCTGTGAAGTCAAAACCACCTGAAATGTTTTGTTTACTGAGCGCTATTAAAATGTTTGTTTTGAGACAGTTTAACTTTAGGCCAAGTCAGTCTAATCTATGTCAGCACCTTGCAGAGCGCAGTACAACTTCTTCATGTCTGCATTCTCAATTACATATTAAGCTTGCTGTTTGGGCTACGCTTGCACTGATACATCTTGCTACCTTCCATCTTGCCAGCCTTGGTGTTACACCTAACGTGGAAGCGACATGACAGTGATAAACAACAAGAGTGTCAGGACAGAGTTGTGAGAAGAGAGCGGTGCTCAGTGTGTGACAAACACAGCTTTTCATGAGGGACTGTGAGTGTTAGAGGACAAAACTGAATAGTGATCTGGAAAAAAACTTCCATAGAATCACAATTTTATTTTATTAGTTTGGCATTTAAAATGTAAATAAAATATATAGTTCTGTATTTCTCATGTACACTAATTCCTAAAGACGGCAGGGGAATTACATATGAAAAAAGACTGTGGAAATGTTTTGCCTCATAAAATAACTGTATGTTTTGCTACATGAAAAAGAAAAGTACATACAACACCATCTATAATTGAAATTGTTTTAAACTTTTGAATATTTCTATCCAGGAAAGAACTCCTTTTGTCATACAAAAACTATAAAGTCTTACTTGTTTTTCTGTAAAACATCTTCTCAACATCTTAGGTAAGTCACAGTATATTATGGAATTAAAATCCATTTCGTATGAGTATGAAACAAGATGCAGGAACTGTATCAGATGCCAGTTGTTTTAACTGTATTAAACCTTAGACTTGAGACCAATGGAAAGCATTTTTTCCCTTGGCACACAAACATATCTGAGATTTCCAGAACGTTTCTGTTCCACGCCAGCTAAACTCAGCACTTTCATACCAGTATTAAAATGTGATTCTACCTTATCATTCCTTTCAGAATAAAGTAAATCAAACAAAACCCAAGAGAAAAAACTTCAGACTAAGCAGCAGCTTTGTGAAGATGGTTCTCGCATCCGTCATTGGTTACAGGATGCTCCTGTTCAGTGTCCTACTCTGTCCATCTCCCAAATCTTGCAGAATATCTGAGCTACTGACCTGGTCACTCCTTTGGTATTTCTCCTTTGTCGGGAAATTCTATTTGGAGCCTGAGAAATGAAATTTAAAGGAAGCTTTTAAAACAATGCTTGGTTGTTGCTGTCAAAAGTTTCACTTCTAGTAAATTTGGATTTTTTTAAAAAATTCCTCTCCTGTTTCTCTTTACAACAACATATTATGTCATACATTTCCAGAAATGAAGGCATGAAATGGCAGGTAAAATATCAAGAAGTGAATACTTAGCAGTTTGAGAGCATTAATTATGTGCCTTCGTGCTTTCTGTGTGATGAATATTTTGCCAATGGTTGCTAATTATAATAGCAATTAGGTTTAATAAGTTGGGAATTTCACATGCTTAGGTCTTCTGGGTTACACTTTAGCCAATAGGGAACGCGTGTTAATTAAGGACAAAGAAGAGAAGAATTAAGAAGATTTGATGGGTTTAAGGAAACAGCAATTAAACAAAGTGCTAGAGTGATTTGCATATTTTAATAAGTCAAGAACTCTTCGACGTTCAGAAAAAAAGTTGTATTTTCATTACTCAGTGCAATTTTTCCAAAAGGTCTTCAGATTTTTACACTTTTTCTCCAAAAAAAAAAAAGAGCTTTAGGGTATTGAATGTCTGTTTTAAAGACTTTATTATTAGTGCTTGGAAGGTGGTTCTAGACTTCAAATAGATAGTATTGCTATAAATATAAGCACTAATAGAGCTTGCTCTTATTTACAGAGAACCGAAGTATTCTTCTGAGTATGGCATCTTATACACAGTGGCTGCAAGGGCTACCTCACCTGCAGCTGTGGCATGCTACCAAACACCTAGAAACTCTATGTTCTGTAACAAGCAGACACATAAACATTAGAAAAATACTGTTTTGCTTTGTTTTTTCTGGTGAAAACAGCAACAGAAAGGATTTGTAAGGAAGCAAATTTATCTCCTTCAATGAAAAAAGAGTTGGATCACTATGTTCATCAACATTCAGTGACAGGAAACTGTGAAACCTATTGATACTGTGTTTATTTTCTATACAAGGATTAAACAACCCAACTGTTGATGTTAGGAAAACTCACCTCAAATTAGCTCTGATGAGTTAGGAATAGATCTGAACAGCATAAAATGCATGGTGATCTGGACAAAGGGTAATTTTACTTAGAACTCGATCTTATTGTTCCATGAAACAGTTCATTACACCTGAGTATTTTAATTGTTTAAGACTTTGCAGCTTAGGAAAAGGTCTTATGAAGCTCATTGTAAGGAAAACTCAAATAGCATGCTCTGCTAATAGTGTATGCTTAGAATGAGCTGATCAGAACTGAAACGCTAACAAGCAGAAGCTGATCTGGATGCCGTTCATGCCAGAAGCCTCAGCATCTTAATGATTGTTCTGTTGTGTGGCAACTTAACATTCACAGTATTAGATTTACATGAGCCAACAAGGGCGTAAACTGCTGATTTATTCATCAGCTAGTGAGGAGTTGATGTGAGGAGCTGTTCATTAGTGCCCCAAGAACTACAAGTCTATTGAAACCCACTAAAAGTTCAAACATCAAGTTGCTGAAAATATCACACACATGCCAGGCTAGGGAGAAGGACAATGTTTGCACACTCAATATGAGCCAATTTTGGGGGGGTTGGTGGTCAGGCTAATTCACAAAAGGGTGAGAGGGAAATAAGGAGGAGTAAGGGATGAAGAAAGAGAGAAGGTAGGTGTGAAGAGGTTTCCATGTCTATGGATCACGGAAAAGGGAATCCTAGTACAGTAATTAGACAGTAATATACAGTGTTCAGTGAGCAGGAGGAGAAGAAGGACATCTGCCTGTGCTCCCCACAAACCCAATGCTAGTGTCATTACCAAAATTAAACAAAAATGTAATTGTGTATGTGATTATATTTGTAGTCATAATAACAGAAGAATCCTAATTTTCAGTAATAATCCAGGCAGCAATCACCTAACTTTCTAGGCTCTAGCCTTTAAATTGCCACTTATCATGGAACAGACTGTCATAGGAAGTTTTAATGTAGCAGCAGAATAAGGATAGGCTTGACCAAAATAGCACTGCACAAAGTTAAAAAGTTATCGTCTGATAGAAATTATAACACAAATCCACTGCTAGTCACACAGGCTTAGCCATCTGCTGCTACAGTTACTAATACATCTTTCTTTTGTGGGGCTTGGGCACTAGAAAATATAATAAAAATTTGGTGTCATTTAGAAAGATGCAGTTACAGCAATGTTGCCACAGGCAGAACAATAATAAAACCACCTTTCATCTCTACAGTTGCTCTTTAGCTACCCACAAAGTAATTTCTATGCATGTGCTATCATTTCAGAAGTGATAGCCGAAAATTCAGACTCCAGCTGAAGTCTCCTTCATTTCTGAATCCTACTTCTCATAAATAATGTTGTTAAACAATCATTTTTACAGAAATTATCACATTTCTGAGGCAGCAATCAAAAATGCCTTCTGCTGACCTACCTGATCAATTGGGACACGCTTAATCAAAGACAGACATAAAAGAAGCACCACAGGTCCTTACACAGTGAAGATGATGTGAAATACAAATGTACTGCATACTCACATAAAATTTAAAGATCTATAAACATAGTTTATGGAAAGCAAACCTGTTTTTCGTGTTCAGTGAAATCTTTTCAGTATTAATTTTATTCATTTCTGGCACACACAGAAGGGAGGGAGGCAAGTATTGCAGAAGAATGGAAGCTTGCAATGCCGAGGACTAACAGGAGGAAGAGACCTCCCCCAAAGCCTGAGGTGCCCTTGCAGAACTGCTTCACTACTCTGCAGACTGAAGAGAAAAGACTCATAACATCAGGAGAGACACTGGAGCTAAGTAAGGCAGCCTGATCTGCTTCCTGTAAAGCAATCAGAAAAACTAAGAAAAGGTGATGAGTGATAGCAGTAGGCAACTGTCTTCTGAGAGGTACGAAGTCATCATTTGCCAACCTGACATACTCTCTAGAGATGTGTGCTGCTTACCGGGGGGTCTTATACCAGGGATGTCACCAAGAGACTACCAAGCCTTGTACAGTCCACTGACTTATCCACTACTGTTGTTTCATATGGGTACCAGTGATACAGCCAGGAGCAGGCTAAGGAGTATGAAGAAGCATCACAGAGCCCTGGGAGCAGTGGTAAGAGACTCTGGACTGCAGGTAATTTTTTAACTTAATACTCCAGGTCAAAGGGAAGAGGTTTGAAAGGGCCAGTTGAATCTGGTGTATCAACAAATGGTTACAGAACTGGTGCCACAGCCAGGGGTTTGGCTACTTAGACCATAGGGTTTGCTTTAAGGAACCTGGTCTACTGGGAGCTGATGGGGTCCATCCCTCAGATAAGGGGAAGAGCATCTTCGCTCATAGGCTTGCCAAGCTAGTGAAAAGGGCTTTAAACTAAAGTTGCTGGGGGAGAGGAACCTCAATACATCCCACTCCTACCAGTTTGATGCCAGTTCCAGCAATAGATGCTCAAGGCCTGGAGAAGGATCACAGGTGAGCAGGACAGCACCTGAAGAGCAGCATAAAGGAATTTCAGTCACTCCAGACAGTAAGTCAGCTTCATCGGGGGCCCAACTTAAATGCCTCTATGCAAACGCATGTAGCATGGGAAATAAACAAGAGGAGTTAGAGAAGTGCACACACCTGAAGGGCTATGATCTTATTGGCATCATAGAGACGTGGTGGGATGGCTTCTGTGACTGGAGTGTTGGGATGGAAGGATACAAGCTCTTTAGGAATGAGAGGCAGGGGAGACGAGGAGGGGGTGTCACCCTCTATGTCAATGGCCAGCTTGAGGGCATGAAGCTTCATCTGAGGATAGATGAGGAGACAACCAAGAGCTTATGGGTCAGGATTAAAGGGAGGGCAGGGATAGGTGACATTATCATTGGGGTCTGATACAGGTCACTCAACCAGCGTGACCAAGTGGATGGGGTCCTCTGTGGACACATAGGAGTAGCCTCACGTTAACAAGCCCTGGTCCTCATGGAGGACTTCAACCACTCCAACATGAGTTGGAGGGACAACACAGCAGGGCAGAAGCAATACAAAAGGTTCCTGGAATGCTTTTGTGATAACTTTCTTCTCCAAGTGATAGAGGAGCCAAAGAGGAGAGGTGCTATGCTGGGTCTTGTTCTCACCAACAGGAGGGGACTGGTGGGGAACGTGAAGCTCAGGGGAAGCCTTGGCTGCAGTGACCATGAAATGGTAGAGTTCAAGTTCCTTAGGACATCAAGGAGGGTGCGCAGCAAGCTTTCTGCCCTGGACTTCAGGAGAGCAGACTTTGGCCTCTTTGGGGATCTCCTTGGCAGAGTACCATGGGATAAAGCCCTAGAGGGAAGAGGGGCCCAAGAAAGCTGGTTAATATTCAAGGATGACCTCCTCTGAGCTCAAGAGGTGCATCCCAGCAAAGAAGTCAGGCAAAACCATCAGGACGCAAGCATGGATGAACAAGGAGGTATTGGACAAACTCAAACACATAAAGGAAGCCTGCAGAGAATGGAAGCAAGGACAGGTAGCCTGGGAGGAATACAGAGAAATTGTCTGAGCAGCCAGGGATCAGGTTAGGAAAGCTAAAGCCCTGAGAGAATTAAATCTGGACAGGAACATCAAGGGCAACAAGTAAAGTTTCTATAGGTACGTCAGTGATAAAGGGAAGACTAGGGGAAATATGGGCCCTCTCCAGAAGGAAATGGGAGATATGGTTAGCTGGGATACAGACAAAGCTGAGGTTTTTGTCTCGGTCTTCACTAGCAATTGCTCTAGCCACACTGTCCAAGTCATAGAAGGCAAAGGCATGGACTGGGGCAATGAAGACAAGCACTGTAGGAGAAGATCAGGTTCAAGACCATCTAAGGAAACTGAAGGTGCAGAAGTCCATGGGACCTGATGAGATGCATCTGTGAGTCCTGAGGGAACTGGGGGATGAAGTTGCTAAGCCTTTATCCATTGTATTTGAGAAGTCATAGCAGTCCACTGAAGTTCCAATGGACTGGAAAAGGGGAAATATAACCTCCATTTTTAAAAAGAGAAAAAAGAAAGACCTGGGGAACTACAGGACAATCAGTCTTACCTTTGTGCCCAGGAAGATCATGGAACAGATCCTCCTGGAAACTGTGCTAAGGCACATGGAAAGTAAGCATGTGATTGGTGACAGCCAACATGGCTTCACTAAGGGCAAATCATACCCAACAAATTTGGTGACCTTCTGTGACTGGGTAATAGCATTGGTGGGTAAGGGAAGAGCAACTGATACCATTTACCTGGACTTGTGCAAAGCATTTAACACTGTCCCACATGACATCCTTGTCTCTGACTTGGAAACACACAGATTTGATGGATAGACCACTCAGTGGATAAGGAATTGGCTGGATGGTCACAATCAAAGAGTTGAGGTCAACAGCTCAATGTCCAAGTGGAGACCAGTGACATGTGGTGCTCCTCAGGGGTTGGTATTGGGACCGGCACTATTTAACATCTTTGTCAGTGACATGGACAGTGGGACTGTGTGCCCCCTCAGCAAGTTTGCCAACAACACCAGGGTCTGTGGTGCAGTCAACACACTGGAGGGAAAAGGTGCCATCCAGAGGGACCTTGACAGGCTTGAGACATGGGCCAGTGTGAACATCATGAAGCTCAACAAGGCCAAGTGCAAGCTCCTGCACATGGGTCAGGGCAATCCCAAGCACAAATACAGGCTGAATGGAAAATGGACTGAGAACAGGCCTGAGGAGAAGTACTTGCGGGTGTTGGTTGATGAGAACCTCAACATCACCCAGCAATATGTGCTTGCAGGCCAAAAAGCCAACCATATCCTGGGCTACATCAAAAGAAGCATGAACAGCAGGCTGAGGGAGGTGGTTCTTCCTCTCTGCTCTTGTGACACCCCACTTGGAGTACTGCATTCAGTTCTGGAGCCCTCAACATAAGAGAGACATGGACCTGTTGGAGCAAGTCCATAGGAGGACCATGAAGATGATCAGAAGGCTGGAAGACCTCTCCTATGAAGACAGGGTGAGAGAGTTGAGGCTGCTCTTCCTGGAGAAGAGAAGGCTCGAGGAAGACCTTATAGCAGCATCCAGTACCAAAGGGGACCTACAAGAAAGCTGGAGAGGGACTTTTTACAAGTGCATGCAGTGATACCACAAGGAGTAATGGCTTTAAACTGAACAAGTGTAGATTTAGAGTAGGTATAAGCAAGAAATTCTTCACCATGAGGGTGCTGAGGCACCGGAACAGGTTGCCCGCAGAAGCTGTGGGAAGTGTTCAAGGCTAGGTTGAATGGGGCTTCAAGCAATCTGGTCTAATGGAAGGTGAACCTGCCCATGGCAGGGTGTTTGGAAATAGGTGATCTTTAAGGTTCTTTCCAACCCAAACCATTCTATGATTATGGAAAGTAAAAAAATGTGTCCTTTAAGACTACTTTGTAATACCTGATTTCAAGCTTCTTTCAATATTACTGTTAAGTTGTATTTGCCTTTCACAGACCTTCTGTGAATAGTTCAGTGTTGCCTTCTGGAACTGAGAATTTGGACATCAGTTGCCTGACCTGAGTGAAGTCTTCTCTGTCATCTGATCTCACTATTCCTTTTTCCTGTAAATTCTCCCATCTCCTCATGCATTGAGTCACTGATACAAGTGCTGGCTTGTGGGGTGGGAGAGAGATGTGTCAGAACATCTCTGTGGTCAGCATAGCAGTGGAGCATATCTTTTTCAGAGTGACACTTTGACTAAAAGAAGAAAAAGACAGGCCTTTCTTCTACAGCTATCCAAGCCATAAATACCCCAAGATATCATTCCACTGGGCTGACAGTCTGTTTAGATAAAATGAACACTGAAACAAAAATACATCTAAGAGCAAGATTACAGCATCAAAGCTGTGAGGTACTTTTAAAAGGGTATTTGAAGATACATTAGATCTTACTGTTAAATAACATCATATAAATTACATTGTAACTCATGTTGCACTTATGTGCCTGTATGAACTAAATTATTGCTCTATCATCTGCTAAGAAATCAGTGAAATCAGGAAAATTTTGGATAGACTGCAAGGTCATGACAAATACTCTGTTTATGGTCAGGGGGCGCGCTCTCAGTAGAGAATTAGATATCAACTCATAAGCCTTAAAAATCACCCAAACATCAATCTGTAACATAACTCGAGCACAGACTACATAAACAGCATGTCTACATTGTATTTAATAGCACAATGGAAAATTTTATCTTTGTGATGAATAAATGCCTGTCATACTTTGTTTGATAGATTATTTTGAAATTGCCTATAATATTGGGTAGACAGAATGTGATTATGAGTGACACAGTTGCTTAGTCCATTAAAATTATTTGGTGACAATAAACGAGCTCATGACTTCAGGCTGAGAACTTCATACTTATGACTACTTCCTGCTTGACATTACACGTTGCTGGAGAAATGACCTTTAGTGACCTATGATAAAAATATCTAATGTCATGTTTCTCCTATTCTGCAGTAAACAGTCCATGCTTAATGAATGTTCTGAATTTCAAGACAGCAGCTCAAAAGGGCACTTGAATGGGGGAAATAAAACAAGAGAGACTGAGGACCTCTTGACAACCTATGATAGAAAGGTGAAATGCAGGAACTGTTCATTTCTGTGTAGTGGTTCATAATGACTGGGATTTTTGCTGTGCAAGGATTATCTTTATAAGAAAATTATATTCGTTCATTTAGTGATTTACAGCTCTTCCAAATGAGAACATGTAATTCCTGTCAAGAAAGACAATCTACATCCTCCCTCATTATACTTTTAACTTTTTTAAAATCTGCAATTTCCTTTGGTCATCTGTCTTTCTGAAAAATGCCTTGTGGTCATACTTCAATATTAATGGCAGACTTGAATTAAGAGATGGATCTTGTCTTTTAAAAATGACAAGATTTAGGCTCACTGTGATCACCAAGGAAAGAAACCTGCATAGTCCTAAATCTTCAGATAATTTATCATTTGAATCTAACTTATCTGAGAAATGCCTGTGATGCAGACAGTGGAGATGCTAAAAAAACATATGTGACTACTCCAGTACAAATAACAATTCCAGAACACAGGAAATGTTTTACTCTTGCTACCTTTATAATTGTACGCTAAAACAACCTGCATCCAACTGGACTGTTTATCTTATTTGTTAAATGATACTTGCCAGATAAAATTGTTTGGGATCTCTTTTCCAAGAATGACAACACGATCAAAGTCATTGGAGAACCTGAAATTATAGTAGGGAGGAGGCAGAAAAGGCACCTTTGTTTTGTCCATTAAGAGACCAAATTATTACAGTGCACACAGCAAGGTTCAGTTGTTAAATCTTTCCTCTGAGCTCCTCATCCTTGACATCCAGAGCATGTGCCCCTGACAGGATAGAGCTGACAACTCCATTTGTATCCCATGTCACTAAATTACAGACTTGCCACCTGGAAAGACCTTGAATGCTCCAAAGTCCACCAGACTATTTATTTCTATATCAGTCCATCAAACACTTATTATCTACAGCATTGATGTTTATCTCAGTTCTTTGTCAATCCTGATGAAATCTGAAGCGCTGACTCAGCAGTCAGAATTTGTTTATTTTGTATTTTGCTTTCAGAAAGATGTCATATATGTGTTTTGGCATTTTATTGACTAAGAAAATGCATTCATATAATCAGTGACAAAACTGCACTAAGAAGCAAGGTTAATTGAAGTGTCTGATAAGTACAACTACAGAGGAGAAGGTGAATGAAATATATTAGCTTTATACAAGGGGAATAAATAAATATTAAGTCTATTGCAACACTGAGATATTGCTATAAAAAAAGATAATTAAAAATTTATCCAACCAAATAAAAAAATAAAACTAACAAAAGAGCAGAAGTGCATAGGGAGAAGTATTGGATTGCAAATAATCTCTTAAAAGAACATAATTTCCTTTTGTTTCTAGAAAACCCAACAGCCTCACAAACCAGTACATGCAGTCCTGGTAGAACATCAATATACCCACGACTAACATTGAGAAATTCTGGTGAGAAACCTTGCAGCTGTGTGTATAATGCAATGCTACAGCAAAGGTTTATTCAGGGGAAAAAAAAAAAAAAAGAAGCTGTAGTGATTTGAGATAGCAAAAAACTTTTTTTTTTTTTTTACAAAAGATCATTCATTTTCCAGATTCATGTTCTGTCATTATTTAACATACTATTTTAAGTCAGAAGATGTCTGAGGATATTTAATGCTTCCAGTAATAAATGGCTGACTAGGGCTGTATTTTTGCATTCTTTTTCAATTTTTAAAGGATTTTCCAGCAGTGTGACTATCACTGTTCCAGGATATTGATCCGCTGCTGTTACAGCTGCAAAACTATTTCAAAGCTAGCTTTGTATATCATTGTTTGGGGTTTGTTTGTTTGTTGTTGCTGTTTGTTTATTTGTCTGTTTTGTCTGTTTGTTTTAATTAACATCCTATTTCAGTAATGCAGGTTTTAGAGGGATATTCTTTGACTTTGGCACATCTCCTAATTATTGCATATAGTGGCAATGGATGGAAGACCTCATGGATATGTATGCACAGCTGATGGCCTCTGCAGTATCCCTGGCATGACCACATCATCTATCCACTCCAAATAGACCCTTTCACCTCACAACAGACCTTGCTTAACTGCCATCATTCTTCAGGGACTTGAAGGAAAAGCCGAAGGGAAGGAGGAAGTTGGGTCATAGACTTCCTCTCTAGGATAACAGGCTTTCATATGCTTTCTTCAGCATCTGTGCCCAAAATTGTTTATAATGGTAAGTGAAAACATGAAGCAGAAACAGCAAATAGTGGTAACTCATGGGGTAAAATCTATACAGTAATAAAGATAATTCTTCTTTGATATGTCTGTGCATATACACCTAAATTTTCAGTGTTACTGCATGTTTCAAAATGACACATCTGCAACAAGGTCAGCTTTGGCTACAAGCACACATACAGTTTTGATGCAGTTGATTTCTTGGACTGCCTGGCAACTTCTACATCTCAGTTTGCAGATGGAGGACAAGGATCTTCATCATGTGGAAAAAACGGGACACTGAGAAATAAGTGGGTTTGGTTTTGCAGCCATCCTTTTACACCTGAGAAGCTTTCCATTTGCTTACATGAGCACAAGACACTTTTACTTGATTGGCATATACTACTGCAGTTAGCAACATCCCAGGTGGGTTGAAATGCCTAGTATATGAAATAAAATAGAATGATTACAAAAGTATAATTGTTGCCTTAACATTCTGAGATATAAAATGCTCTTTTGTTAAAGGATGGTTAATTTTCAGTTCTGAGATAACTTATTACAGTAAGTGAAACAGGTAAAATTGCCTGTCACTAAGCATGCTCTGGTATCTCATGTAAAAGTGTCTTTCTGGGTGCACCTATACTGTTATGTCAGTCTGGACTCCCAAATTCCCTCATCACAGAAACCAGACTGGTTTTAGCTCTTACTTTGGCTCTTGGTTAAAGCAAGCCAACTATTTATTTGCCAATCAGGAAACCTAGGCCTGAGAGTGGACTGTGTTCCATTTAACAACACAGCATGCCTCCCACAAACAACACCTAACCAGAAACGTACTAAAGGATATGTGTGACTTTAATTACTCACAGAAGTCAGAATTGTGTTGAATGGTAGGCACATACCCTGGCTGAATGTGAACTGATATGTCTTGATTAACACTGGGGTTTTTTTCTGGTTTCCTTTTTCCTTTTTTTTTTTTTTTTTTTTTTTTTTTGTGCTGGGCTGTTGGCTGTCGCTCAATGGAATAGATTATTTTATCCGCCTTTCCCTCAGTAATCTTCTTTGACATGGAGTTGTCAACCTAATCCACAAGAATCTTTCTGTTTTTCGTGCATCAGCCTTACCTCATGGGAGGAAAGTAGGCTGGATATAATGAGCTAAGCTCTTAAAATTAAAGCAAAGATGTCTGATCTGTTACTATGCTTTATGGCAAAGATCTTTCAGTGTGGCTAACATGCTGTCTACCAAATGCATTGCAACGTTTTATTAATAACTCAGGTGAAATTACCAGGCTAAGGTAAGCACTATGGTTAATGATACAGATGTGATCTCATCTGAAGATTTTAGAAGAATGACACATGTTCAGTGTTGTCATGGTTTCTGGAACCTGCGTGCATAGTTCTTGAATTCTGCCTGAATGTGCCACCAGGTATCTGAGATCTCCTTGCTAAATTGTAGGCTAGAGTTGTCATTTTTATATTTCTGTTGAGCTGAAAATTCCACTGGTGGTAATACTGGAATATTACCTGGAGATGACAATAAGGTGTTTAAACCTCAATGAGGCTGTATTCACAGGGGAGCAGCTTTCATGTGTATCAACAACTTTTTTCAAATCTACTAAATTGAATTCTGATGTAGAAGGTAAGTGAGGAATCAACATATAGTGAGGAAAAAATTACCATCGTATTAGAGAGAACAATAATTATTTTAAAAGTCTATTTGTGATATCTCAGCTCTTGGAAAGGGCTGCCAAATAGAAGATCTACATTCCTATAGTGTATCTAAAAGCTAGCAGCCGTAATTACTCTTTGTAAGTCTCAGGGAGATTAAAAAGCGATTTGTGGCCCAGTCATCACTTCCGCAAGTTTCTGCAAAAGGAAAACATACCTAGATTTCAATACTATTTAGCCAAGTATTCCGTCATTCCACATAAAGAGTCGATAAATATTTTGTATCTGAGCGTGTATTTAGGGGAAGAAAAATATTTCCAAAAGTTTTAGCAAATCCTCTTCAAGCATAATATAGCTAATTACTGCTATTTCATGTGAGTATGAATGAAATCTACTTAGTGTATCATAGAAAAATTAAAGCATTTAATAAATCATCTGCTTAGTATATCAAGAAAGAATTAAAGCATCTCGCAAATTATCAAATATGTATAATCCTATCTAAGACTTGTTAAACTAAAGAGAGCACGTTGAGATAGTTTCTGTAGAAAAGTTGCTTCAGAATTATCCTAAGACAGATGAGTTCATGAACCCAAATAGTCTTAAAGTCAGAATTAAATCCTACTATTTCTCTATGATAATCAAGTTTAGGTCATATCACCTTTCTAGTAATATATGGTCTAACATATGGTGCTTAGTGTTATGAATTGATTTAGCATCTTAGTATTATAGGGAAATAACAAAAGGAACTGTGTAATGTAATTGGTAAAGCTTCTTAACATTTCCTTGACACTGATGAGGCAGTTCTGTAAGATTTTTTCAGCAAGATGTCACACTAGAACCTTTGTTTCTTCAGCCTCATTTTCTTTTTAAAGAGAAGGGTAACAACATAAAGAACTGCACTGATAGAACATCATTTTTCTGGTTTGAAAATGTTAAATATGTCTGCATAAAGATCGCCTGGGCAAATTAGCAAAGCGATAGTGCATTCAGACTGTGGACATGATCATAGATTTCTTTCCCTACAGAACTCCAGTCTTATTCAGCACTCAAGGACATGAAGTAGTGTTGGGTCTTTCTTGTAGCAGTTTGTCACAGAAGTTAAACAAGGTGAGGACTGCAAGGACCTAGGGTTACCACTCTTAACGTGGAAATTCAAGGGAGAATCCAGTCCATCTCTTGTACAACGTAACTTCATTCAACCTATGCATCTCCTAAGTTCAGTTTTACTGACTTGTAACTACTCAGACCACCTGATCTGGAAGATATAGGAATTTATCCTACCTACAGATTTGCTGCCATCTAAACTATGCGGGCAGTCATCTAAATGTCATCAAGGACATCACAACACTCTCCCAGACAGAGCAGAGGATCTGGTTTGTAACCATTCAGCCTGTGAGTGACTGACTCATGCTGACAACCCAGGAGAGTGCCTGATCTCCAGGTTATGCCATTATTTGACATTAGAGCACAGTCCCCAAGCCCTGAAAATTAAATTGAACTGTTGTAAGACTAGAAACAGAGTAGGCAAGAAGGAGGAGGATTCTGCATGTGTTGTTAATGCTCACTGTTTGGAGGGACGTACTCCCCTGAAGTATGGGAAATTTGGATTCCAATATTCTCAAGCAGAAGAAGGTTTTCTAACCTCATATTCACTTTTAAATTAAAAGCACTAATTAGTAAGCCATTGTGAAAAATGTGGAATAGATCCCAAGAGGATATAGACATTAAAGAATTCCTATTGCTTCTCTTCCCAGCCAAGAGGCCAACCAACTAGACTGGACTAGACTAGACCAACCAGACTCTCTCCCTTTTAAATTCATTCAAACAGTCTTGCCTCTGGAAATTGTTACGTGGAAACTCTTCCATAGAAATCATTTCCTAGCCTAACTAGCTAACCTGTTTCTGCGTTTTCCTGTAGTAGAAAAAATTGCATGATTTTAAAAAGCCAATTCAAAGGTTTTAGTCCTAGAGATGGGTACTGCTGTAGAGGACTATGTCAAAAATAACCATTAAATCAAAAAAGCCATTAAATTGTCTGATATCTGCTCCTACAGTGAACACTTCTTTTCATGTTGGCTTTCAGTAAGAAAAGCATTCATTTTTATGTATAAAACCAAGGAACAATGCAACAATGTTCTGGGCAACCACATGTTTTTACAGGAATCTGAGATTAATATCCATTCTGATAGGAATTAGGATTTCATCAAGGTTTCCTCCTATAAATATTGCTCCAGCCACTTAACTCTGGGCATCCTTGGACTGGATTCTCTCTAGAAGGGGTGATTCAAATTTGAATTTAAAATAGCAATTGGTGGAAGTAAAGGGAGTAAGCTTGGCTCTACAGTATGATTGATAGAGTACTCTCTTAGAATAGTTGGATTCTGATTTCTTAGTTAAAGATTACACTTAGAGAAAAATATGGAAGAGTTTTAAGAGTGTGCAATGAGGAAATCTTAGATCAAAATAGCTTTTATACTGATGGTCTAGTAATGAATTTAATCTGACTCACTTCATTAACATCTAACTTTTCCTTCATTTTTTACCCACGCTCAAACATGCCATGCATTAATCAAAACTGCATACTTTTTGAAAATTTCTCATCTCTGGTAATGTTTGGGCAAGTGGAGTTGAACTCTGTCTGGAGAGTTCTGTATACAAAATGCAAACAACTATTGCAACAGAAACATAAGGAAGCTATATTGAAATGGAATTCGTAGCAAATGTGCAGTAATGCTATATGGTCTGAGGCAGAATCATTTTCCACTGTGCAATTACTTCCATTGTTTTGTAGATTTTTGGTCCAACTATTTCTCAAGATCTGTACTCTGAGTCTGGAAAGCATCCTCTAGGAATCATCATTTTTCTACTTTTCTTTTGTTATTGTGGGTCTTCATTTTGTGCAACAACAGGATATATATGTCATTCTTACAGGTGAAACCGCAAAACATCGATTTCCTCTATTAAAATGCAGTGGAAAGAGGATAAAAAGCAAAGAGAAAAAGGTTGATAATGTGTTGAAGAGGAAATAGAGTTTTCAAAATGCTAAAAAACCTACTGACTGTTTTCCACTGCCTTTTTTCCTGTTTTTTAGCGAATACTTCTTTCCAAAGTTAATGTCAATGTTTCACATACATGGGAGAAAGTCAAGGCTTTTACATTCCTCCTACCTGTCCAGGTCAAAGTAATATATATCCAATTTAGCAATGGAGAAAAGAATTCCTGAAATGTGGGTGAGTAAGAAAAAGGGTCGTAGAGGGGAGGAAGCTATGAGAAAAAGAGAAAACTGAAGAATACTTAAAAAGGACAAGTTTTCTGAAATAGATCTTTTATTGACTAGTGATTTTATTTTCCTCCCATCATGGCAAAGGACACATCTTTCCAATCTGTTAAGAATTTTCTGGTCTTTATAGCATCAGTAAGGTTGTATGTGATGGATTCCTGCAGGTTCTAGTTCACATTTAATGAGATTAGACCTAATTATAAACTTATTCATGGTAACTGATAAGCTACATCAAAAAGATAACTTCAGGGAAGTTGCTCTAAAAGTCATGGAAGGCAACGTCAGAATTAGAAAGGGTAACAAGACTTCTTTACCTTCTATACTTAAAGTTAGAAATAATGGAAAAGGTAGCAGATTTCTATTTCAAAGGAGTGTTGCAAGAGAAGGAGTAAAAGCCATAAAGAAATATAGACTGAAGGAGTTCCAGCCCGGTTGTGGCACTCAAGAGCAGTATCTTAGTGTCAACGTGGGTGCTGTAAGGCAGGACATGTTGAGTTACATTCCTGAGCTTAGTGTGCTAAAACATGTAATTATGACTCAGCACTCTTTATTGATGATGGTCATCAATTTTAATATTGTTCTAGTTAATAGAAGGAAAAAACACAAGAAGGCAAGCAGAAACTTCTAAGGTTTTGAAAATAAAATTAACATAGAGAGTGACAAATTCTCAATTAAAAAAAACCACAAAACCACAAAAAAGGCACATTTTCATGAGGAAAATTGAGATTATGCAGTACTGGGACCCAGGAAGTCTGTGTAATAGTATCAAAGAAATTGGAAGAGATATTAAGAGTTTACAGAATTATATAAGAAAAAAGTGCTATTCTTTTATTTTTTCTTTTTCTTTTTTTTTTTTTTTTTTATGGAAGACATGGTAACAGTCAGTTTAACATTCTGCAGTTGCCAATCAATTTTCTCTTTGTCAAAATTTTTTTGAAATATCTTGGATTTTTTCCTTCTCATTCTAATATGTCTTACTGTACTCTATATTTAATTTACTTTAATATTTTAAATTATTGTACCACTAAAAGAATTGGTTTTCTCAGAAATGTCAGGTATTATGATAGGGTCAACTCTGAACATTCGTGGCTAGTTTAATTGCAGTTGCTTGAGTAATTCAGAAGTTCAACTGCCAGTAAACATTGGTCAAAATAATCATTTTAATTGTAATGATTGCGAATATAAACCACTATATATGCATTTCAGAGATATTTATTTTCAAATTGAATTTCTACTTCTGAAAATGGTGTTTGTATTTGAGTAACGAAAACAATCTACACAAAGTATGTTCATACCTGTCTTTCAAGGAAAATCCAAGATGTTATTTAGTAACTCATCAGTACTGTGCTGAAATTTACATTTTAGTTTCATTCTCTAGTTTTCTTCTTCTTCCTCTGATTTCCTACATATGCCTATAAATACTAAATTTTTGGTCCTGATCCAGCAAGTTACAAGCAAGCTAGTACTGCGATACACAAACATCTGTAGAATTCTATTAGTGAGTCATAAGAACCGATTATTTCAGGCAATAGGATTCTACTGTTTATATCAAATTTAACTGGACGGAGCCTTCAGAAATATTAGGTTTCCATTATGAATTCAGAAAACTACTGTGAAGGACTCTCATCACTCTCATGCCCAAACTCCCATTTCCTCCCATACATTTTAATGGAAGACATGAATTAATAGAGAAAAAAATCAGCTGTTACACTGAGAACTCACTTGGTGCTACAAGACATGCTAAAGGAAACATCACTTTAAACAGAATTGTAACCATCTGTTATGCAGTCTAATTTTAAAAGATCATTATTTACAGTTGCTTGAAATGTAAGGTACAAATGATTGAATTACTTTCTTTTTGTTTTGTTTTTTTTTTTAACCAATGCCACAGCTATCTGTATTATCCAGCAATCTCAAAATCTTAAAGGAAACTTTTCTGTGGGCATCCCTTCCATGCTTCCATGGGAAATATTTTCTAACAAGAATTTCATTCAGTGTCTATAAAAAAAAAACTAAGATATTTTTGGGGTTTGAGTAAAATGCTTCCAGTATTTTCATATTTAGGCATAGAAGTAATATTGTGGGGCATCTAAATTATGAACAGCAGGATGGTCAGTCTTAATGAATTAACTGCTTGCAATCCATGTCAGTAAGAAACCTTTTCTAGCATTTCTGCCTAGCAGTAAACATTCTCAGAATGTTTGACGTGCATTCAGGATAACGCCTACCATGTAATTGATATCTTGACTAAGGATTAGACAAAAATGGAAGATCATGAAAAAATGGTGTGTCAGGATCACAGTTGGACATTTCGTTAAGCTTGTTTGAATGCCAGTAAAAACTGAGAAGTAAATTGCAACCTGCAAAAGGCAACAACTTTGGTTTTTGTCCTCCTAGGAGAAGAAAGAGAGCTCAGAAGAAATTATAATTCTCTGACTGAGTAGAGTTTGGCATTGCCTTTTGCCAAAAATTGGACTGTACAGATCATTTTATCTCACAAGAAAAAAAATGCTTGAATTTTATCTGTTAAGCATCAGAGACCATTAATCCACCTTTTTCATAAAAGCCTGGTTTTAATTCCATATCCCAATAAGGTCTGAGGTCTATAAGTGATTTCTTTGACAAACTGAGGAGTAAATTCAGGGAGAAGAAAACCCAGCTGACTCTTAAGATGAGCTTGGCATTTTATGCATGATTTCCTATGATACATAGTCCTTATTTGAATGACACAGGAAGTCTTTTTGTCCTATGCACTTTTATTCTGATGTAGCACGCTCAGTCAGCAAGAGCATTGCACTGTAGAATGCCTCTTCACACAGATACCAGGCTGGCAACTGCACACTAAAACAGGCTGAGCTCCTGAATTACTTAAGAGATGGGTACCCCATGCTCAGCACATTATAGAGAACTAATCCAAACACAGCATAAATTAAGAGCCTTGTCCAAAATAAATCACTGGAGTCTCTCTTAAAAGAGCATGTGTATACAGTGAGAAAGTGAATTGAATGCAAAATAACTATGCCTTACTACCGCCTCGTATTTCAAACTGTGATTATCTTTATGAGGTTTAAATGAATATGATACAGAGCTGGATTAATTTAACTGCAAAGAGCATTTATGTTTCAGAATTAGTGCACTCGACATAGGATGTACATTAGAAATGCTGCTGTGCAGCTGTGTACTTTCCAAGTATATGGACTCAGAATTGCTGCAAGCTTGCATACATTTCAGGAGGTGATTCACGTCTGCTGACAGATGAGTTGATGAGAACTACATTTACTGTAATATGGGTCCTAGACTGGGATCCATTTTCCATGGCTTTCTATAGCACTTTTTTTTCTACCAATTAGAACTTATCAAAAGTCTGAGGGGTTGTTTTGATTTCTTTTTCTTACTAAATTCATTTAAGTTGGCTATCATCCTGTTCTCTGTATCCATATGCCGTATTATTGTCTGAAAGCACCTTTTCTGAAATGTTTCTTCTTTCTGAAACGTCTTCTTTCTGTAGCAAATAATAAAATGCACTAAATCAGAGAAGCTCATGGCCTCTCTACTCTATTTCCATGAAACACTGTTCTATTATCAACAACAATCGTTTTTATAGGTCATGACTCACCTTCTGACACCCCTTCCAAGATGCAACTTTATTTAGAAGTGAGGTGAAGAAAACAAATTCTTTGATACAGTAGGGAACTAGAACTTTCTGCTAGAACATACCAGGTGAACACGCATTTACACAATACCTATCCTAGTGGGAAAACAATGTCAGGAAAAATGTTTTATTTAGTGTATTCTGTTTCCTAAGGTCAATATTTTACTTTTCAAGAAAGGTTTAAATTTTTCTTGTGTTCACTTCTTACTTTTAACGTCTTCCTTAGAACCGGTACTTATTATAACTGGTTCAACTGTCTCTGACTCCAAAACTATAGAATGAAAAGCTTTTAATTTTCCATTCAAAATGCAACCTATCAGCTTCCAAAGATTCATTAACTTTTTAGATGAGGGAAAATGTGTCTCAAGCCAACTGTTGAGTAACAGACATAACTTTTCTATGGAAATAATTATTGTAACATATCCTGTAATCCACAAATGAATATGGCTTGTTTATCTCAGAGAATAAGAAATAGTTTCTCCATTAATTTGACTTTCTGTTGGTTCAGATCAGCATAATGTTGTCGGAAATACGGTTTTTATTATAATAACATTTGGCAGTAAAAAAAGTAAAGGAGTTAGGGACTACAGAGCAGCGAGACACTCATCACAAAGCTCAGGAATAATTAGACTGTTACAGTAAAAGAAATTTTGATGAAGAAATTCAGAGAATAGTAAGGAAAATCTGTCTTCAGCAGAGTAGTAAGGAAATTAAAGAGAAATATGCCAGGCAAATTTTTACCTCATGTGAAGTGCATATATGGTGAGGTAAAGCAGTACTCTGAAAAAATTATGTACCTTTTTCCATATTTCACTATTCAGGACCAGCCCAGTGCCATCAAGTGAGGGTGGAAGAATTAATCATCAGACCTTGGAAATGGTACATGATCGTGGTCGCTGAATGTTGGTTGGATATCATAAGAGGCAAATAAGGTTAAAGTTTTGATTTTTAATGTTTTGGTTTTGAAATACATGCATGTATATGCATAAACATGTATGCATGTTTGATGCATATTCATACTGTGTATCAATTCTGGCAGAAAAAAATTTGTACATGACCCTGTTTACTGAAGAGAAAAAATAAGTTGAGACAATTTTGTCCATACCCTGTATGGACTTTAAAGGCAAATCACGTCTACATCGAGGATTTCAAGGATTGCTTTGCTCTTCTGGAGCAGTTTTGATCATCTATAAGACTTACTAAAGTCATACTCACTGCAAATATTATTCTGCTGGTGGGGAATATTGTAATACTATTTTCTTTCAGGTGAGATGGATCTCTAGAGCTGAAAATGGAGTGCAGTAGGACAAGAAGGTGTTGGGACTACACAATTGAGACAAATGAGCTTTCCTTGCTCTCACTACAATGCAAAATATCGCCTCTGTCTAGCCATGCCAGCATTCCATCTGCATCTATGGCTTTAATTTGGGGATGAAAGAAAAACCTATCTGACCTAGTGTTTTCATTTTAGAGGAAATTAAACCAACCTGACAAGGTATGTTGGTTGCCTAACGTCTCTAGACTCCTGCTACAGTCTCTCCAGTGTTCTTCATTTCATTCCTCACATAGAAGACACTAACAATATCTCAAAACTTCTAGTGGATGGAAATCAGGAATTGCCTGCATCACAGCCTAAAGAGGAATTTTTCAAGTCAAAGTTTACAGGGAAATACAGCAAGTGAAAAACTATAATGAAGCCATAATCAGACAATAACTAATGATGGTGTGATCTGCTAGATAAATGTCTTAGCTAGATTTTGCAAGCAAAAAGCAAACTTCTCAGCAGTCCAAAGTTCACAATTGCTCTCCCTCTCTTTTTCCCAGGAAAAAGGAAAAAATTAAGCACACAGTCTGAAGTGAACCATTAATTAGAGGAAATTGTTTCTGTAAGCACTGAGCATGGGAATTGTTCCCTGGGTGAGATCTCTCTGAATGTTTTACAACCCTTACTTTAACATGTTTCTAATATCTAGTTCTTTTTGAACATGAGATGTATGCTGCTTAAACTTCTTTAGCAGTTCAAAGTCAGTCAGGTATGCTTACATACTTCCTCTGTTTCAGTTTATCCTACACTTGTATTAAATAAGACATTTACATGATTTGCAGACTCTTAAGCTGGAATAGTTTCTACAATCATGTTACAACTTTTATTTTTGTCTGCTTTCATTGAGGGTGTTTTAACCTATCTAAACTGGCAGCATCTTCCTATTCCTACTCCCAGAATCAACTCAAAGTATAACCTCCCATTCTCTTTTTTCCCATAGTCTTAATGCCCAAACAAACAAAAAAATAGGAATGCCTAGAAACATGTATCAGTACCCCTGTTTGGCTTCAGGGTGCTGCTGAGAAATGCAAAACTAAACTGTAACTAAACTATAGCAACCATGCAGATAATGGAAGGTTAGTTAATTATAAGTTTCCCTTAGGTATTTGCTGGTGGAAAATATGTTGTCTCCATGGTGTCACCTGCCAAGAGGAGATGTGTTATCTCTGTGGCAAATCCTGAGGAGGGACTGTGTCCCAGTATTCATCCTCTAAACTATATCACAAAGACACTGACTCTTAGGGACAGTAGAGCAGAAAGAGAATCTAATCCTGTCTAAATAACCTGAAAATGTTTTTTTTCAGAAACTGCACTAGAGAATTTACCAAACTGTAGAACTCACCATTGCACATTTGCTTGACTGAATTGTAGTTCTTTTTCCAAAGCAACAGCTGGAAAAGCACAGCAGAGAACCAAAATATAAAATTAAAAGACATAATAGAAAATAAATATCTACTGAACTTTGGACATTAAAAAAGGAAGGTGCGGGAAGGGAGGGGAAGGTGCGGGAAGGTGCGGTGAGAGGAGAGGAGCGGAGCGGAGTGGAGCGGAGCGGAGCGGAGAGTAGAGGAGAGGAGAGGAGAGGAAGAAAAAAGGCACTAAATCCTTTATATCTTGGATGAAACAGGAAGCCAATTTTCTGAGTAACCTCATGGAGTTAAATCATATTGCAAAAGCTTTTTTTTTTTCATCTCTCCCTTGTCTGTTTCTAATTGATAAAATGTCAACACATTGTAAATTCTAACTCTTATTTAATGATACTGTTAGAAGTGACAGTATATGTGGTATTTAGCTAGACTGGCTCTACAGCTGTTCCATAGTTTTGCTTCCTAAATCTACAAAACTGCAAAGCACAAAAGGAAGCTAAAAGGATAGAAAAGTTCATGGAAAATTTGGATTTCCTTGGGTACATTTTCATGCCAATGTGCAAGAGTACATCTGTGCATTTTCCACTGAAAGACAGGCAGCCGAACACTTTGCACTTAGTTGAATGTATATCTGCTCATCAGAAAGATGAACTAATGATCCAGAGTCAGTCTTAGGTGCCTCAAAACTCCCTAAGAGCCCTGAATGAAATGCCCCTGATTTTTAAACAACTCACGGTTGAAAAAATGAGGTGTGCTTTGCACCCTAAGCAAAAAGTTGTTTGAGCCCTTGAAACTACACCAGAAGACAGGGGTGAGTAGTGACCTGGTCTTACCATGTGCTATAAACTCTCCTTTCAAATGCATTTCTGTTTAAAGAGCGACTGAGAGAGAAATATTGTTTTACAAAATTACCTCGTGGCAACTATTTGCATTGAGAAAACCTTTGTCAAATAAAGGAATGGGCTTTGTTACCTGTAAGATTTAAACACATATTTTTTATATCCTGTGTCTTTTTTTTTTTTTCTTCCCATGCTGCAATTGTAGTTGTTCTCTAGGTCATCTCCTAATCTGGTTGTATTTTATATAAGCATACGGTGGACCAAAAAACAAGGGAAGTGTTAAGAGTGGGAACAAAATTCTGCAGGACTAGAAGATCCCCTCTCAGATGAGCATCTTAACTCTTTCACAGCAATTGAACTCCACCTGTGGCCTTCTCCTTCTGCTGGCAAGTTCTAAAGTCTGTGTGGTCAGCACATGCAGCCACAAAATGACACACAACAGGTCAGCACCAACAAGATCTTGCCTTATATGCTTGAATATGAAAGGTGTGATTTTAAAAGTAAAGGTACATTCATGGAATTGCTATTAGATGGATCCAAATTTCTATATGCTACCTGGAAGCTCTTGCTTCCACAGAAAGACCAGAGATTCATCCAAAAGCAAATCCTCTGAGAAATAAATTAATATTATTCCTGTTGCCACCATTTGGCAACTCAAACTGAAAATATGTAGTCGTGTGTTAAGGTTTTAGTACTTCAAATTGAAAAATTAATATAATTGCATGAGGCTGGGACAGACTTTTTATTCTGTAATATCATAAGCAACATTGAAAATAAAAACTTAGAAAATAAATCATCTCTGTCTATTAAATTCAGCACTTTATTTTGGGAAATGATAAGTTGAAGACTGAAGTTTAAAGTAGTCAGTTCTTCTAAGTCATGACAACAGATGAACAATATTTGCCTTTAAAATTTAGAGGACCTTTAAAAAAAATAAAGCACATCCCTTTTGCATGTCTTTTACCAATACTGTACCATGATTCATTTATCTTGGGTCATTAATCTATGAGATCAATATGTGCTCTCATTATTTCTGTTGCCCTTTTGCAATAGCAACACACTGTTGTGCAGAGAATCAGAACTTGCTGGTGAAGCAGGCAGCAGACTGAGTCACTTCTGGCACATGGGCATGACAAATTGGTATTAAAAACCACAAAGCCATTTAAAAACAATCATTTAAAGAGAGCTACAAGCAATTTTGGATGCATCAGAATTCAAGTCTTTAACTTGAGTACTTGAGTTTAGGATATGTTTTAGTAGTAAAGAATTTGCGGATCAGCTAGAAGTGAGTGAAATAATTTGAAGTGTTCAAATAAGAGAGTATAGCAAGGCTTTTAACTAAGCATGTGGTAATGGTGTTACACAAAAGCATGGCCAGCAACTGAATAACAGAATTTAGAAACTCAACTAATTCCATTTATTACAGTTAATCATTCTTCTTTCCTTTATCTTTTTAGATTCAGGCATAAGCACTGGAACAGATCATTGATAAAGTGTATACACAGAATTATTTATTGATCCATTCCTGACATTACACTGAAATGAGAAGTCTTTGAACTCTGTTATGTGTGCAGTGAAAAAGAACAGAATTGTAAAAAAAAAAAAAAAGGCACCAAGAAACTATTGAAATTATATTTGAAACCGTGTGTAATGTTCCCATTTTTATGTGTATCATCTTTGTTCACGCATAGCTGTGCTAATTTTAGGTTGCCCTTAACATGAAAGAGCTGATATTATGAGCAGGATCAATTTCTTTTACCATCTCTATTCTGGATTGGTGCTAAATTATGGGAAATATTGCACAAACACATAGCAAAGTTCTATTAATTTGCATCTTAAGAGGTAACAGAGGTAATGGAAAACAGGTGCTCGATGAGATTTATCATTCTCAGGATCAACTCAGTTTGGCGGATAGACAAACTGGGAACTGAACTCCAATTCTGTGTCTTTCTTTTGTGACTATTCTGTCTCCAGAAGTAGCCAAAATCATTCAACAAAGCAGTGTAGATCTCAGCACATTGATATGTCAATCACACTGCATGGCACCATGGGGACAGAATTACAATGAAAGGTCTCAGTCACACTCTCTTGACTAAAATGGATTCGTTGAACATCAACTGTTAGGTCACTTGATCGCTTTCACAGTTCTGTAATCCAGCCAAATGGGCACTGGCTTCAATTTTCTTTTTTTTTTCTTTTTTTTCTTTTTTTTTTTTTTTTTGTTGTGTTTTTTTTTGTTTATCTGGGGGGTTGGGGTTTTTTGGTTTTGGTTTGGTTTGGTTTGGTTTTTTTGCCAAACAGTAGCTCAACAAATGTTAGATGTCTTTCTGAGAAAATGGTAAATTATTATCAGGATATTCCAACAGACCTTCCAGGGAACCTCCATATTCTGAGATGAGGTGAAGCATCGAAAGGCTAATTTTCAAAATCCCAGAGGTGAATTAAGATCCTGAAAGGCAAAAAAAAAAAAAAATCAAAAAACAAAAATGAAAAAAACACCAAACCAAACTAAACAAATCCCACAAAACTAAACAAATGAAAAAAAAACCACAAAAAAGCCCAAAAAACAACAACGCACCACACTCCAGAAAAAATCCCTCATCCTCATTTTAACTCTCCTAGATGAAGTGCACAGGAGACCCTAATGATGTGTGCTTTTATGAGTGAATGTCTAGCACTTTTATAGAATATAGTGTGTACTCTTTTGTAAACTGCATTTAGGCTTTCCAAATATCGAAATTGGATTCAGGAACTCTATGCTTTAGATAAGTATTGATTTCCAACTTATAGTACTGCCTACATTATAGAAGGCACATAAGCACTTGGTTTTCAACAGGTCCTCAGTGTTATCTTCTGTTAACGAGTTCTGACTGCCTTGCCAGCTCTCAGGATGCACTCACTCTGAACCTCTGTGATGCGGAGCGAACAACTCATATGATAAATTTTATGAATTTGTTGCTGCTATGTATCAGGAATACCAATGTAGAAGGAAGGAGTGTAGACAGATATAAAAGTGTAAAAAGATGTGCTTCAAAAGAAAAAGGATCTTCTCAGAAGTGGGAAGTTAAAAAAAAAAAAAAAAAAAGAAAAGCAACACAACAACAACCAATCAACCAACCACATAAGGTAATAGCATCATGTATAAGATATACTTTCTTAATGTCTGAAATTGGTTTACTAAATTACTATAACAGTGTTGGTTTTATATGTTAATACGTTGGATATTAGGGACATAATTGCCTCACTGTGATTTAAAGAAGTCTTTAAAAGATGCACTGGCTATGACATCTGGCTAATCCTTGCTAATCCTGAAAATTAAATATCTGTTCCACCATTCCATTGGGTAAAAAAGTTAAGTAATTATTCCAACTGTTTTTCATTTGCCTTTCACCTGGGCACTTCTCCCAGTCTGAGCCCTTTGTAATTTATTCAGTCTTAGGTTTACAGAAGGAGTCATGGTTCCAGTCACCTTCTTGCATGTTGACCATCATGCAATACAATGAAGGAGGAACATATCTTTCTTTTTAACTATTGTCTTAAACCTGGCTGTCATACTTGAGCATTTCACCCAGTATATGGATGCATCTCCTGTAATATGGAGCAGTAATCATCGGCTTTACTATGCTGTAAGCACAGCGCATGCACAGCTGCTAACTTGTAGAAACAAATATTCCCAGGAAACACACCATTTCAGTAAGAAGAGTTTACATGCAAAAAGTGCAAGCAGCACACTACATATTAGATGCTCACTGAAGTGGGGAGGACTAGGTGATCTTTGGAGGTCCCTTCCACCCCAAACAATTCTATGATTCTATGATACTACGTGTTTGTGTTGATATGGCCTCTATATGAACACCTTTTTTACAGGAAGAGTGTGGCACGACAGATATTTATATTTCCATTTTTATCATTATGGAGCTGAATGTTTTGGTTCACACAAACTACCTTATCCATTATACCACGGAGATGAAAGGAACACTTCAGAAGCAATATTCCACTAGACTTTGTGTATCACTTTTATTTATGGCAAATCTGGGTAGGTCTGAAACCTGAGGAAGAAAGATACTGAAGGACAGACGTTAGGGCACAGCTCATTTGTTCAGAGCAGAGCACTGGACTTCTAACATTTTCTCTCACTCAGTTTTGCACACTAACTTATAAAAGATTTATATTAAATTCCGTAAAGGAACTTTAGCATATGGAAAATACAGAGTTGTGCTTCTACTTTGTCCTTAGTCATGAGAAACAGAATTTTTTTTTTTGATTGATTGATTGTAATTGCACACAGGGCTGCTATTCCAGAAAAAAAGCTCAAATCAGTAGCATCTTAACAAGCACAATCCTAATGCAACAAACAACATGACGTAAATGCACACGCTTCTCTCTCTTCTCCAGTGGTATAATTCCGATACAAATCTGCAAAATCTTGACTGATTTGAGGCTCAGATATTTAGAGACCATTTCTCTAACTACAGTATTCCAAAGCAGTTGCATTCATTGAGCAAATTCCTATCTTTCCTCCAGCCGCATTATATGATTCTCAGCTGCTCATTTTAAATTAAGCTCCAGAATAAATGTTAGCCTGATTTATCAAAATTTAAGACACAACCTTTCAGATTTGCTTCCAAATAAATTAAACTAAAACAAGAAAGCTTCTAACCATCAGAGAAAGAGAAAACTTTTGATTTTATTTTGCTTTCTTGTCACTGGAGGAACCTAGGCAAGAAACTTCAACATTTAAGCATTCACAAGTCTTCTTTCAAGATAATCCCATAAGCACCTGAATCACTTTGTGTCTCCACTTCTGCTCTGGGCAAGCATTCAGCTGCCTGAGGCTGTGGTTTCAGGGGCAGCCAAGCTCTTCTAATGGCTTGTGGCTGCCAAGAAAGGGAAGCTTTGCACTTCTCTTGCTTCCTCTCAGTTGCTCCCACTCTTCCCCCCTTCCCCTACTGGCTTATTTCTAAAACAGACAAACAAGGGATGTGAAACCAAATTTAGCACTTCCCAGATAACATCTGCTGGGGACATAAATATCCACTCCTGCTTCCTCACTTTTAGAGGAAAGAAAGTGCTAGTCTCACATTAGCTGCAAGCCAGTTCATGACTGTTTGGTGGTGGTTTCTTTCTACTTGCAAAATTCTAGCAGTGACAATGAGTAGCAAGTTCAGTGTGGTTGTTTTGTCATGCATCTTAGTAGGAATAACTCTAACTTATGTCTATCAGAATATTCAGAAATTTGTGGGCCACTTAGTGTATTTACTGTTTCAAAATAACTGATAACCCTTTCAGACAAATATAAAAGATAATTTTTATCAGGAGTATTTGCATTCCAAATATCTTCAATAATCCAAAATTGAACCAAAGCTCTTTATCTCCTGCATTTAAAAGGTGAATCCATATCTAATCTGATATTCTTGATAATTTAACTGTCTTATCACTTTGTTCTCACATTCTTATAATTCATATGGATCCCTTTGAGTCTGCAGGACTTGTAATATTTTTTTTTTTTTTTTTTTTTTTTTACAATTTAGTGATATCTCTGCTTATTGACCATTTGCTCCTGTCTATGGGATGAGATGAACTAACTTGTATATTTATGGATTTGATGAACATACGTATACTATTTTCTCTTTCAGATTTCCCTACTATTATATTTCTGTGAAGAAGTTAAGGCTTGTCAAATGTAATGGATGGAGTGTACTTAGGGACCATATATTTCCAGTATTTCAATCAAATGAAAAAGCACAGTTGTAAAATATTGTATTTTATTATTCTCTTAGAGAAGGCAGGGATCTGGGTCTACAGGTGAGTGATTTTATTTTCTTGCAGCATTTCTATTAATTGAACAATTTTTTGTTCATCCTTAAGCTATCTACAAATTTAAAGTGGACAAAAATTGTGGATTAAGGAAAATACTACAGGATAGACTGACAGAAACTGCAGCTTGGTTTTAGTATTTCAGAAAGCTCAGGATGCGGCAGATATAGATCCTATTTATTTTTTCTTTCAGTAGGATTTCAATCTACTACAAGATAGCAAAGTACCTTAATACTGAGTTAAGCCAGATGGTGGGTGAAGTCTTTATTCCTCCTCTTGAATTTGTTCTGCTTTGTATAAAATACTTACATAGTCACTGATTAGAGAATGAGAATTATCTGTTAGACGAATCGTAAGATATTAATCTACCCTGGTATTTTAACCCCTGTGATAACAATGATCACAGGAAAACCAGCATCCAACCCCAGATGACAGCCAGCATCAATATTTCAAAATTTCTAGTCAATATTAGTTATGAGCAGCTGGAGAATGAAGTTGTGGTCTTCCCAGACAGGCAATGCTGCAGTAGCTAAAATCTCAACAATATCCCCACGACCATTTAGCAGTTCTAAGAACTGAATTTCTTTTTACTTTTCTTGCATGTATATGAAATAAAAATAATTATAGTAAAGTACAAAGGATTGTACATGTAGGAAAATATTATGTAATTCAGAATAGCTTCATTCCTCCTAGCAGAAAACAAAGCAGAATGAAACTACAACAACAACAAACTCCACAACCAAATCAAAACAAAACTCCAAACCTCCACATTTAAATTTAGGTCATTAATAGCCGAAGTTCTTACTGCATTATGAAGCATGGACTGAAATGGCTGAAGCCATATTCACACTGACTTACCTAGGATCTCATTTACTAGAATCAATTAATCTGCTTTAAATGGTATTGGTTTAAAACAGAGCTAAATTAAATATTACCTCCTTTCAGTTACACCAAGTAGCTGTGCATGTGCACACCAGTCACAAAAGGCCTACTCATATTTTTAAATTATTTCATTGATTGCTTTTATAAATAAACAGTGCAAAAAAAAAAATCTACTTTATTCACATGGTGTAAATAAAATCAAAATTGAAGTTGTTTGACATTAATAACATGTAACTGAGCAGCAGTTTGCGAACTCTGTATTCATGATAGGTAAGCCACCATATTAAACACTTAACACCTAGATATTTCTAGACCACATTCTATAAGAAATCTCAAGACAGTCACACACACACACATATGCACACCCTCTAACAGGCCACTCCCACACCACACCCCTCTCCCTTTCTGGGAGCAGGGATTCCTCTATTTCTGTACCCTTCTGCTGAACATGTGGATGCTCTAGGCTTATGTGTGCTCATGACATTCCCTACAGAACAACAAAACACATTCTCATGAGAAAGCTCCCACATCAGAAGTGTCGTCACACTGGTACTGTCACACCTCGACCTAGATGCGCACTCCCCATGTCATCTGATGGAGGGATGCTCAGTAAAGTCAAGGTACAGATTGCACTGTTGGTGCAGCGATTTCTGACAGTGTCAAACCTGGTTTTGACTGCTTCTCTGTTGCTTTCTTCTCTCTCCCCATTATTGCAAATTTTCAAGCTTCTCTTGTACTTCTTCACAAGATGACTTGTTTTTTAAGCTGTTTAGTGTGGCTGATGGATGACTTCTTCTTTAGCTTTGTCAATTTGGGGCAAATTCCCTCTTAGACAGTTTTGGAAATTCTGTTGACACTGTTATATTCACATCCCTGCCCTATCAACTGTTGGCATCCTGCCACATTGCCAAGAGGAGGCTGAGCAGGCACCCCCAGAAACACCTTAAAGGAGCACAAGGCATTCTCTTGCCTCTTACTGGTTCTTCTAATTTACAACCATATGCAAAGTTTGTCTTGCAGTGAAAATAATCACAAGTGATTACACTGTATAATTTGTGAATAATGTTAAGGTTTTAGTGGTCTCCCAAAGCCACTAGGCATAAATAGTCACAGGATAACTGGTTTTTTTGAGGAAGATGGAGAACTCAAAGTAAGTGGAACATTATTTGAAACTCTTGATGAATGAAGTTGAACTTTACAGTACTATACCAATTAATGAATGCATACATTTACATAGAGGTTAATAAAGTTTTTCTCATTAATCTTAACAATATATAATAATAACATATACCATACTAGCACACAAGAACTAACCTTGCTTATTGGAGATTTTTTTCTTCCAGATTTCCCCTTTTGTGGATGCTAATTTCTTCATTTTTATTAAATATATTCAATTATTCTTTCAACTTGCTGGCAAAGTTTGCTTATTTCCCTCCTGTCTATTCTTTAGTAAAAGCAAGAAATGACAGTTCATTTCTAAAATAAAGGGTAAATTTGGATAGTTCAACATCCAAAATAAAATAAAAACATAATATGGTTCACGAGGTATCTTGATGTTAACATTTTGATGAAAAATGTGCATGTTGTTTGCAGGAAAGGCTCCATTCCTAAGCAGTCACTGGAGGTGGTTAAAATAAAATTATAACCATCCAGAAAAAAAAAAAAAGTATGATAGTACTTTCTGAAAACCAATAGGTTTTTGATTAATTCTGATTTTAATTAGGATTCATTGTTATACAACTAAACACTGTTCGGCTAGTGGCTTACTTTAAACACATTTGCTGTTTCTCATATTGGAATCCTATTCTGCTGCTTAGAACTAGATGTAACTTTTCATATTGATTACCTTTGGAAATTATTTCATAGATTTCTGAAATCATAGAATGGTTTGGGTTGGAAAGAACCTTAAAGATCATATAATTCCAACTCCCCTGCCATGGGCAGGGACACTTTCCACTAGACCAGGTTTCCCAAAGCCCCATCCAGCCTGGCCCTGAACACTTACAGGGATGGGGAACAAACAACTTCTCTGAGTAACCTATTCCAGTGCCTCCCCAGCCTCATAGCGAAAAATTTCTTCTATCCTTGTCATATCTATCTCTAGGGATTTTTATCAACATTAACCCAGACAGTGGGGTAAGAAACTGGATTCATACAGCTAATGAAGATAATTGCTGCCAGGATTCCATGAGAAGCTAAAAGAATTTGTACGCAGTTTCTTGGTTCATCTACCACCATCCTGTAAACTACTCACTCTTTCTATCAATTTCTTTATTCTAAAGGTAATGAAATATTGCTGCTCATTAAATACGCTAATATTTTCAGTTAAGCTGCATGTATTGTAAGGAAACATTCTTCTTAAAACAATGGACTTCTTTTAAAAAGTTCTGAACAGAGGTGAGAGATAAGCTGTAGTATCATACGAACTATCAGCAGTTACCTATGACATGTATGACATGTACATATGATGGTATTAAATAATCAAGAAGAGTTGATAAGGGTCAGATATTTCTTCTATAAACTTAGCTAATAGTTTTGTAATAATTTGTAGATGATCATTGCTTAGGCAAATACTCCTCCACCCTCAAAAGCACTCAGATTTGAAGATATCTTTTCTTATTTAATATTCCTGCGAGAATATTCCTGGATAATACACACAAGACTGGATACTTACTGGATACTGGATATTTAAACCGTGGATTAAAAGTTCTTCAAACCAAATAGAAATAAAATAGAAACTAGAAAACATTCAATGTATTACTCATACAGCAGTGGAACTTACAAGAGGAAATAACCTGAGGAAGAAAATGAAAAATGCCATAGGCATCACTTTCTCCTTTTTTACAGTCACAGTTGAAGTGGTGATTTGGGGAGAATAATGATTCTGTGAATTATGTAGGTTTGATAATGCCTAGAAGGTGCAATGACATTGAGAAGCACAAGGAATTTACCTTATGTTGATGATTTGTTACTAGTACATTAGCAAATGATATAGAAAAAGATGTCTGAGAAACAAATATATGAGGCTGGACAGATGTCTGGCAAATCAAGAGTATAGACAGAGACCTGTGATTCACAAAATGCTAGTAAGAGACAATTTCACAATAGAGTAGACAATTCCATAAGAAACAATTTCACAGGAGTACAGATGCAGCAGATGAAGCATCTCTTGACATCCTTCTTGAAAGTAAGAAGGAGAATAAATGGCAGGAACAAAAAGGAAAATGAAGAACATAAAAGTAATAATCAGAGTGATAAGGGAACCCCAACATCAATCACAGCTCATATGCCAGTAACCGGCATTTGGCTGTAAGTTCTGGTCAGAAAGATGACTATAGATTGACTAAATAATAAAACACAGAAACTTTTCTCTGGTTTCCATGGTGATGAGCCCTGTTTAAATGGTTGACTCCAAAAGTGAGAAGCCACATTCAAATTGCCTATGTGAAGGTCCTGGTTTTGCCCAGACCATGCTGAGGCACTGTCTGGAGCAGTGCTTGCTGACATTGGCCAAACCAATACCAGAAGGCAAGCCAACTGATAAACAGTGCAGACAGTCTTAAGTAAGTGTCTGAGTCAGTGCCTTGTCCCTGTTTTATTTACTAGTTGAGGCGCAGACTGTTCCACAGAATTGTTGATGTAGAAGCCACTTAGGAAAGACATAGTCTGCAACTGGAAGATAAAAATTCTGAATAAAATTCATAGTTGGAATTTCATTTCTGTGGAGAAGAAAAGCTAAAGTGAGAGCTGTAGGAAAGTGAAGACTAACATCTGTAAAAAATATACAAAAGGAAAAAATGTTTACACTAGATGCAAAATTTATAAATTATACAAATGTTTTTAAAAGTATAAAGAGATAATAAGGACAGAATAACTATAGAAAATAAATGTTTTTTGCAAATAAACTGACTAGCTTAATTAAATCATGCAAAGCAATGAAAATGTATTTTCCTACTGGAATTGGTACATTACATTATTGTCTTGTATCTTTTTAAATTTTCTTTGATCAGTCCTGATACTGTGTAGAATTCGTCCTTCTTTCATTCTTTCCAATCCTATTTATGTTTGAAATCCTTCCTCTTATCGCCCACATACCATATTGAAATATGTTTAAATGTGATTTGTCTTAAGCTTCAAATCTAACACTCAGCACTATGTTGTTGAGTAGTTACTGTCTCATTTGCTCTAAGATACATTTATTTGAAAATTTCAAGTCTGTGTGGAAAGCAAACTTGAACTGTTTGACATTGGTCAATAGGCTGCAATTGCCCGGGTATGTTGGCAGTCATACACAGAATTAGTCATGATTTCCTGTTGACTCAGTTTGAATCCTGTGTTGAGATGATACATACTGTATTATCTGGATTCAGGTCTGGTTTGGGGAACACCATTTCCAATTTATGCAAGTTTTAATTCTGTTTTCACAGCTGTTGACTAGCTGCCTCCCTACTGCTTTTATCTTGAAGAATTTATCATGTTCCATTCTCTTTTGATGCTTTTATTTGGTGTTAGGTATAGGTTTACATTTCTTTGCCAATACTACATTCTAAGCCTCACACAAAATTCTGAGAACCCAGCATGAAGGCTACTGAGACATTTTAGGACCACATCAATCCTCCTTCCAATACAACAGGTCTTTTATGTTTTTCTTGTCGTGGTCAGGTTTTTCGGTTTTTGTTTTATTTTGGTTTTTTTTCCTATGTTCTTTAGCCTCCATACTACTCATTCTTTTTTCTTCACCAGTCTAAACATCTTCTCAGTTAGTCACAATGTAATTTAACTGATTTAAGAACAGCAGCAGTGACTGATATTCCACTAGGCGGTATATGAAACAAGGGTACATTCTGTCCTTCAGTTCCCTCAATATCTGTTTAAAATCTGTTGTCAATTAAGCCCTGGAAGAAAAACAGAAGGATCTGGTAATTTTTTTTGGTAGATATATTCTAACAACTTCACATGTTTACTCCTTGCTGTAACCATGCAGGCAAACAATTCTTAAGTAAAAATACAGAATTAATAAAGAATACGAGCTACTTATACATGTGGTGCAACAAGATTAATTTATATGTTTCATAAAGACTTTAAGGTGAAATCTAGTAGAAATTAATTAACATGTAAGTGGGAGAGTAAATAAATGCATCTTTCTGGGGACACTGAAGACATTACTTCTAAGGTAGTGGAAGAAGTAAAACTGACTTATTAAGGTGTAGCATCTCTTACGTAAATATGCGTAAAAATAAAAACCAGCACTTGGCAAAAAAAGTATTTTTTACTTTCATGCAACAGTTTTATAGCAAGCTTTTCTCTTTTTTTAAATAGCAACAGATAGATATGATTCAGAGGAAAGTAATTACTCCTGAGATTAAGAAAGTTGGTGCTTTTTGAGAAGTAGTTCTGGACAGAAAATAAATTCAGTAATTACGTTGGAAAAAGTATTGGAGAAAAGCTGTTTCTGTTATCCACAACTGGTTTGTTTAAGCTTATGTACTCGGTGATAGCAAGATTCACAGATTGGCCTAACCTAGAAGAAATAAATTAATAAAAAGGGGTCCAGAGGCAACATAAATAAATACACAGGTAAACCTAAGACAGCTATAATTCTGGATGTACAAAGATGACAATGATTAACAAGGATCCTGAAAAGAATGCAAAGACATCACAGTACTCAGACATGTTTAAATGGTGTTTATCCTGATGTTTTGGATCCCCAACAATGCCGAAATAGTAATATATCCACACAGGTTCAAACGGTATGTGCAAGAATTCCATCAGATCTGTAATTATTCTCTTCTTCACTTCTGAGCTGGTACCTGTAAACAGTATATAACAACTTTTTATGGGCTACATTGTCAAGAGCAAGATTAACTATTCCAAACTTCTTAAAAAAAAAAATAGAGAAGAATCAAACTTGAGAGCTCTTTTTATGAGCAGTAAAAACGTTGCCTGTTTCCTATGGATTTCTGACATATTTTCCCCTAATATTCTAGTCATGTTAATTCTTTTTTCTTCCTAAACCCATATCAATAATTCAACCACTTTATGTCTAAAGCCATACTTCAAGCTCTAATATTCTTTACATATTTCCATTTTCTCCCCATGTCTCTGTGTACACATATGGTCTGTACACTGACCAAGAGACAATGCATATTGAAGCCACCTAGAAGATACACATTGGCTGACTAAACAGCTATGTACAGTCAGTCCTTATCAGTAATATTTGAGTTCTCTCTACTTCTGTCCCAGCAGAGGAAAGGTATGCCAAGATCTCATCTCTATGGGATTAGAGTGCCTAAATCGCAGAGGCAATCTGAAAAGCCCATTCCTAAATTAATACCAAGCTGAATAAACAAATGGAAGTTGTTTGATGAGCAGAAAAAATATCTATGCCTTTTCTATTGTTGATTTGTGTCCTTTATGCCCTATGCTCCATTTTCTTTTTGACCTCCCTAGGTAGCAGCCATTCTAATTGGAAGTCTATTGTATGGACATTACACACCTGTTAATTTATAGAAAGCAACTGTCAAAATGGATTGCATGGTGGTTGAATTCTACCACCCTTTCGCCCCAGATACATATTTTCATAAAACTTTAATAACTTTTCAAATATAACTGAAATTGGCTGGTCTGATGGACAGAAAAACAGATGGAAGACACATGGATGGATCCCTCAAACTTGTAAAACGTTCAGCGATTACTGAAGTTAGTTGAAGATGTAGGAGGAGCTTTGTAAACTCCTTCCTTCCTTCCTTCCTTCCTTCCTTCCTTCCTTCCTTCCTTCCTTCTTTCTTTCCTTCCTTCCTTCCCCCTGCTCAAGCAGAGCTGCCTAGACTCAGTTGCCTAGGATCATGTCTAGATGGGCTTTTAGTATCTCTAAAGATGGAGTCTTCACAGCCTCTCTGGGCAACCTGCTCCAGTGCCCAGTCATCCTAACAGTAAAAAAGTGTTTCCTGATGTTCGGCAGATACTCCCCATGCTTCAGTTTGTGCCCATTGCTTCTTGTTCTGTCACTACACACGTGAAAAGAGCCTGTCTCCATCTTCTTTGCACCCTCCCTTCACCTATTTATTTACATTAATAAGATCTGCCCAGAGCCTTCTCTTCTCTAGGCTGAACAGTTCAAGCTTTCTCACCTTTTCCTCATAGGAGAGATGCTCCAGCCCTGTAATTGTCTTAGTGGCCCATCGCTGCAATCCCTCCAGTAAGTTCTTGTCTCTACTGTACTGCGGAGCTCAGAAGCGGACCCAGCACTCCAGGTGTGCCCTCACCAGTGCTGAGTAGAGGGAAAGGATCACCTCCCTTGACCTGCTGTCAACACTGCTCCATTATCTTACCATTAGTCTTCTTTGCAGCAATGGCATGTTGCTGCTCATGTTAGAAAGAAAGACACATGTAGTCATGTGCAAAATATGCTCATAGGTACTCATGTAAGAAAGAAAGATGTACAGAAAGACATATGTAACTTGTAATACCCACAAATTAGTTGTTTTTCTCAGACTAGTGTTCTTTTCATTGTTCACACTGGATAGACACTCAAACCCCATCTAAAATTATCTGCAAGCAGTGTTTTAAAAGATTAAATACCGGATTTATTTCTCAAATTAAACTAACAGCTTTAGATAACAGTTTTAAAGACCTTGTTTAGTCCCCCTGGTGAGACCTTCAAAATTTAAGTGCAGAAAGTCTACAAGTAGCTCTAATTCCTGTCTATCTTAAGGGTTTATTCAAAACCCTTAAGAAAGAATTCACCTGAAATGGTGGAATTTCTGCAAGATTTTAAGATGATTCAGGATACTGAATTTTGGCTTTTCTATGGCTACCTATTTATATATGTGAATTATAAAGCATAAGTTGTATAAGTTCAGACCAATCTACCATATTTTGGGCTTTAACTTCTGGATATTGTCAAAAGCTGGAAAGTGATTGAGTGATGATCATTTAGGCCTTAAGATCAAGATAAGGCTCAGAGCAATCTGTATATTTTAAAATTTTGTATCTGAGATGGGTTATTATTTGTAATTTTTAGTATGTATTTTTTTCTACTCTATTCTTTGTTAGAAGAAGTAGAACATTATTTTGCTGTTTTACAAGAACATTATGATAATTAATAACAGAGAAAGGACAATTCAGATTATGAAGCACATGCAAGTGTACTTAGGTGGTACCTGTAAGTTTGTCCTCACAAAAAATAAATAGATAACTAAATAACCAAATAAATAAATCCACATACAAGATTCTAGGTGGCAAGGGCAGTCTGCCATGGAAAATAGCAGAAGAAAATACTGAGATTCAGAAGAAGCAAATGCCTTCATGATTTATTTTGTTCACAGTAAATATATGCTACCTTATTTAGGACAGATCAAAGCATCTATGTAATACTTCCATGTATAACATGGTAGCAATAGTCCCTGAGAAATGCTTGTTGGACAGGATTAAAAACTCTGATCTGTTGTCAGAATGAAGATAACTGAAACATATTATTTTTCTCTGGCTGTTCTAGAAGGAGACAGGACAAGTGAATAAAAATGGTTAGGTATTTACAAATATAACTAATATTTTACAAAAATAATGACACTAAAATTATGACACTAAAAATTATTTTGTTAAAATTAATTAGTTTTAGCAAAAAATTTAAAAAAAAGTTCTGAAGTAGGAATAATTGAAAATATCCTTGAAATGTACCATTTACCTCTGTGGTGGAAGGAGCTGAAATGGATGCTGCAAGGAAATATTTCAAGCTTTAAAGCATTATCTCTGCAATGGAAGAATCACTGACTGATTTGATATACAAAAAATAACCATGAGAAAGAAAAAAAATTCTTTGTCATGAGAAGAGTCTAAAACAGAGTTATCAAATATTTTCACTGTCTACAGGATTACTGTTTTCTAATGCAAGCTCTTTACTTATTTTATCTGACTTGAAGTATAGTTAATATTCAACAACACCCTTCTAATTAAAGATGAAGCTGTGGAAAAACAGGAATGAAGAGATGTAAAAGGAAAATGGAAAGCGAGGTTAATAAAATTGTATTTGAAGATATATCAATATCAAATTTGAGAAATCACAAATGTGGGTTTAGAACTGGTTTTCTCAGTTGTAATTAAAACAATTATTATATCAAGCTTCATGAATGGTAACTGGTTTAATATTTGACCATTCCCAGCTCAGAAACACTCTTGAGGCCAACCTTTCCTGTGAGGTAGGGCCTCACTTTTCGACAATTTTTAGCTCCAAAGCCACTGCTGAGACCTACAAAATCTCTGCAACAATTAATTTATAACCCTTTACTGGTCCTTCTCCCTTTCTGGCATATATAACACAACGAGTATAATTATTTACACATGGATTTCCTTGTCACAGGGCCTTTTACTTTTCATAATATCATAGGAAAATAATAGACACATCTGCCCTATTCCAAAGTTCTGCTCAAAGCAAGGCTTTGATGCATTTGGACATCACAGGTCATCAAGAAAACCAACAGTCCCAAAACACCATGTTTGTACTTCCTCAAGAATTCTGGGCTAATTTGCACAACAGTGTTTTCCAGAAATCCTTACAAGGTCTCTTGGTTAGTCATTGAGTCATGCTAGATCAGATTCTGTACTTCAACAAGATTTCTCTCTGCTTGGTGCTGCGACCTGTGTATTTGGCTTTTAGGACTTCTTAGGAAGGCCCCAGCTCAGCTGTCAGTTCCAAGAAAAAGATGTTTTCTAAAAAAAATCTACACATCAAAATTGTATTTTCTGTAGCATCTTCTTCAGGAGGAGCATTAAAGATGGAGTCTTGCATGCTAACCTTGCAGGAAATTTCCAGTGTTAAGATTACCTTTTCCAGTCTTGCCCCTGAAAAGTCTCAGCACCCTCTCAAAAGTTAGGTTGCATTCTTCAAACTGATGAAAGTTTAATGGAACATCACGGTAATGTGAAAACATTATACCAGTCCATCGGTGATTTTCCTCCAACCACAGGTGGTAAATTTAAGCTAATATAATAGTTGATAAAATTTTCTAATAGGTGAAATAACAATGCTGAAAATAGAAAATGTTAAGAGCATTATCGAATCATGCAACTGACTTATTTGAGGACCTTAGCATGTTACGTCGTAAAAGACTAAGAGCATTCATTTGTTCATCACAGCTCTTCCCAGAGCATTCTTAAACAATACTAAAAAAAAAAAAAAATTGTAGGAAAAGTATTTTAATCTGTCTAACTTGAACTCTTTGACCACCTCACTCTCCTCCCATTTCCTCAGAGGACTACAGGAAAAGTTCTAGTTGCTTTGGCTTGCATCATTCAGTGTTTGAGAGCCCTGAGGCCCAGAGTTTGTGGCCTCTGCGTTAGGTAAGCTTATGTTAGGCCACATAAAGACATTCTTACTCTTTTCCAACGTTTTGTTGTGCACATTCATAACCAACCCATTATAGTTCTGAATATCAGATTATGAACAACAATTGTGAGAATAATTGTAATGGTTTGAGGTTTTTCCTCTCAATGAATACTAAAATTAGTGAGAGGGACACAAGTGTTTCCCGTGTTGAGTGCTTACTGTCATCCAGGAAGACCTTCATGAATGGAGCTGACCTCTCAGATGACAATGATTTAGATTCTATCAATTAGCCTGGCCCCCACCAAAGGGTATAGCATGACCTAACTCACTGTTATTCATTAACTTATTGTTAAAGAGTAAAGTTACTTCTCTGACATGCTTACAGCCCTTTTTTTCAAAGCTGTGAGGCCTCTACAACCCTGTTCCCCAAACCTAGTGTCCAGCTTGCCAACATATAAAGTTGCTATCACCTTACTCACCAGCTCAGAATTTCTGCTTATCACCCTTTTACACTGTGGCAAGGTTAGGAAATCTCATTATTTCCTCTTGAAAATCTTTCTTATCTCTTGTTGTAAATGGTACATTGTGCTATGCAAGAGGTAGATCTCCAGAGGAAAGAGAAAAATTTTCTATTTGGACTTGTAACAAAGAGCAGGAGAAAACATTCTCAAAAAGAAACGTAATCATGAGACAAATCAGTACCATCTGTAATGAACACCTGAGACCCTTAAATCCTATAAAATAAAAATGGCTTTTTGCCTCCTTCTCTAACAATGTGAAAATGGGGCCTTTAGAGGGGGTACTGTCTAACTTTAATTTGATTACACCTGCAGCATATTAATTCACTGAACAGTAACTCAAAGTTATGTCATGTTATCCTTTAGTTCCTTTCTAGATATACTAACAGCTGTATTCTTTTTCGTGTGTAAATACCACAGTCCACTATGAAGCCACTGCATTAGTCTACTGTTTGGTGTTTAGATACTTATTTTCATGGCAAGAAAATATGCAGATTTTTTCTGTAGCACTGTATTATTCTTATTTCATTCACTGTCATAGTATTGACTTCGGATCCAGGGTTTTCTTCCTTGTTTTCATCTGTTTGACCTAGTTCTGTCACTGGCCTTAGAAAACAATACGAAAAAGTGGAATTTGCTACTGGTAAAAATAGAGTGAAAATTTTTTTTTTGTTCCCTCTCACTAATTCACCTTGAATGGAATTACTTCAAATTCGTGAAGAAGTGTGAGTAGTAGAATTTAATCTTAGCCTTTTTTTCCTTGAGCTTTGTTGTTAGCCCCACTACTTTTTCAGTATTAGATTAGAGAAAAAGAAATAAATAAACCGAATAGCTAAAAAAAAGCTCCTAAACTTCTTAACTACACTGTAATTACCGACAGCAGGCAAAACAAGAAAATTGCTATCTTTTCTTCTCCCATGTATTGTAGTGTAGCAGGCTTCCAGTTTAACATCTGAATTAAAAAAGAAGCATAATAGAAACTGTGTGTGACCTGAGAACAGGACTCTGACTCAAGAATTTATGGCAATAATTGCAGATCAGATGCCCTCTAGGTCTTGCCCTCTCTGCTAAAAAGATACTAAACAAGTTTACTTATCACTTACTCATTGTGATGGTTGCAAGCAAGGCGTCTCAAAAGCTACGCAGTCTTTTGCAGACCAAGGAGAGGAGCTTGACAAGAGAAGAGCAAATAATACCTTGGTTTGCAGTCTTCCTGCTAGTTTTCCATTTTTCTGTTTGAGTCATGCCTAACTTTTAACTTTTTCAAGTGGATTTTTGTTAAAGGAAGATCAATGAGGGAAGGGAGGTCACTCAGATAGGAGAGAAGAGAATAAGAAAGGAAGAAAAGAGTGGAGAATGGCATCAGTGGGAGTGAGACTGAAGCAATGACTCCAGACAGAATGGTGTGAGCTTGAACAAATAGTTAGGTGATACCAAGAGTGTTCAGTCTGAAAATTATGCTTACCCTGGACAGAGTCAATGCACAAAGGTCCCTAGGTCAGCAGTGAGCTCCAGGCACCTGAATGACATTTCCAACGTTAATATCTTTCTATTTTAGAGACTCTCTGTTCAGCATGGAAGGTTAGGGAAAATAGAAAAGGTGGAGGAGGAAAAGCAAAGCAAAAGGATGTCTATGATCCAAGCCCAGGACTTGGAGGTAAGGATTTATGATAAAGATCCTAGTTCTGATGTCCTAGTTCTAGGACCATTCTTAGAGTTGACTACTTTGCTAAAAAGAAAATGCAGGTAGCAGACTTTCAGAGCAGAACTGAACAGCAAGCCTTGACTCTAATATCTTTAGCTTAATTAAGGTGGACCCTGCTGAACATGTTAATTTTTGTCTGGCCATTGTGGATCTTATTTTGCAATACCTTGGGCATAACAGTTGCTATCTTCTAGGAACTTTGTGGAATCCTTTTTCACTCTTTGGATGTCTTTGGGAATAAACCTTCTATTATTTCTTTTGACATGTCTCCCTCAAAGGCCTAGCTCAGACAGACATGCCTACACCTAAACACAAACTCAGTCCTTAGATTGTTACAAATGTGTCACATGTTACAAATGTGTCACATGTAGGACTAGAACGGGCATCTAGGCAGGACAGGAAAGCAGCTCCATAGGCAGTATTCAAGGAGGATAAAAGTTGGGTTTGTTCTAACGTATTTGCACTTCTGCTCTTATAAAATAGAAGGGAAAAAAATGAAAAACCTTTTACTGGTCTCATTTGCTTGTACATGTCTCTAGCAGATAGGTGTATTTTATACACTGAGCTGATTTAATGAACAAAGACGTAATTTTTTTCTCTAAAAGTACGGACATTTGCCAAGCATGAAAGAGATGTCTTTACTTCTCCCATTTAAAAAAATATATATACAATTAAAAAGACTAGGAATTTCAAAGTTGTCTTTCTTTGTACGTCACACTGAAATCCGAATTTCAAGCCAACTATAGAGCAACCTGATCCAATGATTTAAGGATTAAGCATTTTGATGAAACTTACTGTATGCTTTCTCGCTTCTACCCAGCATTTAAGTTTTACCTACTTTTATTCTTCAACTTTAAAAACTTATAAACTGATGTTTAAAACATGTAGCCTAATTGTTAGAGCCTTCCATCACTTACTAGCAACCCATAAGCAAAGAGAACGTGATAGTGAAGACCAAAAGTCATACATATTTGAAATTAACATAGACTCTTCAAAACTGAACAGAAGGCAAATTCCAGACCATTTTATCATTTAGAATATTTTTTTAAATGGGATTCTATTCACACCCCTCCCCCCCAAATAAAAAAATTTAATCCAATAGGTGTTTGAAAATACAGTGGAAAAAAAGGTTAGAAAGGAAGCCGGGAATTCAATTTATACTACATACAGGTTCCTCTATTAAGAAGATAATTACATTTTAAGAAGGCACATTTAGCCTTTTGCCTAATTAGTATATTTTTAGAAAAAAATAATACTGTAAGTATAATGTAAAATAATTTAATATTAGAGTAATGAAAAGCTTGATTCTAGTATGGAACAACATAGGACTCATTACAAATTTAACATTCAAATGTGTATCTTTGCTCCATTTTTATATTTTTATATATATATATATATATATCAGCATTTACTCTTTGGTTAGAATTTAACGTTCTTTATAACAAATTCTTTAACATATAATGTAATTTTAATCTTGGGTCTGCTACCAATTTTATTTGCAGCTCCTCCAGCACTCTTCCAAACAGTAGTGCTGTCTGATGCCCAGCCTATTGTCCTGGGTCACTGGGGGGAGCAACGAGAGGAGGTGGTCTGAGACAGGTGACCACGAATTGACCAATTGGAGTATTCCATCCCATTCACGACTTCCTGGATATAAAAGGTGGACCCGAAGGACTGTCGCTCTCTTCTGCTGGGTCTTCTGCTGCTTTGCCTCGCTTCTTTTTTTTCCTGCTGTCCTTGCAAGTTGAGGCCTCGTGGCTGTCCCTGCAAGCTGAGGCCTCATGACAGACTGAATCTAGTTCCGGTTGGCTGCAGGATCCTGCTGGACTAGCTGCTGGGAATTGCAAGACTGGTTCTATAACATTTGTTCTGCTTTATTTTTCTCTGTGTTCATTTAGTAGCATAAGTAAAATGTTTTCAAATTTTCCAGGTCTCTTCTCTCTGTCCTTTTCCTTTCCTCTCAAAATCGCCTGTCCTTAGTGAAAAAGGGGGAGGGGGCGAAAAACGGGAGGAGGGAAGATGGTTAAGGAAAATACATCTGCAGCGGTTTTTGATTGTCTCCCCGCGATCAAACCGCAACACCTATGTACATTGTTCTCTTCAAAAAAGTACAGAGAAGTCTTCACAGGACATAAATCCCTGCAGGCAATATCTTTACATTACACTGTGTGTACAACATTCCAAGGGTCCCTCCCAAAATTATTCTTTCCAAACCATCTCAGCTTTTCTTCACTCTTAATTTCATTCCTCCTTGAAACGGGATTTTTTCTTTTTCTACTTTGTAGCTGTATCTTCAGGTAAATGGTGATCAGCAATATTTTATGTTTATCAGCTGTTAAAGAAAACTGTTTAAACACAGTGCTTCTGAAAGGAAGACGCATATTTAAACAGAGTTGGAACCATTCCACTTTCACTTTGCCATCCATAAACCTTGTCTGAAAGTGTATCTGTAAAATATGTATGTAAAAATAGTTTTAGAATCTTTTTTTCATCACCTTGTTTGACTCACATAGTGCTTGAATCCAAAGATACCAAGCCATGCAACTAAAATGTGTATTTTCAAAACTAACATTCTTCCAGAGGCATTATTATCCCTGGACTGGCTGGGATAAATTAAATGATTCAGACCAGAAGCATATCTGTACCGTCTCTGAATTGTTATGAAGCTGCAGAAGATTCTGGTTTATTCTTGAGAAGCCAGGAGGCCTAGGACACCACAGGTATACAAAAAGATGTGCGTAAGAATGTCAAACAAGATGAGGCCTCCACTTTGTGTATGTCTGGACTTGCTTATAGCATCTGCAATATAGAAACTTCAGTCTATATATGCTGACAGTACCCTAGAACGTATCTGTAACAGTCTGATCTACACGTGCTCTCCTCCTAAGGCCTGTGGCTTGGCACCACTCAGTTAAAACATAGGTACAGGTAGCAAACACATTTCCCATGTACAACAATTCAAATATGTTTCTCCACTTGATGTAAACAAATAAAAATGGAACTCAATAAATCATATTGCTAGTAGAGTCAGTGAGAAGACAACTACCACTTGTGTAAGGATAGGCTAAGGAATGAAGAGGAAAAAAATCCATCCAAGCTGAGTCCAAGCTAGTACAAAATCACACCTCTACCATAACTCCTTGACTGCCAACACACATACTGAGACCCTGCTTGACAATTTGACCTTGCGTGAGTCATTATCAGTGTGGCAAGAGTTAGAAATATTGGAGCACAGGCAGAATGAGATCTGTTCATCAGGAAAGCACAATTGTGGCTAAAGTGTGTTTCTCTTTCAGATTAATCCTGCTTGCAACACCGAATCTAAAGAGACCACCTGCACATGAGCAGCTGATTCTTGGGTCCTCCTTCCGAACTGGTTCCTAAGGCCTATAAGACCATGTCTTGAAAGACAACTGGAGAGATTAACATCCCTAGGCTAACATTCATCTGCCTGATTCCTTCCGTGTCTTATGTTGTGAATACCCACCAGGATTACTTAATAATTCTATTTAGATCCTCAGATCATTCCAAGAGGCAAAATTAATATCACATTGCTCTTATGAACAGGATTTGACACATTTCCACACTATCACAATTATGTAGATACAGCACTAACATCAGTTAGTAAACAAATTGATTGTTTCAGAACAAATAAAAAAAATCTGGTTTTAAATCAAATTCTCTTCGGAAAACACAAAAATATACTATTAAAAAATGTATTTTGAGGGTATATATTGATTTGAGGGCATCTGTAACATCCCTAGGGAGACGCTAAAAGCTCAGATTGTGAAACAAAACAGCCATTGTGCTGGGGAAGTCACATATATAAAATCAATAGGAAACCCTAAGGAGTGGCTGGAGAGTTAGTCATATAAGCAGACTCTTCCGCTCATTTCATACCTAGAGGCTGGAACCCTCTCCTGGGATAGATTCTTTCAAAATCCAAAGCCTTTTCTTTTAAAATAAAGCTATAATACGTCATCTACCACCAAATCCATGTCACTTTCCCCTGAAGAGTGCTGTAACAAATTGTAGGCTATTTTTTTTCAGAAACCTTTGTCTGCCAGATGAAGATTCACAACTATACGCAGGAGAATTCAAGACCCATTAGAAACACCCAGTACATGACTCCATAACCTTGTGGGGTGGGCCCTCATCAGGGAAATAGTCAATTACGGGTTTCTTATCAAGTCTGCTCATCTTTTGTCCCCAGAAGACTGGTTACTAAAAAGTTTAAAAGATCGTCTTAAAGCAAAGACAGAATTTATGAACACTATAAATGTTGAATTATAGCATAATGTATTTTCTAGTGCTTCTCTTCTCACTCCCCACCAATTTCTTCTTTCACCTCTTTCTGTACACTCCTCTGAATCAATTCCTGTAGAGGAGCAGAAGAAAAGCAGGTTGTGAGTGCTTCCCATTGCTAACATCAGCCCACGGTATACACTAGAAGTAAAAAAACCTTCAGGAATGTGCAAATTTTAACTCCTTAACCTGAGGAGGGCATTGAACCTGAGTGTATGAATACTATAAATGTGGAACATGTTTTTAGTTCACTGAGAGCCCCACTGTCAGTGTCAGTCAGTTGTTCTGAGGAAATGCATATTAAATGTCCTCTGGAGACCTTTGGTACTTGGCTGCTCTTAAGCATGTGATAGCTGCTGAGCTGTGTAGATTGCAGCACTTCTGGTGCACTTGAGTGAGAAAGCCATACTAGACACTGTGGAAGTCTCAGTCAAGAAAGGAGATACCTGTGAGGTTTTAACATCTGCAGGATTAGACTTTTTGTTGTCATTTATGATTTCAGTCTGTAAAATCTGCCTATATCCTTCACTTGGTATATGTCTTCCTATCCTCGGGATACAGAGATCTAACAATTTACAATTTACAATTCACTGTAGCAGGGTAAAGAAAAAAAAAAAACACAACCAACCAAACAACAATAAGAAAAAGCTTTCGAAGTAGAAGTGAAAACTAAATAAAAATATGATCTGTATTTTCAAGGCAAAGCAATACATTATTTTTACTCCCTAGCTTAGTAGCAAGTTATTTTGTTTGCCTAAATTGTTCAATTATTTTTTAGAACAAGCCAGAATTTAGTGTGTTTCATCTGCCTAAGACAAGCAGTCAGTTTTAATTAACTCAATGTGAAGGAGTCTTTGGCATTTATGGAAACTGGGCACACAGCCAATCCACAAAGCACCTCTGATCAGCTTGCCTGGAAAGAAGTAAAGAAAAGGAAGATGTTTGCTTAGAGAGCTTAAAGCTGTAGTCTGAAATCTCAACAGCTGGAAATAAAATTAATTACACAGTCATTCCTTCTTTATCTACCAGTGTAGCACCATTAACATCCCTGAAACTACTCATATGAGTAAGTACAAGGGAGCCTCTGCTCTAGAGATAGTTTACTATGTCAAAATGTTGATACACCAGTTCAGCATTCACATTTCTGTTGAAGTTCAGTATACCTAGAGTATTTAGTGTAATAACAGTAACAATAGTAATACCTATATTCTTTAAATTCATACATGTCTCTGTGTGTGTGTTCATGTATACAACATTTTAAAAGCTTTGGTAGAATGATTTTTGAGGTCACAGTGGAAAAAATTGTCAAAGATTTCTTTTATACATTTTGGACTAACTCCATGAGACATCACTAAGGCAGTAGGAGATGTGCATTAAATTTTCAGAGTCAGCATCTCTTATTCTTTTTCTTGAATCTGAAGTAGAGAATCCTTAGTATGTGTGGTCTTTCTCCACTCCTATTATAAAACAGCATGTGTATGAATGATAAACCAGCATGTGTGTGAATATAGGTAATTTATTTTACAATTGACAAAATCTAGAAATAACAAGGTAACCTTTTAAGATTTGCAGTGAGAGTTTCTCAAGGAAAAAGGTGTATTTTATCTAACTAATCAAATAGTCATATTTACCACTTTCTAGTCTAAGAAAATGAAAGTTTGTTTTTCTCCTCAAAAAACAAATCAGCTGACAACGTGCTATGTATAGAATATTTCTTGCATTATTCAAATCCTTTTTAGACAACAAAATATTCACAGTATTGACATTTAAAGCGGAGGTTAAAATTGTCTGTTGATACTGTTAACTGCAAAGTTTTACTAGAAATTATTAGAGTATTAAAGGACATTTTAAAAAGAAAAAAGCTCACCACTATTAAAGCAGATCTGAATGAACTAAACTTTAGCCATTGTTTTTAGTAGTCAGTGTCAAACACTGCTCCATAGATGTTTAAACTTTGATCTTGATTTTGCAAAATTGCTTTTGATAAAGATGATTTTCATCAAGATACAAATGGAAAAATGTGTGAAATGTAAAAATATTAACCTCGTATAGGAACACAAGCAAATGCAGCCTATAACATTAGTGGCCTGAGTCTGGAAAACAGTTCCATGGAAAAAGATCTAGGGGTTTGGGTTGATGGCATGATGCCATGATTATCTGAGTCTATTTTTCTTGAGTTTGTAAACCAGTTTTACAAAATTTAGAAGCTCTGGGTAATATTAGAATAGAATCTATGATATGGTTAAAAGTGAGGTAGTGTAGAATACAACACTATTAAGCTCTGGAAGATTTTTAGAGTGGTTTCCACAGAATTCTTATTAATTTTTTATAGATGTATTTTTGTTGGGTTTAAATCCATTACATTCTATGTAACTATTCAAAACCATTCTTCTTTCTCTTCTTATCCTCAGCCTTGCCCTCTGACAGCTTTGTTGAATTTAAACTTCACAGAAGTCTCTTCAAATTGAAAGGAGTCTCCTTGGAAGAGAAAAAAAAATATCCAGGGGCATATTTTCCAGGAAATGTGACAGTGTGGCCACAAAAGGAAGATATCTAGGAAGAAGGAGATTGTGGTGATAAGGATGGCACATTGATTTTTATAACTCATTTGAGATATATTGTACTTGATGTCTACAAGAGCTGGTAAGCAGAAATCCATAACTTGTAAATTATTGAATTTCACACTTCCATGGCTCAGTGGGCAATCATACACATATTCTTGTACAACTCCTAAAGGTCATCATGGACAATGATTCCTCATGTGTTTTATAATGTTGATAAACAAAGTTCTTAGTGAGACAGAAGCAGGAAAAGAAGCTCTGCAGTTTCCACCTTAAGTGTCAGAGAGAAAATGAGTCCTGTATCTTACTTGTGAGTAGCCACAGAAACAGCACTTCTTATTCTATTGCCTGATCTAAACTCAGCCATTTGATGCAGCCTTGAATAAGTTACTGAAACCTGAAACCCTTTTCACAACAGAGATGATGAAACAGCTGCTTTATTTCTTTGCACCAGTGAAGTTTTAGCTTCATTATAAAACAAACAAATTGAAAAAATAATGGTCTTTTGTCATCTATTTCTTATCACAAGGAAAAATTCTCTTGAAAATGTGGAAAAGAGATATAAGGGGGAAGGGGAACAAACAGGCTTTTTTTTCAAAACAGTCTACTGTACTTATTTTACTAAGGAAGATAATTTTCCTTGATTTCAAATACAGGCAGTGGGGAAATGATATTTTAAAGCAGAATTATTTCACATGATCCAAATTATTTTGAGATGTATCCCATGTTAATTGTATACAGATCCTCAGGACACCACCAACCAATCCAAAGTAACCAAAGCGCTTGATGTGCTGCCTGCACACCAACCGTCTGCGAAGACCAAACATACAAATCTAATTGTGCCTAACAGAGTACATATGTATCCAAGTCTGCTTTTGGACAACAGCAACATGTTGTTTTAATGCAAAAGCAAGCAGATCATTACAGTATTGCATACAGCAAGATTAATTATCAAGCTTACACCTGATTATAATAAAGATGATAAGGATCATTTGCTTGCAATAGACTATGATCAATCAGCAGTAATTGTTCTGAAGTATCTGAGTTTTCCTTCCACTGTGTTCTATAGCCAGTGTGAAAAATGTTCAGGCAGATGAATCTAAGTCTCATATTAAGATGTTTACTCCCTTTAGATATTTGAGATACTGTTTGAAAATAGCATTTTCTGTACCTTCTTTCAATGCTAAAACCATAGATTCTAATAATTTAAATTATTTTATTCACAAATTTCTAGGTTTCCCAAAACTCTTTCAGAACTGTATTTATTAGGAAATCTTTTAGAATTTATACACTTATTATAACATATTTTCCCAATTGCTCCCATCTCCTACCCCCAGGGTTTCAAAGGCATATAAAAACAGTAGTAAGCATGCTACTTCGCTTCTCATCCTGCTTTAAGCCTTAATATATTTCATATAGTGTTTTCATTTGTATATCAAAAATTAAACTAGCAAGCTTCCTGATGCTTTACATATCATTACCTTTTCATAAATGTTTAAAAAAATGTGCACTTTTTCGACTGCTCAATAAGAAACTAGGCTATTAATATTCCATCAGTTAAATAAGCATGTTCAATAGTAAGTACTATTAAAAAAAAAGAGAGAAAGAAAAATGAAGGGAATTGCTTAAGCACTAACATCAGCACCTATTTTTTTATGATATGAATTATAATGAGCATTCTCAACTTACTTATAAAGAAAAGTTAGCAAAAAGAACAGTTCGTCTTGCTAGACATCCTTTGCCCAACAGTGTATTCACTTGACAGCTTTGTACTCTGAGTACTGAAAAATGTTTCCAACCACAGGGTTAGTGCTGCGTTCTTTCATTGCTTGTGTATACAGAGTTCACCAAAAATTTGAACCTCTCTAATCCTTCAGTAGTAAGGGACTCTGATGCCCCTTCTCAGTGTCATAATCTTTCACTCAACTCCTTCCCGCCCCACTTTGACCCCAGATTAGTATGTTTTACTGGCAGCTAAGAAGCCTAGTCTCAAAGGAGACCCAAAAGAAACTGAGCTGGGTAGCAATCCTTGTTGATGGTCATATCAGACACTACCATGCAAGTGATGTATTTTCTCCACACAATGTTTGAAGATACAAGCACAGTGTTTGTATAGTTAACACTACATCTTCCCATTTCAGTGAAGACTTCAGAGACTGTTCAAATATTTAAAGTTTTGAAGATATAGTTAATGTCACCTGAGTAATCTCCAATTTGTATTTTATTAGTTTTATCAAAATTATGTGCAAATATCCATAACTCAGTCCCCCACTCCCTAAAGCTCCCTTTTCATAAATATCTCTATTATTGACAGGTACTACTCCCTCTGCCAATGAATGTGCCTTATAACTGGAATAAAATGTACACTAGCTCATCTTAATTAAAGCAAAACTAAGAAATATTCCCAGAACTCCTCACTCAAAACATTCAATTAACTTGTTACATGCTTAAATTATTGTTTCTCCTGATAAATCCTTGACTTCTGTTAAAATTTCATCTATAGTCATTAGTCATGTAGCTCCTATTCTGGTTCAAATCTGCTGGTGAATTTTCAACAGACATTTATTTCAACACCCCTTTTTTTTTCCACATCTAACACATTATTTCCACTAAGCTATTTTTTGTTCATGCTTTCTAAAGCTTCCTAAAATACTTTCTAAAAATTTCCCTGTAATTCTACTTATCTTAAATTTTATAGGGCTTTCTTGAAGAACCCATCTTTCCCAGGATTAAACAAGATAATGACATTAATTAAAATAATTGATGGGATCACAAATGCTTTCATAAGATGCTTCTCTAAAGTCCTACAGGAAAATTCCTATTCAATACAAAAATGAAACGAGATGATAGAGCTCTTAGGGTCAAAACTTGCGAATTTATGAACTTAAAATATTAAACATGAAATAATTTCAATAAATAACAAAGAAAAATTGTAACCTCTCATATTCAGAGTGTATACTCCTCTATCACTCTACATTTTATTTTTACTAAGCCTTTTCCATTCTTACTTTCTTCTCATTATTACATATCAATTCAAATCTTATCTTAAAGCACAGAAATCAATGATAAGTTTCTTATAAAAAATGAGTACTTGAACTAGCACATAGTAATCTAAAAAACAGAATCAATTTTTTTTGAGTGTGACCCAGGGTTTTTTTGTACATGCAAAGGTATCTCTTTTATCAAATAATACACCTTTAAATGATTCATAATTCTGTTTATTATCAATGTTTTCAGTTACAGTTTCTATCAAGCCATCTAAATTCTCTAATATATTTTATGTTTGTCTTAATATCTTCAAAGCTCAAAAAGGAAGTTTCTTTCAGTATAACAGTAAGTTTCATTATTCATAACATTCTATCATGTTTTCATTCTGAAGAAGGAAAAGAGTTTTTTTGAGAAGTAAACAACTTACTTTGCAGTGAGAAGTAACAGAGTAATCTGGTAGCTGAGTCATCCTGTTCTCTGCATTTATCATCAAAAAGGAATGAAATGTTAGGTCTGGAGAGGAACTTGCTCTGAAACCTAAAACAGGACTAGGACAGAATGAAAGAACCAACAAAGCAAAACACACAAGGTGTCTAATTAATTGTTTCAAATTGAACTCCAAATCCATGACACATGCACTAAGACTTCTCCATGTTCTTCTTTTCCATTTGGAAATGCCATCTAGAAATTGTGAGAGCTTTTAACACTTATCAGGGCTTTCTGGATGTTGGCTTACTGCAACAAGAATAAGAGCAGCAGCTGATTACCAATACAGCAAACGCATAACTCCTGTGATATATCTGGGAAATCCTGAATCTCTACAGCATTCCGTCAACAAATGCCTGTACAGATGTTAGTGTCATGGTTTAACTCCAGACAGCAACTAAGACTGTGCAGCCACTTGCTCACTCCAGGCCCCAGGGCTGGGGGAGACAACTGAAAGGGGGCAAAGGAAAAAAAAAAAAAAACCTCATGGGTTGAGATAAGAACAGTTTAACAGTGCGGCAAAAGAAGAAAAAATAGTATTATTAATAATAATAATAGAATACACAAAACAAATGATGCACAATGTAATTGCTCACTGTCCACAACACCAATAGCCCCTTGGTTCCTGAGCAGCAATATTTGCCGCCCAGACAACTCCATTTTATATACTGACCATGACATTATATGGTAAGGAATACCCTCTGACCAGCTTGGGTCAGCCGTCCTGGCTTTGCTTCCCCTCAGCTTCTTGTGCACCTGCATCCTTCTGATGGAAATCTCCCTGACTTGGTATAAACATTGCCTCGCAGCAATCAAAATATCAGTATATGATCAACAGTCTTATACTAAATCACAGCTACTAGGAAGAAAATTAACTCTATTCCAGCTGAAACTAAGACAGTTCGAAAGGCAGAGCACTTGACACACTGTGACTAGACAGGTCCCTTTGCACAGAAAACATACCAATTTGCTGCCATAAGCAGAAGTATAGCTGCAGAAATACGTGAATATATGTATATATACTGTATAAAAGAAAAGTGAAGGTAGTTAAAAGCAGTTTTTTAAATTAACAGAACTCCACCTGTACTGTTTAGACAGTATGGTATCTGATAACTCTGACATGTTGTAGATGTATGTGACTGTACAACACAGGCATACATATTCCTGACCAAGAAAAGTAAAAAACTATTACATTCCAAGAAGCTGCCTTTGCATATAACTTCAGCAAAAGCCACAGAACATAAATATCAGGCTAACCTTTCACACAAGTATGGAGCTTCCTGCAGATTACTTCTTCCTGATTCTCTGGACTACTTTGTCATAAAGAGTTCTGCAGCCAGAGATGAATTTCCTGCTTTTGATTTAATGAGAAAGAGGAGCCAATCTGATTCTGTACAGATATGTGCATCTAAAACGGAACAGATGAGTATGACTCAGTAGAAATTACCATCTAAAATTAGAAACAAAATCTAAAAAAAATCTTAATTTTCCTTCTAGAATTAGTAGTAAATCAGTGCATAAAATTAGGTTTTTAGGTAAAAAATCCCTATTTTATTGCAGAAGCAAAAGAAATGTGATTTTCAAAAGCTCTGACTTTCCAGTAATACCAATGAAGCCATGAAGATGCCATATACAGCTTCTGTAGAAAATAAGAATCCTAAAAGATGAATTTTAAATTAATAGTTTTAGGAACCAACATTTGGTCATTTTAGTCAGTCATGCAATAAATAGTGTTAGGTCATGAGAGGAACATATTAAACATCTAAACCAAATTTATATACAGGAAAGGAGTTTCTCTGGCATCCTTATCAGCTCTTAGCTCAATAATTCAAGAAAGTAGGAAAGCAAGATTCTATCAAATGGGAGAGCAATTTTGTTCATAGTATGTGACAGGTCCCACCCCAGCTGGAAACAGGGCACCTGAAAAGAACCTGAGTGACTGGCAAAGTTTAAGGCCAAGTAAAAGAGATCCTTGTTGGACACATCATAAGAATTCAATAAACGAGCTGGAACTTTTAGCATTAACTTATCACATGACCAGTCTGATAGAATGCAGAAAAGAAGCAGGTATCATCTTTAAATTTAATCTGTTAATGTTAACACAGTACAATATATAATGACAACAACTTAGGCCAACATATTATGCTGCAACCAATTTTGTAATTTTTATCACTATGTGGGGCCTCTTCAGGATTCCAAAAGATCTTAGAATACCGAGGAAAGCGCGAAACCCAGGCATTTTAGATTTCATGTATGAGAAAAAATGTTTCAAGTATGTGTAAAAGGAATGACAGAAAAATAGCAAGAGGAATGACAGAAAAATAACTAGAGATATGACCAAACTAAGGAAAGTGAAGTACAACCACAAACTAGAGGAGGAAATAGAGGAGGGAGCTAAGCTTGAATATGGTAGGAACAGTGAACTATATAGATCGTTGTGATATAGCAATTGTCACGTTTCTGAAAGAGGAAAAGAAATCCATCCAGAGAGAAGAAGGAAAAAAAAAGAAATAGAGACAGTCAAGAAAGACTGGAGACCAGAATACACTAGAAACAGAAGACAGGTTTCAAGATACATAGACAAAAATGAAAGGAGGTATTTTATGCATGTCATCTTTATACTGTACCGTAAGTGTTTACTATTTTTTTTGTTTAAGTGAGACCTACATTTAAATTTTTCAGGTTGCCTTTTTCTTTTTTTTAATATACAGCTAATATCTGACTAGTGATTAAGTCTTGGCAAAAGCACCCAACCTTCCATATAAAGAACAAACCTGATACAAAACAATGAGAAATATACGGATCCTGTTGGCAGAACATCAAAACTCTGCAAATTACAGGACTGTACATTTTCTATCACTTTGTAATATTCTGACAAACATTAGGAAAGCTCAACAACATGAAATTTTGTCATTTGACAACAGTGACACTGTAAAAAAGTTGAATACATCTGATCAGAGTTTACTTACAAAAGTTGGGTTTTCCCTAGTTTTCAGTCAATTAAAAACCTTTCAAACTTCCATTTCATTGAAATGTGTTGTAATTTGTTATCTAGTGCCCCCCAAGTGCTATATTATCAGTGACTCTCTCCAGTGATTAACTTCAAAAAAATAATTAAAATGTAATTAATTGTATGCTTTGCTTGTTTAGCAGATCTTTGGTGAAAATAAGTTATTAGGTGAAGCCATTTTTTTGTATCAAAAGACACTGAATGTTTTATAAGCTGTGAACTATGCTGACAGTAATGAGCAGGAGACCCATGAATGATCACCATGCCCGTTGAACAGAAGAGAGAAAACAGACTGATTGAGTCAGTCATGGAAATTCCAACTGTGATTGCAATTCTCACATTAGAAAATTATTTGCTATAGTATTTGTGCGTACCCTGAACTGCAGTTCCTTGTGGTCGTAACTGTAATCTCATTCATTTAACTATTTCTATGCACAGGAGGACTAGCATCACATGAAGGCCTGGCTGCTAGTTGTCTGTTTTTCCACATGAACAGAATACCAAGCAGGATCACAACCTTGGACTTCAATGGGGCCAACTTTGGCCTTTTCAAGCAACTGTTAGGGGAAATCCCATGGGGAAGGGTGCTTGAAGGTAAAGGGGCCCAAGATAGTTGGTTAGCATTCAGAGACTGCTTCTTCCAAGCTCAAGATCAGAGTATCCCAACACGCAGGCAGTCAAGAAAGGGAGCCAGGAGACCTGCGTGGTTAAACAGGGAACTGCTGGGCAAACTCAAGTGGAAGAGGAGAGTTTACAGATCATGGAAGGAGGGGCTGGCCACTTGGGAAGAATATAAGGTTGTTGTCAGAGGATGTAGGGAAGCAACTAGAAAAGCTAAGGCCTCCTTAGAATTAAACATTGCAAGACAGGTCAAGGACAACAGAAAGAGTTTCTTCAAATACATGGCAGATAAAACTAACACTAGAGGCAATGCAGGCCCATTCATGAATGAGGTGGGTGCCCTGGTGACAGAAGATACAGAGAAGGCAGAGTTACTGAATGCCTTCTTTGTTTCTGTCTACACTGCCAGAGGCTGTCCTGAGGAGCCCCGCACCCCTGAGGCCCCAGAGGAGGGCAGGAAAATGGAGGAGTTTGCCTTGGTTGATGACAACTAGGTTAGGGACCAATTAAGCAATCTGGACATCTGGACATCCACAAATCCATGGGTCCAGATGGGATGAACCCGTGGGTGCTGAGGGAGCTGGCTGAGGTCATTGCTAGGCCACTCTCCATCATCTTTGCTAAGTCATGGGAAACGGGAGAGGTGCCTGAGGACAGGAGGAAAGCAAATGTCACTCCAGTCTTCAAAAAGGGCAAGAAGGAGGACTCGGGTAACTATAGACTGGTCAGCCTCACCTTCATCCCTGGGAAGGTGATGGAACAACTTATCCTTGGTGTCATCTCAAGGCATATCAAGGATAAGAGGGTCATCAGGGACAGTCAACATGGCTTCACCAAGGGGAAGTCATGCTTGACCAACTTCATAGACTTTTATGAGGGCATAACCAGGTGGCTAGATGATGGCAAAGCAGTGGATGTGGTCTATCTTGACTTCAGTAAAGCATTTGACACAGTCTCCCACAGCATCCTCGCTGTCAAATTGAGGAAGTGTGGACTGGATGATCAGGTAGTGAGGTGGACTGTGAACTGGCTGAGGGACAGAAGCCAGAGAGTTGTGATCAATGAGGCAGAATCTAGTTGGAGGCCTGTATCTAGTGGAGTGCCTCAAGGGTCGGTACTGGGACCAGTACTATTCAATATATTCGTCAATGACTTGGATGAGGGACTAGAGTGCACTGTCAGCAAGTTTGCTGATGACACCAAGCTGGGAGGAGTGGCTGACACACCAGAAGACTGTGCTGCCATCCAGCGAGGCCTGGACATGCTGGAGAGTTGGGCAGGGAAAAATTTAAGGAAATATAACAAGGGCAAGTGTAGAGTCTTGCATCTGGGCAGGAACAACTCCAGGTTCCAGTATAAGTTGGGGAAAAATCTATCAGAGAGCAGTGTAGGGGAAAGCGACCTGGGGGTCCTGGTGGACAGCAGGACGACCATGAGCCAGCACTGTGCCCTTGTGGCCAAGAAGGCCAATGGCATCCTGGGGTGTATTAGAAGGGGGGTGGTTAGTAGGTGGAGAGAGGTTCTCCTCCCCCTCTACTCTGCCCTGGTGAAACTGCATCTGGAATATTGTGTCCAGTTCTGGGCCCCTCAGTTCAAGAAGGACAGGGAACTGCTGGAGAGAGTCCAGCGCAGAGCCACAAAGATGATGAAGGGAGTGGAGCATCTCCCTTATGAGGAAAGGCTGAGAGAGCTGGGTCTCTTTAGCTTGGAGGAGACTGAGGGGTGACCTCATTAATGTTTATAAATATATAAAGGGTGAGCGTCACGAGGATGGAGCCAGGCTCTTCTCAGTGACAACCAATGATAGGTCAAGGGGCAATGGTTATAAACTGGAACACAGGGGGTTCCATTTAAATTTGAGAAGAAACTTCTTCATAGTGAGGGTGATGGAGCACTGGAACAGGCTCCCCAGGGAGGTTGTGGAGTCTCCTTCTCTAGAGACATTCGAAACCCACCTGGACGCTTTCCTGTGTAGCCTCATCTAGGTGTTCCTGCTCTGGCAGGGGGATTGGACTAGATGATCTTTCGAGGTCCCTTCCAATCCCTAACATTCTGTGATTCTGTGTGTGATTCTGTGAAGTTAGCCTTTGTGTTCTGGCAAGACTCCAGCAGAGAGAAACACCTTCTCCTGGCTTTGGTACGGTAAATGTGCAAGTAGCAAGGCTAACATTGAAGACTTTGAGACATTCCAAAAAACTACGCGAATGGAGTCTAATCATTTCTCAAAACACAGCTATAAACATAAGGCCACCAGCTGTAAATATTATTCACATTCATCCCATGTACCTTGAAGCACCTGAGACTTTTTTGTTACTAAGTTTGTTATTTGCAGCTCCCTTTTAGTTGGGGAAGGAAATGGGTACTTCCAAAAGATGGTTCATCTTATGCAAGATCTAAGTCACTTTCATTATCTTGGATGTCTTCCTTGCTAAAGATTAAGTAAGATGAGGCCAGGTCAATGAATTTAAGGCATGGGCAAGCCAAAAAGTTAACTTCTGCCAGGATGTGTGCTCAAGGCACTCCTTGATTGCAGCATCTAGACAGACTTGTGATCAAAGTAACCAATTTACTGTCCTTCTCTGAGCTTCAGTGATCAAGCACAAGGCTGCCTAAAGGCACCTCTGAACAGCCCCAGTTGCATCTTCTCCTTTTATGTTATGTTACTTTCCCAGATGAACAGCCTTCCTCTCTTTACTCTTTCCCAACACACTGGTTTGTGGCCTTAACTGGTATTCATAATATGATTGTTCTGACCGTTTGCATCCTAATGATCTCCATTTTTTGTAATAGTCCTCTCTCACTAGATGTGTTGCTCTCTGAACAGTTTTGGTTCCCTCTGTTGATAACTTATTTGTGTAGCCACATTTGTTGCATAGCCTTACAACTTCTGCATAAGTCAAGAGTGGATGCCAGTGCAGGTCATCTGCAGGAACAGCCACAAGCTGTCTCCTTCCTTATGTTAAATACAAAGCATCCTTCCTCTCTTTTGGCAAAAGGATGTGTTAATAATATAGTCAAAAGCAAAAGCATAATACTATTTACCTACCTTTCATTGAGGCAATATAGAATGTATCCATTTTCTGAGAACTTTTTCTGAATCACCAAAGTAATGAGATTATCCTTGTTTTATTTACTGCTAACACCTGAATACACCTTGCATTTCCACTGCAGGAAGCCACTTTCCCTGGAGAGTTACCACACTGTTGCTTACCAGCTATATGCTTACATCAGGTTTTTTTTCCATGGCAACGCATTTGAGTCTCCCTGAAGGAATTCCAGTGAAGTGTCCTGACTATGATGAAAGTGCAGCTCTCAAACTGCCAAATATTCTATCCCAGTTTTTACTGAGATATCCTCAGATATTCTCTTTCTGGAGTGTCTGTAGCAACTCTAGGATTACTGGGGGAAAAAAAAAAAATCCCAGTGTTGTGACTAAGTCTCAGCTGCTCTGGTAAAACTAAGAGCAGTATGATCTGTGTATGGTTCCCTCAAGTATGGCTGAGAAGGCAAGGTCTATCCAGCTGCTGCCAATATTTTTAATAAATAGCATTTAACTTCACTTAAAGCAGTTCTAAATGGCACCCTGTTAAAAAGAGACCTCAGGAGTAAGATCCTGGAAATCCAAGAACAAAAAAAAGCAGTCCAGCCAGAGTGGGACTACCACTGCTGAACATGGGCAAGCAGGTCTGCCAGCCTCTGCCCATGCTTCATCTCTCAGCTACCCTGCCATCTACTCCCACAATCTCATTCTCTTACCCAACCTCTTTATCCTTCCCAATTACTTTTCCCATGTTACCAACTGAACCCCTCCAAAAAAATACATGCTAGTTCAACATAAAATCTTTTAGAAAATAGTCTGACTATTGTATAAATTTTCTACTTCACTCAATTGTATTTGCTCCAGATAAAGCCCATTAACAAAAGCAGATTTCGCCAACTTTTTTTTTTTCTCCATTTTCTGCCAAGCTCTGGATTCAAGCTAACAGTGGATGAATGTAAGCTGAATGAGTTGCTATGGCATGGCCAGACTGCCATCAATGGCAAATTGAAATTCTTTGTGTATTCATCAGTAGCATTGTTTAATGCTCTAGAATGCATGACAAAAAATCTTTTTCTGTCTCTTTTTTTTTAAGGAAATTGCACTACAGAAACTTTTAACTACAAAATCCATGTTTCAGCCACCTGTCTAACTCAGGCCTCCAAATTTTAAAGGAATGACCACTTAGACTGCTCGACTTTTTATTAGCTTACATTTTTCAGGAATAAAATCCCTTATAAAGTCGGAGACTTTCAGAAGACACTAAAATGGTAGACATCTACAACAAATACACAGAAATGTGGTATTCAGGGTAGTAAAAAGAGAACTCAGGAACTTTTCCCCTTGTGAATCTATAATATAAGTCATAAAGACCTTTTTCACTAATTGGGAGTCTTAGAAATGTAATAAAATATTCCTTTAATCCTTCATCTACTTATTCCTGCTTTCATGATGCACCCTAAATATTCCTTTTTATCACTTCGGTCAGCATGATTTTTTACTGGACTGATATAGATCCCCAACTATACTAGCACAGACTTAAAATTTGATCACTCATTTCAGGTTTAGTAGATGATACTGAAAGAATTTTCTGATTGAGTGCTAACTCTGTTTAAAACTCAAGTTAGTTAAGCACCAAGCTCAATTTAAATGCTTAATTTAAACCTTAGCCTTAGTTTAACTATAATAATTCACAAGTTCCACTATAATAATCAGCAACAATTTTCATATAAGGTTGACACTGATATTTTTACTGTGTCTGCACATCAACAAATATTTAGAAACCATTAGTCAAGGTGCATGATACTTTCACAAAAGACCATTGTCAATTTTTATATATATTTAAATGATATAGGTCAGGATCTATTTTGCCTTTGTTTGATCTGACAAGGTTTTGCATCATGGCAGCAGTCTGAGTTGACAAGGCATTTAAAGATATGCATAATGTTAAGTCTAGCAGACTGATTGAAGTCAATGACACTTTTTGAATGCTTAAAATAAGGCACATGGTGAACTATATTTTTATGTTACAGGAAAATATTCTGTTATCTATGAATATACATACACATTTCCAAGAATGTACATTAGTGTTTTAATCGAATGTACTCTCCTGATTCTGTGGTTAAAAAGAAATGTACTATCAGAAAAGGAAATGTTTTCATCTCTTTGTTTTATATCATCCTGTCTTTTCGAAAAAATATTAATTAATTTATTTAATTTTTTTCTAAGCATTCTGACTCCTCCCTTGAATCAGCTGAGTCCACTAAATCAACCTTGACGAAAAGCATCCTTGTGTTTGTCTAGACAACAGGGACTGCTACACAGGATTTCTCAAGCAAGAAAATGGCTATAAGCAAAAAAAAAAAAAAAAAGAAAAGAAAAAAGTTTTAGTTAAAAGCTGAAACTTAGGATATCAAGAAAAACTAAAGGATATAATGGTAATTCTTTTTAGCAAAGTTTTAGGGAAGAAAATAATATTTTCTGATCAGCACTTCTTAAAACCAGCATAAATTTTAAGATAGCAGAAATCCTTTCAGCTTCTAAGAACTATGAAATATAGGAACGAGGGGAAGAGCATTCAGCATAGCCAGTGTACTTCATCCCATCTCTTTACATCTCAAACATGGGCTAACCACCCCTTTCAAATATGGCATATACGGGGTAACATAGGTATCCCTATTCCTTTCTCTTTCCCCATGGTCTGGATTGCAAACGTCTTCCATAACAGTAAACTCACCCCTTTCCCAACATTACTCTGAATCTGAATATGAGAACTAATGTTTTTAGCAAAACTTTCTTCCTTTCCATAACGGTGCTGAAGTCTTTCAATAGTATACGAGTTCATCTCATATGAGCTGTATCTCATCTAGCTAGAGTCTAAATTAGTCTTACATGGCTATGTCTACACTAGGAAGCAATTTGGTGTAGTAGCGGATCAAAGTACTTGGTGCTCAGGCCCAGGTGCTTATCCTATATGCAGTTTAGAGGTTCTCCTTCAGATTAAATTTAGTCTGGAGCATATTTCCATGGATCATGCCTGTGCCACACACATATCTTGAACCTATCTGAAAAACAAGTCATTGCTTTAGACCCTTTTCTGCCAGAAAGAGTAGGACCATCTTCATGTGTTCCCAGATTGGACCATCACATTTAAACCTCTCAGAAAAGAATCATGTTTTTGCTCACCAAACTGCTGTGCAAGCTGAGCCAATGCACGGGAAGCAGAGACAAGTGGGGGACTTGCTTTGAAATCTTGCCACTGGTCTCTGTCAACACTCTCATGAAGATGCAGCCTAAAGTCAGCTGCAATTCCCTTAGGATGAAACAAATTAGTTACATTTTAATTATGTCTATCCAGCTCTGTTGAGTATGGATGAAGTAAAAAATACTGCTTTTAAAAAAACAAATAAACAAAAAAAAAATAGGTCTAATTTTAAGGTGGTTAAAGCCAGGTAAGAAGACCTACACATTGTAACTATAACTGTGTTTAACCTAAGAGAAGCTTCATGTTCCATAATTCTGAATACTTTCCAAAACCTGGTCAAGTCAATTGAATGACTCCTACTGACTTCAGTTAGCCCAGCATCAACAGCCCAACAGGAGTTGTATTCAGTTCACTTTTACCCACTATACAGTTTTTTTTAACACATAGCATTGATCCTGTACTGCGGTTTTGGAATGGTGGGTTGTCCACTGGACATTACTTTATGTCCTACCACAGCAAATTCATCTTTAAAGGAACACGTTGTTCTCTATAAAGTTAGTTTTGAATACTAGTCTGACGGTTTAACATTTGTAACACACCCGCAGTTTCTACTGACATTTGTATTACCTGGCATATTTTTTAAAAATAACACAATTTATATGATTAAACTGTCCAAGTCTATTGAGGACTAGCTTCTTAATAATATTTAACTTTGCTTCAGATTATATTGTGTCATTTGAGAGTTTTTCCTCTTTGACTGACTCTAGTCTAATTAAACTTTCCTGATACTTTATTAAACCTTCTAGAGCTGAATCAGTTGAAGCTATCATCTCTTCTACTGGAATAGATTTAGACACTAATGAAAATTTTAAACCTTAGTTTAAGCTATTAAACTCCTTTTCACTTATTTTTAATGGCTAATATATAACTGGTTTACAGCTCTAGACAATTAATTATAACCTGATTGAGTTTCAGATTTTAATCGATTTTTCATAGTTTTTTTTCATTATATTTTACTTACACATTCTTATGTGACTATATAATCTACCCAAAGCTGTGAAATTTTCTTAGTCAAAATGCTTCTCCCTTTTCTATATAACTTGCTCAGTCAGTCAGCAATTACTTAATAGTTCTGTGTTCACTGGTTTTGAATATCAACCAAAAAACTTTTCTTTTTTTGACAAATCTGTTCTTAAAGACAGTGGTTGCACAATAAAATTTTGCTATGCTTTTGTTGTTCATTCTTATCACCCAAAAACTTTCTTGTCCAGTAGTCAAAAGGTAAAATCTAGGCTGCAGAGTAGTGCAGGCATACATATAAAGCAATATTGATTGATCTAACTCACATAGCTGGACAATAAGCTAGATATTAATAGATTTTTTTCAGTGTCCTCAAAGATTTTTCAGGCTGTATTGCACTTCGTGCTGCTGCTGCCAGACCACTCTGGTTGCTCATGCAAATCACTCTAAAGAGAGTTTGGTTCATCTACACTTTATTGCAGCTGCAGGACACATCATGATCTTGTAACTTTTCTTATATTTTTGCATCTACAGGGACCCCATTTCGAAGTAGTAGTGATTTCAAATTGGGTCCGTCTTTCTGAAACTCCTTGTATTATGGTACATTTCAATGTCCTTGAGCACAAATGTGAGTTCTCCCACAGCAATTTTACTGGATTTTGAATAAGGTCATTACACTTTTTTGCAAGTATTATTGTGTTTTCTTGAATGTCTTATTCCAAGGCAATCACCATTTTGGACAGATGTTATGCAGTTACACAGGTCATGCTATAATAATCAGACATTTAATTTGGAAATGAAATACAGTTGGGCATGTTCATTATCATAGGTTAAACTTATTTTTTATTATTGGGGAAGAAAGTGGTGGTCCATCATCTCCATGCAGCATGGTTTTCCAAGATTACATAAGCATAAAAATGTATGAATAGAAAGTTTTACAGAGGAATTATTGGAAAGATCTAAACATTTCCTAAAAACTCTATAAAATCAGCTTTATAAAGTAAAGGGTTTGCTGTTTCCTGTTAATGTTTTTTGAATTAACAACCCTTTTTTAGAGTTTAAATACATTTTCTTTTAATATTTTACTGATTTTATACTTTCTAGTCCCTTAATAGCCTTTTCACCCACAAGTCATCATTATTTCATGAGTTTTCTGACATTTAAACTTTTATGGAAGTTCCAGTATTGGGAAAAAAAAAACCAAAAACAAAAACAAAAAAATACCCAAACAAACAAAACAAAAAAACCCAACAAAAATGAACAACAAAAAAACTCCAGAACTGATGCTGTGAAGATCTTTTTCTGGATTAGGATCTGTAGGCCAGAATTCACATTATTCAGAATCTTTAGAGGTAATTTTAGGTTGGGCATTATGCGTTGATTGATTCAGGTAGGATGAAAAGATGTCTACAACACATAATCAAAGCTATAAAAATCTGTCAGAGGAACTTTAAACAGTGTCCATTTACTGCAGCATTTTTTAAGTGTTTATTATCAGTGTATATAATGCAATGACAAAAGGTGTACTACAGAGGGGTTACTCAGAAAGGCAAGTACGAGCGTTGATGCCTAAAGATGCAATCTCAGATTGTATCCTGAAAATTAAAAACAAACAGACAAAAAACCACAGGAAAAATGCAAGACAACACAAAGCAGACAGAATTTCCTAAAGATTTCTTAAACTCAAAATATTTTGCTCTTCCTCATCCCAGTACTTCAATACAAGCAGTGTCTTGTAAAGGCAAGGACTGGATGTAGAATGGAAGGCATAACACACATTTCCAAAAGAATTACACTTCATGTCAAGAAATGAGAAAAAGACTCTATAGTCTTGCTCTGTGTGTTTTCTGGCACTGCAACATGTTTTTTTCACAAAAATGTGATTCTAGGTGTTGGTTACCAAGAGTTGAGAGGGACAACTAGAGCTATACCTGATAAAACTGGTGTCCCTAGGAGTAGTGATCAACATGTCAACACTTCCCTCAGCTAACCTTGTCCTGACCACTCGCCTTTTTTTGAGAGCATAGCACAGAGATGTTTCATGGTATTTTCTACTGGAAGAAAATCCTGGTTCATTTTCCCTTCTGAAAAGTTTTCTTTAGTTTGTTCAGGGGTTTTGTGTGGTTTTTTGGGTTTTGGGTTTGTTTTAATAAGGCTGTACACACTGAATTTTTTCTGGATATACATGTAAATAAAATGGTAGTAGAATTTAAAAACAAAGAAAAAGATAAGAACTGGAGAGGAGAGGAGAGGAGAGGAGAGGAGAGGAGAGGAGAGGAGAGGAGAGCAGTCTTTAATAAGTCAGGTCTTTCTCTGTTTTCCTGCAGATGACCCAAAGTACCAGCTCTTCCAACTGATGAAGTATAGAAAGGAGTCAATATGGACTGTGAACTAGCTGAAGGAAAGAAGCCAAAGAGTTGTGGTCAATGAGGCATAGTCTGGTTGGAGGCCTGTATCTAGTGGAGTGCCTCAAGGGTCGGTACTGGGACCAGTACTATTCAATATATTCATCAGTGACTTGGATGAGGGAACAGAGCGCACTGTCAGCAAGTTTGCTGATGACACCAAGCTGGGAGGAGTGGCTGACACACCAGAAGACTGTGCTGCCATCCAGCGAGGCCTGGACATGCTGGAGAGTTGGGCAGGGAAAAATTTAAGGAAATATAACAAGGGCAAGTGTAGAGTCTTGCATCTGGGCAGGAACAATTCCAGGTTCCAGTATAAGTTGGGGAAAAATCTATCAGAGAGCAGTGTAGGGGAAAGGGACCTGGGGGTCCTGGTGGACAGCAGGACGACCATGAGCCAGCACTGTGCCCTTGTGGCCAGGAAGGCCAATGGCATCCTGGGGTGTATTAGAAGGCGGGTGGTTAGTAGGTCGAGAGAGGTTCTCCTTCCCCTCTACTCTGCCCTGGTGAAACTGCATCTGGAATATTGTGTCTAGTTCTGGGCTCCTCAGTTCAAGAAGGACAGGGAACTGCTGGAGAGAGTCCAGCGCAGGGCAACAAAGATGATGAAGGGAGTGGAGCATCTCCCTTATGAGGAAAGGCTGAGGGAGCTGGGTCTCTTTAGCTTGGAGAAGAGGAGACTGAGGGGTGACCTCATTAATGTTTATAAATATATAAGGGGTGAGTGTCACGAGGATGGAGCCAGGCTCTTCTCAGTGACAACCAATGATAGGTCAAGGGGCAATGGTTATAAACTGGAACACAGGAGATTCCACTTATATATGAGAAGAAACTTCTTCACAGTGGGAGTGCCAGAACATTGGAACAGGCTGCCCAGGGAGGTTGTGGATTCTCCTTCTCTGGAGACATTCAAAACCCACCTGGATGCCTTCCTGTGTAACCTCATCTGGGTGTTCCTGCTCTGGCGGGGGGATTAGACTAGATGATCTTTCGAGGTCCCTTCCAATCCCTAACATTCTGTGATTCTGTGATTCTGTGATTCTGTGATATGTCTTTCCCTGTCAGGAGGTAAATAAAATATTCTGCAGTGGATTTTCGCTTTTCGGTTTGTTTTCTCTGAAGCAAAAAGAGGTCTCCAAAGCATTGTAATTAATATTTTCTTACTTACAATATTTTCTTATACATCCAAAACTATCTTACATTAGAAAATTCCAAAATTGCTCTGCACTTTGTCAATTTCATTTTAATTGAGGAAGAAATTAACACTCAGACATAGAGTATGATTTGTTTTAAAATGTTCTGACAATAAAGAATACACTGAGTTAGAATAGTCAATGTACAGCCAAATATATGAAATAAAATAATTTACTTTTTTTGAACATGCATTAATGAATAATCTGAAAACCTGGTACTGAATGCTAATAAAGATAGTTTAACCTTATTGTTTTATAAATATTCTTGATGACAGTCAAGAAATTCAGTTAGTTACCTTTATGGAGCTTTTTAATGGGACTGTGGCAAACAGTCGTTTATGCTCTACTGTAACTAAGACCATGTATAAATTCTGAATAATAATTGAAGGCATGTATTAAAATGTCTAAAAAGCCTTTCACTTCCTTTTTTTTTCCTACTTCATTTAAGAACAATGAAATGTTTAATGAAAAATAATAAAGTAACTCGACCCTTTAAGGTTTGAAAATTTTCAATGGAACTTATCTGAATTTGCACCCATGTTTATTTTTTGGAACCAAGCAAATTTCTGATTTAAAGCAACTATTTATTTGAGTACAAAAATGTGAATAGGTGATGTTCCATTCCACTGGTACATTTTAAAGAAAAGATGGGTAAACAATGTTTCTCAGCTGATAACTTAGGCTTACTCAATTTTCATTGCTTAGTCTAGGAGACCAAAAGATTAATTTACTCATTCTACATTGTGCTATTATCCCTCTGGTGCACAGATTGTTTAGAGTTTCAGGTGATACCACTCTGAATCACAGATGCCATGAATCAGGCCTGGACTCTAAATAAAAAGTTATTTTATGTGGTGATTGCATTGGAATTATATATACAAGATAATAATAAAATACTCAGAGGACATTGTATTAGACAAGAAATATTCTGTTCTAATAATAATCAGATCATCAATTTATAAGCATTCTTTCTAAATACAATCACTTTAGTGTCACCTGACATTACGCATAACCTTTACTGGTCTCATTTGACTTGAGGACTTGTCGGTTTTTCCACTCTCTAAATCATAAGCCATTTGTTTCTAAACTGTTTTCCCCAACATTTTAAGCTATAAGAATAAACTGATTTTCTGTTACAAATCTCTGCTGAATTTCGTTGATCTGCTACTCCCACTCTGTCAGCTATGGCTTGGCCTCAGGAGCTTTCTGCAATATCTGTCTCCATTGAAAATGTCAACCCTGTGTTGAACACATTAATCGAACCAAATATAAACAGTCCCAACTAGGTCTGTGTTAGGAGGTCATGCAGTAAAATTGATATTTCTGTTGACTGATTAACTGACACGCTTTTGTTTCAGATGCCATCCATTCCAAGGAATAGGGATGGTATTTAGGAACAATAGCCATAGGGATAGTATATGCGATATTCTTTTTGATTACAAAACGTATCATCGACCTTCAAGAGAAATTATTTTCTGCATTATCAATATTTCAGAAAAAGTAGGATGGCATAACCAATGGTGAATCAGAAACACAGGTCAACTTTGGTACATTGCCACTTGTTTGACTCAAAAAGTATTGTCCTACAGAGCTTTGCAGCCTGACTAGATATATACAATAGAAAATTTGATCCATTTTTTCCTCAAGATTCCAAAATCAAATAGATTGTAAAACTATTATTCATTGCACAAAAAAAGCAGCAAAGCTACTGAACTGTGAATCATAACCCCTGTTAACACAGCATTATTTTTAGCATTCTCTTCTGTAAATATGCATCATTCCCTGGTTCAGTGGCAGCTGACAGGTGGGTTAAACATGCTGTTGAAAGAACAAGAGGAGGAAGAGATGTTTTTGATGACTTCTGAAAGATATTCTGGTTCTTATTCCTCTTAACAAGAAGTCTACTTTTCAGAGATCTTTTCCAAACATTTTATCAGCAACGGGTGTATGTCTGTATAGCTTCAAACATTCAAAGAATTTAATCAAAAGCATGATCAGAAAACATCTGGAGAAATATGGACTGAGTAAATATGCTCATTTAGGTCTATAAATCTGCTGGTTTTTTATAAGAGGGAACACACTTGGTAAAATTGATTTTCATTTCTAACAACATTCTGCGGAGTTTTACCATGAGGAGGATTTTGCAAAAGAAGCTTGGAAGGCACTATTTCATTTTATTAGAAAGTAGGTAAGGGCAGAAGGACAGACTGTAAAAGGTCAGAGAATAAGTAGGTAATCAAAGAGAGTAGAACTGTGACTGGTACTGGGGCTGATTCTGTTCTGTCTTCAGATGATCCAAGTACCAGCAAAAAAGGAAGATTTAACTTGCTCTAAACACAGAATTTACTGTTTGGGTGTTATACTTGCTCCCTCAAGAGCCAGTGACTGATCCAGTATTACTTAGTATATTTGTTAGCAATCTGAAAGATATGGTATAGACCATGCCCTCATGTAATTTGCTGTTGATAAAAGACTAAGGATAGCAGCAAATTGCTTGAAAAAATGCACAATTTAAGAAAGAGACAAAGCTAATTACATGTGACTCAATAGAGGTGAACGTAGAGTGTTTTCTGTGAGAAGAATAAGTGGGGAATATTACCCTATCATAGTGGGGAATAATGTGCATAGTACTGAAGTTAAAGGTAAGAACGGGATGAAGTAACTGGGTGCTGGAAGAAAGTACCTCCCTGATAGCCTGTTTAGTTGTGTTTTTGTTGGGTTTGTGTGTGTGTTTTGTTTGTTTTGTGGTTTTGTTTGTTTCTTTTTTTTTTCCTCATACAGAAATCCATAGGAATGATGATATGAAGCATATAGTTGGAAAAAATTAGTGGTTCTCTAGAAAAAAGTGAAGCATGTAAGCCTGCCTATGCCAGCTTCTATCTGGAAACTCAGGGAACTCTAGCAGTGACTCAGTGGTGGCCTGGGCTTTAGCACTGAAGTTATTGGTTGACCACTGTTAATCCTGGTTAAACTACTGCTGTGGTTTTCTGTGCTAACATGAATAAGACTTAATCTGAAAACTATGCTGTAGTTACTGATTTGGTATCTTCAAGAACTAAGATTATAAGAGCTATAGCAAACAAAGTAATGAACTTCTACAACTTCATTTAAAAACAAATAATTCCCTTTTATGGAAGATATTTAATGAGGATATCAGTGACTGACTTTTCTTGACAGTTATTTATATTAGTATAAAAAGACTTTTTAATACAATTATTATTTAGAAGGCATCAGATTTTAGATATGATAACATATTTGCAAGATGTGTATAAACATAAATATATAATGTGCATGTATGATTCACATGTACAAAATACAATGTGTATGTACATAAAAAGAGAGCAGTTTAGTTTCACATACTGCAGGCCAGTTGCTACCATTTGGAATGTGGGGAGGTCAGAGTTAAAGAGCAAGATTAAATTGGTTAGGGCAGAGCATCTTGAGTCATTTAGTGCTGTTTTACTGAATGTAGCAGACTCTTATACATAGACTAGAAAAAGTGCAGAAAGAGCCACTAGATTGCTCACAAAGTCCATAGAATTTAGCCTAGCAATGCTTTTAACAACTGCAGTAATTTGTGTTTGGCTACAATTTCTTCTATCCACATTTGAGTTGAAGCCATTAATAGTAAAAAAATCCACCATTTCCTTTTTTCTAGAGTTCATTTTCTTTACAGTTAAAAACTATGAACCTTATTCTTAAGGATTTTTTTCCTCCTATTGGTGGTGTTTACAGTTATTATTATTGCCATCATGATCATCAAGTACCTCGAATTTCTGTCGTGGGGTTTTTTTTCTTCTTCTTTTTCTAGTAGAGTGAAAAACCTTTAAGTATTTGCTATTCTCTTCCCACAAAGGTACTTATGTGTGATAATCAAATCTTCATCTACTTCTTGATAAGCTAAGTAGACTGTAATTTAAATCTCTCACCAAAAGGAGTTTTTCTAGACTTCAAATTCTTTTAAAAATTCTATTTGCACTGTTAATATTTCATCTATTCTATAAAAGTTGGGATATAACAAGAATCTATCCTGTACAAAACGGAATGACCATTTGACTCTTACTGACTTCTTTATATAGTCAGGGACCAGGTTATCTTTTTTAGACAAAGTTCTTTCTTGTAGTTCACATTGTGTTTTATTTTATTGAGGCTTAACATTTTCTCAGACAAGCAGTGCTGGTCTCTCAGTCTCTTGTCACAAAGCAAATGCCCCAACACCAGCTGTCATGGTGTCTCTCCGCTGAACTGCCTCCAGTATGTCAATGCCTTTGTGGCACCAAGGAGTCCAAAAAAAAGAGATGCAGAATTCCAGCATTCTCCAGGATAGAGTCCCACGTTCTGCAGATATAACTGCAAAGTCCTTCCTACCTTTATGACTTTGTATTTGACTATAATGAAGCACATTTTGTTTCAATACAAATGATACAGTGTACCATGTACTATTCACATATCTTTATATCACCTAAAGAACAAACCAAATTTTATTTATCACCGAGTTATTGCTGAGAACACTTGAGCTTAAAAACAGATGTCCATAAAAGACTGCTTAGTAATAGCCTTTTGAACAATAGTACATCTTTAAAAATTAGTTTCAGAATCAGACATTTATCAGTTATTTAACTTTTTAAAGAGTTTTTTACTGTTCTTATACATAATTATTTCGAAAACAACATATTACATGCCACTAATCCCTTTGATAAAATGTATTCTATACATGAGATTTCCAGTACAGGTGATATTTGATTTCTTATTAAAAAATGCCACATACAGATTTGATTTACTTTCTGTACAACTACACAGACTAGTAGTGATCTTATGTATGAACCTGAATTCTTATTTGTTAGCATATTAGAAGACAGGCTGGCCTTGGAAATTTAGTTCTTTACACTTCTAATCTTAACCATAATAGTAATAGTAATAAAGCGCCTCTGTTTCTGAGCTGAAAGTATTTATCTCAAGTTTTGCTTCATAAAAATGGAGAGATTTACATTAATTGTCTTGATTTCTTCTGTGCCACCGTAAAAAAATTTCTCTGGCACTAAAATCTGACTTTGTGAGTAGCCACATTATACTAGAGTTCCTGCAATCTAAAGTCTTTAATTTTATTTCTTTGTTGTTGAGGTTTTTTTAACAAGAAATTTTTGTCTGATATGTCTACTGAAAACTGTTTTGCTTATTATTTGTGAATGTGTGTTTGCATAATAATATTGTTTGCAAAAGTATACCGAGGGCACAATCACATAACAAGCACACTATTTCATTTTAAAGCAGTTTTTAAAGTTATGGTCTAAAAGAGAAGCTCATCAGTGTTCTCCTACCCAATGCCTATATCTCAAAAATGCTGGGATATGTCAAATCAAATTATGTGTAGTTCTCACTCCAAAGTTTGGACCCAATAAAAAACTGAGTCACCTACTGATTGAAAAATTACCACATTACTTTGTTAATAGGGTACAACAGGTGTGTCATTCAGCCAGAATATCCTGGATTCATTACAAAGATTCTGGGAAGTATCGTCCTGCCTTCAGTTTCTCCTTATTTATTGGATTTCACACTATCAACAATAAAAACTAAACCAGAAAGTCCTGATAACTCACAGGTTTGTGGGGTTTTGTTTGTTGTTTTGGGGGATTTTGTTGTTGTTGTTGTTGGTTGGTTGTGGGTTTTGGGGTTTTTTTTGTTTTGGTTTTTTTAAATAGGGTGGCATTCAGGGAGCAAGTCTATCAAAACAGACAGAGTTGGTAACAAGGAATATAGACTGAAGGTCTAAAGCAAGACATACAGATAGTTAAAACTTGCATTCTAGATATGTCATAAGTTTTGAGGATTCAGTATTCAAATGCCAGTGTCTTATATTCAGCCATAGCACATGTCAGTTTCTTTTTTTCTGAAGAGTGAGGAGCAGGGACCTTTAGTAACTTAACATACTATGCAACATTACCAACATAATTATTCTTACCAAACACGTATAACCTGAAACAGATGCTTCCATGAATTGATTGTCTGTCATCATTATTTGTGGCAACCTAAGTACAGAATTAGAAAGTGCTTCACATACTTGGAAAAATGGGTTCACATCATCAAAGCCACCAAAAGTGGAAATCATTCTTTAAAGATTATAGTCCTAATCAATCCACCTTGAATGTGTTAAAAATTTTACATTTAGCATTCTGTCCATGATTGTATTTGAGTATAATGACTAAAACCTCCCAAACCACCCAATTAATACTTCAAAATTTTGAATGCACTTTCACATACTTTGAAAAACCATTTTGTTTCAACCGATGTTACAAATAGCACAGTGTTTAGCCAATGTAACCAGATGCAGAAGGACTCAAAAATACAAAATTTCCCCCCTCCATTTTTTTCCCTCTCCCTTCTCTTACAAAATAATTCAGCAATGTGTGTTACTGCTTCATTATCAGTCTTTGGCATGCAGAACCTCTTTAAATAACAATGCTAACATATGTTCAGTAATTCTTCATTTGACAGAATGGTTTCTATTGTTAGAGAATCCATTTCAATACCGAGAAACTGTCATCACCTGTGGTAGAGCATCATGCTTGGAATTTGTTGAGGGCAACACTAATTCAGTCATCACCTTTTCAAATAGATGTGCACAATTACACACCAAGATCTGTGAAGACTTGGGCCTTCATCCAAGTGGAAAATCATCTGGAGCATCCTAATTTATTGGGAAGTATAGAAATATTCATCTTGAAATTGAGACCTTCACAGGAAGCATAACCACAAATACAGGGAAACTAATCTATTCATTGACATGTAACATCTAACTTTCTGAACTTCCCATCTTGGAGGTGAGATTCAGCCTAGTCTCTTTTTCGCTGTTGATGAGTGAATCAAGAGAATTGCTTGAACAGTGCTAAACGCCACAGAGTACAGATGCTATCAAGGCCTTAAGAAAACAACCTGTAAGTTGTCATGAGTTTTGAAATGGACTGAATCTTTCGGTCTACTTTGGGCAGCAGAAAGAGGAATCTCTTCACAAAAAAAAAAAAAAAAAAAAGAGAATGGCGATAAATATATGCCCTCCCTTTCAATGAAGATAAAATCAGACTTATTTTTGAAGATTAATCAAAAAAAAAAAAGAAAGCTCCTCACTGAATCAGTTTCTTACTTCCACATCTCCATTTTTATTTAAAAAAAAAAAAAAGTAAGTAAATATATCAGGATTTACATTTTGGTTTTCGATGCACTAATGTGGGCCACTAGTCTTGGCTTCTCTTTCCACCTTTTCCTGAATGCACACTGCAGCTTCAGTCACTAAACTCTTACGTATATTAGCAGCTGTGATTCAGAGTTATAATTTTTAAAATTACTCCCCTGACATAATTTGCCCCAAAACTCCTCTTACTGAAATCAAGTGTAAGTAGATCTCCTGTGTGCTGAAGTGATAGCATATGACCTAGGTCTATTGAATAGCATTCAACATATATGCCAGGAATCAAACTCTCTGGTGTTTTAGAAATCTTTTTTACCTCAAGAAAATGAATAAAATTTAAGCCTCCACATTATAACACTTCTTATTTTGATGGCATTGCTGTATAATAAGGGTTATGCATCTCTTACTTGTGTTTAAAAAAAAAAAAATACTCTATGGCAACAAAAACTCCTGGTAGTGAAAACACTGCTTAAATTAATCAGAGTTCAAACTGTGTTAACAGAAACTCAGCCTACTGAACACCTAAAAAACCTCATTTTCACTTCCTTCAGCATTTGCGCTATTTACCTTTCTCTTTGCCTGAATACCATCTATGTTCCTTGTATCATCCCAGAAAGTCACCAGATCGGAGTTGTTCTGAAGCAGGTAGGTAGTGCAATGTTTGAATCTCACTGACCTAGTAATGGTGTCCACCAGCTACATCTTCCTTTTTATAGGAAGAGGGGACCACCCCCAGGACTCCTGGTGACTGCAATATGGCAGAGGAATCAGCACAAATACCACACCTCTCACATTTCAGCATCATATACTATATATTTAGATATTTTTTCATCTAATTTATTGCAGTAATCAATGTCCATTTTTTACAAAGTTATTGATATATTTGATACAAAGTTGTTCCACCATAGAGAAGATAATTGTTACTTAATTTTGTGAAATCAGAAAAGTAAACATTTTTAATAGGATTTGTCTACTGCTATTTTTATCTTCATATTTGTAACTTAATCCACCCTACCACTAAGTTGCCTATGGCAAGGGTACTATCAGAAATAAGGTGATGTTTTTAATATTCACAATATTTGAGGCAAACAGCAACACCAATGATGTAAATTGTAAGAAACAGACAAAGATGGCAGATAAATTTGCCCTCCAACCAAGATATTGCTATAATCACTTATGCCTTGAAAACGCTAGTCCCGGAAACTCAAAGGAGCAATCACAAATAGAATAGATGGCTTTATCTCCCACAAATATGCTATTATTCATAGACTAGATTAGAAATTAACTTACATGAATGATCCACTTGAAACTACTAAAATAGCCCTCAACAATCTCTTTCATACAATTTAAAGTGAAGAAACCATAATGGAAAAGAAAGCCGCTAATTAATTTTTTCAAAGATAATTGGGGATGGAGAGAACAATAGATTTTAACTACAGCTGCTGGCAGAATAACCAGAAATAGGGTTCATCCTGAAAAAGGTTAAGCCTTAGTCCCCAAGCCTCGCAAGGCACTAATGAAGGTCAAGTGTTTAATATTCTATTCATAACTTAAAATAAAATGAATGAGCAAGAAAATTCCATCCTGTAAGAGTCAGATCACTATGTATCACTCATAGAGCTCAAGAGTTTTATAAGTGCATGTATAGCTCTCTATTTTTGCAGTTCTTCACTATATAAGCCTTTGGATATAGACAATCTTTTAAGCAGACAACCACAGTATCAATGACTCACTGCTTTGTACGAATGAGTAAAAATAATTCTCTATATAAATGCTATGCACATGATACATTATTGTTGCAAATAACAGTAATATTGAGTGTGGGAAGAGAATGTGTAAAGATGTACAGGATGAGAAATGCTGGCAATACACATGGGGAAAATTCCAGATTTAAAAAAGGTACCCTGATGCATTTGTTTCCTCATACAATCCTATTTACATAACTAGCAAGTCCAATTATTCACTAAACTGCGATATTATTTGGTTACAGTAGCAGCAGGTAGCACGTAAATTACAACCTGCACAACTCCCAAATTCCAAAGACAATAGACAAGGAAACTGTGACAGCTACTTAATGTTGTTGTCCATTCTCAATTACATTGCTCATAACTGGAAGAGAGCATTGCAGGTTTGAATCAATTATCTCTACTGGCTAGGTTTTCAAAGCCTATAGCTAATTCAGGAACAGAATTGTTTTAAGTAGTAATTTTAACACATTCCTTTATAATTGTCAAATTCAAAAAAATGCCATTGATGTCAGCGATTTTGTATAACATAATGCATGGTAATCAGTTTTGAGCAGAGAAATCTTACCAACACAGTTAATCTTTAACTCATTTTATGTATGGCCAAATTGCAGAGATTTTAATGTGTTCTTTTTCAGTTTCATTCAAACAAACTCTCATCAGCTTCACTGGCAATCTTATATATTTTTTTGTTCCCTATTTTTTGGAGCTGACAAAATGAGGATTTTGCCTGGGTTAGAACTGAGTGCACATGGCCAGGATTAAATGCATTTTTGTAGCCCAGAGTAAAATGGAGCTTAATCAGTTCTAGTTTTGCAATACAAAATTTATCAACTCTGACATATACCTAAGGAGTTGGTATTCATCATCATCATCATCATCAGTGTTATGTCACTCTATGGCCTATTCAAACAAATTCAGTCTTTGTTTTTAACTTTTTACTTTGCCTTAACAGTTACAAGTAGATAAAACCAAAACAAACTGGACATTGTTAACAACCTGATTTATGAGGTTTCAAAAATGCAGTCGTGTGTCTCTATTAATAAAAGCAGAAACTGCACATAAACATCAACATAAGCATCTGTCCTACCCAAAGCAATGACATTGTGGATGGGTTGTGTCTTCCAAATAGTAAAATGCATAATAATAATATTGCTGGAGTGATATAGCAGTATATAAATGAACTGTTCTGTTTGTTTTTTTAATTAAAGAGTTAATGGAGAAAAAGTAAAAGGATTCAGCTTGTGTATTGTATTTTAGGACTTTATCAGCCCATTTATACATTAAATCACAATTTCAAACACTGTAGAGAGTTGTACGTGCAATTCTGGGATAAAAATTATGGGCATCATACAGGTAAGACTTATTCTATCCAAGAATCTTGCTTGGTTATCACTGATTTAAAGGCTGGATAGGAAAGAATATGCCACTGGTGAAGGCTTCAATAGGGACTGCTATTGGGCATGCTCTATAAACCATTGTTAGATTTAATATTAGAATAAATTGATAGTTTTTTACTCTCTACTAACCTGTTAATACAGATTCTTACTATATGAGGACTGTATCATGGTTTAAGATCCCTTCCACAACTAGGTATCTGCAACTTAGGGTACATAACAGCCAAAGCAAAATTTGAAAAAGTCTTCTGCTGCGCAAAAGAGACACACACACAGTGAAAGTAGGAACAGAATAAGAAGTTATTCGCAATTCCAACACTGTCAAATTTGCCTGATATTTGCTTACACACTACATATTTTAAGATTAATGGCCACTTAGTAAAGTTATAATTCATACACAAAGCTACTTCTTCAGCAGCAAATATAATCTCATGGGAGACATCAGTGAAGCACTAGCTACTTTAAAACAACAACTGCAGTTTAACAGCCTTTACTTAAGGTACTTCTGTCTGAATGACACAAATTTCCAATTATTTTCAGTTACAAAACTGACCATCCACTTAAACATAACAGAACCTTTCTCTGGCTCCTGGAAATACAGATTCAAATGAATAGAAATTTAAATATATTCTAATATCAATACATGAGTAGATGCCTAAACAACATTAATTTTATCCAGTAACAACATGATGGAAGAAAACACTCCATGCATTTTCAAATTAATTTGCTTTTATCTGATGTCTAGAATATAAAGACATTTTTAATCATACTATTACTGTTATTATTCTCATACAGAGTTTGTGTTATTTATATACAAGATCTCAATTTTCATACCGTAAAACTTTAATATATTTAGTCTCTAGCACTGAATATTCTGTGAAAAAATAATCTGAGGAATTGTAACAATGTAATCTGTTTTGTTGTAAATTACAGATTCATAAATCTCTCAATGAACTTTTTGCTTGTGAGTATGTGTCAGTCACTTATGAAAATGTTGTTTCTGACCCAAGGAGCTAACATTCTTACTGAGGATTTACCTGTGATATTTGTCTGTTAAGAGAGAATGTAAAAGGACAAGTTCCCTTTTCTCTCTCCTTATTTTCACCTTTTTCTAAACTACGAAAGAGCATAATGACTATTGCTAGAACGTCAGCAGCTAATCAGGTCTAGTTAATGTATGCAGTTATATTCTAGTTCATGTAATCTACATTAATAAAATTTTTAAGATTTAGATGGGTATATCCATTTTCTTTCAAGCTGCAACACCATTTTTTTAGTCAGCCACAGATGCATCCTCTGTGGCTGCACATTTTTTAAAATGTTGAAGTTAATTCAGCTCCTCATTGTTGTCACAGAGTGTCATTCTTCCTATAGAATTGGATAATCAGGAGGTGCTGTTTTCTTGTTGCTGGGTTGATTCTTTCTCCTGTTATCTGAAGCACCTCCTGGTCCACATTTAGAAATGCATTCTTTCTCATCTGTTAGTTTTGGCAACATGGCTGCTCACAAGATTGTATGTTGGTGTGAACAGGGAGTGAATTGTGTGGCTGAAAATAGGTTCTGAGGACTACCCTTCAGATAATCGAAACTGATATCCTATGTTCTCAGACGATGGCTCTTTGGAAAAGGAGTCTAGCCTCCAGTCTCATATACACTATGGGAGCAATATAATATGACAGAATAAAGGATCATTTCATTGATCATTAAATAAGCATTAAACAATTTTTGAATGTAGAAATTATGAAAATATTGTGCCATGAATTTTTCTTCTTTCTCAACCATACACACAAACACTGTTCAGTCACAGAGCGATAACTCACCACTCAGGCAGCAGGAGATGACTGACAGAACATATAGGGTTTTTTTCTGACTGTGTGGTTTGGTGAAGAATAACACAAATGTTTTGTTTGTTTTCTTCAGACAAGCAGCTCTTTATCATGACCATCTTTTTCAAACGCTACACTGCCAGGGCAAGAGCTAGAGAAGAGGACACAACCAAACATACATCATTGCCTCTTGCCCAAAGAGATTCTAAAACAGCAAAGATGGAGATAGTTCAAGGTCAAATCGAGGCTTCTTGTGAAAAACTTATATTCAAGCATGTCAGTGATTTCAATTAAATTGATTTATTGTGCATCTACACATCTTTAAGAAGTTAGAACATGTCCCACATCATACAGCATTTCTGTATGGTAGCTTTTATCCGTAGTTCCACTCTTCTGCTATCTTAGGAGTTAGAGTAGGTAAGACAGAGAAGCAAAGAAAAGAGAACATTTGCTAATCAGGCATCACAAAAGGCAACAGCCAAACATTTTGAGTCTTCCTGATCATGTATGAGGTTAAATTTTGTTTTGCTTGAATGGGCTCAGCAGAATCAGAAATTAAGCTTTGTTGGAATGTTATTTTCTCTGACTTTATTGATGACTGGGAGCTTCAAAAGAGCAATGTATTTTTATCTCATCTTTGAGCAGCTATATCATAAGTGAACAATTTGTTGGCTTGCTGATGCAAGTCTGTCATGAACAATTTAAAGTGTAATATTGTCTTTGCACTAATGCACTCCGTGTCTCTGTAATGGCATTTTGCTAACTTTCTATAACTTCAGATATGGAAATAAAGTTTAGTTTTAATTCTATTATAAAATAAATTTCCTATAAATATTGCTTATCTAAATATTCAGCATAACAGTGATCACAGGGGGTTTTTTTACTTTATTTTATTTTATACAAGATAGATCTGTTTTCAGAAACTGCAGAATAAAACAAGATTAGTTAATTAACACCATAAATGAATGCAAATGTATTTTCTCATGTTCATGCTGCAATAAATAAAAATAACAGGTGTTGATGGTTACACACCTGAGCTAAACTATGAACTATATAAGGTTTTTAGAAGTATTTATTCATCCATCAAGTTCTTGCTCCATGTAAAGTTCATATTGCAAATAAAACTAATTTTTAGATTAAAGTATTACTTTCCAGTTTAGAACGAAAACGTGATTTCATGTATTTAGTTTTTTACAAACATATTTAAAACCCTAGAAAGAACAAAACTTTGGTTTTGGAGTCATTGATCTTGTCTAAGAAATGCTATTTTAAATAAGACGTTGGCAGAATGCTAATATGGAATGAGAACTTGCCCTGGTGACAATAAACAAAACTTCATGCATTTTTAGACAATATAAAGACTGAGCAGTGTAAAAATTAGACTACAATTGCATAGAAAACCTGATGTAGCTGTCTTCATAGGTGATAACTGACCTTCCAAAAAGCCTAACTGAATCTGGACTGAAAACTTAATGCACAAATACATTTCATAAAATTTGTGAAAGCAATCACTTCAGAATATCGGTTCAACAACCCCAAATAAGACACATAAAAAACCCAAGAAAAATCAAACCAATTTCTCTAAATACTTTCAGTAAACTCTATAAACTCTAGAATACATGTATGCTGGACACTTTAGAATATATAAATGCTATACATATTGGGATTAAACATTAAAAACACATATATATGCAACTCATTATTACTATTTTAATTAGTTTGAAATCTTATTAAAATGGATGAAAACAAAATGATTAAAGACCTCAGGATGTGACCAGTAGCTGATGTCACCAGAATAATTAATGATCACTGATATGAAATGCAGTATGTTTGGCTACCTGGGCAAAGCTCTGAACTGCTGAAGTCTACAGCTAATTTAAAAGAAGTAACATTGTAAGCTTTAGAGCTAATTAAACCAGTTTTCTTTTGGATTTGTATCTCCCATGTGGATTTCCTCATGACACAAGACAAATTCTGAGATAGTTTTCCCCACAGTTATGGCGAAGTGTACCTGTCTGATACAAGATTTTCTGGTATCTAAAAAGGCATGACTTCATTCCTCTTCTGTTCCCTCAGGCAGAAAATCTTCAAGCATCTACCTCCTCAGCCTGGGCACCTATTTCATAGAATAGGTAAGGACTTAATTTTCTCTTCATTAAAGTAAGATAATTGCTCTTTTGGTCAAAACAGGAGATCAATTCGGGGACATAGTGTTTCAACAACATCATGGGAGAAGAAGACTTCTCAGGAATTTGTAAGTGAAAACAAATTGAGTGTAGCAGTTGCAGCAGGCTAGAGGAGTGACATAGCAAGAACGTCACAAAGTTTGGTGAAGGCAAATTCAAAGTCTCGTGCCTGGGACAGAGTAGCTGCAGCCTTATAGCTTGGGGACCAAGTGGCTAGGAAGCTGCTCTGTAGAAAAGTACATAGGACTCATGGCAGGCAACATTTTGGACATGTCAGCAATGCAGCCATCTGGTGATGAAGGTTAAACACAAACTGGACTTCATTAGCAAGAACACAAACAAGGCGTGGAGAGAAGTGTTTTTCCACCTGTATTCAGTACTCCATCAGGCTGCAGCTGGAGAACTGTATCCAGTTTTAGGCCTCCAGTACAAAAATACGTAGACATACTGCACCACTTCCAGAGAAAAGTCCCCAAGATGGGGAGAGGGCAGGAGCACATGACAGACAAGAAGCTGAGGAAGCCAGGTTTATTTGGTTTGGAATAGAGAAAGTTAAAGGATATTAATGTTATCTTCAATAACCTAATAGAGGTTGCAAAGAGGTGGAGTCAGGCTGTACTTGGAGCCACACAACAAAAGGACAAGAGACTCTGAGGGAAATTCTGATTCAATAGAAAGAACAAAAACACAGACACACACAGAGAGAAGGGAAAAAAACCCCACAAAACAACAAAAAACAACACACACATGCACACACAAAAAAAAAACACACCAAGAGAGAGTTTAAACCTTGAGACAGGTTGGCTGCAGGGGTTGTGGAATCCACATCCTTGGAAACATTAAACACTAAACTGGACATGGTGCTGAGCAACCTGATCTGACCCTAAAGTGAGATCTGATTTTGAGCAGGGAGATGGACCAGATGATCTCCATAGGTTCTCTACAATCCAGATTGTGCTGTTCCTCTCAGGACAAAATATGGACACACAGATGACACACACATGCCCTCACACAAACACCTATGAATCATATTACCATAGGGTATCACACACACAAAAAAGTGTAAAACTATTATCTACTGATTTTATTCATGATATGTTAATCTTATTCTAGAAATCGCATCAGTGCCAAAATAACATCATAAAAGTTAACCTGAGGGCTCCTCCTTTAAAATGGTTGCAAAATTTCAAACAGGATAATAGTTACTGCAGCAGTTTTGCCTAAGCAGCAAAATATGACAACTCTTGCACACTGAATAAAATGAGCTTGACCCATAACTACTTTGTGTCTTGCGGAGCCATATATATTAGTGCATTGCCTCTATTTTTTATCTAGAAGAGTTCTGAAATTCTATGTACATTTAGGTTGCAAAAACATAAGTGACAACACAAAATAAAAATTAGTGGAGAGTCGGGAATACCTGACAGTAAGTAATCAGGATTCTATGTTTTGTGGTTTTTCATTTTCATATTAATCTTTCTGCTTGATGCCTTCTCCTAGGTTCATCTTTGACCTTTCAATTGCCTACAATTTTGAGAATTTTATTCTTTTTACTAATTCACAGACAGGCAGCAAGCACAGATACAAGATTAAATATTTCTAAGTAATGTACATTCAGGGAAAATCTAAAACCAAATGAAAAAGCCCAACAATAAACATCAAACAAACAAAGAAACCCTGAAAGCATAATGGGGACAGAAAATTATTTGCAAATGAGAAACTACGTAGAATAATACTTTTTTCCTGTAAACTTAACCCCACATTACCACACCTAGATTAGCAAGCATTGCAGCTGATACACTCCAATCCACAATGTCAACCTCTGAAGTTTATTAAGTGGAGATGGACAGGAGATTATTTTCAAAAGCACACATCTCCCACTGAAAAAAACCAAAACAAAACAACAGCAACAACAACAAAAAACTCCCACAAACCAACCAGCCAAAAAACCAAAAAACTAAAAAACTCCACAAACAAAAAAACCCACCAAACCAAACCACAAAACACCAAACAAACAAAAATACAAATGAAGCAGACAAATAAGCAAACACACCAAATGAACATCACCCCCCCGCCTTTTATTGTAATATCATAAAACACTTACGTCAATGCATCCTCTTTTGCTAGGTAGAATTGACTTAAATGCTTTTCAGGATCACCTCCAGTACTGATGACACACAGAGAATAAGAATTCTGCTCCTGGTCCCCACTTCAATAGATCTGAGGATTTAGTTCATTGATTGCTGCTATATTAAGATTCAGTTTTTCAATGCACATAACCATCTCCAGCTATTAGAATTCAAAATGAATGCAAAATACTGCAGCCCATAGAAAGCACAAAATTCTGATTTAATTGTGTGAGTGGGAGATAGAACATGAAAGGCTAGATATATTTTCTTTATTGAAAATCTAAAAATAACATTTTGACTGCAAAGGGGTTTTCTAAGAAAAAAAAATGTTTTACTAACATTCTACAAAAATGAGAAGGCAGCCACATCCAGAACTATAATAAGCACCTGAATGCATAGTGTTCTTGACTTCATAGCAAACATGTCTTGATGTACTGTTCTGTTCTAAAAGTTATAATTCATTATATAAAAAGTGATTTTGTTTAAATACAACATGCTGTATTTCATAAAGGTGACTGTCAAAAGGGTATCTTTTAAAGAAACTTTTTGGAAGTTGGGGGTCCAGGGAGAGACTGTGCACATTTTATTTATTGTTTTTTCCAAAGGAAAGTAGCAGCTCTCGTATTGCCTGGTTACGTTACAGGTCACAGTGAATGGAGAGTGTTGTGTTTACTAGCTAATCTAATGGCTTTTTTTTCGTGATTAACAAACACTTTCTTTCTTCAAAGTGCTATTTAAACAGAGATAAATGCACTTTGAAACTTGTAGTGAAAACCACTTTGTCTTATTAATTGTACACACAATTCTTGAGTTGCTGGTTTGGTTGGGTTTTTTTTTTAGCTTTCATTTTATCATAAACTTGGCTGACATTACAGATATGCTCCCCCAAAAAAGCTGTGATGATAGAGATATGGTATTCAGAGACCAAGAGGGAGTACCCAACTGTACTACTGAACATTGACACTGGGTGTGCTCAAACAGGGTCTAGAAGACACAATGGTGTTCATATCCATGCAAACTTTGGATACCTTTATTTATAAGACCTATGCCAATGTTTCTGTAAAAGAGTGAAACAGAATTCTCAAACACAAGTATATTAAGTCCCCTATAGTTGATTAAACATTCCCAGAGTGAAAAAAAGCAAACAGTAATAAGAAACTCCATTGAAAAATTCAACTCCAGAAATCTCCTTCCATGCTCTATTTGTAAATTATGAAGGTGAAGAAGAAAGGCACAAATCTATTCCCTGCCTTCCCCTGCTTGTTAAAAAACAAAACAAAAAAACCCACAAATGAAAACAATAAAAATCAACCAAAACTAAGCAAAAAAAAACCAAACAAACAAAACAAAACAAAAAATAAAAAGCTGTGTTGTTTTTCATTCCACAGCACCTCATGGAGAAGCCAGGAAAGCTGGGATTCTGTTGATGCTTGATAAGTCTTTGGTAGATGCAGTAATTCCAGAGGGCAGTTGTTGACTGATTTACTGTTGTTCACTGATCTGTAAGGCAGCAGTTCTTGGCACTGGCTATGTTAGTATAACAAGCAGACCCATTTGATGTAGCAGCAGTAAATATTGCATGAGGTAGATCATTAATGGGTCTTTTCAGTTCACACTGGCAGAACTGACAAATCTCTCACGGTTCAGTAAGATATTAGGCATTTTTCATATCACTTGTCCATTTAATCTGATTCATTTAAAAGCCAGAAATTTGAATTGCTGTTTGTATTTTGTAAAGCTTGTTTTTTTGAGCTAACATATGAGAAATACTGTTACAGACCTGAATTACTACAGATTAAATGTCTGTATTTTCTGCTGGTTTTCAGGATGTTTTTCAAACTGAAGAAGGCAGAAGATATATCAGAGAACAGTCTCTGTGGCAAACGTGCCATAGAGTATCCACTGAGGTATGAAAAGAGATAGTTTAAACTGGTATTTTCCTGGTGTTCAGGAGCTAAATTACTTATATAGTATTATACTGCGGTAGGAAAGATCCTCCTAATTCCACCTCTGTGCTTCTCAAATTTGATTTTATCTTTTTCTGCAAGAGAACAAAGAAGTAGTGAATTATTTTTAACTACAACAATCAATATAAATTACAATTAATTTAGTTATTTTCACTTTAGTAATGCCAAAAAAATTGAGAGGCCTTATTGGACTGGATTCAATAAGAAGGTTGAGCTGGGTTTTGCCATTATCCTGGTACTGAAAGCATTTTCATTTAAAAATAAGAAATATGGGTTTAAGTCATGTCTATCTGAAAAGGCAATTGTTCTCAGGTTGCAGGAATCTTTTGCTTCCCACAACCCACAGGCACTGATGCAAAACGCAAGTGTTTAGCAGCCTTCTTCCTAACTCATAATGAAATTGAAGGCCATGTACTGGTTTTGACTGGGATAGAGTTAATTTTCTTCATAGAAGTTTGTATAGTGCTGTGTTTTGGATTTATAAAGAAAACAGTGTTGATAACACACGGATATGTTAGTTATTGCTGAGCAGTGCTTACATGGTGTCAAGGCTTTTGGGCTTCTCACTCCACCCCACCAGCGAGTAGGCTCAGGGTGCACAAGAAGTTGGAAGGGACACAGCTGGTACAGCTGGCCCCAACTGACCAAAAGGATATTCCATAACATATGACATCATGCTCAGCAATAAAAGCTGGAGGAAGAAGGAGGAAGGGAGGACATTGAGAGTTAGAGTGTTCGTCTTCCTGGGCAACTGTTACATGTGATGGAGCCCTGAATTCCTGGAGGTGGCTGAACACCTGCCTGCCAATGGGAAACAGGGAATGGATTCCTTATTTTGCTTTTCTCACAAGCCCAGCTGTTTTGCTTTGCCTATTCAAGTGTCTTTATCTCAACCCATTACTTTTCTCACTTCTTCCTTTCCGATTCTCAACTCAACCATTAAGGGGGAAGTAAGCAAGAAGTTGTGTGGGACTTAGCTGCTACTGGGGTTAAACTAAAAATAAGTACCTTGATTGCCAGACCAGGATGCTTAGGTATCATTATCTAAATCTAGGCATTCAGAATAAATATGGATGTGGCTTTGTAACTTCTTGAATCTCTAGTGCAGAATTAATTACTGTCTTGAAATAAAGACATTAAAAGCAGCTTAACTCAGATTTTATCTGCCAAATCTCACTCTGCATATTCTTTTAAGTCCTTGTTTTTTATATATATATATTTTTTTTTTCAAATCAGTCTTTTTCTACTAATAAATGAAGCAAAAATTGAATTATAAGATTTTTTTTAATTTAATCAACATACATACTTTGCTCAAAACGTTATGGCTAGCTTAAACACATAGTTAAATATTTTTTTCTGAATGAAGAACCATATGTTATGTAAAAACAGAGTAAAGAACTGGCAGTTCTTGGACAATTTTAGTTTAATTATTGTTTTATCGCACTCTTCCTATCTTGAATGATAGCTTAGCTTCTGTTACAATCACGATTTGTTCAGTTTTCCAGTCGATGTAACAGATGTGGTTTCTACCTTAGAAAGTCGTAGTTCCTGGTACCAAACATTACAGGTGAGTCTTACTGGCACCATTGCCATAACTGGCACAGCCCTGTGGTCCACCTAGTCCAACATGCTGCCCATGAGAAGGGCCAGCACCAGATCTTCTTGAAGCAAGTGACTACAAACAGAAAAACCAGTAACTTGTAGAAAGACACCAAGTGCCTCTGCACATAGTTTTTTTCTGTGAGCATTACTGTAGTAGTGTAACGTTGTACCTACCTCACGGGTCCCTACAAAACCTGCAGCTCCATCAGCTGTTACCCTAAATAGTCACATAGTTTTTGAAAGCATCTCCCAAATAATAGTCAATACATTTGTTTGAAAGCAATTGTCTTTACCTGCTGCACAGAACCTTCCATTTGCCCCTTCTATCTTTGTTAGAAACTTTTCCAAAGGTAACCCTGAAGTGTAAATGTTTTTTGTGAACATTAAAATGTCATTTCAGTGTTTGTCTGGGTATTATTGATTTCATCTAACAAGTAGGTGAAAGTCTCTGGGGAGCAGTGCTGTGTAATTGCTGCTGTGACACAGCCAGCCAACACCACCCTGGCCAGAAGTTTTATGATTATAATCGATACCTAGTCTACTTCTTTGATGCTCAGAGTTCCTTCAATAAAATATGGACATGGACAACATCAAACAAGCAGGTGGTATTATTTCCACTTTGACAGTCAGACCCTCATATCACCTCATTAGGAAGTTTGAAATTTGAAGTGACATGTGCCTCTTTTCTATCAGCCTCATTTTTTTTTACTCAGGGAAAGCTCTGTCTTTTACCTAGCGTATTTTTGATGCCTTAAATTGATTTTATTTTCAGTTTCAGCAATTTTATTGAGTTTCTGTTTCCTATTTGGAAACAATGGGACAATGCAGTTTCAACAGTAAAATACAAACCAGTAAAATCTGCGGTAGTGTGGCATCTTTCCACAATGAAAAACAAATGAAAGACTACGAATTTCACTTCTTCCACACTGACAGATAATGGACTGACTTTAAATACAGATATCAATATGGAGGAGGGGAAGTAGTAAGAGGGTGTTCCTGAAGTAGTCATATATCTTTATGAATGTAAGGAGGAGGAAAATCAAGTCTCAACCTTTTTTATAGGAGAGATAGAATGGAGTAAAACTGGTATATATGACTGAGAAATTAATCCTGACTTTGCCTCAGTAAATGCCTGCAAGAACATTTAAGTATTCAAAAAGTCTTTTTCTTCATGATTTCCCATTGTCTCTCCTCCACCAAACTTGAGAATCAGGTATAAACACACTTGTTTCTAGGAATACTTTTAGGAGGATGATTATGTCTCTGAAATAAAAGTATTGAAATGACCCTATAACATCCTTCCTTTCCACCATCCATCAGAAAGTCAAGGACTGGAAAAACACCTGGCAGGACATAACACCTAGGAAATTTTGGCACTCACGCCATATTGGTTGATGAAGTATGACATTTGTCTCTGGATTCATCCTGGATATGTTTAAGGCTGAAGCCTAAAATAAGGATTAACTTTTACTTCCCACTCAGCCCTACTGGAGTCAACGGAAAATGATGGAAATGTACATTGTTTCAAACAGATACTCATGATTCTTGGCTGTCTTGACTAGTCAAGTAGCCTACGTAGACGTCTACCTTACTTCAGACAGGATGATTGAATTTGCACCAACTGCAAATTTGATGGGGGGGCAGGCAGTTTGTACTTCATTGTACTTCTATTTGACACATACAAATGAGCTTAGAAAGCATCTTTTTTTTCCATTACTTTTTTATTTAAGGATCATTAGGCACTCATATTGCACATTTTGTTACATGCCTGGGCAAGAATTAACATTTCTAAAAAGAGAGAAACTTTAATTCAGGCAGGGAGAACTATAGCTTTGTGGAAGATTTGATGAACATCCTACTGAAATAATACACTTTTTGTCAGTAATGTGCGCAACTCAATAATAGGCACTTATTTTCATGTTTTGTCTAGAACAATTTTTTCACTCTCTGTGTTTTATGACTCAAAGTCTGGCAAGATGATGGCCTTGTGCTTCTAGACTGCAGAGGAAGCCAGTATTTAACCTATCAGTGGGATGTCCCTAATAATCTAATGCCATATTTAATGGTGAATTTCTGTGGATAGGTGCTGAATTAAAACCACTCCTGCAGATACAGCATCCTACATGTGAAGCACCTATTTGCACTTAAAAAAGAACACACAACAATAAAAGGAAATTTGGATAATTTCTTTGAGAAATTCAGACACTCTGACACATCAGTTAATGGATTATGCATGTACTTTTCCTTTGAATGAAATCATGGCTTTAGCTTGTCAAGGATCCAACATTACAGGAACTAATACCAATCTGCTGTATGCATAGGAGACTAGGATACTGCTGAAAGTAATTTCTGATACTTACAAGTCACTAAACAACCACAGCGGTTAGAAGGGCCAGGTTGCAATTCTTCTTTTCTTTGATTCAGTTTAGGTTATACCTTGGCATTTCTTTGTTCAGTATTAGCAAGTGGGAGAAATAACTGTATTGTCTCCTCTTCCCAAAAACTCTAGGGAAAGTGGCTCAGAACCTTCAAACTATGTACTGTGTTCTTACCATCTTAAAATCTAACCCATCTAGCAATGGAATACTGCTGATAATTAAGTTCTATTTAGTACATTAATTCCATTGGGGATTGTTGATAATTATATCCCAATATGATTTCCTCAAAGATACCATACAGGCCATTGAAAAACAGCTGAGCAGAAAAATCAGGGGATTAACTGTAATTACAGCAAAGTGATTTGCTATTACACTAATTGAATAAAAAGTAATTGGATTATATATGATCTTCAGCAGCTCCTAGACTTGAAACTTAATTAAATTATCATACTCATTCAAAAATGGAGTGGTTGAACCTTAGCTATTTTGACACTACCAAAGTAGAAGAAACAAAATGCAAAACATTTGTGCTGAATGCAATGCTCAGTATGAGTACAATACAGTACCAAAAGAATCTCTCTTGTCCGATTCAGTTATTAAGTTGAACCTCCTATTTTTCATTTATATTCTATGTAAATATTACTCCTTGATAGAAAAATTAGTGATAACTGGCAAAGATTCTCTCCTTCTTAAACAATTCACCGTATTACCTTAATTAAGAAAAACCTGATTATCTACTTATGTCTGAGAGTTTTCAAATGGAAATCTGTGTTATTTCCTAGCAGAAATTACATAAAAGTGTGTTGTACAAAATAGAACCAAAAAAAGTTGATTCTTTTACTATTTTATTAGACCATAAATGTAATATGCATAAAATATTAATTTGCTATTTTTAAATGTAATGTTTTGAAAAACGTGTATATTTTAAATATCTTTTTCCCCAAAGAAATAATTTTGGAGGAAAAAATAAAAAGATTTTTCAATGTTAAATGGACATGGAGGCTAGATGATATTCACTTCATTTAGAAATGACCTCTTTAAATACAATTTAAAAAAAAAAAAAAAAAAAAGATTGAGGTAAGATGACTATTAAGCAAAATTCCTGAAACAAAAATACAAAATTTTGCCCTCACTGCATTAAAATTGCTTGAGAATAATAACAATAACAAAGTGAATGCATTTTTAAATCACACTAAATAATCCAATAAAAAATCCAATAAAAATACTAAAAAATCCTAAATAAAGAATGGACTCGAGTACTTAGAGCAAATATTTTCTGTACATACCAAGAAGCTGTCTGTAGGTATACAGGTATTGAGGTGTGCAAATATAGTAGATGTTCTTTTTGGCTTCATTGTACATTCCTGCCATGCTTTATGGCTATCCTTAAAAGCTAAAGTGTGTATGCAGTGGGTTATTCTAAAAAGATCGTACCTGTAGAAAATAACTGGCTGTCTTGCATACAGGCTCAATTTTTTCCTGCCTTTGAAAATCTCTTTTATTAATCTGAAAGCAAACATAGTGTACACTGTGTGCTCAGGTTCATATTCCTCTGGGGGATCAATCTGGGCCTATTCTCTAGAGCCAGATTTGTCTAATACATCTAACATGGTCAATAAGATTTCAAAGTTTATGCTGTACTCAGAAAGCAAGTGAATGTAACAAGACTAAAATTGGCGTGATATGCTAACGCTTTTTGGTTTCTTATTTTTGCAGCTGAGTCCCGATCAAACCAAAGCCTACCATTCAATTTGTCGAGCAGATCTGCTGAGAATGTTAAAATAGACCAGCTGAGACATAATAGAAGAGTGCATTAGTTTTCTAGAAGCATATTAGAAATACAAGGTAAGACCTACACAGTGTTTCTAAGAGAGCAGAAGTTATACTTAACTGTTACTTTGAAAATCAGTTCAGAGATAAACCAAGAATAAAAACAGCAAACGTGGATAACATAAAACTCTTCCAGATTTCAGACATCATTCATCAAAGTAATTTCCAAAAGCAGGTAACAGTTCCAAGCTAGTTTTTAGAGCCTCGTGGATGTTTTTCACTTTCAAATGAGTTCAACCATTTAAACCCTTTTTTTTTTTTGGCTGTGTCTTGATGTGTGTTAAACAAATCCTCAAACTTCATCTCATTCTACTAACATTATCATTAGCATCTTATCCAGGACATTCAATGGCTAATCAACAGACACTGGATCAAATTTCAGTTTTAAAACGTGTCCACTCTCCTCTCCGATATTGTGTCTTAATGTTTGGAAGGTTAAAACACACAGAAAGACCATATATCTAGTGAGTATCAGATACAGGCTTCTCACATACAGTACAAAAAATATAAGAAATACAGTAAAGGTTTTTGACAAGTATAAATCCAGAGAGTTTTCAGATTTCAAGGGCCAGTAACATGCTCATTTCTACTTAATACATAGTGTGGGGTTTGGTCCATATTTTTATGGCACTTCATTTTAGCACTATAAAATGACAAAGTAATGCAAAATATAGGTTTCTCTTAAAATAGAGATAAATAATTAATGTTGTCTGACAAACATTATGCTGTCTTATTTTGACTTTTACACCAATGATTATGAGAGAATTTTCATCAGCAATAACTACAAATTGGAATAGAGAAAAAGTGATTTCAGATGGACCAAAGAAAAAAAAAAAAAAGATTCCTGATGATCTATTTTCCAAATTTCCTGATGCCTGTGGGTTTTCAGATGCAATATGTAGACTCACACTATAATGGAAGTCTCTAGTATAAAATTTAGATCCAGTTGTTTGTTTCGTACTGTACCTCATAAACATGCTAGAGATTTGTTTATCTTATTTCAGCTGAGCAATAGTAAACTCAAATTTCTGAAGTCAATTATAAATTTTTAATTTCTTTTTTCTTTTTCAGAAGATAACTCTGACCCTAACACCTGTATGATTGTTATTTTGTCTTTTTACTTACGCTAATAAATTTTACTGCAAAATTAAAGGGATACATTCTTCCACCTGAGATACCAACAAAAATATTTTCACAATATTCACATGATTAACAAAGGTGAAGACAGAAATAAATACTTCTGCATGAACAATTTTAGCCATTTATTAGTATCACATGCCATATATTGAAGTTCTGTTCCCCTGTAATGTAAGAGACTGAAACTGTGGATAGTCACTTTATTCAATAGGATACTTTAAATTTACTTAGAAAAATCAGTACTAGTAATCAGATTTTTATAAAAGCAGAAAATTGAGAAAATGTTGACAATTCCATGAAATTTGCCCTTTTTCAAATAATAGGTAGAAGAGTACAGTGACAAAACAGCTTGACTGTTAGGCTTTTCACTTTAAATAATCACTTTCCAAATATTCTTGACAGTTCTAAAGGGTAAATAAAGACAGAAAAAGGTGATGCAATCTGTTTCATCTGTTGCCTGTACTCACAAAGAAACTTATTCAAGTCAGCGTGCGCTAGAAAAACCTATCAAGCTACTTCATCACAGTACTCTCATCTCCTACCCTTAGATATAAGAAAAAATAATTGAAACAGAACAATAGTTGACAATCAACATTTAGAAATGTCTAACATGTATGTAAGCTAGTAAATTGATCGTACTGTATTTAAACTTGAGTCTTTTTCTCCTCCCTTTCTTTTTCTGCTGTCATCTTTTTCTCTGTACTATCCCATTTCTGTAGTATGTAGTCATTCTGCCTATGCTTTTTCTTGCTATAATGAAGAGAATATGGCATGTAAAATATTACTAGTTTTAACAAATACACATTACATATAGTTCTCTTTCCTCCCTTTTTTCCCTGCTCCCCTTTATTAAAAAAAAATAAAAATAAAAAATCAAATTTTCATATAGCTTTCATACTCTGAAAACAGAGAAATCTATTAGCCCACAGTAGAAGAGGCTGTGCTAATCTTTCTCAGTGTGGGAAAAAATTTTCTAAGCAGCCTAATTTTGAAGTCAGAATTCCCAAAAATATTTTTTTCAATAAATAGTCATTTCTTTGTTAGAAATAGCCAAATAAGGATTGGCCAAATAATTGCACACAGAAAGGTCAGGAAAGCATTCAGCAGTGGAAGGGAGGGGCTAGAGCCTTCTCTGTATTTTCATTTCAGAGATGATGGAGCAATGGCTACAAGATGATATAACCCTTGTATACATCAGAATAAAAAAACCTTCAAGGTATTTTATGGAGTGCCTCCAAGACGTGTGGATAAAATGCCTTCAGAATTCATCAGTGGGTAAGGAAAGCATGCAGACCACAGCATCTTGTAAATGTACACCTGGGTGTTCTCCAAGCTTTCAGATTTCTTTGGGGAAAGAAATATTGCTCCCCATAGTCTACAATGAGTATTCAGTTAAGCACCAGACCTAGTTTTTCCTATACAAGGAAGCTGATAACATAAAAGTAGGTACAATATATCAAAAGTTGTGTCCAAGTATGAACACCAGTGACCCCTTCCATTGAAGACTGCTTTTCATTTAGAAGCCTATAAGTGTTACCGAGAATAACAGGTGGACTTTCCTGTATGGCTCTGGAATTAAAGTATGGAACAATACTTATGAAAGACATCTGAAAATAAATGAGATTTGAAAATGAAGAAGAAAGTACAAAAGATAATTTTTAATTCCTAACTGTATGTTCCTGTTCTTTATGAGCAAATATAAATGTGTATAATATGTATTATTTTCTTTAATTTGTCAAATATTTTAACCATTTAGAAAAACTGACTTTCAGAACTGTGACCTTGCATGCCAAGCTCAGCAATTTTTACAGCTGAGTTATCACCCCTTGAAGACTGGCATTATAATGGAAATGCTGACACAACCTTTACTACAGGAATGCTGCTGTAATAAAATTTATAACGGGCAATCAAATCTCTGGGATGTCTCAGGCACTGTCATCTGTTGATGCATTTCTTGGTACCAAAATGGATCAAAAGAGTGACAATTCAGATGATCACATTATTGTACTAGCTTATCAAAGCAATGCTGGAAAGAACATTGAAGTGATTTAATTTTGAACACCTTTTTGTTGTTCTTTTGAGAAATACAAAATTATGTAATTCTTGTTGAAATTAAAGGTAGGAGTTGCAAAGACAAATTATGATCCTTGTAGACTACAATTATCATTACCTCTTATTCTTACGAAAATGTGGCATGGCCTAACATGTCACAAAAAGATCAAACCACCAATAGGTTCATTAAAAAATACTAATCAAGGATGCATATAAAACTGAATTTTGATTTAAGAGGAAATAATTACTGCTGCACAAAGTGGGGAAATGTTAATCATATAGTGATAGCCTATCCTCTCAAAAACTTCATTCCGTTCATTCCAGAGAAAAAGTAAGGAATACATTACTGGCAGTATGAAAAATATGAAACAGGAAGGCAAACAGAAGTCTTCCTTTTGAAGAATGCTTGTTAGGAGTTGCAGATTGATCATTGGGGTTGTACTTTGAATTAAAGAGCACTACAGCAATAAATACTAATTGAGAATCTGCCAATTTGCTATTCAGGAAAAAAAAAAGTTAGAAAATATATGAAAGGTGTGTGTAAGATGAACTTCTAGAGAGGTGACCAAAAAGAGTTCTCACTACTTGTAAGTCAGCTTTTAATATATGTTAGGTTCCTGCTGGACACTATTTTGTGGAAATTCATATAAATGCATATGCATTCAGTTGGAAGCCCATATTTATGAATAAGAAGACATAAAAATTACGTTGTACATTTTATATGGTTGAAAACAAATATCTCTACCACTATAAATTGTATTGGAAAACTTTTCCTATTTTATATTACTAAGAAAAAAATGAAGTTATTTTAAGCATAAGTAAAGTACTAGACCTCAGACTAAAGTCTATGTTCAGATCTTTCAGTGCTTGAAGGAATACAGATTTTGCCTGTGTCACTTGCCCCACATAGATGGAGAACTGCCACTTTTACCATGCAAGTTAAAAATGCTAGGAGAATCGAAACTTGAAAAGTTAGTGAATGAAATTATGAACAGACAAAATCAGAATTCAGCTTATCTCAGGAACATAATGTTTTTATACTGTCAAATGCAGCAGGGTTTATTCAAAGTCCTTTGACCTCACTGAATGCAAGTGCAGATTAGATGTTGATGTGCATTTTACTGAACATTCAACAGATTTCGAGAGTATCTTCGATTGTCCTTTCTTCAGAACATATCTAACATTGGCTAATACTGAAGATCTAACAAACAATCCACAGCTAAGCACATCATTGCATACCACCATGTATATATATATACACACACCATATAGGTGAATATCACAACACATTTTTTTTAGCATCACATATGCGTCTGCAATTTTATACTATAATCAATGACTATAAACATCAGTTAAAATAAATGCAATGGATCTCCAGACAAAGAGTCCATCTAGACCAATATTTGGTGTGGAAGAGACAACATTTACACAGAGTTCATGCTGTCCTAGTTGGGCAACTCAGAAGACACATCCTTATAGGCATGTTTCTGTCACAGATGCTCGAGCTGAGTGATCTGAAGACACTGCTGAGCTTCACATAATATCCTGAAAAGTCTGCAAAATTCAGCCTTGTGGTATGCTTTTTTGCTTTTATAACAGATCTCTATAAAGTACAAACAAGAAATGATTTGTCTGTCGTGTATTTTGTGATTTTATATAAGTATACAGCTTTTAATCTAGTGTGTTATATTTCTTGTTTTGGATGTGATGTGGCAGTGTCTGCCTCATGAAGCTGCCAAGTATCAAGTAACTGTCATATAATTTATGATCTAAATCAGCATATTTCAATTTCTCATTGTGCAAACCTTATCAAATTCCTAACCATGAAGTAAATCCTGAGGGAAAAACAAAACCAAAACTGCACAGAAGACATTGTACGTAACTAGCATGATAGCATGATTATTTCTTTTCTTTTGATAAACCAATTACTACGAAAGTTGAAAGCCATAATGTTAGCAAATTATAAACATCCACCATGCCTAGAAGATAAGAAGAAAATAAGAATGACAATTGTAGGGAAATAATTAATGAACAAGAAAAAATATTCTCAAATATTAAAAGAAAAATAAGACCCATTGTGTGAAGAAACCCAGATGCATGTTACTGGTGGCTAATTATGAGTTGTTGGGTTTTTGCCGTGCACTGAGAAGGTACAACAATAGTATAAATATTTTTTTCCTGACAAACACTGAAATATTGCTTAAATCATGCATTTATTATGGTATTTGAATATTTTTGATATGCTCATGTTCTAAGGAGGGAATATGTGTACAGCATTGAGTAAGAAAAGGCAAGGTTTCAGGAGGAAAATTCTGAGACTAATCCTATCCTAAACAGAAACAATATAATAATTAGCTTTCTAACTTGAACTAAAACACTCCAGATTCTATGGTTTGTGGGTTTATTTTTATTTTGAGGGGGTGGAGGATTAGTAAAATCAATATTGCAGCAATGAGGTTGTTGAACTGAATTCCATTTATGGAAATGAAATCAGAGTACTGGCAGATGTAGAGGTACAAGATCTAGCTTTGCCAATTGGTATTAAAGATTATTTAAAGTGACTGTTTTTTCCAACTAATAATGTGTTTCAAGATACAGCTGATGTTTCACTTCAAAGCTAAAGGCTTAACAAGCACAACAGGTTTATGTAGCTGAAGAAACATTGTTCAGAAAAAGAGACTAAGAGATATTCCTATTTGTCATCTTGGTGAACCTTCAATTCACATTTGGGAGAAACACTGCAGTAGATAAGTTTTGTACTTGGCTTCGTCAGTCTCTGGAGACATGTCAGTGTTCCCAGGCATGGACAGACAAAAGATATAAGCCACCTCCGATTCTGAAATCGTCTAGAAATGCCAGTCTACTAGAAACACTCATGGACTAACAGCTTCTAGAATGACTGCATGCAGATTCATTTCCTCTCAGCTCAGATAATACATACCTCTAGCTTGCAACCATCTCACCATATAGACTTCCAGTGAGACAATGACTGACCTTGCATAATTTGCAAGGTAGTTCATAGCCTTTTCTGTAAGACTGGAAGCACAGATGACATTCTTCTTTCTGGTGAGAAAAATATCAAGAGAGCACAGCCTGCCCTTTCCACAGAAAGAGAAGATAGGGCCTCAGTAGGCTGGAACACCCACTGTATGTGGATGCAGCTCAGCTGTATCACCTGTTTCAGGGACAGATAATACACAACGTCATGAGAAAACGTCATTGGACCCAGCAGTAAGGAGCAGCTGCATTATGTTACTAATTGAAAGGCTGCAGAACAGAAAGTCTCTTGGGACCTTAAGTCTCTGGAGTTGAATATGCTTCGTATCCCACTATTTCGTGGGAGTTTTCCTGAGTCAGTGCTCTCAGTCTCCTCCAATGTTTTGTACTGAAAGGGTCAACATGTTCAGATAGATTAAAAACACCTGGAGTTATGTCAATTTAACCAAGCTTTTCAGTTGGTTATATGGCTTTAAAATATAGAATTAGGAAAGGTTTAGTATTATGAATTTGTGAAAATTGTATCATGAACACTGGGAGACTCACTTCACCCTTTCTAACTTCATGTATAGATTTGTTTCATATGTTACCTGGCAAGTAAGCCATGGCTGATTGTGGTTTTAGATGAGCAGCTACCAATTTGAATCTATTCTCTTGACATATAGTCAAAGGATTATCTAACTGTGTGCAAGGCAACTTTGCACATCTATCTAACACTATACAAGGAAAAAAAAATTGTGTCTTGAATGGCGTAATTCCTGATCTATATCCCTATATACAAGCACATTTGTAATCTTATTTCTGAGTCTCAGTCATTAATGCACACTTATCTGTCCTGTTTCACACAAAGACATGAGAAAGTAGACAGTACCGGTGGCCTACTGAGCAGCACATTTCATTTCTTGAGTTCTGAACTGGGTTGGCACACGAAGTTCATTCCTTTTTCTTCTCATTTAGCAAATACTCTCTTACAAAAATACAGCAGTTTTGCAAAAGAGGTCCTTACATTTTAAGTGCGTTTCATCCTTATCATTTGTTTAAAAATATCTTTCTAGTCTTTGTTCAGTTAATATTTAATAACCTCAAGCTCTCATGGACCCTGACATGGGAAGCAGAGAGTAAAGGTCCTGTCAATTAAGAGTATCTCAAGATTACTTTTCCTCTGCCTTCTTAGCTAAATTGACTGGAGGCTTTCCCATACATTAGAGTCCAACAGAGACTGTAAACTCTGAGTAAAATGCATTGCAGCATCAGCAATATGACAATAACAATAGGCATGAATAAAAATAGTTAAGATACAGAAAATAACTATAATGGTAGCTTAATAACTCTGACTTCAATATGCTACTCTAGACTCTTTCTAGGTAGCAGTTTGGCTACCTCTCTGTCTTTCACTCTCCTTCTCCAATAACTTTTACTGACTCATTGAAAATAAAAAGAAAGGCATTTAGCTGCCCAAAAATATTAAATTCTTACACTTTTCTCTCCCAGCACAGTGAAGGAAAGTAACTGTTACCTTTTCATCTTAGCCTGCTGGCTGATATGTCCAATAGCACAAGTCTTTTGTTTCTTATTAGGGGATTGTAGATTATGCCCTTTTAAAATAGTCAGCTGCACAGGAAAAAGGTGTCTTGTTAGTCTTAGCTGAAGAGTATGTGGTTCAAGTGGAGGAGATCCCTTCTGGAGGATATGGCTCTTTCCCTAAGAGCAATGAACAGTGACAACACGCAAACCAGAAGTCTGCAGCAGGAAATAGACTGAGAGACTCTTGAAAAGGGCAGAGAACAGACATATGGTCTAAATTAATACTGGCAGAAAAGAGGTGATTTTCCAAAAATCTAGATGTGTCTGCAAAATTGTTGCCACCATTTTCAAGAAATTTTCAAGGACATAGTAGGAAATGGGAGGATTTTTTTCAAAGCCTTTCTACGTTATCATAGCCTTTAAGTCATCCTTACTCAAAAGAGTTTCTTGTACAGATTTTCTTCAAATAAAATCTGTTGTAACCTGTAACTCCTGTGTCTTCAGCATGTTCTAAAAAAAAGTAACATCAGGCTCATAGCTCTGCTCTGAGTTCAGAACCACTACAGGGGGTCAGTTAGCGTGTGTAACTCTGGATCAGTGGTACCTGACACAGAACCTTCTGCCAGTTGCAAACCTGGTAAGAGATAGTGCATAAGAGACATGAAGGTACTAGGAGTGTTGTAGGGGAGCAGAAAAATGGAGAGGATAAGGGCCTGGGAGATGCTGGAGTTACCTGGTCTTCTTCATGAATAAGTCACCCACCTCTACAAACTAGCCTTAGACTTATCCAATTTACATGACCTGACAACTATGAAAGATAATTTTTGTTTTGGTATAGGGAAGGACACAGCTTCCTGGCGGGGGGTGGGGGGGGTGGGGGGTCCTAAACAAAAAAACAAAACAAAAAAAAATTTAGAAGTTCCCATTCCTCATATCTCAGAGTGAAGGAAATGTGACTGTCATAGACCTGTATCATCTGATCTCAACAAGGGTCTCTGTCTCCACTTCTTAACTTCGAAATATCTATGAGATACTTCCTCATGAAATATTTTGGGCTAACCTAAGGTACAGCAGTATTCGCTTCCAAAATAGATGGCTTGATATTTGAAAGTGAATGAGGCCAGAGATACTGTAGTTATCACTCAGCCCTCTTATGCTACTGAGACTTTAGATAACAAAGGAATCCCAACAGACCTTACACACAAACTTTGGAAATATATCAAAACTTGTAACTAGCAACCTTCAACACTGAGTATATGGATTTAAGTTCTTTGCTTGGAGTATGTTTTCTGGAGTGCTGAAAAGGCAGTACAATCTTTATTCTTCCTTGTACATAACTCACAGTTTCCATTCAAACAAGTAAACAGTGGAAGAAGATTTTTTTTTTTTTTAATTACATATTGCCATTGTAATTACTTTTTTAAATAAAATAGAGATGTCTTCAGATCACTCTGAAGCAATATGTATTTTTAAGTTTTTGCTGTACTTGTAGCACATCAATTGGAAACCTACATGAAAATAGCTTGAGAGATGTACAAACTGTCTGGCGTATTTCATATTCCTGCACCTAATGTTGCAGAAGGATTTGTCAACTAACTCCTGGCAGAACATCTAGAACACTGTAATATGCAATGTATTAGCTGTTCACACTCACAAAAACCAGATAAGTGGTAAATAATTGTGATAATTATCTTTCTTTCCAGAACTGTGTTCATTTCTGCCTTTGGCCTATGAGAGCTATCAACACATAGGGAATAAATACCTCAATAAATTACTAAGAAGAGAAATCATGTAGCCTGAACTAGAGTTAAAGAAAAGCTCTTGTGGGGAAGTATGGTTAGCGGTACATGCACAAGTTTGTTTGTACTTCACAAACAAGTTTTATTCCAAGTAGAAGTGCTTCAGAGAAATAATAGCCAGTGCATCTCTGTAGGCTATTCTCAGTGCCTTTGACAAGGTGGCAAGATTGATAACAATTCGCCTCACCCCGAAGAAAGTTCCCTGCCTGTAATTCCCTTTTAGGCATCTCCAGGGAACTGCAGAGTTCCTATTTGAAGGTGCATCCAGAGGCAGTTCTTTTGTATAAAAATATGAGGTTTTAAGCAGCAGATATAATGGCAATATTTGAGTGTTTTTGATTTTTTTTTTTTGAGATATAATAGACAATGCAGTTAGGATAAGATCTATAGCTATTTTTTTGAAGTTCTGATCATCTAATAGCACATTTTTGTCTCCTGGAATGTAATGGAAAGCTTGTCACATATTACCTAGGCAGTATTTTTGTACTTAGGCCAGAATTGGACACTTTGTGTTAGTTTTTTTCTTAATCAACACAATCAATTTACAGGACTTCTACAACTCAGATTCTGCCTCTAGCTCCTCTTTAATGGCCAATCAATTCTTCCTACCAAGACACAGGATTTGACACAAGCTTTATTTCCAACAGCAAGCACCTTGTTCATTCAATTTCATGACCTGACATTGCCATTAGGTCATTACCCTTTTCTTTAGTTCCCCTTTTAACTCATGTCATTCAGTCTATTGACATCAGCCTTCATCCTTGAAATGGCTTGCAAATTCCAGGGCTTAAACTACTGATCAACTTACTACAGCTTAACTTTGGCTGATATACAGTAACTATACATTTGTACACATTCTGTCTGCAACAATGTAAATCAATGCATTTAAGGAGCTGTAGTATTAATGTTGTTTGGTTAACTTTCATTGCAAGCGAAATTAAGTCACTATAATACAATATAGTCAATATAATACAATACTCTGTATTGTCAGTGAACTAAGACTGTGCACATACTGGTCATATTCCACTGATGCATGACAAATTGTTATGCATAATAACTGGATCAAGAATTTATGCTTTATTAATTTGTTTGAATCAATTACTTACTGACCTTAACCATCTCATTTGAATGGCAATCTGTACCTCTCCTTCAGGCTCTAGTTCTTCCCCCAAGGAAAACCTACTTTGGTCAGGGAGACTGAGTTGTGTAGGAGGGGAGCAAGATTTTCAGTCCCAAATAAATCATTGTTATTTCCATTGTGATGAGTTCAACTGAGATCTAACTTAGGTGAGGCATTTGTCTTTAAATTGTCTGAAGTAGATACAAAGAGGATACCATAAAAAGTGACATCAGGATTTTTTAACGACATGAGAACAAAAATTCCTTGTTCATTCCTTGTTCAGTACCACTTTGTGAATGGTGGTTCATGGCTGATCTGGCTTCTGACCTTCTGTTGTCCATTCCTATCCATCCCTTACAGCTTCCCAAAGGTACAGACCTATTTTTTAACATCCCATATCTGTCTGTCAAATATTGCCTTATAGAAAAGTAAAGCCATTAATTTTAACTCTTCTCACACTTCCAATCTTATTAGCATTATTAGCCCTCTTGCTGTGTTATGCTAAAGGGGATCTCTGCTGTGTCCCTTACAACAAATGCAGTGCTGCATTAAATTTTACATTAAATCATTTAGTGCATGGTTTCAAAGTGCTGCTTTGATTATATGTATTGGAGATTAAAATGCTGAAGAAAAGGACACATAAGGGAAAAGAAGCTTTTTTTTTGCCAACTTTCAACATATACCTCGCTTAGATGTCTCAACTTAAATAAAAGAATTTGCTCTTCGTCTGACAATGCATGCAATTATAAGTTATAGGCAACAAGCCTATACATGGTAAATAGAGTTATTTTGAGAAAGGTCAATCTTAAGTTGAAAGCCCCATAGTTTCAAATCCTACACATACATACACATGGCCTATAGCAAGCCATAGTTTTTCTTTTCCTTTTTAATAGAAGGAAAGACTTTAACTCTATTTAGACATAGGAAGTAGTAGCCCTATGATACAGCATAAAATGCAAGGTAAAGCATTTTCTCTCTTCCCCCTGAATTTCTGGAAAACAGATTCTGTTCTGCTTTCTGGCTAAAGTTACCACTGAACTCACTCACTAAAGTTACATTTAAAAACATTGACATCTAAATCTATTTTCAATGCAGCATGTCTCCGAATTCCATTTCAATTTGAAAGTTATTTAGTAGGCCACTCTTTAGCAAAATGTGCAATAATTCATTGCTTTGCTCCTGGCCTATAGATACATTTCATATATTCATTTCTCTAACTGCAGAACTCAAGTCACATAACAGTATTTACAGGGGAAAAAACCATCCTTAGTGTTAATTAAACTTGCCACTTCTACACACTGTTAATTAACTTGCGACCCACTTTGCAAATAGCTGATGGCGTTAGTTGGTTTCCAAATATAACAAACACATTAAGCATTATGAGACTAGAAAGATGCATAAAATGTCTGTCTTTACATAAATTGTTCACTGCCAGCTTATAATCAGAAGTATTTACATGAAATATAGTGGCTGGAAAATCAATACCACCTTGTTATTATCCTAAATGGTCATTAGGTGTCATTATTATTGCTACCTGGGAATACGGTCAGAATTAGTCTTATATGTCTTACAGAAACTCTTGTTTAAGACACAAATTCTCTTTTGAAATGCTATGGGTAGGATACTGTCTCAGGCAAAATTTATGATTTTTGCACATTTCCCAAGTTCTGTCTGAGCAGGTATTCCTGGTACTGGATTCAAAAAGGCTAAAAATGGTTCACGCTGTTCAGGAATAAATCAATGGTACAAACGTAAAAGAAAAAACAATGAAGTTTTCACGCCATAACTACAATTATTACCTTGATTTGTATATATTGTGGATCTGAATAAAAAAAGGTACTAAAAAATTTAAATATTTCAGTGCTGAATATAATTCAGTTGATTTCAGTGTCTTAAAGGACCTCAGCAATTTATAGTTGTGTTTCGAAAGTAATAGCCTGTCCTAAGTTCTTAACTTGGTCCAAATCAGCCAACAGGCTCACCAGATGCTTTACAGACACAACGAGCACTTTTCTAGCATTATGGTCATCAAATAAGAAGTCTGCATTGCTAAATATGTTTCAGAACTGCATCATATTACTTGTACACATTGTGAACTGGAAAGTAAACTCATGATACATACAGAGCAGATTCACATGAAAAATTATAATTGCCTTTGATGAAACATAAAGCTTTACAATACTTAGATGGCAGGTAGACACCAGCACCAGTGTCCACAAGCCACTCTCTGTCCCAGTTTAGCAGCTTCTAAAAACTGGTTTTATTTGTGCCCCCAAACCAATTGAATCCATTGGACCACTGCTAAGACCTCAAATCATGATCTCAGTAGTTCTTATAACATGACAACCTTATAAATTTCATTTTACCTGCTGAGAGTAAAGCAAAGAAACAAACAAACAAACAAACACCCCAACTGAACAAAAAAGGTTTGGAATAGGATATTTCTCTGTAGATTATCTTGAGATTTGGGATAGGAAATTTCTCTAGATTAACTTTGGAGCATTGTCTCAAGATAACTCTCTTGGGACCTTATAACCTCTCTGAGCAATATGCAGGCTGACTGGCCTCCCAACCCAACAGCCTCCATGCAGACTTATGTGGTTTGCTGTAGCTCTACTGTCCCGCTCTCAGTCTTAATGTAAAAATTAAAACAGCTCTCAACTAAGCTTCCCCAAAGTCACAGTGTAGAATGATTGAATAATATAAAAACTGCAAAACCATTCATTGTAGAAATATTAATCAAGAAAGGATTTTTTAAAAAAATGCAAATGATCTTGTTGCACATTTTCAGTTATGAAATAACATTCACACTGTAATAATTTTAAGTCCTTGAGAATACAATAAATGGTTTATCTGTCAAATTCTGGCCAAATCAAGATTGAAACACCTGCAATATTACTACTTCCTTTTTAAATATACCAGTGTTTTAAAGCTATCCTTAACAAAATTATATAAAACATCAAGTGAGTTGTCATGCAAAGCAAAACCAGTATCAGAAAAATTCAGGCTTTGGTATCTTTCCCTGCATAAAGCCTTTCCTGTTTGGCTCTGTCTATCTACTCATGCCAACAGAGAAGGGATGCAAAACTTCATTTTTCCTGGATTGTACTGTTCTTTAAATCCACACAGACATAAAAGCACAGAGACTCCTTTTTGCTCAGCAAAGTAGCAGGGAAAGAAGTATGATCACAGCCAGTTCGTGTGATTATATTGCTAGCAAACAGGAAAAAAATGAATGACCACAGAGGTTATTCTCACTGCTGGATGTCTTGATCAAAGCAAGGCTGAGGCCCACTGAATGAATGACAATGGGCCTTGTGGATTTGGGGCAGATTCCCTGCAAGGTTATTTTGGAACTTTGTGACTGACACTTAGCTGTAAACAAAGAACGCCACAAACCTAAACACATCTGCGTTCCTCAGTTCTAAGTTCACCAACAATAATGAATTGTTTAACCACGCAGATCCAGAGCTATTTTCCACAAAAATGGTAGTATTTTCAGATGTGCTAGTCTGTGGTCCTTAAAATATACCTAATGTGTGGCGTGCACTATCTCCACAATTTTTACAGAAGCACGAGTCAACAAATGGGAAAAGTAGGTGTTCTGTTTCCCATATATTCCTGCTTCCAACAAATTGCTATTGCTCTGTCCCTTCAGGAAATAATGTTTGCCTCCCTTTCAAGGTGATGCTATAAAGCCTTTTTTTCCTTTCATCACGTGGCTTTTCACAGATTTGGTTGTTGCTGCGGGTTTTTGGTTGTTTTTTGTTTTTGTGATTCTTTTTGGTTTTTTCCCCTTTTTAAAGCCAATACAGTACAATAAATCATATCTAAAGCTGGTGATTAATAATGAGACACTTCATAGTGAAGCCTCTGCAAAGAAGGAAATTGCACAAACAGGCAGAGTTATCTGTCACCACATGACAAAGTTCAAGTTTAAGAAGCTGCTTGTCAAATAAAATTGACTGAATGAGTGATACATTAGATCTTAATAGCAGTAAAAGTAAGCTATAAACCATTGCCTTCCCTTACAATATAAAAGCCTTTCCTTTTAAACACTCTATGATGAAATGTAGTAAAATAAGAAATGGTAGGGGGAGAAGCAGTGATGTTACTTCCTTACCCAGAACACAGTGAAAAGTGTTAATATCTTTAATTCTCAGTTCCTGTCAATTTAATTTTGTTGTTGTTATGAAGAAGGAACCTAGACAAAAATACATCTAGCCACTTTAATTATTTCTGTGAGGTTACTAATGTTTCAAAATCTCTGTTTAATTCTGCAGCCTGTAAGCAGCTCTGACAATAATTACTTGATACATTTTTCAGTTAGGCAATTTAAATGTTTCTCTGTTTCTTCTGAATAGTATACAATATATCATCTTGTAGTGGAAAAGTGCAGGATACAACTCCATGACTGAATGGTGAGTTTAGAGGAGAATTGCATTTCTGTTGTTTAGGAATCACATATTTTTAGTTTATTTCCATTCTGAAATGTAAGCAATGGTTTTCTTCAGTTCTTCAGAAAAATAAAATCCTCCCAAACACAAGATTTCAAATCAGGCAAAATATTTCATTTGGAAGCTCAAAGTGTTCCTTCTTAGTTACATACATTGCTATTTATTATAAATAACATGTAATAAATATCTATATTGTTGTGTTATGATGTACTTGAAAAACTCAAGTGGTCATTCAGTCCATTTTATTTCTCCAAAGTATTTTTTGCAATGCACTTCGAAGGGCGCTATTGAAATGCCATGCGAGTATGAGTTCACAGAAGTTATTTCAGTTCCTTCTTATTCCATTAATATCATTTTTATTATCTCACAAGATTTATTGATGGTGTTATATTATTTATGTTATTTGTACTATTGTTTCTTGATTTTATTGAAACACTAAGCTGCTGCTTTTTCATACATTTACTACAAGCTGAAAGAAGAATCAACATATTGCAATTCAGATGCTGCAAACTTGGGTTTTAGGGAAGACTCTGTAACCTAGTCTGCCCTTTTGTACTTCACTGTAGCTGTGTAATAACTTCTTCAGTAGTTAAGGCTAAGAAAACATCTCTAGGCTCTGGCAAATGCTTGCCCTTTCAAAATGATCTTTGCAAAATGCAAGAAGTTGCCTAATTTTATTCTTCAGTATTGTAGAATGCTGTCATTTTGTGGTAAGTACAAATAATGTATTAACTCAATCTATTAAAGACAGAGCAGTCTCAAGAGTCCAGTGCCAGACTAGCATTCCTGGTAACTAGTCACAGTTTTGCTATGGATCTGCTGTATGATGTTGAATAAGTCACTTTCTTGTTTTCCTACTGTTTTTACACACACACATACACAAATGTATGTAGTAACAGATACCCCCTTTGAGAAGCACTCTGAAATCACTGGCTATCCGTTTCAAAATTAGCTTGAATATAGCAGAAGATTTTCAGATAGATTCTTTACCAAGACTTTATTGAACTCTAAAAAAGTTGGCTAAATGTCTGATCAAGCTGCTTACCTGTGCAGTTGTCAGACCTACCCTCCCAAGCAGAGATGTTCTGAATGATACAGGAGGAGCTGTACAAGCTTGAAAAGAACATCAGAGAGATGCCTCAGGAAGTTGCAGGCAAACTGTTGGAATTAAAACTGGAACAGAAATAAAAGTAATTGAAGAGAATTCTCATCAGAATTTAATTGGAATGTGCCCTAGATTAGAGTGTTTGCTTGTAAAATTCTACTAGTATCTATGTTTGGTAGACTATATATGTCATTACATTTTGATGCTTGATATTGGCAGTTGTGGGAATGTTTAAAGACCTTTAAAAAGAGTGTCCTGGGTCATTGCTGGGGGAGAATGAGAGGAAGTGGTCTGAGTGAGATGACCACGCATTGACCAATTGCAGTATTCCATCCCATTCACGACATCCTGGATATAAAAGGTAGAGACCAGAAGGACTGTCTCTCTCTTCTGCTGGGTCTTCTGCTGCTTCGCTTCGCTTCTTCTTCTCTGCCATCCCAGCAAGCTGAGGCCTCGTGACAGACTGAATCTAGTTCCGGTTGGCTGCAGGATCCTGCCAGAGCAGCTGCTGGGAATTGCAAGACTGGTTCTATAATATTTGTTCTGCATTATTTTTCTCTATGTTTATTTAGTAGCATTATTAAAACATTTTCAAATTTTCCAACTCTTTTCTCTCTGTCCTTTTCCTTTTCTCTCAAAATTGCCTGTCCTTAGTAAAAAGGGGGAGGAGAGGAGGGGGGAAGGTGGAAGGGGGAAGAGGGTTAAGGAAAATACATCTGCCGCGGTTTTTGATTGTCTCCCCATGATCAAACCACGACAAAGAGGAAGTGGAAAGACAGGTCAAAAAACAATTATTATCATGCTGCCTCTTTTGAAAAGGTATAGGAATTCTGCATCTCCACTATACCTCAAGGAACTAACTTCTTCTAGGTCCTTATTAGGAATACAGGACAAAAGCAACTTTATAGATCATCGGATATGGTCCCTTCCATTTGCATGATAAAATTTCAAATAAACCCTTTATACCATAAACAAGTGTCCTTTTAAAACTGGTCAAGCTTCTTCTAAAACTTTCTGAAGATTAATAGCCATAAGTTTATTTACATGCTAAATGAATTTACTTTTTTTTCATACCAGTATTGTTCTTCAGAGTTGAGTTCTTCTGTATCTCCAGCTGTTGTTTCCAGGCAGTAGACCATGGCTACATTGCTGCTTATGTTCATTTTGCTGCATCATATGAGTTTTCAGTCCCCTTTGACAGAATCTTCCTAAAATTACTTTTGCACACATGCTAAAGGTTAACCTTCTCCTTTTTTGAACATTTACTACCTGTTACGTAAACAGTAGCTCATGTGAGCTCCTATTGCTCCTTCCTGCAGTAGTGTTGATGCTTGCATTCACCCAGAAATATTTGCTTGGTAACTCCTCACACAACATTTCCATTTTTCATGGCAACTTTACAGTGGCGACAGAACATTAGCCATCCTTATCTGTCATATCCTATTGATGTAGCCAGTTACACCTATTTGTTTTCCTGGTATTTTTGTTTGTGGAGTATGTTTTTGTTTGCTTTAGTTTTGCTATTTATTCACAGATACTTGATCTTCTGCATTACATTCTTAAATTTCATCTGTTTAACAGATTTTCTTTAGCCATTAAAACTACCAACAAATATATGGACAAGATGGTATTTAGTACTGAAATATGTCCTTTTTGTTTCTTGATAACATCTCCAGAGTAGCCTAGAAGATTTCTCAGGCATTCGGGGAAGAAATATATATTTGATCCCTGAGGGACAGCTTGTGATAGACGTCTCCTTGCAAGCACTATTTGAAACAGTGGATTTATAAGTCAGCTAGATATCTAGGAATTTGGAATGCCACCCAACGTTCAGGCTCCAGGCACCTGAGAGTTCATAAAAATCCAGGTTTCCTCAGTCTGAAACCAGTGACAATTTGAATTTGTGTTCTTAAGAAATTGTGAGCAGCCTTCAGAGCTTTAGAAATTTATAGATCTGTTATAAAATGGAGACAAGATCCATGTTATGCTGCTATATTTTAGATATATTTTCTGAGCATACAAGAAATCACCACAAACTGTGTAGAATGTGTATCGTTTTGCATCCAATATACAGCAGCTTTCACCTTTATCAGGAACTACACAGCAAGGAACATCCTATTATTTCTACTTCTCTTTTCCTATACTTCGGGGACTATGTTCCATCTCAGTTTTAGAGTACCCTAGTAATATTCCATTAGAGTGTCAAGGCAACAGTTTACCTGATCCAGTTTCACATGTTCACCTTTCTAACTCCCGGACCTACTGCTGATAGCATGTCCACATGTATATTCATGAGTGTAAGCCCTAAAACACAACTCCGAGAACAGTACTTATTGGTGGCTGTTTATTTACTATTTCTTTTCTGGGAATACAGTGAGAAAAAAAGTTGAAAGTGTAAGAAATCTCACTCTAGATTAATAAATAAATAGAGAAACAAAGAAAGAATTTTCTATATATATTGCATCAGGAAGAGAAGTCTGGGCATGCCTGCAGGGTAAATAGGCAGAATCAAACCACTCCTTTCAGCAGCTAAGAACATTTTAACCAGGAAGGGTTTCAGAACAGAGCAACAACATGCATGGAAACAGTTCATATTCTTTTCACCTGTGAGCATTTTCACTACAGTCTTTCCTTATCACATCAGCTGGTAAGGGTATTTGGGCTTGTGACCCAATAGGAATGCCATCTGGGTCACAAGCTTCAAATTTTTCACTGCTTGAAATTTGTTCATTCCAGTAAAGGGAGTTTCCTGGAGGCAATCATGAATACAAACATGGACAGATTGGCCTCTCAGATGCATAATTACAATTTTATAGACATAGGACAAAGTGTGTGAATCTGAAGTGTGCTGAGTAGACTTAAATCTGAATCTAGAACATTTAATATCGTTAGATTCTTCATTGCGGCAGGGGGGAACCAACACCAGAAAACCAAAACAAGATCAATAAAAACAGAACAAAATTGTGAAAAGAAATAAAAAATTTCCCAAACAGCAAACAGTAGGAATAAGGATAAATTGAAGCTACATCTTCAGACACAATGAAAACTTAAAAAAAAAATTATTTCTTCTCTGTCAGAGGGGAACGGCAACTTATGTGCACTGACAACACTATCTCTTTGTGGTATCCTTTGGTGAGACTTGTAAGAATGCTGCTATTATATCCTACCACCGAGTGTTTTAGGAAAGGAGGCAGCTGCAGGTAGAAGTATTAAATTCACCTGCCAAAGTAAAGGTTTCATATAGCACAATGTCAAGACCTTGCACTACAGACAAGCAAACGTGTAGTAGATTAATGACATCTAAATTGCCAACTGCAAGTAATTGCAACATATTTTCCTACGCTTTTTTCTTCCTCTTAGGATAATGAACAGGCTCATGATTTGTAAATGTTATACAATAGCTTAGTAGTTTCTGTCTTGAAAATTTTGCTCAAATTATGTTCTTTATAGAATGATTTAGTTTGAGTTCAGGATTTGATTAGGTCAGAAATGGTATTGCCACTGGGGTAGATAAAATATGCAAGAAAAATGCCTGTTTGCACTACCTCCTTATACCAGACAGACCCTAACAGAATCATCACTCCTTTCAATATTTTCTAGTCAGCTTGTGAGCTCTCCAGCAAAAGTGGAGTAAATTCAACAGCTGGTGCTTATCTCTGTCAGAAAGGTTCTCTCATCAGTGTTTCAGCACTGGCTTTTGCCTCTCTGTTAAGAGTGGGGCCTGGAAAGGACAGTTGGCAGCACCCCAGAACATGATGAGATTGAGAGTAGACCTGGACTGGCAAAGTCAGGTGCAACAGAGAAGGTGACTGCATCTGCAAAGAGTCCATTATTAGCTAGAAAGGCTGCAAAAGACATTAAAATTGTCAGAAAATAGAACAAAAAATGGCTAAATACATGTCAGAGCAAAGACAGAGGTGCCACATGTGAATTGCAGGTTTGCTGTATGTTTCACTAATCAATTAAGTGGCCTTTTGGAATCTCTATTAGACTTCTAATTAAAAAAAATAAAAGAAAAACAAACACAACAATAAAATTCATTTAAGGGTCTGATAAGCAGGGACATCGGCAACATAGTCCAGTGAAGAAAATCCTGAGAAGTACTTGCAGAAAAATGCTGCAAGTCATTAGCTTTCAGATTTTTACAGCCAGTCCCCTCCAACCTGAGCATCTCCTTCTCCAGCATGTGTAAATGGTATGTCAAATGCCTAAAAAACTTTTGAAATATTATCTGGGAAGGAGGAACACTGAAATTGAATATATATATAGTTAAAAATTCTTTCTGAAATAAAACAGAACTGTTTTTTTTTTCATTATTATGCCACCCACATCCTAGAGTTGACAGGACAGATTTCAAGTTCTATCCAAATCTCCATGTGAAAGACAAAGAGGCCTGGGAATCTAGGCATGCCAAGCACTGCTAGTTGTTTTTATATTTGAATAAACAATATTCAGAAAAACATCTGGGGGTGTGGGGGTAAACCGTGTACATGTGTATTAATTTATTTGATCCCTGCATTAGCCACTGGTCACTGCTTTTACAAACCTAGAGCTGCAGGTCTTACTCATCTAACCTGAACATGCAGCAACCATAGCAAGTACAAGCATAGAAAATGGATCATCCCAATGAATCTTTGGATGGGTTTCCACCATAAAAGCTAGACAGAAAACTAAGCAGCAAAGGGCTCTTAAAGAACTTAAAAGGTTTCAATAAACTTGTTTTTTGCTTACCAGTCAGTCTCAGGGGATGATAGAGGTGAACGGGCTTTAGAAAGGAGAGGAAATGAAGGGCATGAATAAGTGTATAGACACAGAAAAAGAAGAAACAAAACATACGGTTAAGCAATGAAAATAAACCCACACTGTAAAGTAACACCCAAAGAAAAGAGACAACTGGGAAGAAAGAAAAAGATAAATATGACATTCAAGAGGAAAAAAAGTCTCTAAAAGGAAAGATGTTCAAATGTTGTTTAAAATAAAATTTAAAAAAAAAAAAAAAGGCTTTGAGCCTGCTCAAGTCTAGTTTGTTCAATAGGTTATGGTGGTTAGAGTATGCTGGTTTCTCCAGCCAATGCTACCCAAATTATCAAAGTAGTTAAGGTTAAATCTTTCGGTTATGAGGACACTTGACTTGGAGCCTATTTACATCTGGGAGCTGAAAGGAGAGTTTGAATAAGACAAACAGTAATTTTGAAAACATTTGTTAAAGAACAGCTGTGAAATATTATGTTTCTAAATACACAAAAAGGGTGGGAATATTGTAAAATATGTCATTTAAAATAGGATATTGATCATTTAGTATGCATGATTTGTAAATAGCAGCATTATTTTACATAAGTTGATAAAGAAGATTCCTACTGAAAAATTTTATGTATGATATTTAATGCATGTTCTTTATCAGAAAAAAAAAAAAAAAAAAAAAAAAAGAGAAAAAATTTAGAAGAAAATGCAAGAAAAATATCAAGGTCCAAATATAGACTGCACTTCCAGAATGCAGATCTATGAAGTTCTAATAACAAAAATTATCTGTATTAGCATTTTTATTTTGGTTCGTTTTGATACCAGTAATTAAGTAATTATGTTGACAAACAAGTATAGAAGACCACTGTAACACAAGAACTGGAGTGGCAGACAAGCCTTAATGGAGATTGATTAACACAGATCCCGAAAACAACAGCATGTTCCCAGCATCTCTAGTGCTTCCCTGGGTGAAAGTGCCAACACTTTATAGACTTCACCTTGGTTTCTTGGTCTCCCATCACTGTGGCTGCAGATAGATGTATTTTGTTGTCCTCACAGAGATGAGAAATGATTCCAAAGAGGCATGTTTCTCTCATAGACTGACTTCACCCACTCCTTCCTTCAGCCTCATCCAGAGAATTACCTGTTCAGAGGGGGTTGTCTCTTACATTTAGCTGTTTAAAAGCATTTAGTTTAAGAAAGCCAAGGACATGCCCTGGGCAGCTGAGCCACAGACAGGGTCATCTTCAGCACCTTCTAGCATAGCTGCCACAGCAGTTACAACGCTCAAGGTCCCATTAATTCATTCTCTTTCTCTCCCTTTCTGTTTTCTTACTGACTCTAGAGGCAAGCTGGTCGGCTGGCATGTGTACCTCACCCTTGACACTTCCTTCCTCTAATTAACAGAAACATGGTATCCACATACTGTTAATATAGAACTAAAACACATTTCCAAGTATGTTTCATTCAAAATATTCATTAGCTTCAGTTTCTGAATAGGACAATATTTCTAGATGTCAGACCATCCCACAGGACATGAATACCATTTTCTTGCCAGTAATCTTATAATGTGGTGCATGGTGTCAAGACAAATAACTTCAGGTGGGAATGCATGAGACAAACACAAAAGTATTACAGTAGTAGAACAAAAATGTTAATATCTTTATTATAAAATATCACAGACAGCATTTCTGATTGTCAGTTGTACCACAGTCTTCTGAATGAATTACTGTGCCAAATGTTTTCTTCTTGAAGAAAGAGGGAAACAATTACCTGATAGAGTAGAATGGAAAGTTGATCTGACATCCAGCTGATTGCTTACCTGAAAAAACGGTATCCACAAATATAGAAAAAACCCTTTGTATATATACTTCTTTTTTTTCCCCCCTCCTTTGTCCTCAAATACAAATCATTTTGGCTCTTTATTAGGATGGCAATGAAAAGAAGGTTACCAATGATTACTTAACACTGATGCAAATTGAAGTTTTGTAACACAAAATACATAAAAAACGATACAAAATTAATTATCATTCAAGGACAAAAATTTTGCTCCAACTTTACTACTGAAAAAAAAAAAGCCAGAAGATAGTCACTAGGTGCCTTTATTGTACTGTCTATGCGCGTAAGTTATTCTCTCTGACCAGAATAAACAAGTTGTCCTTGCTATAGGTGCTACAATGTGTCAGATACACAGAAAAGTACTAGTAAGTCATCAGAATATAAGAAACTCATGTGGTGGGGCTTAGGGGGCTAAGAAAACAAAAACCCAAATCGAAAGGAAAAGATTATTAGTAAATTGGAAGTAAATTGGCATATCTTATATTGTTACATGTATGAATGTATAAACATAGAATTATATACGTATATGTATCTTCCTAATATTAGTATTTTCTCAGAATGAAAATTTTTAGAACAACAATGATAATCCAAATTATTCATAGCTACTAAACATATATTTGAAACTGTTATACAGCAAACCAGCATATTTTTTAAGTATTGCTAGTGAACTAACAAGGACAGACTGGCTGATGAAATACATAATTTTAAGTCCTATCCTATTATGCACTTTTTATCTATATATTTTATCATAAACACTAAACAACAGGTGGTAAGCTTCAACTACTCATAACTATTTGCCTTTTCTTTTGGAAAGTGAGTAGTAGCACTGCTGATCATGAAAGTCTGTATATCTAGCCTTACTAGAGAGATTCTGTGCTTTTTGAAATAGGAACTTTCCAGGCACTGGAATATCAGACGCAAGCCAATGTCTATTAGCAGCTAGCACTGTGAAGCTGCAGGCTAGGTAGGACCAGAGTAATGACTCCTGTGATTGGCACTGTTAATGACTTTTTCCCTGAGTGCTTGTTCTGGCTGGTATTCACAACTTTGCTCTGTACTCTCTGCCTTTTTGCACATTGCACTGCATCAGTGAAAAAAAAAAATGTTGAATTGCAGAACTCTACTTTTAATCTGAGACATTTCACTAAATAAATTGCTTTATGAAGCCACAGAATTTCTTTTCCAAACAAGCCTGCCAACTAGACAAATAAATGTTTTGGTGTTGGACTAGAGGCAATAAATGAAGACTAAACTCCATAGGAGAGCAGAGAACTTCTTTCTTTCTGTGTTTTTTTGTTGGGGTTTCTTGTTTAGCTTGTTGGCTGGTTGTTTTAGTTGTTTTGTTGCGGTTTTGTTTGTTTTGTTTTGGGTTTTGGTTTGTTTGTTTTTTATGAGCAAGCATTTATGTAAAATGAAAGGTCTAGAGATATTAGTATCTCTCTAGCAATAGAGGTACACAGTTTAAATTATGCTTGGATATAACAAAACTCTTTCTGAAATCACTATAGCTATATATATGAAAGGTAGTATGTCACTACAAATGAGTCACTATTTTGTCTACTACTAGCCACTCAATGGGTGTTCAGTCTAAGCTTGTGATCTAAACAATTTAGAGAGTCAGCAGAGTGAGCCAAACTCTTCCAGAATAGGACTCCGCTCTCCTGTGTAAATGTTTAAAACACGCTGACTAAATTACCAGCTGGAGATACCTAACTGTTTTGAACTACAAGAGCAAGAAATAAGTTAAGTAGCTCAGATGCCAAATCTTAAGACAACTAAAGTTAATTAAATCTCACACTAAAAACCTGCACTAAACAGGAAAAACTAAGTTCAAGAATCGGTGTTGCTATCACCAGATTTGCTTAAATCCCACTAGAGTTTTTTCCTTTTCCATGTATCTAAAATGATGAAAAGATGAACATCACTTTCATTGCATTGTGCACCTTCTGTTCCATCCGTTACTTCTCATAACAGTAAAGTGAATTATATAGTTATGTGGGGAGTCTGTTTCGAGCGTTGCCGACATTCCTTCACTGGGAAAATCAGATTTTGCTTTGACCATGCAAACTTCTTTGTTACCCACTAATCTTATTCACACATTTAGGCAAGGATTTGCAAAAGCCCAGCATTACATTTCAGAACTGCAGAGAAAAATCTGGAGGCTTTGAAGATTTGAAGAATCTTTGAAAACATGGTCTGGTGATCCCTTTCCAGAGTCCACTGGGGTCACTGGAAATCTTTGCATGTATTTCAAAAGGCTCTGGATCAAACCATACATACTCCACCTCTCATATACGTAACTATATTGATTTCAAAAAAAGTTTTGTAATATCAAAACTGAAGGGAAATTTAAACTGACTGCACAGAGATACTAAATCTCCCCGGAGTGTCCGCTTAAACTGAGAAGATGTTTCTATATTGAAATTGGCTTTGCTATTCCATGCTAGAAAAAAAAATATATGTTTAACATTCTGCAGCTGTCTATGCAATGCTGATCTTCAGCCAGGATGAATAATTCTCAAAGACTGATGTTTGAACACATACTACAGCACAGCAGAATTAAAGGTGAAAGTTCAAGTGCTGCAATTTCAAACTATTGATCAATGGTAATTTTTGGCACCCTTAGGTTAGTCATGCTGGCATATGGCAAGCAAGCAAACCACAAAGGTTAAGTGTGAATCATCAGTACCAATGTAACTCACCTTCTTTAGTTTTCTTAGATTTACCAAACTTGCTGTTAGGTTGTCTTTCTCCTGTGTACTTACTGTGTGCATCACAGCAAGGTGTATCTTGAAGACCATGTCTTCTGAACACATCAAATTAGAGAGAATATTAAAAAGGAAACGTGCTTCTCTGTTCTTACTGATTTGTTGGTTATGCTGAAAAAAAAATAATGTACATATTACTGCTACACCTTATTAAATCAGAGAAGCATCAGATTATCCTTCATCTACCCTCAACTTTTCAAAATTGTCATCTAAACATCCCCTTCCCTAGATTTTTTTCTTATTACACCTAAAAGTTATAGAAAGAAGGCTGTGTCTCATCAGCTACAAAACTTGCCAGACCTTGTTTATTAAACATAAATTGGTTAATACTCATTTGACAAAGTCTTGAGGATATAGAGAATGTTATATAAATAGTACTGCTATGTCATTTTATTATTCAGCACTGATCCATTCACTATGATGACATTAAGATTTACTCCGTTCTGCAAGATTCCTGTCCTTTTGGACAGTATGTAAGATCTGGATGGGATTCATTTGTAAGAATTTCAAGCATAATTCTACACTTCCCAAAAGCAAACATATTAGGGGAAAAATATTTTGTCTTTCTGTAGTCCCTCTATATTCTCATTACAAGTGGTTACTTTATTCCCTTTTACTCTAAATGATCTATGTATATTGTAAGACAGTTGCTGATTTGTATGCCAAAACCAGATACCATTCATTTTGTAACAATATAGCCTGTAATAAAATATTGTCATAGCTAATAACACACCATAAGCTTGGTACTGAACTTGTAAGGCTCCAGGACTGTGATTTGTCAGGCTTTCTCTGCCTGAACTTCTCCTGACTTTGTTTTACTTGGTTTACCTGTGACTGTAGTTCCTCTAATTGAGCAGGTCTCTATGGCTAATTTGTTTTACTTCTGTTTATCTTCATATGGTACAATCATAGAATCATAAAATCATGTTTCTATAGATAGCAGTAACAAGCAGTTATTACATGTATAATGAGGTATTTATGACTCTCACATGATGTTATAGTGTAAAGAAATAGACCTGGATACCAGAAGCCTTAAGACATGGAGACTCAGGATGCTGCGGCACAGAGGAGTACAGACACGGGATGGTAAGAGATGGGCACAGGCTGGCACTGGAGACCCCACAGCTGTAAAGAACTCAACCTTGATCAGTTGAAGAAATGCAGACATGGAAATCCACAAAACTGCATTTAGGAGTTACAAGGAGAACACAGAAGTTAAATCAAATGTACTAAAAGTAAGTATGGTACATATGGTAAATCTGGATGTAACTTGGAGCTGCAGACTAAAGAAAAAAGAGCAAGGTGTGAAAGTGTGTGGGCAAACACACAAAAATGACCCCAAGTGAATCCTAGAGTGAGGAAGGAGAAATCATCAACAGGGATATCACACTCCTCCTGCAGAAGGGCTCCAGATGCTGATGACTCACGTTAAAACCCCACAAACAGAATTAAACCTCCAACCTCACAGCCCAGAGAAGGGGAAGTGTGAGCTCATCAGGAAAAGAGGCACAAACTAAACATGTGTATAACAATTGTAAGTACATTATTAGTGTTTCTTTATTCAATAACAATTCAGTCTTGACAAAGAATGATTAGATTCTTAAGATTTCCATTACATCAACAATGGTTGCTTTTGCTTAAATAGATATATAATATATATATAATATATTATAATATATATTATAATATATTTTTAATATATATGTGTGTGCTGCCTCTTTCCCTGTAAACAAGATTTTGAGCACAAAAGCTTGTGGATAAAACAATGTTTTTACTAAAGCTGAAGGTAAATACCTTCCTACTTACCCACTAATAAAAAAATAATAGCATATATGTGCCTTAGTTATACAATTTGGTTTCTAGAAAATTCATTTCACCTTAGAAATGTCTCAGTGAAGTTTTGGTCTTTTTTTTTTTTTCCACTTGTTTTACAGTCATCATGCTTTACAGAAAAGATACGTTGTCACAACATAAACATCCAAACATACCTTTGGAGAAAATATATTTAAATATATATTGAATGACCTTATTTCAGAGCTTCAAATACAAAGGGAAGATCTCATTTCATCTAAGCAAGAGGGATGCACAGTTTATAATTACAAAGCAACACAAGCAGTGTCTAGGAGAACTTTTCAGCTGCAGTTTATATTTCAAAGCCCATCTGGAAGATTTAGGGGCATTTTTTATTGTTCTGGTTCTTTCTTAAAAAGACTTCTGTGTGACATCAGAAAATAATAGTTATTGACTACAGCTGTGAATGAAACCTGGGATAAAAAACACTATGCATGGAAAATTAAAATAAGGATGTTTTGCCTTTATATAGTTCTACCAAGCAAGGGGCAGTGGGGGCAGGAAGAGAGAAGAATAGACATCTCTTACACAGTCTTTGCACTTTACTTAAAAACACTAATGGCAGCAAAGAGTGGGCTTTTACTGGATAAATGTAACAATTGTTCACGTAATGGGGAAAGTGTGGACATCAGAAAGTCAAAGCTCAGACTAGTTTTTTCAAAGAGCTGATGCATTCATCATAATTACATGACTATTGAAGTCTCTGGTGTCATGTGTGCAGTACCTTAACACTGTTCTTTTCTACATCAAGATACTAGGATTTCTCATATGCATAGCTTAGGTCTGAATTTCCTTAACTTAGAAGATCATTTTGAGGATAATCACAACAACTCTGTGTTGTATTTATCTAATGAATATGCTGACCTAGCACTGATGTGATACAGCTCTAACAGAAAAAAATTAAAATAAAATTCAATAAAGTAAATAATAAAATACAACTCAAAAATCTCCAAAACATTGAAAAGACTATCTTTTCCTTGCCAGAATTCACTACCTTTACCATAGGCATACAGAAGAAGTAAATTAGAAGATACTTTTCATCTCTATGGAGTTGTCCAAAGTAATATTCTCCTAGCTCTTGGGGAGAAGTTCCTAACAATTTTGTTTTTCTGCTTTAACCCTTTTACCATTTGGAGCAAGAATTTATTTTTCTTTTTCCTTTCATTAAAATCCTTCTCCTTCAGGGATTCAGCACAACAGTTCACCCCTCGTTGAAGAACACCTTCATTACCAGGTTGTAAAAATCTCTGAGCAGAGGCTATGGACTGAGGAGATGTCTGTTCCTACATCACTGCACATTTCACTGTGAAGCATACAATGAGGATACAACCGTATCCAAACCGTGTCCTCTGCCAAAAGAAGATCACATCCATTGAATGCTAGAGTTGTATACACTTGCCTCCCTTCCTCTCCCAGTTACTTATTACATGTAATGTAGAAAAAAAATCATCTATGGTAGTTCGTTCCACTCCTGCAAGCCTTAAAGATAGCACATAGTGGTAAAAAAGTGAATTAAATTGTCTCAAGAAGTAAACAAGATGTTGATTCTTGAATTTCTTTACTGTGGATATGTGTTCTAGCTCAAGAAGATTATGCTGCTAAAGAAGATGCAGGCAATTACGTGCAAGCAGCAATTTAAGGATCTAGGAGCAATCGTTAGGTAGACATATAAAGTGATGAAAGCCTGTATCTCCTACTCTACTGACTCCTTCTGTGAATTTTGCTTTCACTTCTGGGTAAGTACTTATGGTCCTGCTCAGTGCAAGGCATAAATCTGTAAATTTCTACACATGATGTTACCCAAGTAACATTCTAGCTGCTTAAAGCACTTTTTCAAAAATCATTCAATCCTTTAAAGTGATGACTGACAAAAGTTTAAAACAACCGCTGCTTAGACTCAATTCATGAAAGTCTGCTTTCCCACTTATCTGTGCTATCTTCCCCACAAATATGAAGAATCCAAAGAAATAGATTAAACACAGAAAGAGTTAGCAAAGATAATAGCAATCATCTCACTTTGTGTGGGATAACTGTTGAAACTATATGTTTTATTGCAAGTGGTATCAAACCTCTTTCATCGTCCTGCAGTGAACCAAATAGTTCTGTCAAAAAACAATTTTCTGTTTTTTTCACCCTTCCACTAGGAAACAGCTACAGCCAACTATCTCTTCCATCTCTGTCCAAAGCAATCAATAGATAGAACACAGCTTCCAGTCTCCCTAGGTATTTGGAAGCCAGTATTCATTCTAACTGCCAAATTCTTCAGAATTTAAAGCAGGTGCTGAAAAAGAACGGACTATAATCTAGAATATGTTCGCAATATTCCTGTATTTAAAGTCACTTGGAAGACTGTGGTTTAAAAGAAGATAAAGGGGAAAAAAAAATAAAACAGAGAGAGAGAGAAATATGAGAGGGAGGGAAGGAAGGAAAGGGAAGTGAAAAAAAAAAAAAAAAAGAAAGAAAAGAAAACCTCAGTGTAACTGCTTTTCTTTCCTGTGAAGCAAGTCCCTTAGGAGTACAATGGGAGTACTTCTGTCTGCTGTATTTTACAATCATACAGAAAATGAAGGTTTTATAATAAAAGATTACACCCTAGCCTTAGTTGATGAATAGCTATAATTTTCCATCGGACATCATGAATCATCTAGCTTGTGACAGCAAAGAAGCTCTCTAACTCTGAATTGAAGGTATAATTCTTAAACGTAAGACTCCACTGTGGAAGGGTAACACATTAGCTGTGAATCCTTGACGTTCAAGCACTGTTGAGACAAAAACCTAATTTTGTTTATTTACAGAGAAGAGGATTCTGGAGTGAACTTAGTCATTTTAATGAAGAGCACAAAAACCTAACTGGGGTCCAAAAGAAGACATACAACAGGACAAAGCAGAGCCCAGGAGCAAGCAGTTCCACAGATTTCAAGTGTAAAAACATTTTCAGATGTATACAACACTAAACAGGTCTAGTCATATTGACACATATTAATAACAAGGGAGTAAGTTTATGGGGCTCTAAAGACCAGGTAAAGAAATTTCTACTCAAACTATTGTCTTATAGACAGAGGCCCCTGTATTCTATAGTTCTTCTATAGGCAATCGTTCATGCCATTCTTCCCCAGAAATAGGAATTTGAAAGCAAAGAGGCTGAAATAAAAGGGATCATTGGTTATCAAAGTTGTATCAACAAAACTCCAGCTTCTCAGGATGAAAAAGGAATTAATGTTTTATGTATAAAACACAACAAAGCTCTAGCATCAGCTGAATAAAATAATGTGAAAAACTGTATTGTTCCTAACCAAAACTGGTTTTGGTGATCACAGTGGAACATAGAGTTGTAACTCAATAACAGTGACAAAACTAATGTCCGACAGAGAACAAGAATAATGGCGATACTTCGTACAACAGAAAATAAAGGTGAAGACTATGATATCGAGAGAGTGACAAGTGCAAATGTGTAATCAATATAATCTTGTGAGAGGAGGGAGGCATGATATAATTAGGGCACTGGACTACCACATCAAAGATCTGAGTTTTTTTGCAAGAGTAGGACAGGCTAAATCCCCTATGACTTGACAGTTGCTAAAGGCCATGGTCAATAACCTATGGATCTGAAAGATGCAGGACAAACACCGAAATCTTTTAGTGCTTCAGTTCCTACCTCTACAGTAAAAAATGCTACTTCCTTTACCTTTTCAAAAAGCTGCAAGTACATCTGTGACCATGTGTGTGTCCCTGGGATACATGCTCATGTTTGTTACTGGTTGGACCTGCAAAGGGGAATTCAGCAGCCAGTGGACTGGGCTCCTGTGACTAGGCAGGAATGTCCTGGGCTGGAGCAGCTGGAGAAGGCAGCCATGTTCTTATATAACTTAACACTCTCCTTCAGATGAGACTCCAGCTAGCACATTTGTTGGTGGCAGACAGTTCAGTGCAGAGAACTGAATGCTTCGCCTCCATCATTCTAGTATACCTTTTAGATCTAATCTTTGCACTACGGTTCAAATCCAGATTTTCTTTTCTTTTTCAGCGGCAATCATATTGTTTGGAAGACTTCAGATTCCTCACAGGCTTTTCAAACTAGTCACTCATCAGGATAAAAGAACTTTTCCTATGAAATGGAAAGCCCCATGCATATTATGTGGAAATCCTGAACCCACTGAAATCAATGACAGATGCTGTCATGTGGGCAGAATCAGGATTTCACCATCCATATGTGGTATTCTCATACATGTTCCATTGATATAAAAAGCTTGAGACAAACACAGAATTAATAGAGAATTTAAAAATACAGATTTAAGTGGATGTGAGTTATTTCTTACCAAGTAGTACAACAGCGGTCTTTTTTGACTACCAGCCAGCTGGTCAGCTGTTTATTGATTCACAAAATAAATACTAGCTTCAGCTTAGTAAGTACTGAATGCCTCAAGAGCCTGACAAACCAGTCACATTTGGCAGGTTTTCACACTCACTTGCCAAGCCCAAATCAGGCAAGTGAGAGAGCAAACACTAAGCCTGTTTTGTTTTGTTTTGTTTTGTTTCCAAGCACTAAACATATTTTTTAGGAGGGGGAAAGTGTTATAAATTATGAGTCCCTTATCTAGTGTGTTCAAAATACTGTTGCAACCAGAGATATGTGAGTGGACTGGCAAATACCCTTTCAGTTTTCATTTGAGGGCAACAAGACGATCCTTTTTTCCTAAGTGTCAGTAAACTCATGGCCAACTCTATCAATAAACACCAAATGGATTTTGTGGGATGATTTGCTTTCCGTTAGATTCCACCTTCAAATATTAGCAATGTCTGATTTTCTTGTTTTTACTTCCAACAAATGGCAGCTGCTATGAAATGTAGACTTGTGAGAGTGCTGCACTTTAAATGAAAAATTAACTGAAGGCAAAACCCTAAGAGCAGTTTTCAGCTTTTAGGTGGCATTCAATGCTGCATTCCAGCAAGGATCATTTAAGCTGCACTGCTGTAACAGGGACTAAAACTGATATTCATCAGTCCACTAATTAACTTAACACAAGTAAAACAGGATCTGCAGCATTGAGTAGTTTCTCAATATACTGGTTTATAACTAAAAGTTTAAAATATGGATTCTGAAATATGCTAAACTGCAATGACTGACCCAGTAAAGTACTTGAATGGCTTACTACACAACTACAGGAGATCCCTGCATGAATTACTGTCAAGCCAATGTATTTGTATCTTTTATGTTAGGTAAATCCAGAGCAAATAGTTACCACCTCTGAGACCCAGACACAGTATTTTCTCATCTCTCTTGGATCACCATTTGGATAAAACCATGGTTTTACATTGAAAGTGGCTATGCAAAAATCTGAATAATATTTTCTCCTTGTGTTTTCAGGCCCATGTCTAGTTAGTCTATTGAAGAGAATAACATGACTTACTTTTTACCTCTCAGTCTGCAAGTAATACTCTGAAGAGGAACTTCTGAAAGATAGTCTTTTTTCTACTTTTTTTGTCCACCATCAGCATAATTATTTGGTACATTTTAATGGCATGCCAGTATGTTCACAATATTATTATACTGACAAAAATCTCAGATCCAGAAGTCAAGTTCACTTAGCTCTAGTCTGAATAGGAACTCAAAATAAAAAATACCTGGTAATGTATTTCCTAATAAAGCATGAAGATATCCTTGAGTTGCTGGTGAAGGAAGGTCACTTACAACCACTACTCCAGATGTCACAGACAGCTACTGTTACATGCAGAAATCTGTGGGTGGGGAAAAGGAAACTAGCTAGCACAGGTAGCTTTCTGTAGAGCTGCCACAGCAGAAGGAATTTCATTATTCTAGAACCCAAGCACAGAGGGAAAAAAGGACCTAAGGCAGATGTGAAAATGCAAGATGTTGCATGGATATTGCTCCAGAGCCTTCAGATCTTGAATTCCTGATATGGATAATTGCACCACATGGGAAAAACTTAAACACCACAAAGTTTCCTACATTATTTTCCAGATCATCCTTCTCTGGTTGGAAAAAGAGTTTGCATATAACAAAGGATATCGAAGCTAAAGAAAGCATGAAGATAAGGAGCTCAGCAACTGGGAATTTGTTCTGCCCTTTGTTCCTTCTGTAGTAGCAGTATTTTTAAAGTTACTTTCATTTTAATACAATCTGAACACAGACTCACAGCAAGTATTCTGCTACATTATATATCTTTATCTACATATCCATTAATACTTGTTTGTCTGTGTACAACCTTATTGACTTCACTGAGAAAACTCAGAGCATTTGAAGTTTAACACAAGTGAGTCATTCAAGAAAAGAGCTCATATTTATGAAGTGTATGGTTTGCATAGACTTTTCTTGTACTACATATGTAAAAAAATTATTATATGGGCTATGGAAAAAACACTCCTGTAATCAAAGCTTTGCTGACAATCAAGAAATGTGTATGAAATTGATTACATGTACATATGTACATACATGAACACAAATGCAAACTTTCTAACAGAATCGTTGTTGTCATTCTGGTCATTGAGCTTAGTGGTTTTTTCATTTTGGAAAAAAAAAAAAAAAAAAAAAAAAAAGAAGCGCTGTGTCCAATATGATTCATTCAAAGATGCATGCTTTTTAAATGGATTAATTCCTTCTATGAAAGTAGGGCGTGACAATCTCACTGTAGAAAATTTAAATTCAGTTCAAACTTTCATGCATTTACACTTTTATGACAGAACTGGATCTCAATAGATGGGTTAAGTCTGTATCCAAAGTAATTTATACCAAAGATTCTGTAATCACTGCTGTGCTTTTTGTTGTTGTTTTCAAGAAAGGAAATGAGGAAGACATACATAATTTGAAAGTAGCTTAGTACATAGCACCATAAGATTTTGCGTACACTGGTTACATGTATCAAACAGAACTTCAGCCTTTCATTCTTGTTATTAAGATCACTTTTTAAGTTTGTGCTTTTTAAGGCAAGCGGAGGGAAAAGAAGAGCCTGGGATATATTTCTTAACTTTCCATTCGATTTCTCCATCTTCAAGCAAACAGAGTCCTGAAGCAAAAAGTAAAACAACAAAACTGTAAAGCATAATACTTACAGAGCCATAAAATTAAACAAAATGTAATTGCCACTGTCAAAAATCTATTTAAAGACTCTAAAACTGGAGGTGACAACTTTTTCATTCTGAAAATTAGGCAGCTTAACATAGAGGTGCTGTTAAAATGATAACATCTATGTTTAACATTTATGTTTTGCAGAACAATTCAAGTTTTGAAACTCAGGAGACACAAAATATTTCCATTGCTTTGTGCACAGGGGCAACTCTCCTATTTGGATAAAAGAAAAAATCTAAAGAGCGGACAGAAACTGACATATTCCTATTCAAGAGTTGACTAATGCATGGGAAATTAATATTAGAAAACTGATATTGGAAAGATAAGATTGTTCGTATGAGTTATATGATCTGTTGAATATTGAATCACTTCCTACTGTGTGCCTTTTAGTAGCTTGGGATCAAGCTCACTGCTGCACAGATGTTTGGAGGACAGAATTCACAGATCTAACTTCTAGTTACAAATCCCTATCTTGTGAAACTTGGGGTAGATGACAAACGTAAACTGTCCTATGGCCAGATAAAAATGTATAGTAGAAGAATATTTTCTTATTGCCATCTTTATTACATATATTTCTAGCTCTTAGTTTTCTTGTGCAAGGTGTGCATTATCTGTTTTATGTAGTAAATTCTCAGAGTCACAGAATTCTTAAAATCATATTTTTTTGCTGAATAGAGTGGGGGGAAGATATGATCAGTGTCACATATGCAGAAACCGGATGAACATAACTGGATCAAAACAGGACTCCGCATTAATAGCACGCTTCTGGGCATTACAGCAGTATCTTGGAAATTTAAATGGATTCAATCAGCGCTACCAACAGTCAAAATATATTCTCAGTCTAAACTGTGTTACTGTGATATAGCACAGTTACAAGAGTCTTGGAGACAGATAAAAAGAAGTTTGAATACTGCTTTTCCATGTTTTATTAACAAGCCTAAAGAAGTCTGTACAAAAACATGATACGCCCTGCCTAGTGTGTACAAAAGCAAACTCTGCTGTATTTAGCTGAGACATTCCAGATTCATGCTGGTGTAATATGAGAACAGTATTTAACTCTTTAATGAGCCTGAGTAGGAAAATTATCATACTCCTTAGTTTGTTATACTTAAAGATTATGTGTCTTCACCTGCTCTTAAAAAATCTGAGCGTATTTCCTTCTGTAGTGTGTTAAATGTTTACTTTACTTTTGTTTCAATGTAGTATGAATAACTTTGAAAATACTCACTGTGGCTAAAGTGAAAAAAACAATATTTTTGTTCTTAAAAAAAGAGTCAAAATCTCAATGTCACAGCTAACAGTAAAAAGGACAAAAAGAAAAAATATAATGAGATTAAAAAATACATAAAACCAAAGAAGTCTGAAAGATCTTTTGCAAGCAAATTTCCCAAAATTATTCTATTATTCTATTCAATTATTCTAATAATTTATTTATCAGACCTGAATCTTGTATGAATATTTTTTTTGCCCAGTTGGGGAAAAGATATTTTGAAATCAAATTAATACCAGACTTCAGGGGTAATACCTGAGTGATAATCACAGGAACTTCAAGACTTTCTTCATAGTATATACAAAGCTGCAAAGACCATGGGACTCAAAAATGAGACAACCCAACCTTGATGACAATATTAAGTTCACAGGGCAGAAAGAGCCCCTTACTTATTATTTTGTTAGAGGGTTATGTACTCAGTCTCTAACCATATTCATCTCTCATTGCTATGGATGTATGTCAGCAATTATTCTTAAAGACTGAGGTAAGAGAGTAATTAAATTGTTAATGTACACAAATATGGAATGTATATAAATATTTAATGTTCATACTCATACATTAATCAGTATACTGATGATTCTATATTAATTATTTCTTTAACTGCTTTATAGGTTGTCTCTACTATTTACTATGAAAAGGTTAATTGTTACAGATTATACCCTCTTCTGTTTTAATTCTGAATCCTCTCTTCCTTTCCCTCTGACAAAGTGTTTGGATTTATTAAATTGTATCTTACAAATAGATTCAATCACCTCACCAAAACATATTCCCTATTTCAACTCATCATGGCAAAGCGCTGTGCATGCATGATCAGCAATGTGCCTCACCATTTACTATGTGAGTGGATACAGCTGTCATATTCATACCTATTCACAGACAATGGCTTTGACTATACAAGCACTTCTAAATTTTATAGACTACTATTTGAATAATTTATATTTCAGTTTTCTGGCCCATCCAAAATATTGAGAAAGAACAGACAGAGAAAAACTTCAAATCTGGAGGACAATAGGAGCAGATGTCTGACAAAATGCCTCTTCCATAAAGAGGACAATATATGGCATGACTAAGATTTGGGATGCTATCATATGTTTCTACCTCGCATTGGAGAATTTGTAATTTACAGCAACATGGTGGGGTTTTTTAATGTATCTGTTCCTTAGTATTATTCATTTTTTTCCGTGTAAAATAGATTAAAACTAGATAGCTCCCTGGGATATACTAGTCATCAGAAACTAGTGAGACACTGCTGACCATGTTGGCCAGTGCTGTCTTAACAAGGGAGAATGTCCCTGTTAAAAGGGAGATCAGTCAAAGTGAGAGAGGAAGGAAATATCTGGAATACAGGAAGGCGTGCTGATGAGAGTAAAAGAAAAATATAAGTACAAAAAAGCACGTGTTGTACAGACTTCAAATTTTGATTTTTGTTGTTGTTGTTTGTTGTTTCTTCTGAACTATCACAGCAAACTCCATTTTTAAAAGTACTATGTCACTACATGTATGACTATGTGAGTATTGAAGCCCTATTCCTTTGGAGACATCAGATCAAAGACTATGTGAGCCAGCCAACACTGTGACACAGTTGACACAAATTCTTGTTCATTCACATCATAGAACCAGGACACAGTTCAGGACATTTGGTGATCTCTGCTCCATGGATGACAAAGAAAAGACAGCAAGCTACAATCAAAGGCTGTGAATTCACATAGACCTGTCACAAGCTTGGATGGTGGTTGCCTCTGCTATTCATGACCCAGATTAGTGCTGTTTCGTCACTACTTTTGGAAGAGTACATTTGCTCAAGACTAATTTAAGAACAAACTCTGTGCTTGTGTGTAGCTCAGTGCTACATATGCAGATGAATATGCATATGTCTGTAGCTGGCTTAAACGGGACTGTGATGTCTCTCTTGTCATTTGTATCTGATACCTCAGGCTGCTAAGAAACATAGCTCGACCTGTGAGTCTGAAAGCCAGATTCACAGAATGGATATTATAGTATTTTTAATACCAGTAATGTAAGTATGAGAGAAGTTGATTGAAAGGCCTATTTTCCATTATTAAAAAAAATTCCAGAATCCTTGTGGGGAGTAAGGAGGGCAAAAATGTTCAGTTCAGAACAAGAACTATAAGAGTTTCCAAACTTCAAGCAAAAGGGAAATACTAAACTTGACAGGGAATATCATGATAATTTGCTTTTTTTCCTTTTTTTTTTTCTTTCTAAAAAATTATACTGTGGATAAGTTATCCAGATGAAATCAAGCCAGGGTACCTTCACTTTCAAGATTGAAATTGCAAAAAAATTGTCACAGGCTTCTAAGCATCTGACTTCACACTTTTTTCGAGTCTTTCTGAGCTCTTCACAGCAGACTACTCAAAGTCAATATTTATCTTCTCGTTGAGATGCACTTTTTGTTTTGTTTTGGTTTGTTTTTTTCTGAGGTGGGGGATGTGAATGGAAAGAATTTTCTTTAACCTGTGTAGAATCATACTTACATAGAAGCAATTCTTTAGTACATTCCAATGTACCGTCCTTGGATAATACTTTACAACAGTCAAAAAAGGAAATTATATCCAAATTTGTTCTTCCTTGCAGACATAAAGCTTTTGTATCTTTAAAGGGGGTATAAATTTCAGCTAATATTTAAGAAATTACATAAAATTAAGAAACTAAACATTGCTTATATTAGAAAATTCGATATATTTTCTCCCTAAAAGGCTTATCTACATCTTTGCCCCCTAAGACTTACCCACATGCAGATTTTTGGACAGATACATGGAGTATTTGTCACAATTATAACTCCCTTTCTGCTGAGATGTTTTGTGTCACTTTTTTTTTTTCTCTTTTTCGCTAAAGGGAAGAGAGGCCGTCCAGAGGGACCTTTGTGAACCTCATGAAGTTCAACAAGGCCAAGTGCAAGGTCCTGCAACTGGGTCAGGCCAATCCCAAAATCAATACAAACTGGCAGACAAACTGATTGATAACAGCCCTGCAAAGGACTTCTGGACATTGATAGATGAAAAATTGGATGTGAGCCAACAATGTATGATTGAAGCCCAGAAAGCAAATAATTTCCCAAGTTGTGTGGCCAGCAGGTTGAGGGAAGTGATTCTCTCCCTCTAGTCCATTCTTGTGAGACCCCATCTGGAGTATTGCATCCAGTTCTGGTGGCCCCAGTACAAGAAACACATGGACCTGTTAACACGGGTCCAGAGATGGGCCACGAAGATAGTCAAAAGGAACACCTCTCCTGTGAAGAAAGGCTGAGAGAGCTGAGGTTGTCCGGTCTTAAGAAGAGGAAGCTCCAGTGACACCTTATTGCAACCTTTCAATATATAAAGGGGATTTATAAGAAAGATGGACATAGACTTTTTACCAAGGCCCTTAGTGACAAGAGGCAATGGTTTTAAACTGAGAGTAGACTGAGATCGGATACGAGGAAGAAATTCTTCAAGATGAGGGTGGTGGGATGCTGAAACAGGTTGCCCAGAGAGACTGTGGATGCCCCATCCTTGGAAGTCAGCTTGGACGGGGTTTAGAGCAACGTGATCTAGTGAAAGATATCCCTGCCCTTGTCAGAAGGAGGTGGACAAGGTCATCTTTAAAGGTCTCTTCTAACCCTTCAAACACAAACCATTCCATGATTCTATCAAAAATTGAATGGATGGACAGCTAAAAAGTAAGGCATTTCCATGTTTTTTTCAAGATTGTTTTTATTTTATTAAGACATTTTAAATGTTGATAAAAATAAAAGTTAAAAATATTAGAACTGAATCACTAACAACAGAGCCATCAGGTTCCCACAAAATTTTCTAGTCCTGCAGCATACCATAACATTGTAAAAGTTAGCTAAACCTATCACTCAGGCCATGCTGGACCAGAAATTTAGAGTTTAGGTTTGCACCCTATTTTATTTAGTAAGCAAAGAGGAATCAAAGTAATAAATGCAGTTATGTACTGACCTCAGGTAGGTGGTATAGGAATGATGGACAAGCATTATTTTCTGTTTCTGCCTGGTTACAGTGGCCAAGTCAAGTCCCTCTGCACCTCCCAGTGCACTGTTGTTTTAGGTGAATAGAATGGCTTGCCTTTTAGCTATTTTAGGGTACTTATTCAAACGTATTTCTCTCATACACTGCTGTACTACGTTGCAATATGCAGCACAGGGTGTGACCCAGACACCAGCTCTAGCAACATGAGCAGGAGTCTGTGGCTATAATAGCTAAGAAGGAGTTTTACTGCCATTCTAAGTACTTAGAGTAGTTAACATCTTCATCAAATAAACAGATTATTAGAAAGGACTTGAACCTATAGAAGTCGGAATGCCAGTGAAGTTTTTTTTAAGTGCAATATGCTCATTTTTAGACTTCCATGTTCAAGTTTTTAGGTTTAAGTTGGATATCTAGGACTAGCCTAAATCTAGGTACACTTAGGTAGATGCATCTAAATAGACCACGTAAGTTTTGCTTTTCACAGAAGAGTCATAAGGAGTTATTTTCACCATGGAAGAAAATTCAGGTGGACTCTGGGAAAACAACCAATTGAAAACCTGAAGTAAGCATCATCAAAATTAATAAAGCATAGTAAGAAGTGCAGCCAAAGCCAAAGATTCATAAGCAAAGAATCATGAGGAGTTTCTATAAAATATTTTTCCTTTTATCAAAAATATACTTCCAAACAAAAAGGATAGACTATTCTCTCCATAAATAAAACCTGGAAAGAAGCAGGCTTACTTGTTAAAGAAATCTTTACCTAATGTACACAGTAGAAATGCTTACAAATTCTTAAAAATCACCAAGTATATTAATAGTTTAGCGAAGTGAGCAATGTCATATAATATGAAAAGCAGAGTACGTGGAAGGAGGTGGAAACTTTGTAAGACAATACGGAGTGTTTCTCTGCATTGTGAAAACATTTATGCAATCTATTTCTTCCCAGTGGGGAAATACTTTGCCATTCTGGTATATTCTACAATTTTTTTACCTTCTTCAGGACAACAACTGCTGTGTGGGACAATTGGTGGATGATGATTCTCAAAAATAAACAAAAAACCATATCAGACTTCCTCTAACTTATTGTTGAAGTTTTAAGAAAGGTCCCCTGCAATCCAATAAACCAGGGGTGTCAAACTCTTTTTCGCCTGGGGCCACATCAGCCTTATGGTTGCCTTCAAAGGACTGTGTAGGAGTAGTTACATTTATACAGTCATAAAACTACATTGGGCCCTTTGAAGATAATCACAAGGCTGATGTGCCCCCCGGTGAAATGAGTTTGACATCCTTGCAATGAACCATTCTGCCCAGGATGTGATGGCTGAAGACCCTTTTTAAGCTGAAGAGGGCATAGTGCTTGACTCTTCCAGGAAAATAAAGGAGTGCATTTCTAAGCTCTGGTTCCTCAAGGATGCAGGTGCAACCCACAGAGCCCCTTAATTAGATTTCTATGTCTTTGAGAGATTTGGGATTCCTCACATACATTTGTGCTGTTCATTTTAGATAAGCCTAGATCCCCAGAGTGGCAAGTACGAAAGAGCATTTTAATGCACAGTTGTTCCTGTTAATTATATGTAAAGTGTAGGCATCTAATTCAGGGTACTGTCTTTTACCATGTTACCCAGAAAGGTGCAAGATAAGCCAGGTGGCCACCTTCATTGAACAGGGATGTAAAAGGATGGAGAGAGGAACAAGGATGCTTCTCCTGAATATTGTATATTTTATCCTATGTACAATTTATAGTTATCCAAGTTATCTAAGTTATCTAAGTTATCTAATATGTTTTCATGGTTAAGAAAGCTATGCTTTTCTTCCTACCTGATGCTGAGCAAGACGGACACCATTAAGCATAGTTTCAGGCCTGAAGAGGCACCTTCATCCTCTCCCTTCTGATAATTATCTCATGGTCTAAAGCTTCTGTTATTAGCACCTACCCTCAGCTGAATGAAGACCAGTATACTCTGCCATGTAGCCTCCAAATATTCCTTTCCACACATCCTTTAGAAATTATGATCACTCTCAGGATAGGCTAAAAAAGTGTAAAAGTGTCTTAGGTCTCTCAGTTCATTGCTAAGGTTTGAAAAATTTTGTACTGGTAAGTTTGAGTGTCAGGAACATATAACTTAGAAAAATACAGCTGAAGCTAACACTTCTTTATATTTTAAAGTTTATTCCAAGTCAATAAGTAAAAAAAAAAAAAAAGGCAAAATAAAGAAAACCAAAACAAAGTAAAACCATACAAACTTTTAGTAGCTACACATTTTCAGGTATGGATCTTTCCAAAAACATTTTTTAGAAGGCAGTTTTCTGACAGCTGGACTCTCACACTGAGAAGAAAAGATTTTTTAACTGAAAATCTTGAGATTTGAACATCAGATAGAAATCATCAGAACAGGATAGTTTTCACTGACCTTTAGTGTAGCCTTTAGCTTTTATCCTTTCTTTTTGTTGATCAAATAAACAGTTGCGTAATTACAAAAAAAAAATATTCCTTTAGCTGAGAAATAATAAAAATTAAAAACCCCTGCAGATCACTTGCTTGATATTCTAATATATGCTTGATCGTAACGGAAACTGAAATCACCATAGGCACTGTCTGCTTTAGCTTTGTATCTTTTTTTCTTAAGTCAATTATGGATAAAACCTCTCATACATATATATGTTCATTACAACTTTGAAACCTATGAAGAAACAGGGCACCATCTGAAAGCTTATCATGTTCAAAAGTAGCGACAATATGAGCTAGAACTTCAATTCAATGCATCCATTGTGGTCCTACTCAGCGCTTAGGCCACTGTAAAGTATGAGGCTGCAAGTCGCGTTTATGAACCAGGGGGCTTTTCTTAATAGATATCATAAAAAAGAAGGAAAAAAAGTTATTAAGTTAGCCCTGTTCAACAGTTTGATTGTTAGCCTTGTTCAACACAATACTGTTTTTTATCTTTTGCACATTACCTTTCTTGAAAAAAGCATTTTTTAATAAATTATCCGATTACTTTAATAATCTTCATTTACATTCTGAATTTTCATTGTGTCAGTTATCTGATCCCATTTAAATGGTGAAATTTGTGGGCCTCATGGCTCTTTTAATGTGATGCCTTTCATGCCATAATTGAGAGGAGTCTCTGATGAATGAAATAAATGCTTTCAGAGGAATCTCAAGCCCTCAACAGACATCAGCTAAAATGTTAAGAGTGCCTCAAAGTCCCTCTGGTACTATATCTTCTAACCATGAAAGAAATGTCATTGTGGTAAATTCTCAGCCTTTGTCTGAAAATCTTGTACTGGTTCCCTTGAGCGTCAGTTCAGTTAATTAATTCAAAAAATTTCGTCTCTAATCTCTAAAACATTTTCATATTTAAGACAATAAATGGGACACTTAAGGGGCTCATTCGTTGGTCATTAATATGCCATGGAATTAAAAGAATTATTGCTGGCCTTTGGTGACATGAATAATTTTCATATGGTTTGGACCCATACAAGGTTAAAATTATGACCTCGCAGTGCTCAAGCAAATGAATATAATGAAATCCTTTGAATAGGACTTGCCACTCCTTTGCCTTTCTTGATATCTAACTTGATACTTAACCACATGATTTATGCCAATTTTGGGATCATATTATTATATGATAACTTTAAAATTAGTAATTAATTTTGCAGTGGATTGATTGTATTTCACTTGAACCAGTGCATAAGGTTAATGCAATAGGAGTCTGATGGGTCTGGTAACTTTGACAGTAATTGCTTATTATGTTACATGTTAAGATAAGGAGTCAGCAGTTGAGAATCCTCATGAGATTTGCAGGAGACAGAGCTGTGTGTTTTCAAACCTCTTTTCCTTCCTTCAAACACTTGGTTTAAATTTATAACAGAGTTATTTCTGACCTTCAGGATGATGTTTTGTAAGGCTTAGTTCTGACTAATGTACAATATCAGATTATAGCAGTGCAGCAAAATAATTCTCTCATAGGAAGATCACAAAGCAATCATAAATTTCTTTCTTGTGCTCAAATGTAGTATTTTGGTGCAACTGTAAAAATAACATGCTACCAACATAGAAAGCTATATTTCTTGACACTATCTGACGTTCAAGATATTAATTTTTTGTCATAATTTAATGGAAACCTTTCCTATAATTTTGAATTTTATTATTCATAATTATAAAAACTTACAACTAGTCAGCTGCACTCACCACATGTCAAAGACTAAACTTAAGGACACAGGGTGAAGTATTTGTGTGCTTACTAGCTCATTTTATGAATAACTCATACCTATTGATAACTTCATGTAAAGTGTCAGCACCTAGTTTAAAGTATTTTTTGAGAATACAAAATATTGGGAAGATAATAGATAAGAATAATACAGTTGAATCAAATATATTAACCAAGACTCTTTTCATTTAATTTCCCTTTTAAGCCAAATCATTAGAAAGCTTTTATAGGTTTTGAACTGATTTATTATACTTATCAAAGTCCTTTAAGATATAACACCTTGTAAGTATGCATGAAAGAAAAATGTGTGTATAGTACATATTGGTATTTTGATGGCTATATAAGCATAGTTTATCACATCTAAACTCTTTTAATTCCAAAGCTAAAATGATGATGTACACTTCCAAATATCTGAATGTTCGTAGAGAAGATGTTCAGGTGATTGTAAGATGGAAAAACATTGAAATCCTGGTTCAAATGCTGTGGAAATAAACAGAGGTTTCTGAAAAGGAGTGACACCAAATCATGAAGGACAGGCCCCTGAGAAAAGTCTGCAGTCAGGTCAACAGAAATTAAAGGAAAGAGTATATGAAAATATTGCATGACATATATCTCAAAGTACATCTTCTGAAGGTCATATTTTCATGAATTAGATTAGGCAATGTCAGTTACTTCTATTTCTGAGGCATAGCATCAGTCACATTGTGTTAGACAATGTGATAAAAAATGGCTTGACATGATGCACTGGAATACATGGCACTTCAACTGGAAAATTTAGAAATAGTATTTGGGCATTTTCCACCTGTCTGAACAACCAAACACCTAAACATGATTGCCAGTCTTTTCTTAAAGTTGGTCCCAAGTCTTTGAATATCAAGAGTACAGGAAAGTTCGACTGATTTTCATTGTCAGAGTTACAGAAGGAAAATTGCATGCTATCTGTTTTCGAACAGTGCTTTCCTGTTAGCCCGAATCAGCCACGCTCCATTCTACTAGCATCCAATCGCACCACAAAATTGCAAATATACTTGAGATTAGGGGCTTATGTACCAATTTATTTCTTTTTCCTTTTTCTTTCCATTATAATTCTTCTGTGACTGAATACTGGTGAGCACATGCAGAAGTAGGTAGGGGAATTTTAATTTCCCTGAAATAGAAATCACAGCATGGTTGAGGGTAAAAGCCACAGTTCAATTCTTTTAGAAATATCTCCAAGTGGATCTGAACTCACTGCTTGCTTCTGTCATGAGCACCTGGCATGAACAAATCCAGTATTACTTTGAACCACTGAAAGAAAAAAAAAAAAGAAATCACCTATCTGTAATGAAAAAACTCAATCCAGAGCGGGATTGTCTTCCATTTCACAGGATGTTTGTCATGCACATACACAGAATCATAAACATAAATGTAACATATGACCAACTTATCCTCAATATGACTTATTACCGAATAAGGGAATATAAATTTAGAAGCTATATCATATATATGTAGTTCAAAAACTATCACCTTATCTAAACAAAGGTTCATACTCTTTCCATCACCAAGACAACTGAGAAAAATGTTTAAGTACTTTTAAAAAATTGACTACCATTTTCAATAAAAGTTATGCTTGTATTTTGGCATTTCTTTATTGAGGCCTGACAGTGTGACAGACATCACCTCTTGACTTCACGTTTGAAAATCCTGGTGCCATTGAACAAAATGAAAACAGATTAAAAGAGCTATCTTAAAGACCAAAAGGCTTTACTAATCTACCTTAAAGTATGCTTTTGCTTTTCCTTAGATCAGGATTTATTCTAAGTGCATAGATCTCTCACTGTGTTCCAGAATATTAATACTCTTGTCGAGGTAAATGGACTCTCATCCTTAGATCTTATACTCCCCACAGTATTACATTTTATTTCCTGTCTTATGCCATGTTTTTCTGTGAAGGCATAAAGTAGAATTTGCAAACTCAGATGATATTTCCTGACCCAGAGGACTGCAGCCAAAATACGGCAAAGAAGCAGCTACTGCTGCTACTCAGCAGTGTTTCAGAGGCATCTGTCAGCATTAATTCTCTGAGAATGTAGACAACAGATAACTGCAAAGAATATTTTCCTTTATCCTCTTCTGCCTCCATTGTATGGCAGTTTGTGGGATTTCTAAGACTGTTGGATTTCTAAGACTGGTGTAAAAGTCAGTGCCACTGAGTTATCCTAGACTGGCAAAATGAACCTGAATGTGGAAATATTATAAAGTATTATAAATATCATAAAAAACACATTAAATGTCCAGACTATTAAACAGAGGACATTCTTTCAAAGGGAGAGTTAAAGTACCCATTACAGGAATAATTTATTTTGCACTGGACAGCACACACAAGAATACAGAAACAATTCTAAATTGGGAAGGTAGATAGAGGCACTATTGTAGATCTTCCCATCTCAAACTTATAATCATTTTCTTATTTATGACATACAGTTAGTTAAAAATTCGAGTACACTAATGATGAACAAAATCCACCAAATTTTGAAAAGGATAAATTGCATCTTCATAACAGCTGCCAGGATGAATTTGTGGTTATATTTTTTTGTGTCATAAGCTGAAGTCAACCCTTTTTGGGCAAACTCTTAAAACACTTTTTTTTCCATTAATCCATATAGAGGGTGAACTATCAACTTTTGTATTCAGCAATCTAGCTTCTCTCACTCTGTTTTGTTTGCTGCCTGTTAATGTTTCTCCATCACAAGCACTCAGTCACACACAATCTTCCTGTTTTCCCATGACATTTCAAAATTTACCCTTCTGCAAGACACTTGTCTAATTTTAAAGAAGATTGTCAGCTTCTGTTAAGGTTGGATGGAGAAGAGTAAAATTGCATGTTCATTCACCTATATTGGTAACCAGGTCTTTCTTCTGTAAGTGTCAACCTCTACTGTTCTACTGAGGGCATTACATTCTTACCAAGAGTTCCAAACATCTTTTTACAGGAAAATGTTTACCGAATTTATGTGTAAGGAATGGAGCATTTCATCTTTAGTAAACATGTTCTCTATCACTTGGTCTCCATTCCTGTTTTATTATATTGACTATTAAGTAGTTCTTCTTTAGTTTGCCCTCTAGATGGCCTCTAGAAAATACCCACCCATAAATTGTAAAGGAGAAGGAATTCTTATCTTCACCCTTGGAACTTCTCCAACACTCTCCATTTTTGTTCTGAGACTCACTGATATTTTCATTTCTGGCACATAAATCTAATTTTCTGCCTTTTCTTAAATTTCTGCTTTCTACATGGATTTTGCTGTCACAAAAAATCCATGTATAGGAGCTTGGTTACTGTATTATGGCTATTTTTCCAACATTTGAATCATAATTAATATTTCTTAATACCATATTTAGTTTTTCTTTATTATAGTTCTACTTTTATGTACAAATGCTTCAGTGTATTGCCTCTCTAAATCCAATGCTTGTTTACCAAATTTTCTACATTCTCATTCACATTGTGCATTAGATATGGCTTCCAAGGTTTCTTTTAATTCATATCACATGCTTTAACCTCTTTCTCTCAGCAGCTTTAAGCCCCCATGCGGATGCTACTGTTTTTTAAGTCCTATAACAATATGTACAACTTCTTCTTACAAGGAGGCTGTTAAAAGCGAAGTTGCTAAGCTATCGTCTGAGAAATGTTTTCTGCATTCTTTGAAGAAGACAAAATTCTTCCCTCTACAAGATTAATATGAGTACCAAAAAAGCTCTTATTAGCACTAACCTTCTTTGCTCTTCATATGCATCACAAGCACCTATGTGAAGGTCACTTGTATTGTTTTGGTTTTTTTAGTTCCAGAAAAGGTACTTTCATCTGGGCTGTTCATTCACACTATTTTCTTTTGGCTATCCAGCAGTATTACTGTGACATAATTTTGCTAAAATGCAGAAGGCAGTATATTATTCTATTTCTGTAATGTAAGACCTAGACATCTAACTGTGATGAAGTCATCATAGTTACGTATTTGTCTTTCCTTCCTCCCTTTAAAAGTTCAGCTTGTGGTCAGTTTTTCATCCTGACTTCATTGCGTTCTTTTTTTAATTTATTTCACCATTTGTCTTCCTGAACATATGGGTTTTGTGGATATCAAGGTTAAATTACTATATATTTCTTTCTTTACTCTTCTTTTTCCTACCTCTTTGCTATAAAATTCTGCTACCTTACATAGTTTTCCATCCCTGTATTATTTAATGTAGTGGTTCATTTTGTCTCTCTTGTAGGACTTTCCTTTTAGAGTAAAGGTCCCTTGCAAGTATCTGTACAATCTCATTAGGATTCTTTTGTCTTTGGTGATTTCATGTGCCATTCAAACTTTTGTATCTTTTCTTACAAACCAGGAAGGACTTTACATTAATTCTGTGTTTTCTTCACAGTCTGCACCCATAAGTAGGAAATATGTATACATTTCATATGAAACTGTCTTGTATTTTTCAATAGCAAACTTAACAGCTCTGGTGTTTTCCTGCATATTAGAAAGCTGTTAGGAAAACAGTTTGGTAAGCCAAGATCTCCTGTAGTTTTAATCTACAACTCACTGTTAGATCATGTAGATATTATTCATGGAAGAAAACTTGAAGGGGACTCCTGCCTCTCTGGATGCATATTTTGATGGCACAGTTGTAGATTGCCGTCAAGATATTCATATCCCACCACACATCTCTGCAAGAGTTTGAATTTTCTAATCTCTAACTGTAACATTAAGTAGCTTAGTCCCAGAAGTATATAGGAAAACATGAATTTAACACCATCCCACCTACAGGAATATAGCATCCCCAGTAAATTCCTCCTTTCACTTCCCGTTGACCAGCATTTATGGATTTCTGTTCAGGTTGTAATCTTTTGTGAATTCTCCTTTTAGACATATAACTCCTTCAGGGCACTCTGCAGGTACTTTTTGCAGAAAAGCATACTGATGTCAAGCATCACAAGACTTCCATGCATTTACCGCACAATCACTCTTCTTGATATACTGGAGTATGGACCATACCATAATTTCTACCCAGACACAAAATCTTTGGAAGAGAGAAGTGGCTAAAATTTTCCTTTTTCTGGGAATATTATGAACAAGCATGTAATAGTAGCCGCATCATAAAATATTATCTTATTATCTGTACTATGTTAACACACTGTATCTGTATAACACTGGAGCATAATAGTGTAAGCTCTTAAGAAGATAAGTAATGTCAAACTTTATGTTTCTCTTGAGAAAATAAGTGATAAACATTTCTCTTTGCCTAAGGAATTTTGGATAAACCAGAGAAACAAAGAGGAGAACCAGAGAACTTAGTGACAAAGGAGTGCAAAATTGCTGTTATTTTTTATTATTATTATTATTTTAAGTTACTTGGCTGAACATGTGTATCTCACGATAGTGTCGTTCAGTATTCATAGAAGCATTTTCACATACTCAGTCCTCTAAGGCCACTTATTTATTTAAGAATGACAACAGCTTGAAATATTTCTATTATCTTAGTAACTGTAAAGAGAGGAGATAATGTTGTAATTTCACAAAGATTAACTAACCCTTCTCCAGAAATATTTATTTACATTCCTTCAGGGAGTCTTTAAAATTGACCCTTCTCTCATAAAACAAAGCAATAGATGTGAGAAATAAACTTTATTGTGGCATGACAGCAATACATTCAGCATTCTGTGAATATATTTTTTCTTGCAATACAGTTAAGCCACTGATTTTGTTCATTAACAGGGAGCAGAACACATTTCACTTGGAGGAAAAGAGGAAAAATGGAGGGCAAATGCTTGCAACTACTGGAGTATGTTGTGTATTTATGAGTCAGGATGCATAATATACATTTATAAATACAATTTTAGGTACAGTCCTACTACACATAAAAATCACCTAACCTAGGTCTGAGAGTAGAGCTCAAGATTAAATGGCAAAGGTAGCTCTTGTCCAAGTACAAAGTGAAATGCTAAGGACACATGTAGAGTAAGGTGAAATAGCTCTGGTCTGAGATCTGTGCCACAGCTTCACAGTTTAAGTGATGAGTCATTTCTCAAGAATGATGGCAGTGGTCACTTCTAGGACATCGACCTTTATAAATAATGACTAAACAGCAGTGTTGTGAAAGCACCCCAAAAATCAATTTAGACAGGTGATAAGCTCAAAACAGAACCAGAATTGTTTAATGGAGAACCAATCAGAAATTTGGTTTATCCAAAATAATTCAGCACTCTGACAACATTATAAGACACAGATTCTGATACCAATTGGCAATTCAAATACTACACAGTTGATTCAGATTCAGGGGAAGTCCAAACTTCAGAATGAAGATTGAAAATGCCCACCTACTCAGCCATGAAACTGAAGATTCTCAAGGGTAACCCAGAAGATACAATAACTCACCAATAATCCAAGGCTTCTCAGCTCTCAAGGAAGTTTCCTTAAATGGACTCACAGATCTAAGGAGAAGAGTCTCCAGTTGCTCTAAAGAACAACTCAAAACACTCCAGCAGGCTCCATTTCTATCCTAGTTGAATCTGAGCTTGTGGTCATTGAGGTAGTAGTCTAGAAACCTTTCTCAGCCGAGGTGTTTCATTGGTCAAAGGCCCTGTCTGTTGACCAAGAGGTGTGTACATGACCATAGTGGTCCTTTGGTCTACAAAGTTTCTGGTGGTTTCAGGGATGCAAGGGAGGGAAGTACTCATGCTAGAAGTGGTATGGCACAGAAGTGTGACACTGCCACATTTCCTTTAACGCTCAGATGAAAATAAACTTAATGTCATGTATATGGTACAGTGGAATGTGAGTAAAGATTGGCTTTTTAACCTAGAACTGTTGCAAGGATAGTCTGTCGTCTATAATGAAACTATTATATTGAAAAGCAAGCACTGGAGACTTGTCTCCAGCTTCTGGATAAGTGGATCTAAAATGTACACTGATTTGAGAGGACAGCATCATATTTTGATAGTTTAATCATTCTCTATGTGTGCAGTTGTAATACAGTTAAATGTTTTCTACCATCCTGAAAAAAATTAATGGCAGAAAAGCATGGTCAATATCTGTCTTTCTGAGGACAAGGAACAAGTAACCACCCTGTACTCAGGCTTTCATTATTGAAGAGCTGACACAATCATTATAGATTAATTCATCTATCGAAATTCTCAGAATGCACAGCTAGAATTTCAACTTCCTGCCTGAAACAAAAATGTTTGGGCTAAGTATTAAGTCCTTCTTAATATTATATAAGAAATAAGATTAAAATTTTATTTATGAAATTCTAGCATGAAGACCAGTGTCCATAGTGTAGCCCAGGCATGCAGGCAGCTACACACACTAAAATGGGCAAAGACATTCTTTTCACAAATACACTTGTTACAAACTATTGTATTTTTGAAACAAAAGGTAGGGCAGTTGCCTATAACCCTGCCCTGGCCACCATGGTACTGCACGAGGCCTTGTCCTTACTACCCCACCATGACAACCACGTCTGAGCTCAAACACATTCCCAACCCATCCCCGTGGCCTCATGGAGCTGCTGGGGATTCAGGAGCCACTGGCACCATGAAGCCCAACCCCAAACCCCAAGATGGGTGCCCTGGGCCTGCATCTATTCCTGAGGGCACCTTCTTCCCTCAGCCCAGCAGGAGCATTCGATTCTGTGCCACCATGCACCGCTGTTGCACCATGGCAGATCTTCACCACTCAGGTATGGCAACCCTCATGAATTAACAGTGTCCTGGCTGTGTAGGCAGGGACCAAAGTTCCCTTCTCAGCATCACTGTTGGTCACCTGAATTGACATGATAAGGTTTTGAGGGGTTACTAAAATACATTCTGTTGAGCAATATTCTTCATTCCAAAGTTCTGCTATTATATGTTAATGAACTATCATTTTAATACCTGTATGCTGTTAACCCATTATTCTAATATAAATTTCTTTTTAGTATTTGTACTTTAAATCCCTTCTCAAATGATTTAATATTATGTTAGGATTTATTACTTTGTGGATTGTGCTTCACCTTTTGTCTTTGATTAAATTTCATTTGCAGGAGTTTTGTATGATTCAGTCTCTTTTAAAATAACAGTATTTATTGTACTTAGACTTGTTACTGATTATGGCTTTTAATTGAAGGGAAGTCATTGTGATTTTGGTACCAGAGCACAGTGGCTATAACTTTGGTGATTTCATAAAATAGATCCAAACAAACGAATGTATCAAAAAAGCAAGGCACAGAAGTTTTAGTTCAACAAAATTAAAAGTATGTGCACGAACCAAAGGAGGCATTTGAAGGAAGTTCTGCCATAATTATAAATTAAAACTTCTGCCATCATAAATTGCCATGGCTTTACCCAGATGAAGACTGTTTTATATGTCTGTTGATACCTCAATACAGGCCTAAGAACACGGTCAACTTGTTTTTTAAAAATATACAAAATTAACACTAATTTTGCCTGACTTCAGAAATCTGTGACATAAATGTCTGTATTTGAATTAGGTGATAATATTCCTCTTTCTGACAATACAGAGAAGAAGGCCTATTTGAATTACAGTTTATTTCATTTTAATATCTTGTGTAATTGGTCACAAAATGCTGCTAGCACAACTAGCACAAATGTTGTTTACAGTATAAACACCTGAAGTTAGTTAGGGTAAATTATGTGCAAAGAGCCTAAATTAAGTTTGTGGAAATCAGGTAAATATTGTACCAGTAGCATCAGTTTGTAAAGTGACAAATAATAGGACAAATATTGCACCCTAATTTCTGAGCTTACTTGTATGAATGTTGTGCATCTAGTGTACTCATAGAGCATGCTGATAAATACTTTTCAAGGATATTTTCTCCTCTACATACTTTTGTTATAGTTATACCCTGCAAGCACTTCAATGGCTTGTAAAGACAACTTCCAGTGGAAAATCTCTTTTATTTGATGTATTTCTCAATAACAATGAATTTATCACAAGCAGTCAGAATGCCATTTTAAAAACTAACCCAAGGTCCAGAACTTGTAGAAGATGCAGATGATGCACGCTCCCAAGCAGGAGCTGAGAGCAGTATGATCACACTGGCAAAGTGCCGAAATCAAGCTGGTAAGCTGTGCTGGAGATTATCATCTTCCTTCCAGATGCATGAGTGAAGCTCTGCATGAATCTCTACTTTTCTCAGTGGACTTACCAGTTTGGCAGCACCACAGTTCTTTGCAATAATATTTCAACTTTACCACTGCAGGAGCAAGTGATATGAAAATGAAAATACTAACAAATAAATCCTGTATTTCACACCCTTCTGTGTTAAGCTAAGAGAAAAATATTAATGCTATGCTCTTGTTTGTACTTACAACTACTCTCATTAGAGCATCAACAGTCTTAAAAATCTCAGGCTTTCTCAGAATCTGTTACAGTCTGGATTTTTCATTTTGTCTGCTTATTGCAGTTTGAATGGAAACAACAATGCCCACTCACCCTCACACCTTAGTCTTATGTTTACAAATTATTGTAAACTTCTTTGTAGGTTCAGAACCAGCCTGAAAATTCTATGCAAGGAGTAGAGACAAACTAAGACCAGCCCTCAGGTATCCCACACCCTAGAGACAGGAGAGAAAGTCTGGCAAAAGGAAGACTTTCCCTTGGTTGAGGAAGATCAGGTTAGAGATCGTTTAGACAAACTGGACGTCCACAAATCCAGGGGCCCTGATGTGATGCACCCACGAGTGCCGAGAGAGTTGGCGGACGTTATTGCTAAGCCACTCTCCATCATCTTTGAAATGTCTTAGAGAACAGGAGAGGTCCCTGAAGACTGGAAGAAAGCCAATGTCACTCCAGTCTTCAAAAATGGCAAGAAGGACAACCCAAGAAACTACAGGCTGGTCAGCCTTACCTCCATCCCTGAAAAGGTGCTGGAATAGCTCACTGTGGATGTCATCTCCTTGCATGTGGAGGAAAAGAAGGTTATCAGGAATAGTCAGCATGGGTTCACCAAAGGGAAATCATGTTTGACCCACTTGATAGCTTTCTATGATGGTATGACTGGTATTTCTGGTTGAAGCAGTAAAGGTGGGGGGCTGCCTTGGTTGCAGTGACCATGAGATGGTGGAGTTCAGAATCTCCTGTGGTGGGAGCAGAATACCGAGCAGAATTGCAACCCTGGACTTCAGCAGGGCCAACTTTGGCCTGTTCAAACAATTGCTGGGGGAAATCTCGTGGGCAAGGCTGCTTGAAGGTAAAGGGGCCCAACATAGTTGGTTTGCATTCAGGGACTGCTTCTACCAAGCTCAAGATCAGAGCATCCCGACGCGCAGGAAGTCAAGGAGGGGAGCCAGGAGACCTGCGTGGTTAAACAGGGAACTGCTGGGCAAACTCAAGTGGAAGAGGAGGGTTTACAAATCATGGAAGGAGGGGCTGGCCACTTGGGAAGAATATAAGGCTGTTGTCAGAGGATGTAGAGAGGCAGCTAGGAAAGCTAAGGCCTCATTAGAGTTAAACCTGGCGAGAGGGGTCAAGGACAACAGAAAGAGCTTCTTCAAATACATGGCAGATAAAACTAACACCAGAGACAATGTAGGCCCACTGATGAACGGGGTGGGTGCCCTGGTGACAGAAGATACAGAGAAGGCAGAATTACTGAATGCCTTCTTTGTCTCTGTCTACTCTGCCGGATGCTGTCCTGAGGAGCCCCGTACCCCTGAGGCCCCAGAGGAAGGCAGGGCAATGGAGGAGTTTGCCTCAGTTGATGAGGACTGGGTTAGGGACCAGTTAAGCAATCTGGACATCCAGAAATCCATGCGTCCAGATCGGATGCACCCGTGGGTGCTGAGGGAGCTGGCTGAAGTCATTGCTAGACCTCTCTCCATCATCTTTGCCAAGTCTTGGGAAACGGGAGAGGTGCCTGAGGACTGGAGGAAAGCAAATGTCACTCCGGTCTTCAAAAAGGGCAAGAAGGAGGACCCGGGCAACTATAGACCGGTCAGCCTCACCTCCATCCCTGGGAAAGTAATGGAACACCTTATCCTTGGTGCCATCTTAAGACATATCAAGGATAAGAGGGTCATTAGGGACAGTCAACATGGCTTCACCAAGGGGAAGTCGTGTTTGACCAACCTCATAGCCTTTTATGAAGACGTAACAAGGTGGATTGACGATGGCAGAGCAGTGGATGTGGTCTACCTTGACTTCAGCGAAGCATTTGACACCGTCTCCTACAGCATCCTCACGGCAAAACTGAGGAAGTGTGAACTGGATGATCGGGTAGTGAGGTGGACCGCAAACTGGCTGAAGGAGAGAAGCCAGAGAGTCGTGGTCAATGGGGCAGAGTCTGGTTGGAGGCCTGTATCTAGTGGAGTGCCTCAAGGGTCAGTTCTGGGACCAATACTGTTCAATATATTCATCAATGACTTGGATGAGGGAATTGAGTGTACTATCAGCAAGTTTGCTGATGACACCAAGCTGGGAGGAGTGGCTGATCACACCAGAGGGCTGTGCTGCCATCCAGCAAGATCTGGACAGGCTAGAGAGTTGGGCGGGGAAAAATTTAATAAAATATAACAAGGGAAAATGTAGAGTCTTGCATCTGGGCAGGAACAACCCCAGGTTCCAGTACAGGTTGGGGAATGACCTATTAGAGAGCAGTGTAGGGGAAAGGGACCTGGGGGTCCTGGTGGACAGCAGGATGACCATGAGCCAGCACTGTGCCCTTGTGGCCAAGAAGGCCAATGGCATCCTGGGGTGTATTAGAAGGGGGGTGGTTAGTAGGTCCAGAGAGGTTCTCCTTCCCCTCTACTCTGCCCTGATGAGACCTCATCTGGAATATTGTGTCTAGTTCTGGGCCCCTCAGTTCAAGAAGGACAGGGAACTGCTGGAGAGAGTCCAGCACAGGGCCACAAAGATGATGAAGGGAGTGGAGCATCTCCCTTATGAGGAAAGGCTGAGGGAGCTGGGTCTCTTTAGCTTGGAGAAGAGGAGACTGAGGGGTGACCTCATCAATGTTTATAAATATATAAAGGGTGGGTGTCACGAGGATGGAGCCAGGCTCTTCTCGGTGACAACCAACAGTAAGACAAGGGGTAATGGGTTCAAGCTGGAACACAAGAGGTTCCACTTAAATTTGAGAAGAAACTTCTTCTCAGTGAGGGTGACAGAACACTGGAACAGGCTGCCCAGGGAGGTTGTGGATTCTCCTTCTCTGGAGACATTCAAAACCCACCTGGACGCCTTCCTGTGTAACCTCACCTAGGTGTTCCTGCTCCGGCAGGGGGATTGGACTAGATGATCTTTCGAGGTCCCTTCCAATCCCTAACATTCTGTGATTCTGTGATTCTGTGATGACTGGCTAGATAGATCAGGGAAGAGCAGTGGATGTTATCTACTTTGACTTCAGCAAGGCTTTTGGCACCATCTCTCACAACCTCCTCATAAGCAAGCTCAGGAAGTGTGGGCTAGATGAATGCATGGTGAGATGGATCATGAACTGGCTGGATGGCAGAGCTCATAGGGTTGTGATCAGTGGTGCAAAGTCTGCTTGGAGGCCTGTAGTTAGTGGGGTTCCCCAGGGCTCAGTACTAGATTCAGTCCTGTTCAACCTGTTCATTAATAACCTGGATGGAGAGACTGAGTGCACCCTCAGCAAGTTTGCTGATGATACCAAACTGGGAGGAAGGGCTGACACACCAGAAGGCTGTGCTGCCATTCAGCAAGACCTGGACAGACTGGAGGACTGGACAGGGAAGAACCTAATGAAGTTCAACAAGGGCAATGTAGAGTCCTGCACCTGGGGATGAATAATCCCAGTACAGGTTAGGGGCAGACCTGCTGGAAAGCAGCACTGCAGAGAAGGACTTGGGATTTCTGGTCAACAACAGGTTGACCATGAGTCAACAATGTGCTTTTGTGGCCAAGAAGGCCAACGGTATCCTGGGGTATGTTAAGAAGAGTGTGACCAGCAGGTGGAGGGAGGTTATCCTCTCCCTCTGCTCTGCCCTGGTGAGGCCGCATCTGGAGTAGCGCATCCAGTTCTGGGCTCCTCAATTTAAGAAGGATGAGGAATTACTGGAGGGAGCCCAGTGGCAGGCTACGAAGATGATTAGGGGCCTAGAGCACCTTTCTTATGAGGAGAGACTGAGAGAGCTGGGTCTGTTCAGCCTGGAGAAGAGAAGGCTGAGAGGGGATCTCATCAATGTTTATGAATATCTCAAGGGTGGATGTCAAGAGAATGGGACCAGGTTCCATCTGAATATTTACTTTGAGGGTGACAGAGCACTGGAACAGGCTGCCCAGAAGGGTTGTAGAGTCTCCTTATCTGGAGACATTCAAAACCCACCTGGACACATTCATGTGCACTCTACTCTAGGGGTACCTGCTCTAGCAGGTGGGTTGGACTATATGATCTCCAGAGGTCCTTTTCAACCCCAACCATTCTGTGATTCTCTGTGAAATTTGGGATCTCATAGTTCCAGTAGGCAAAAGTGAAACTAAAGGCAATTAACTTACCTTAAACACTGGACCATGAAACATTTATCTCCGCAATTATTCACAGAAGTCACTAATGTTAGAAAGTACTCATCAGAGTACATCAGAATGAGTAAAGGTTCACAGTCTGCCCCTGCATAAGAAGGTGATTGGCCCCTCTTAAGGAATATAAATGACCCATTTAATTAATCCTAATTGTACAATGAAGAAGTGGCCGTAATATATACCATCAAAACATTTATGTTCAGGTAAGGGTCAAGACCCAATGCACTTAATCATACATCTGTCTTCAGATTTGCTCAGTGCAAAAAATGAAGATTTTCATTGCTGTAGCTGAGCGGATACTTCCCTATGGTAAGAACGACAGAGGACCTGTCTGTGCAGTGGCTAAGTGCGTCTTCAGAGCACAGTGAGCCTCACTGCTATTCCAAGGCCAGCAGAGTGCATTCAGTTCAAGATTTCTTCAGGTTATAAGAATCTTTCCTCTTCACTAAATTATCCAGGAAGAAATACGAGCCTGATTTCATAATCATAATTCAGTTAATTCATAGAATAAAAGATGTCTACTTGGTCCTTTTCTTTTCAATTACTTTTTATGATAGTAAGGTGAAGATATTTTATGCCCCTGAGGCTTCCTATACATTGCCACTGGAGCTTCTTGTTCTTATGCTTTCCTAAGCGTAGATTAGGCCACTTATTAGTGCTAAGTTCTTATGCTAACATAAAAACCTGATGGTAGAGAACAAGTGGGATCAGTAGGCATGCTGGAATCAACATAACATTTACATTCCTGACAAAAGCATGTAACACTCAATTGTATCACGCTGTTCTTTAGGACACAGTGAAACAAATATCTTCCAAGCTCACTACTGAAAAAGAAGATTTACATTAAACTGTCCCAGTCAAGCTGGAAAATGTTATGATTCTAGAGTGAAAACCAGCTTTTAATGTAGAAAATATGCTGTGTAGACTCATGATTCCAGTCATAATGTAATAAAGAGAATAATTGCCCAAACATAGTTTTGTAATTATGTTCTAAAAGGCTTTCAGAACTACACAGTATTCAATGCACCATGAAATTATATCCTAAAACCAAACTGATATAAACAAATTTCTTTCTTTAAGAATTTCTGTCTTTGACCTGTTTATGTTTCTATCTCTAAAGAGAAAGGAAGTTAAAGGGAATCCAAATCAGCAGATAGGTTTAAAAAATGTTTTAAAATGGGACTTCTCAGACAGCTGCATTCCCATTGAATTCACTATGTGATGTCACAAATGGCACACTCAACTGTAAAGCTTAACAAAATGAGCTTGCTTATTTTGCTCAAATAATACAAGTGTTCACTCCTACTCATCTTAAATTCTCACTTCCAATTAGAAAGATCTAGTGAGTAATAAACAAATTAAGGTGATTAAAGACAGATGACTGAATGCCACAACTTTCTCATACTTGCAATTTCTCATACTGTAAAGAGGCACTTTCCAAAGAGATATGTACAAAAGCATTCATATATGTCCTGGTGGACCTATCATCTCTTGCACTCATATAATCATTAAACTACAGAAATGTTTGTTGTAAGGGACCTGTGGAGGTCATCTAGTTCAGCTTCCTTGGATCCTTACATGTCTGGAAGTATATTCCAAGAGGGTACAGCACCCACTCCAAAACCTTCCTAGGGAGAGCCATGAGGCTGACCAGGTTCCCCAAGTCCTATTTTCAGTATTTTAAAAGACGAATGTAGAGTTAGCTGCTTTTTTTGTTGTTGTTGTTCTTCTGGAGCCTCAGTCCTCATGCTTTTTCACAGATAATTGGTACAGTCCTCATAATCATATCATACAACTCTTTCAATGCCTTCCTCTGGATCTGAATCAAGCTTGCTTCTCCAAGTCTATAGCACACCAAATACTCACATCTTCTCCATAGACAGTGCATGGGAAACAGTTTATGTGTGTCTTGCATACAGGTACCCATGTAAATTCAGACAGGGTTTGGTGTACACATATGTTTCTTTACAGGTAAAAATGTTGGATCTTAAGCACTCCAAAGAGCCCAGTAGCACAAGAATTATACACAACTAACATAAAGAAAAAAAAAAAGAAGAAACAAAACAAAACAAAACAAAAAACACATTAAAAAAACCCAACACAACTGAGGTAAAGCCAAATATGCTAATATGAGCTGGAAACAATTTTCCTGATAACTGGCAGTGAGATATCTCATATGCCAAGACTCTGTCCCCTACAAATCTGCTCCCTGTGCTAAATGACTGCTATTGTTGGTATCTTTCAGCTACTTTCCCCATAAGTGAATTTCAGCTGGCAACAAGGAAAAAAGCCTATTCTTTTTCTATGGAGCTGATGACATCTTTAGTACAATTACATACACAGCTGCTGTGGACAAGTGATGCTTTGCCAAGTGCATCCCATGCTGTCTTGTTTCCCTTTTTTGTGCTGCACTGTTTCCTTTTCATTCTCTCTGCAATAATAATAAAAGAGAAATCACCAAAGTTGAATAGAAAGGACTTGTTTGTTCTCTTTTTTTTTTTTTCTTTTTTTTTTTTTGCTTAGGTACAGAGAGAATGAGCCCACCACTGAGAAGGGATGGTTACAGGCACACAGCTTTCCTTAGAAGAGCCTGCTCGGGGAAGAGAATGACAATAAGGGACTCAGACTCTTTGGTGAAGATGGTCAGGAGATGATGGCATTGCAATAGACTTCATAAGGAACTATATAAAATAGTAGACTGTAGTCATCACCGCTTTGCTGCCACCTTAGGATATGTTCCGTTAACTCAAAAACTTAAATAATTTAGATGCTGATATGACTGGAAGAGAGACTCAGGACTGGCTTTTGAACCTCTGAATAAAGAAAGGGAAGTCTGGACTGATAGTGATGAAGATGAATAGCTACAATAATCTTGGTTAAGTCAGTGTTTCCTATAAAACCCTTTATAAAACCACCTTTCCCTTTATACAACCTCTTCTGGTTTCTTTTCCTTGTTTAACTTCCCCAGTAGAGCTCCCTGTGCCAGCTCCCCATCTTTGATAATGCTATTTTATATTCTCATTAGTTTACCAGGGAATAATTTGTATCACCAGTTTTGTCACCTCTAATATTGGCCTCTTAGCAAAAGTGAGCAATTCAAATTAATAATTAAAAAAAAAAAAAGGGCAGGGGGTAAAACAAAACAACGACATTGCTTTAAATCTGCAGAAATAGGCCATGTATATTCAGGTATTTAAAATAAATTGTTGAGAAACCTACAGAATAGCAATACTAAAATATTTTCTCTAGCTAGAAGATGTGACATCAGTTTGTTAATGTACTCCAAGACAATACTAGCATGGAAGAAATTTTAAGTTCTTTCCTATGGAGTATGTATGACATTTCCATCTTGTTTCAGACCCATGAGTGACAGATGGGCCTAGACGAAGACGTGGAAAAAATGGAATTCCAAACTGAGGGAACTTTTTAAAATTTCTTTTTCATCTTAAGAAAGTTGATAGCCCATGCTCCTGTGCTTGACTTTCTGTAATGCTCAAATTCCTATCTATATGAGCCAGAATTATCTTTGCAATTTCATATAGCAAATATTTTAAGAAAAATAATGATTTCACAAATTACAAGCGACATGTACTTTGTACTCTGCACTGTCCAAGAGCTCAGTGATTAAGAAAATGTCTTTCATTCACTCAGGCTCTAGAAACCTCTTTTGTTTTATTGTCTGAAACAATTTGAGCTCATCTAGTTCTCCTCTCAAAAAATCACACAGTTTACTTCAGAAAGGACTGGAATGATCAGCAAGTATATAATTTTCCATAAGAGTAATTTGAAGATCAGGCTGGATAACCAATCTATTTCAATATTTTAAATAATGTATGTATATTTCCTCTCAAGATACCTGACATCTCAATAACTACAGCATTTACCAAAGCTCTGAGAGTTGTAGATCAAGAACTTCTCAGGAAGAAGAAAAACGAATCATTGCTCTATTAGTTATCATGAATGCAAAAAAATCTTTATTGCTATGTGAAAGAAGATAACTTGTCTTTCATAATAGCTGAGATCTCAGATGTGGATATTTTCCAGTCAACACTATCCACAACTTCAATCTGAATAGGCGCATAGTTTCAGAACAACTGAAAATTCATCTTATGGTGAGAAAATAAGTGTCCACTTCTAGAAAGGGTATTCTGCAGAGGCTTGGGACAGATGTTGTCACAAGGAACATCTGTCATCCTGTCATATGTGGAAACTGAAATGGGTTGAGGGATACCTCAGTAAAGTAAGCAAGTGAAAGCTTGGAAGCAAGCAATTTTTGTATGTGGCTTCATTAGCATGAACATATGTGTGCATGCACTCAGGTATGCACAGACACATAGTGTCCCAGTGTTATTCTGAGCTCATGCAAGCAGATAATTTCACATTTCATAAACACAGAACAGGGACATGTTAAACTCCACATAACATACAGGGATTTTTTAGTAAGTAAGAAGTACATAGTCATTTACTAAACTGAGAATTTAAGATAAATGACAAAATTATTTCCTTAGGGATATTCAGAAAATACAAGCATGGTTATATAGAAAAGAATATGGCCTTTTGTTGAGTTTCCATGTGCTTCCCAAAAGGAGCATATGTAATTATTCAAACGAACAATTATGAAATTAAAAAAGAAATCCTGTGGTTGTGCTTGAGCATGATCTTTCCTAAAAACCTGTAATATTAGCTGCTTTGGAGCTGAATTCTGACATGCCTCTCTTGCATAATGTGCACAAATCAAGTAAGTTTGTTCCAAAACCTATTAACCTCTTTAATCAAAGGCTTCTTCACACTCTGCTTAATTTCTGCTAAAGCTTTGAGAATTTTTCAAGTCAAGGCATATTTATTTCAGGGATATATGGCAAGAACACAGGCTCAAACATTCAGAAAATAAAAACAGCCAACCTAGGAGAGAATTGCATTTAACTTACATAATTCACAGGGTTGGAAAGCCAGAAAGTGTGTTATGCAATGACTGCAAGAAAGGTTTACATGGATGTTAAATCATTATAATAGCTGCACATACTATTGTTCCAAGGGATATAAAAAGTGGTGCTTTAAAGTTCAACTTCCGCCTGTTGCAGCTCTGTAGTCCAAACATTTCGCACTTAGACAGCCATATCCACTCTTCTCCATGGGGTTTTAAAAATAGTAGAATCATAAACCATTGCTGTCTGTAAGTATAAAAATGGTGGAAAACAAAGACTGAATAGTACCTTCCATAATATCTACATATCTAGCTGAACAAAATGAAAAAACTGATGTTTTCCATATTATGCTCAAAAACTGCCCCGTTGTCATACATATGAGAGTCACAAGAACATAAAGTTACCTAAGCATATTTCCATTCACAACCTCTTATTAAAGATATCTTCAAATTAAGTTGGATGGATAGGCAGGAATGTGTTTGTAGCAACCATATAGTGAGGGATCCAGGATATTTAGATCATTAGAGCTCAAGTCAGTTCTTTCATTTGTGAATATTCTAACATTAGCAAATAAATATCCATAAAATAATGATACTTTGTTTTTGCAGGTTTCATCAAATGTCCCACTATGTCTAATGTTTAAGAGTTGGAGAAGAGATTGTCTCCCAAGTCCGAGAGCTATTTTAAGTACAATTTCCCAGCTAATTAACAAAAGAAGGGGTCAGGAAAGATTAAGTGTTTAAACTTTAAGTAGAATGCAATTTTCCAGCCAAGCCGTGAGTGATATTTTTTCATTCATATTCAACTCTCTTATATTCACCCCAGATTTTTTTTTTCTTAGTAGGTACACATAGGGATTCTTGAGAATACAGTATAAAGGAGAGGGATTCAACAAGTGCATTGTTGTCAGTAAATCACTACCATATTTTAGAATTTAGATAACTTGCTAGGTCTATGCCAAAATGAGATGTATTACGTTGTCAAATATCTTGGTACGTGCCAAGTGCATCATAGCTGGGCTGAGAAAGATGTACTGGCTAACTTTTGCGTTAATTTACGACCTAGCAGAAGTTTTTCCCCTTGCACATTAAAATGAAATACATTTAGGAAGTATGAAGATGGTTGTCTAAATATCAGCTGGATTTTTATACAATAATAAAGGAGAATCTGTCAGATTTACATGCCTATTTCAGCAGAGAAGAAACTCAAAAGACACTGAAATGAAGAATGGGACTGTCCCCATTCAAACAATCATATTTCTCTTCAACAAGCTGATGACACAGCAGTAAAAATGTACAAAAAATGAATTCCAACTTTCTGCTGACAAACAATACAAATGGTGTACTTCACTTAAATCCATAGTGTCTAACGGTGTATTGCAACGACGGTAGACCTTGTTCTGGCCACTGCACAACTTTGTTAAATTTCCACCAAAATTTTAAAATTTTGGTAGCTTGTTAATATGTTTTTTCTAGAAGCAGGTGAATTGAATCCTTTTCTCTTCCCACCTCCTCTCACCACTACTTCTTTGTACGGGAATTGTAATTTATTGCTTGTTTATTACACTACTTTAGTACTATTACATAGGACATTGTGACAGGATCTCATTGTCTGTCTGCAAACAGAATAAAATTAGTACTTCAAGCCATTAGAAATCCTACATTCTTAATATTGGAAAGAACAGCGGCACTGGATTCATACAAACAAAGAAACAAGCACAGAGCTACAACAGGACAATAACTGATTGTTGTCACAATGGTCAGCAAAACAGCATACAGGGATTTTTTTATACTTTGTCAGAGATCAGGTTCTTAAGGATAAAAACGATGACTAACACTGTTGTCTTTGTGGATATTTATGGTCAACTCTTTCCACTTTTGTGAAGCACTGCTAAAGAAATTACCAATGTATTTGCTTGATTGTAGAGGAATGCCAGTAAGTAAAGTTAGAAGATGTCACAAAAAATAATCAAACAATTCTGGCTCATATTACCTGCCGAAATTGTTCCTAGCTATTTATTTTAAATAAAATTTTGTTTAAAAATATAACATTTAAACAGAACACTGTGAACCACCATATAAGTAGAATTTGCGGCTTTAGCAATAAAACCAAATGAGCAGCATTTGCATTAGGTCAAATTGATGTATTTCTTTGTAGATATATTTCTGTTTTTCTGGAAGATTTTCCAAACATGCATGTGATTAGATAACACAGCACTAAAAATAGTTCTGTTAAATCATTAAATAATACTAATTCTACTTGAGGATTAAAGACATATAATTAGAGAGAATTTAAAAATATGCCTACATGCATTTATAATTGCTGCTAAATGTGGTGCACCTCACAAATATAATATTAATTCATAGAATCATAGAATAGTTTGGGTTGGAAGGGACCTTCAAAGGTCGTTTAGTCCAACCCCCCTGCAATGAGCAGGGACATCTTCAACTAGATCAGCTTGCTCAGAGCCCCGTCCAGCCTGGACTTGAACGTCTCCAGAGATGGGACATCTACCACCTCTCTGGGCAACCTGTTACAGTATTTTGCCACCCTCATTTGTAAAACATTTCTTCCTCATGTCTAACCTGAATCTCACCTCTTCTAGTTTAAAACTATTACCCTTTGTCCTGCCGTAACATGTCCTTCTAAAAAGTCTGTCCCTATCTTTCTTATAGGCTCCTTTTAAGCACCGAAAGGCCACAATAAGGTCTCCCTGGAGCCTTTTCCCTTGCCTCAAAATCCATTTCAAACACACTACATCTTTGCTTTTATCCTTTACTACAATCTGAAATAGACACTATGGTCCTCTTTTATTTTATTACATAGGTAGATGCCCACTAATAAGTGCAGTGAAAATAAACCAGCTGAAATATAAACCTGTAGCATCTCTCATTCTATCTAAATTAATGTTTTCTTTTCAACTTTTCCACTTGGTAAGGAAAGTGTACCTAGCCCACATGTACTGGATTTTTCCTGTCAGTTTTCATTTCAGGATACTTCTGCTTGAGCAGGAAAACAAATTTGTAAAGTGACATGTAAACTAATAGCCCTATAAAATGGTTTTATCATTAATAGTGATAATACACCTCTTTTTTAAAGAAAATCATGACCCTTCAAATCTGTCCAATACTGGGTGAAGTGAAGCTTAGCCACTGTAGTGATCAAGTATTGATGACTACAGCCATTAGCCCAGCATAAAGCAGGAAAAGGGATGATGACACCTCCAGGGGAATGCAGCGTCTTGTGGAAGTGGATACAGGCACACACACAGTTACAGGATGGATATTGACATACTAGCAAAATTGCAGCCATCTGTTCCTGACTATTAGCATTCTTGTGTCAACCTAAGTGCCAGAGTTGGGGAGCCTGGATTATAACAGCAGCAGTCTGAGAGGGATTCTCTATCAGGGCTTGCTAGAAAATGCGTGCTAGGTATAATGCTCACTGCTCCTGTAGAAGAGCTGAGCATCCCTCCATATAAACAGTGAAGTTATTTTGGATGCAAGAACCAATAATAGTTTGTATTTAATACTTATATTTTAAAATGTAGATTTAATTTAATTTAATTTAAAGATATAATTAACACAATAGATACTTTCTTCAATCTCTAGTTTCCTTAAGACCAGACACTTATTCTTTAAATTACAGCTAAGCCTCTAATTTTTAAATTTTCCCTTTACCCTCTTTCCTGTTAATAATTCCTTAATTCCCCTTATAAATCACTTGCTATTGCAAAAGCTCTGGACACTGGCTGTGGCTTGATCATTCCTGTTCTCATTTTGGAAATGCTTTTTTTTTTTTTCCCTTTGTCTTAATAGAGGTGAAGAGACTTAACTATTTGAATTAAATTTTATCTTCAAGGTTGATATAATTTTGTCACTGTCACAGGAGCTCAGACTAATGTTTAAATGACTCCTCATAGCCTTAATATGCCTGGAATTGTGAAACACATCAATTTTTGAACACATCTGCCTCCTTTGAAGAAAAGCAATGCTGCAGGCCTCCACTCCCAGTTTATTCATTGTTACAAAAATGAGTATTTATGCATGTCAGTTTATATTTTATCTGTAGAGTGAGAAATGTAAAAATCTAAAACTGTCTTCTGCAATTATATCACAAGACAATCTGCTGTTTGATAAAGATTTTTAAATGTTTGGTCCCATTCCTCTCCAGCTACTTCTTCTCTGGCTCAGAACTCTTTCTCCCTATATGATGAGTGACCTCTTATCCCAGTACATCTACTTCTTTCAGACAGAGTAAGACTACTTTGAGCACTTTGTTCCTCTTTCAACCACTGACACTCCTACTTGATTAAAAAGTAGGAAACGTTAGCCATCATAACAGGCCTCCTGTCACTTTTGAATTTTATTTGTCTCCTTTAGCCTGAAATTCAGAAGTCTATTTTTGACCTCTGTTGTATATCCACTGCCACTACCAACTCTGAATTGTTGGCAGCCATTATCCACACTTCACTGACAGTACGGTGATCTTCACCCTGTCTGCTGTGACAACTGCTTTGCGGAATCCATGAGCAGTTCCTCATCACTGAAATTCTCACCGGACTCCTTTGCTACATTTACTGTTTTATTTCTCCTGGACTGAACAACAAAATGGCTGGGCAGCACTCAGCTTTTGCTGGCTTATTCAAATGCTGGATAGTGGCTATATTCATTTGCAACCTGCAGGATCGGGAGGGCTCTATATTCCAGCACTCTATCACTCTTTATTCCTCTCCATTTCTCTTGTGCCCTTCCTTTATATTCTTTGGTTAGTTGATACATAATCTGTGGCTCTATGATTATCTTACGCCATTTCCTAGCTCTTTATTTTACATATATATTAGGTTTTTATTTATTAAAAAAATAAAAACAAATAAAACACTTTTTTATTTGGAACAGTGAAGACTAGAATTCTTTATTGCTATTGTTTCATACAAGCTGACATGTTGAGACATTATCCTGTTCCCAACAGATTTCCAAATAAAATCTATTGCTGTGAGATTTAGGACAATATTATTATTATTATTATTGACAAGAACATGTTAGAGCGTGTTTATCAATGGGCAAGATGCAACCAAGAAAGAATCTTCTATCTCTTTTGTATCTACCAGCCAGGGCTGCATCAAGAACACCATGAAGCATCTACATCCCTAAAGCAGAACTGATCAGACAGTTCCCCTGTGTCAATGGTGCTGCCAACATTGACCAGAATTTGTAAGGCATAACAAGAATCAGAGTTTAGGGAATAAATATGTACACATACTCTAACTTTGTGGCCAAAAGAAGTCTACAGCAAAGAGACAGTAGGTCTGTATTCATTAGACGTGAGGTCTAACGAACAAATTTCTGTATGAGGTTATTTGTATCAATATTTTAAAGAGTTAAGAGGGCAACTGCTACAGATTCATGTACTATTCACTGGAGGAATATAGATTCTTATTAATTCATTTTGGAACAATGCATTTTGTTCATTATCCGAACATTCTATAGCTAAAATTAGATGGTAAAATCTTAAAAGCTGTCCTTTTATTTAACTTAAGAAATCAAAGGTTAGTTGTGATTACCTAGAAATATAAGATGATATTGGTTACACTAGTTATGTAAATCAGAGACACTTTATAAATTCAATACATCTTAATATTCGTATTTCTTTCCCATAGATTTTAATGGTTAATATCATAAGTATCTTAAAAATTACTTTTTGCTTATATAGCTTATAAGGTCTGTTCCCTAAGGACCTAAAACTGAATTATTCAATGCTCTATGACAACACTCAAGACCAATTCAATAAAATAAAAATGAATCCTGATGACTTTCCCCTTATATTCACATTTTAAAATAATAAGCCCTGACAAAAAAGGCATTACCATCTCATATGGCCCAGTTATTAGAACTAAAGACTTGGGGATGTATTATTTGCTATGGCAATTTCATATTGAACTACATCGAAATGATCTGCCAGAAGTCTGGCTGTATTCCCAGCCTTAAAACCTATGTACAGGGATTTGATAGTCTGAGAAGAAGAAAGGACTTTGTTGTAAAAAAATTACATGTTTCAGAAATAGTTAATAGTAAAAATGGGGGAGGAAGGAGTTGTCACATTTATCACACAGAATAATGAAAGTGGACATTTGTGCCCTATTTAAGCTAGCTTGCAAGTTAAGCTTAGCGACAGAGCCGATATAAGGAAGTTCAGTCTTTCTCAAGGTCACAGTTATCCAGTAATCATTTGGGATTAAATTTATGAAAATATTTTAGTTACTTTTTAGTTTGATTTTATTTATAATACTTTTTTAAACTCCTTATCTGAAGCTCCAGTTTAAAACTTATAGAAAGTTTCAAATTTTACATGGGATAAGTACAAAAGAACAGTTTAGTGTTTAAAAGCTTTTTTAATAAAAATATGTCTGTCACATTTGTGTTACTGGCATTAATCAATCAGAATGAATATATTACTAGAAAGCCTTGTCAACAACATACTTGTCTTCATATCAGATAGCTAATCATATACTTAAATATCAGTCTTTTAATCAATCTAATCCTTCATAAATATTCATCAATCGAAATAGTAAGGAGACCCACCTAGCTGTATCTTTTTGTGCTTTAGAAAATTTGAATGAAAAAAATATTTCCAGTCATGTTATCAAAAATGGATTTTCCATACATTTTATAGAATCATAGAATTATTTCAGTTGGAAGAGACTCTCAGGATCATTGAGTCCAACCATAACCTAAACTAACTCTGGCACTAAACCATGTCCCTAAGAACCTCATCTATATGCCTTTTAAACACCTCCAGAGATGATGACTCCACCACTGCCCTGGGCAGCCTGTTCCAATGCCTGACAACCCTTTCCGTGAAGAATTTTTTCTTAATATCCAATCTAAACCTTCCCTGGTGCAACTTGAGGCCATTTCCTCTTGTCCTTTCACTGGCTACTTAGGAGAAGAAACCAACACCCTCTCTGCTACAACGTCCTTTCAGGTAGTTGTAGACAGCAATAAGGTCTCCCCTCAGCCTCCTTTTCTCCAGGCTAAATGGCCCCAGTTCTCTCAGCCACTCCTCATCAGACTTGTGCTCTAGGCCCCTTAATTTATGTTAACCATAAATTTATTTATTTATTTATTTATTCATACATTCATTCATTCATTTATTTATATTGTTTATACTTATTTATTTATTTTAACCATAAATGAAAAAATATTAATATCTGCTCATGTCACTCTCATTCACATATCTTACCATTTGTAGTAAAATGCAAATATCACTTTAGTTTTACAGAATTTGACCTGAATCAGTGAATCTTAACTGGCATTATAAAACATTGTCACAGAAATATAAGACATTTTGCTTATGTATGTGACATAAATGAATGCCGTCAGTCAGAAAGAAAACATGAAACAACAAAGTGTATGTGGCACTATTCTGGGTACTATTTCTAAACGAGTAAAAGAGATGTTGGCTTCAAAATGTTTTGATGTTTTTATCAAGTTTATATCTTAAAACACTCATCTAGTTGAATGCTGACAACAGATGTTATTGTTATCTATTCTGATACAGCATCTTCATGATTGCAAGTACTGTGCAAAATAAGTACAATTTTCTCCACAGAGTTTGCAATCTAGAAAGTCAAAACACAAATAAAGAGTGAAAGTGAGGATTCATTAGAAATGCAGAAAAAATAATGAAAAAAAATCCTCATGCAACTACCTTGCTGTGCAAATATGTCTAAGAAATAACAACTAGATTTCCTCCCTTTCATTTCAAACTTAATTTTTTTCTGGAATTCTGAGGCAATCTTCTATTTTTCAGCAGCAAACTAATTGTCAGTATGGAACAAAAACTTTACCTCAAAAGTATTGTTCACAGTTATAAGGAATCCAGTAGGGTAAAGATTTAACCAACTATAGCAATTGGATGTGGAGGAAGAGTTAAAAGAAACAGTTATTTAATTAGACTATTAAAATAATTAACTAAATCAGATTAAAATAATAGTATAAAATCAGTTTGAGTTTAAAAACATAGTTCCCCCCTTTTTTTTTTCTTAGGCAACCATTAGATAAACATTCCAAAATATATCAAGTTGGAAGGTGAGGAGTTAAGCCAAACAAGGATAGCTCAATGTTAAAAAAGATAACGTGTATCTCAGAGACTTGATGGCATTTTTTAGCATTCTAGTACATACATTGGAGGAAAAAAATATTTCCAGATGTATATTGAAATCAGGAAAAACTAACTTAGACTATCCAGATCACTGTGAAAAGAGACAAAGAACAAACCTCATGTTTGCTTCCTCCTTCAGTATTATGCCCCAGGTTTACTTCACCATTAGTTTTCTGGAGAATTTTGTGTCTATTAACGGTAGCACTGGCAGCAGTGCTAATAACAGTGCTAGCAGAAATGGCAGCCTTCTAGTCCTATTCACAAAGACATTGATGCATTACATTTTATATGCACAAAGACAACTCTTGTGCCTTAAATCTACATGTGCTATACAGTGCTCTGTCAGTGGGCCCATAAGGAAACATATGTTCTCCAGGTTGATCAACACTGGACTTAATATCTGAATATTATCTGAATAATGTCACAAGCACACCTTCTGTACACATTAAAAAATGCAGTTTATTCATGTTTTGAAATTCCCAGATGGGTAGTCCACCCAACCCACTTAAGCTTTCATTATATTCCTCCATCTTAGCGACAGGCTGAGGAACGCATCAGAAAGAAAACTTGTGCCCCATCTCCCACCTGACACTGGATTACCACTAATTAAGTGCCATCCTACATAGAACAAAATCTACAGTCAAACCTCATGCCTCGAAGAATAGAAACACCTTGCCAAGCCTTGCCCTTCTTGAGAAAGTGATCTGTATACATAGATGCAGCAGTAATCTCTGTATTTGGCCTCTGTTACTAAACATTGCAAACAACTGAATAAATTGATAGGTGAACAGATCTCTCCTAGTTGATATATTTAAAAAATGCATGGGCAAAGCCAACATTTGATATCCTAAAACTGTTTAATCTAAAGATCACAGTAACTGAAGTCATGGGAAAGTGGAAAAGGCTGCTGAATACTAATTTAATGAAAAACTTAAATTAAAATTTCTTTAAAATAATAATCTCACAGAATGCCTGTAGCCATCTTTATTTCTTTAACATCTTATGAGATCCATAAAGGGCAACCTTTGTTTAATAGCAACATCTGACATTTACTGCTGTGCCTCAGATTGACAGTGTCCCTTTCAATTTATGAAGTCATAAGTGCATCACGTCTCTTTTTGGGTCTGTTTTTCAAATATCAAAACAATGTTTAAAGGTACACCAAAGTAGCTGCACAGTGACTGGCAAAGGGCATTTTCATGTAGTAAAAGGACTTTTTGGTATAACATATCTGAGTTTGACAAGAATAAAGTACGGTGTGCAAAATAAATCCAAATGATAAAAAATTATAATTGAAGATTTTCCTAAAGGCCAAAAAAACAGTTGCTGTATTGATGCCACTAGTGACAACTGGAGCCAATGGTATCAAAAACATGGAACTCTGAATGGTCCCTCAGTCAGATAGTTCTTGGCTTGGGTTTTCATCACAGAGTTGTTTCAAAATTATATTTCATCTACTGTTTTGATACAGTGTTGAAAGTTTCAGGTATTCAAAAGTTATATGCAGGCTTATAACTGTCTTTAAAAGTCATAAGATTTTATAAAATTTTATCTTTTACATTTGATTTACTTTATGATTTCTCCATTCTTAAGGTTTATTTATATATTGGTTTTGATATTTTCATGGAAAGATTATTTTCTCCAAACTCATTTACATTTTAAGATTTCTAAATAGTCTATGTCTTATATTAAATTATTAATAAATGGCAATATTGAATGAATAGTAGCACCTGTTGAACTTCCGGCAGTACCTAAACCATGTGCATTAAAGCTAGCGCAGACATGTCAGCAGGGCTGCTCTCTTTGCCTTGATCCTGCCACGGATGTCACACAGGACAGGTGTTAGGCAGATGTAAATGTAAATGTGATCACAGCAGGCCCCAGCCTGCACATCTTTCTAAGTGGTCTGGCACACAGCAGTGCAGCAGACCTTGTTCTGCACAGCTTTTGTCTTCAGCCACACCTGCTGTTACAGGCAGGGAAGAGGCTCCCAGTAACAATACCCTTCTCAGCCAATTTATGCAGAACTATGTTAATAAGTGTATTTATTTTTACAAAATAGGGATAATTTTACATTGTCTCTTTCACAACACCATCTCTTTCACAGCCCATGCTTTAGTTAATTGTGCAGGTTTAAGCTTGCTTACTTGATGTAATTGGACTAGGAATGTCAAGTGTGAAGTATTCTAGCTTAGCATTTTTGTTCTTTCGGATCTCGTAATGACCTCTTGAAGATGAAATCACTGTGAATAAACACTCAGTTCTTTTTTCACTTAGTTTTGTTTTTCCAGAACTCAGAAAGAAACTGAAATTAAAATGAAACTTTTTTATTTAGCAACAATTTCAAATTATACACTGTCTCATGCCAAAACAATCTTTGAGTGATGCTTGTCAGCCTCAACAAGATCAGGACTACTACGGGAACATTGCGTTTAGATAACCATGACTTGCTGTGAGCAGACAGAGCACAAAATGATGCCCATGCAAGCCTGATAGACATCATCACTGTTTTGCCTAGTGTGTTTCTTTAAGAAATCCATAAACGTGAATATAGCATGAAGTGACTCTCGGAGTTTTGAGATGACTGCATGCAGAAACTGCAAAATTCACACTGCATAGACAGGCACAGAAACACAATAGAGCTGTGGTATCTGGCTTCACTTCAGTGTATACTTCACATCAGGTAGCTGTATATATTTTTGATTAATGTTTTATTCTCATTTAGATGCCTTAAATCAATCATAAAGATGTTGACAGACAGAATGTTATATTTTAACCAGAAGTAAGCTTAAGAATCTAACTTTACCTTACTGGCTAACTCCTCAAATAGCCATTCCAGAACAGAAACTATTACAATATTTTGTATTATACTAATAAATATACAGTATGTTTCTATTATCTTCACTCTATAGGAGTTAAAGAACTCAGAATATACCCTTACCCTATTTACCACTTCTACAAATCATAAATATGATTGTACTCAATGTAGCTCTTTTTATTCTTACTTTTCAAAACTCCCTATAATTATTTTCTTGCATATTTGTGCCATTATTACCACATATAAGCAATGCCCGATCTAGCTATTTCAAAACCAATTTAGGTATATCTGTATGTATATGTATGCCCCTGTGTAGTCACAGTGGTTACAGTTACAATATCCTCCATGCATAGGACAGACCACTTGATCACACCTACACTGTTTGCTCTTTGCCTTGCTGTTAATCTCACATATCATCACTTTAATTCAGTCCCATGCCTCCTTATATCTCATCATGCCCTTAAGTAACCAATCTTTTGAATGAGAACAAAAGTATTTCTTGAAAATCTCTTCCAGATGTCTTCATTACTTCTGCCTCCTACTGCTGTCAGCCTTTTTCAACCTCACTTAGTTGTATGGCCTTGGAATAGCAATTACTTTCTAAAATAGCTTTATATTTTTCGTGTATGTTAATATGGCACTCATTACTGCAAGTGTATCCACTGTTTGTATTAGATCTGAAAATTGATAACATCTCAAACTAAAAAGGGCTGCTGTCAAGCTTTGGTAGGTTTCACACTGTGTTTACACCATTGTTGACCCAAATGACTTAAAAGTGCATGAACCACAGGTTTTGTTTACTTTTCTGCTTGTCAGGTTTTCTTTTTTTTTATTTTCCATCTCCCATCCTGACATGAGTGGGAAAAAGGCTGAGACCAATATGTACTGTAACAGGCAACAATCTTAAGATGCTAATCCTACAATGTGTGAATGCAACACGTAAGTAATGAAAAATGGATGAAAACAAACAAACAAACAAGCAAACATGAGACATTATTTTTTTATTCAGTGGCTTGATTAGTATTTAGCTTTTCAGTTAGAATTTCCAAGAAAATTGATAACATGGAAACACAACACAACCCAGCTAACTGAAGCATATACACCATAGTCCCAGGCAGTTTGGATGCTGGATTCCAGACGTGATATTTTAGGGAAAGAAATATCTCTGTCATTATAGAGTGTTTCCTTCTCTTCTTCCCTGAAAAGGTCAGTAATGACAGGTTGGCTTCCAATTGCGTAGTCTATTTCCCTCCTTGCCCTTTTCAGACGCAGAATCCATGCAAAACTTCTAAAATACCATGTAAGCTTGAAGAAAGGGTTAGAATAGGTTTGAAAGAAAGTGCTGGTTATCAAAGTCTTTCAAGTGAAACATCATTATGAGACAAAGGCTATTACAAAAATCTTTTGGGTGGAGAAGTTTACTCTCTCTTTCTAATACACGATGGACCTTCCTTTTAAACGTGTGTAAACCACCACAGAACCAGTCAGAGAAGAAAGTTTTATTTCCGTCTTTCCTTTTATTTTTTGTTATATATAATTATGTTGTATAAGCAGGTGGTTTTAATACTGATTTTAAATGAATGTTGGTGATGGGAGGGGAAGCAAGAAAACCTGAACAGGAAGGAAATTACATATCAGCATATGGTCTAACTTTTACATTATCAGTGTTAATGATAGAGTAGAATAGAGAGATAGAGATATTTTTAGTTCTAGAATACGAAAATGTGCACAGGTTAAGCTTGTTGTACAAAACCCTTTTTGTTTGACACATTTCTTTTAAGCTATTCATTAGTAGTCAAGCCAAAAAAAAAGGGTGGATGAAAACGAAAAAGGAAAGTAATCAAGATTTAATTTAAGGTCGCTACATAGATACAGAGAACCCAAGCCATGTTATTATGCACATCACATGGCTTGTAAAAGCAAATTTTTTTTTCTTTCTCCACTGCACAGGAAAAGAACAAGCATCTTCTACTCCCTATTTAACTTCTGCCCTTGTTATTAATTACAAATTACAGAGGGTTTGTTTTGGGTTTAGATGGTTGGTTGGTTTTGGTTGGTTTTGTTTGATTGTTTTTTGGGGGAAGTATTACCTATTTTAAAAGAGATAAAAGGATTCAAATCAACTGCAGTGGAGAATGTCACCCCCTCCTCCATTATGTCACCTATTATGACAAAGGCAGCCAGCTGTTAGCATCCCAAACAAGATGCCAGTTGTCTTATCGACTTCATCTTTTTCATAAACTGGAGGGTACACATTAGGCTAACAACATACAGATGAACTTTATAAAAATATAATTAAAGATGAGCCAGCAAAAAAATAAGATTTAATTGGCAATGGTGTTCAGAGCAACATGATCAGTGCATCAAGATTGCATATAAACCGTTTTCAACATGCATGTGAGACTGGTGAGATTAAAGACACTCCTAAAGGTGAGACAAGAATGAAGAAGGCATTGATAAAAAGCTGCAAAGCATTTTAAAACTTCTTATTCCCAAAAAGACAGGAAAGAAAGGAAAGGAGAACATTAAGACAGTTATATCTAACAAAAAACTCTTTTAGTTCCTCATCCTCAGTTACAGTCTAAAGAGCGAAAGAAACATGAACCATGAATTAGCAGGCTTCTACAAAAGCAACATTTGCCAAATACTACCAAAGACTTCCTGCTTTCACCACTGACAACATTGATTTTTCTGTCAGACAGGCCTATAACTTGTGAAAATCTTCAGCTCTTTTCATCTCCTTGAATTTGCTGTACCTAGATATTGTGCTTCTGGTCCATAATAGCCTGAAATTATGGTTGAGGTTTGGTTTATGTCTATACAGTCAAACATTTTGCTCCAGCGGTAATCATCTGGATTTTCAGTCTTCACTTATCTGATATCTTTCTCACACAGAAACATATGTACTTCCCGCCTTCTGGGCTACGCTACATGGAGGTGTCACCCCATTTATTCACCACTGATGCTGTTACTCCAACACTATAATCTCAGTTCCTCTGGTATCCTCCCTCTTTATACCAAACTGAAGTTTCATTTTCTTCTTAGAGCCTCTTGCAGTGCCTCATACAACTCCCCATTCATTCACTTTTGCTCTTATTAGGTGTGTTTTAACAAGTACCTATCATTTTTCAAAGTATGTTTCATGGAACTGCTAAGTATTTTATGATGAGTCCATGAAGGTGATCCTGGCTGAGGATTACCTGAGACTTAAAGCCACTTGTTTCTTCCAAAAAGCAGAGGTTTTGAATATGCAACATGGACATTAGACATCTTAGCCTGCTTTGTAGACAAGACTTGGCATCTCAAAAGGACTGAAATCTTTAGGTACACAGGATGTGTATCTTCTACATATATATTTTATTCACCTAATATTTACCTTCTCTGTCTTATATTTGATATATACATTTGTTTCCTATATCATCATCTTTTTGTAGTATATATATAGCTTATAACCTTAATTATTTATCTTCAAAAATATATATCCATTGCTACCAGATTTATTTCTCTTCTTGAAATAAAAGTTAGCCATCTTTTAAAAAATTTTTCTGTATGTATGACCTTGTAGAAATTTTTTAGTGACTCATAGCATCCAAATCAGAAAAAATTATGACCTATTTTTCTTCACCACTGCCTTTGTTTCCTTACAAGTATCCAAACAATGCTTCAGTATTGCTATCTTTTCTCCTCTAAACTTTTTACCTTACTTCTCTGGTTCAGTTTTTTAGTTTTCGGGATCTTCTGGGGAAAATGTTTTCAGTGTTGGTTTTGCAGAATGTATAGTGTCCTGCCTTTATCCTGCTTAGCTACTCCCAATAAAGCCATGCCTACTTGATGCTGTAAACACAGAAACTGGGTCTACAGCCTTTGCAGCATACATGCTGAACTAAGAATTATGGCCTAAGTTCTGATGTCCAGTCTATTTTAATCATAATTTTCTGTCTTTGTGAGTGTTTCCTGTGCCACAGGAAATGTCTCCTTTATTTTGCTAATTAAGATTTTATAGTTACCTAACAGCTCTTCAGCTCTACTAGGCCAAGTCCCTCACTTTTTGGTCAAGGATTAAATCCCCAAACATATTCAACTGATGAAAGGATAAATCCTGAAGGGTTTTTACTGAATTGTTTAATGCCAAAATGAGTTATGTCATATTGTCTCTAACAGTACATGGAGTGACACATCATTCCATAACCTGGCATAATCCTTGGATTTGAATGAAGAATTTACATTTTCTTACTTCTTTATTATTAAACTAGTGAGGATTGTGGGTAGATATGAAATTTTTAAAATTTTCAATATAAAAAAGCCTATGAAAATTAAAGTGCACTGTTAAGTGTAAATTTATGGTCAGGCTGGTATTACATATCCCACTACTCTGCAATTCTCAAAAGGCAGTCAGAAGTCTGAAATTGATTCACTCAACATATCTGCGTATTTTTTATGTGCTTAATGCCATTTCAGGGCACAATATTACTTTCCTGATATCAAATGGAACTGGTCCTATGACATCAATGGTCCACACTTCATGGTGCACACTGGCCCTGCCCAAGCGTTTCAGGCTGAACACCAAAAAATCGAGGCACTTGACTATCTGTTGTTTTCTCTGAAAGGTGGCCTCAGTTGCACACCAAGCAAGCAGAGCAAGAATAATATTAAATTATATACTACTACTGCTCTACACATCCACAGCCTGACTTGAAATACAGAATATATCTTGTACAGCATTTTTATGTCAGTTAAGGGCTTGTTAAAGGTACAAGGGTGACTGCAGGAGAGAGGCAAGGTTTGAACCAGAATTTTTTTTGCCTGTCAAGTTGTGTTAAACATTTTGATTGATAAAGGGATGGCTTTTATTAGTTGTAAGACAGAGTTTGGTGTTGTAAGATAGAGTTTATAGTGCAAGGTTTTATAAAGAGGACCCAGTTGCTCTTTGCAGTCTGAGTTCTTCCTAATAATGTCCTGTCACTCAGGCTAGCTGACACTCACAGGCAGTGTGTAGGGTTCAGCAATCACAATCTGAGATCAGTGCATGGATCTCTCCATATTGCAGGTCAAAGCAGCAACAATTAAAGAGAATGGATTCAAATAGCAAAGGCTACATTGCTGAGGAAACCCAAAGATCCCAAAGATACTCTGAGGACCTGTAGAGACTCTATTACCATGGGAAAAGGGAGCACAAGAATCTGGAAGCATCTTTCCAATGGAGCAAGAACTCTTAAAATGAGCTCTTTGGGCTACACCACGAGTTTGGACTTTCTCTGTGACTAGGTATTATGTTTCTCACAAAACCGAACAGTTTTATAAAACCCTTAACAAACCTAGTAGTAACATGAAAGAACTGAAGATAATGGCAAGAATAGAAGCTAGATATACAGCACCAAAAATATCCCCCCAAAATTATTTAGTGGGTCTGTCAGATACTATAATCTACTACCAGAATGCACGTTATAAGTAATCACTTTTATTTTCTTGTGAGTCAGTGAATCTCAGGCTTCTGAGCAATCTGACTAACCCTCATGAGGCACAGAAACTGAAGAAGAGCTATACAATTTATAATTGACAACATCTTTAAAATGTGAAGCTGACAAGGCAATGAAATACCTTACCACTGCAAGGTAAGATCCTAAGAATGAGACTAACTTATGCTGTCCTACAGCTACACACTGTATGAAAGAATAATAAAATTAACATGTTAATGTATTTTAAAAGCATAAGAGGCTTCTCTAATAATATAATCTGAAATCCTGAATGACAGAAGCCATATAATTTCATTTTACTCTAGAATTACAGTTCTCTGGTCTGTTCTCAGCTCCATAATATGAGACCTGAGTAGAATGCATTTATTGATAAGGCATCCCTTGGTGAGTCTGAGATGCCTACTTTAATTGGCATCTATTTCTTCTTATTGACAATAAAAGACTAGACTAAAAATTTGAAGTCATAACTTCCAGGTGCCTATATTCAGATGAATAACTCACCTTTTATTGACATTCATTTGTTTTTGCTGATGTTTGGAGTGGGCCTAGATACCTGGAGTATCTAGGAGTGAGACTCACATCAGTGATGTATGTAACCTGACCATGCCCAAGAAGAGCTTGGTTCCTCAGTGAGTGACCTCAGGGATCAAATCCAGGACCATAGACTGCATTTCAGAAGAAAAAATAATTGTCAGACTGTTTGAATTCTTTATCATATGGATATTCAAATGCACCCTACATTAGACAAACCTCACAACTCTTTGAAACAGCATGTTTGTCTGTCATTTTGGTGGAAAGAAAATACAAGGCAACTTCCATTTATTTCCATGTGGTGGTTGTTTTTCGTTATTTAACATATTTTACTTTGTGGGTCTTGATAGCCTGAATAAAAATAAGTGGTGAAAATCACCAGATGAATACAGAGTCTTTCCATGCGACTGTTTATTACATACATTTATAACCTTCCATTTATCTCTTCTAAGGAAACAACGCATACTACCTCAGATTATACTTATTACTATTTCATAAATTTCTAAAATTTTATATATAATTCTTTGTGTAACCTTATATACTCTTATATTTAATAGAAAAATAGTTTATGATACACTTTAACAGCTTTTCTGCACAGAGCTATCTTCATTTATTCTGGTATTGGTGTCTATATAATAGTTCTCCACATGTCATTTATTGAACTTTATGACAGGTCATGAGTTAAGGGGACATGGGGATTAATGACAATAGCGGGGGAAAGTAGATAGTGACAAATTCACCTTACATAGATCTCTTAATCATGGTTAAATATTCAATGCCTCTGCCAGTTTCTCCCTATCGTCTGTCCTATACAGCTCCATAATTTACCCACATGCAACTGCAGAATAATCCAATTGTAACTATTTTTCGTTTTCTCTTCAGCATTGATGGTATTTCATGCCAGATGAAAAAGTCTGCTGAGAAATGATGTTGTAACTGTTTGGATAGCTAAAAACCAGTCCTCCTTGAATTAAAACCTAGATTATTTAGTTTCCTTTCTTGACCCTACAGCCTCTGATATGTTTAGTGTGGACACAAGTTATCTGTTAGTGGTGGCTACACTGTGCTGATGGCAGCACACAAGGACTCACAGTCACTTGGGTGATACAAAGTCAATGTGATGACCTAAAGACAACAGCAGTGCTGCCGCTGCACTCTGCTCTCCTTTCTTCAGTGAAAAAAAGCTACACTTCATAGGTAGGGAGGGTACTGAGGCAGGCTGCTCTGCATCTGTCCGCATTTCCTTCTCGTTTCATACTGGAACTAGTTTAGAAAGAAAATAACAAGACATAAGGCAAGATAGCTCATTTTTACTAGCCTAAGCTATGTCATATTTTCTTTTCAGTTTACTGGTAAATAAAAGATTAACCCTTAGACTCCAGGGTAGCTCAGAAAAACTATATAGGGTATAATGAATGGGCTATTCCAAAAAGTAGCTTAGTAATTAAACATTAGCTACTCTTTAAATCCCATCTCAATAAACAAATGTGATGTGTTTTCATAGTGATTGGGAACAAATAGATATCATCATGGAAATGTCTGATTACTTGCTTTCTGAGACTATGATTTAACCATCACCCCCCCCTCCCCTCCCCCCCAAAAAAAGAAGTCTTCTGACATATTTTACTAAAACACAGTGGCATGGTGGAAGGAAATGTTCTTTAATTGATACAATAAATAGAACACTGGCTTCATGGTGCAATGCACTCAAAGTGTGTGTGAAATGCTCATTATACTTTGACAACTCCTTTTATTTCCAATGAAATTATTTGCTATTAGAAACATTAAGCAGAGGCTGAGGACATTTTATAATGGCTATCAGCCCTTGTCAGACAATTTTATATTACAGGGTAAAAGAGGGCATAAAAGCTTCCAGGCACATCTAGCATTATGGAAAGTCAGGTGAAAAATCAGAGATCTTGTAATAGACAAACAATTAAAATTTGTCAATTTTCTATGTACACTGCCACATATTCATTGCGTACAGCATTCTCTGGTTTTCCCTTCTGTTTTAAAAACTAATTTGGATTTACATGACTGCCTCTTTCCCCATTCCTATCAGCCATGGAAACACTGAAGGAAACCCACGTGAGAGTCAGACAGACAAACTAAGTGACCCTTAATCCTCAGAGCTGGATTTATTTTAAAATCACAGTACCAATACAAAAGCAAAGTTGATGGCTAAACCTCTTCTGCATCCCAGGTCCTCTCTATTTGTGATGCATGGAGAAAAAGAGGCCTTCAGGGAATATTAGCTCAGGTTCCTTCCTGCATCCCCGCCAAGGAGAAGCAGAGTGTCCCAGGGGCACCTGAGAAGCAAGAAACACAGACTCATCCCGCACTCACAGGCAAGATACCAAGACTCCTCAGTGAGGAGGATGCCGTTCCGGCTCCTCACCTGCACCCTCTGAGTTGCATTCTGGTGGACAATTTGCTGCTTTCTTTGTCAGAGGCAGTGAAAGGAACCAAAGTTTCCCATGGAAAGGGAAGGAACCCATGCCCTGCACCAGGATGTGGGGCTGCCAGTCTGATCTCCTGAGTTCTGAGGGCAGCCAGGGAGGGAGAAGTTCACTCTGAAGTGACCTGACTTTCCCATGGCCTGATACCAAATGCAATGGCCACATCCCAGAAATTATCTTCCTTCATTTTGTTTAGGTTTCTTGAACCAGTAACAAAAAAATATGCATGTTATTGTCTTGCCAGAGTTCATAAGCTAAGTGTAATCAAAGATGCAAAGGTAAACTGTTACAAAACTATTGATCTTCAAGCACTTTCTCTGGGCAACACTGCAAGCGTTACTCAAAACTGACTTTTTCTTGCTTTCTTTCTCTCTTCACTTCTTTCTCTCTTTTCTCTTCCTCCCTCCCTGACTTTCCACTTACCTCCCTCCCTCTCACACTCTTTCTTTCTCCTCCCTTTCCTCATTCTCTCTGTCTGTCCCTCTATGTCAACTGTCAAATAAAGAGATTGCATTCAAAAAATCATGAATCTAACACTGAGGTACAAGAAAAAAGTCAAGATACCATAACTTTCTCTTTCCCTTTTACCTCTATGTATCATAATTTATTTTTTCATATGTGGTCGGTAACATATGATTTGACAAAAATTATAGTAAAAGATAGATGCATTAAATATAAATGTCAATTTTTCTATAAACCAGTTTGTGGTAGATGAAATAAAACAGTACAAGTTATTCCTGGTGCGATTCCAACTCAATGGAAGAGTAAAATTTTTCAAAATGAGAACAATCAGCCATTGGAATAATCTCGCCAGGGAAGTGGTGGATTCCTCAACATGGGATACTTCAAAGATTTGTCTGGGCACAGTGCTGGGCCATCTTGTTTAGACTGTGCTTTTGCCAAGAAAGATTGGACCATATCATCCTTTAGATCCCTTCCAACCTGGTATTTTATGATTTTATTATTCTTTTACATGTTGAGCATGGAGAAATTCTGACCCCACTTGAGATGTTTGTAATTGACATCATGATTTCATCAAGAGTGTACAATGTTTTGAGTCATCATTTAATAAAATTAGATATGAAATGCAGATGAGGACTGGCTTCAGAACTTAAATTGTATGGATTTTGTTAATTGAAGTTATATTATAATACTAATTGTCTGTAATCAGCTCAACCCTAGGATACATACATAGGCAGAACTGGAATGAACATGTAAGGGAAATACAATTGAACAGTGAAAAAAAAGTAGACTACAGGAAACTTCAACTCTCACAGGAGACAAGAAAATGATAACCTGAGGAAAGACTGCAGTTTACTCTGGAAGATGTATAGTATGCCAGTTTATCACTGTAAATCAGGAGAGACTAGAGGGTGTTTTTGTGTAAAAATAACTATTTGCTGTTGTAACTTGAAAAAGAACAGGGATACAAGTGAAACTATTGATTTATGTTCTGTAGCTTTCACACTACTAAACAGATGTTTTTTTTCCTGAAGAAAATATTAATCTAGTTTTTAAAAACATGGAAAATGAAGGAGTGTGCTCTTTCGAGTCACCTTTGCAGGTAGATACTTATTCTCAAACTCCCATTTTACTCAGCTGACTCAATGGCAGAGTTTCTTCGGCTTAGGGTACCTTAAAAGGTACTTAAGGAACCTGGCATGTGGAAAAGCACATGTAGATGAACTGCACAGAGATCAAGAGTAGCAGAGTGGAGAAGACATATCATAATTTCACTGAATTAATGAAGATTCTCTCAAAAAGTTAGTGTGACCTTTGGTAGACTTGTGATACTAAGTAGGAGGCACTGTGCTTGTAACAGCATAGAAAAATGATGGTAAACCCAATGGCTGTGGAGCTGCCAGAACAGGTTAGAAGTGAAGAAATCTCTTTTGCTACGTAACTGACTTCAGTCTCAAGCTTATGATATATAGAAAAATCAGAAATTAAGGGATTTCCAGGACAGTAGCAAAGCATTAGCATTTCAAGACTGTGCCGGTACTCAGGTTCACAAAATTCAGAGTCCCAGTTTCATTTATACTCTCCTTCACATTTCTAAATCTGAAGAATACAGAGAAATAGTTGTAAATGTGAACTGTATATCTAATTTGTTGTCTTGTCTTGAGAGTCTGAAACCCCTAAAGACTGACAGACTGCCTATTCATCATAACTCCTAAAGTCTGTGCAACCCAATGAAGAATGTGTCTACAGCATAGGAGATCTCATATGCCAGGCTGTCTTAATTTGGCTTTGCTAGTTTCGCACAAACACAAAGCACATTTTCGTCTGGCACTTTTTAGACATTAGCTCAAGAGGTAGAAGTCTCTAGCAGGGTACGAAGTATATGAACAAGTTAGCAAAATCAATACGCTTTTAGTATCAACAGAATGGTTTCATTGAAGTCAAAAGGCTATGAAAAAATTTAGCACACACTTAAACACTTTTGCTTAAACAGGGCAGAAAGAAAGCTTCCACCATGAACATAAGAGGACTAAGTCCCTGAGATGTTTAGATTCCTCAACTAACACATTTGGAGCTGTACGATATCTAAGAAGTAACAAGCTCATTTAACTTCCCCTTTGAAACAAGAAAGATATATAACTTACAAATGCATAGTGAAATTTTTAACACTAATTTTGTCTCTGCATTCATGCAAAATTTACAAGCAGTAATGAATGACCAGTGATTGCACCAGTAATTTTTTGTTCTATTTCTATTCAAATAAAAATAAACTGTGTGCTATGCTGTTTGTGAAAACATAAGATATGAAGAAATTATATTTGTCAGATAATCTTTAGCAGGCTTATTTAAAAGCTGCATAACTTTCTGTGCCTATCACAGATACACTTAGCACAGGCTGTTAATATGAGGTGTAACATTTTAATAATGCAAATAGCTGCATATTCTGGTTGATTATGAGAGTGTCTGACCTCAGAAAATAATTAAAAGAATAACTTTCAAATATCAAGATAAAGCAGCCATCAGTGTCTCATTGCTCTCTAATTAGGGCTTGCATTAGTTAATATTCGCTCACTTGCTGTATTGATTTGTATGCAAGCCGTAAAATAAAATCACTTAATTTAATGCATTAATGTAGTTGTATCGCAATGGGTGGCAAACAGATTGTGGAGATTAAATAACATGTTTTATGCAGTGAGGCTTAGTTTAATTTGTTTGACAGCTGAGTTTTTGTACTTGTAATTGCAGATATTGCAAATGGAGCTAAACAATGTTATGCTGCCATCCATGTATATGAGACCTAAAACTGATGTGCAATTTCAAGGCCTGCAGACTTTGGACGTCATCCTGTTAGCTTTTTATTTTCACTTCATAAATAAGATTACATCTGGATATAGTAATTAAGACTGAATACTACAGAAACAAATCATATGTGCTTCCTTGAATGGGTTCCTCTGTTTCTTTTGGAGGATTTGTATTAATATGGATTTGCACCTAAGTATAAGCCTGCATGATCTAGTCCTAATAACAACTTTACAACTGATCTTATTCTCATTAAAATAAGTAATAAATAAAGTTTTATGAATTGAACTATGGAGAAAGTCACTATTGGGAAAGTGCTCCTTAGAGAACTATTTTTCACTTAGTGCAGTTTTGTTAGAAATGAATCTGAGACTCCAGGCTACAGACTACAATTGCTGAAGACTGAGCTTTCAGTAGGGTATACGAGAGATGTGATCTGCTGAACTGTGATTCTCACATCAGCAAGAACTTAATAATTTAATATCATAGGAAGCTAGTGAGTTACTCTATAAGGAAACCCAAATACAAATTTATGTACGTACAGTATTTTTGCTGTGGATCCTGGAAAAAAAAAAGGCGGTAGTAAGCTAAAGTGACAATGGGGACACAGAATGGGAAACAGACCTGCAGCCTTGCACAGAAAGATGCAGATGCTCCAGGAAGCAGAAACTCCCAACTTGTGCTGGTTTTTGTAGGCACTGCAGAGATTTACTTTTAAGCAGCAGATCACTAGAAAATTGCTTCTTTTCACAAACACCTATTCTTAGAAAACTTACATTTTCTGAAGATCTCTGCTTGAAACTCACCAACAGGGAGCTGAGGAAGGCAGCCAGGCACATACTTGTTCCTTTAAAACATTGTCACTGTAACGGGACAAGCATTGTTTTCTTTAATGAAAAAAGCAGCTGCAGCAAATACCACTATGTAGTATTCCATTCAGAGGTTAGATAGCATGTAGCTCTAGCAATTTGTATTAGTCATGGCTCTGAATAAAGAGCACAGACAATCTCCCCCATCTTCTTGTAGGTCACTAAGAGACATTTGACATCCCTACTGTCTTTTCAGTTCATTAGGCATAATGAAGGTATTAGGAATATGTCTCTCCACATATAACATAGCACTAGTGATAGGAACAGTCAGCTCTAAATGTTTGCTTGTCACCTCAGCCCAGACATACATCTACTGAGAAGAATTTGCGATTCTTTTCTTGCTGTATTAGGCCACTAGATATGGCTCGTTCACTGTGAATAATGCAAATATTGTAAAACAGAAAATATCAAACATGAACCGGGCAGATTCTTCATTCATAAAATAAAGAAAGGAAAAAGAAATCAGCAATTAGGTGTTTGCTGGAAGTTAGGAAAACACAAATTCCTTCCTTTACATGGTCAGATGTAGACTTCCAGATATTTAGGTACACTCTATAGCCACTCAAGAATAAATTTCCCTCTGGGAGTAAAACTGATTTGCTATAAATGGAGTATAGCCGACTAATTTGAAGCAGGTATTATTTTCTGTGTCTTAAAGGCAGGTAAGGTAACCACCTGCAAGGATTTAAAGACTTCTAGAATAAGGTATAAAATTACAAAGCAAGTAAGAGCATCTAAACCTGGGAACATAATTAATGGCTCCATGAATTTAACAGATGCCTAAAAATTAATGTGATATGCTTCATTATAGACAGTGCCAAGACTATCCAAAGTATTTTAATTGTACTCAGCCTGCTGGGAGAACAAACACATAAAAAAAATGTAGTCAGTGAAAAAGGAAAGAAAGTTCTTTTTAATTATCCAATAGAACAAAATGTGTAAGAATAATTAAAAAAAAAAAAAGGCTTTTGTATTTTTAGATCTTTCTGTCAGGTCTTTACTCTTCAAATGAATGAAGGGGCAGTGTGGCATCCAACAATTATCAGAGATGCTGAAGAGAGTTTATTCCCCTTAGCCTCCTCCTCTGACACAGATGAAGATCTTCTTTGAGTTTTATTTTATTGCAATATTCAAAAGAGCCTGTGTGACTTAATAAATAAACAGCTATCAGGGGCTGAAATTACAACAAATGTGACTGCAGCAAAACTGTGGAATTATACCAGGAAAACAATAGATCCTGTAGATGTCTGTGTTAAACGACAACACATGTATTTTGTTTTAATTGGTCCTTCTCTTTTGCTGCTGGAATTTTACAGATTACCATGCCATGGTTGAATGAGATGCAAACAACCCTCAGAGGGAAAACTTAGATTTCTGTTCAGAATTTTCCACTCAAAAATAAGCCTCGAGACAGAAGCTAAGTAGTAAGAGACAGAAGGGGCAAATAACTGATGAGAATTTTAGGGGGTTGCTTTTATTTTATTTAAACACTTGCATTTTGCTTTTTTGCTTGAAAGTGAAGTACAACACCCTGGCTTCTCCTCTAGTTGCAAAGTTCAACATTTTACATTCTTTTCTATGTCTTTAGGCATAACTGTGATATTTGCTGCTTTGTCTTGCTGAAGCCAAGACCACAGTCCAAGAATATTCTCACAAAGTGAAAGCACCCATCTCACAACCTTTCTTCTAGGTAGCCTGAAGACAGTCTGCCTAGAGAGCTGCCAGCCTTTGGGTGTGCCCAGCAGGGTTCCGCTGGCTACTGTTGTTGGCGTAGATGCCCTGTCTAAACTTAGTACAGTCCTTAGGTTGCTGTAAGACTGTGCTGTGACTGGAGTTTCACAAGTGTTACAGGGTAACAATTTGGAGGCAGCCTGGCTCCTGTCCAGGCTCGTAGAGATTAACAGTTCTGGAAGGCAAGCTTGCCAGGAGCTGGGAGATTTTTCAGTACGGAAACAAAATAACTGAAGTCACTCTGAAGAGTGCAAAAGCAATGTGAACCTCTGTTGTAGACCAGTGCTTCCCACAGGGCTGCCATGCGGCAGCAGAACTCCAAAAGAGTGGTGAATATGAAAACCTACGTGCTCCACCTGTTTGCCCTTACCAGCCAGCCCTTGCAGCATGACTTCGGGCTGTGGATGTGCAGGGTGCACTGTGTTACCAGCTTAACAGATAACCATAGAGAAATTGGTTGTTGTGGTTCCTTGTTGCTTGATCCCTTGTCTTTCATGCTGAAAAAATGCTTTAAAAATCCTTGGTGTATATATCTTTTACTTCCTACTTCACTTTTTATATGTCTTTATATAAGGTCTTTTTAACAGGAAATAATTAGGTATCAATGAGAGGAGGAGAAAGAACTAAACTCACAATTGAAGTCTAAATCAAACTTTAGTGTTTTTGAAGCCATCTAAATTGATCCCTTTATAGTACAGGGCTTTGAGGCCATTTAAAATAACTTCATAGAAAAGTGAATTTAACAAAAAAATCATGCTCAGGGTAATTTAATGCACCTAAGGCATTAACTGCACTGAATAAGGATATTTAGTGAGTTTTAACAGAGCAGAAACCCCTCACTGCCTTCCAAGTACTTGCTGCTTTTTAAAATTTCTGATGTTATATTAGGAAGCTGTAGTTTCAGGTCAGATCCCATTAGGTTATATTGCTTCATATTCTGTAAGCACTACTAACATGAAAATTCAGCTGTTTCGCTGTGTGCTCCCCAACACTACAAGATTTGTTAACCAGCTAAACACTGTCAAAACACACAGAATTTGCTATCATTAGGAGCCTGGATGTAAACCTTATTAAAGTCTATGGAAGGAATTTCCAGATTTCGGTGTATTGTGAAAAAGAAATTACTGCATGCTGATGGTTATCCTATAAGAACAGCAAAACCATACCACAGTATCCCAGGTAAAGCTAACTTGGTTATTTTTAGGATCAAATGGTAGTCTCAAAAAGAGCTCAAAGCAATTATAGACCAGGAGATGGGGAAAAACAAAATGGTGGGTCTAAGGTCTCCATTTGGCACATGTTCCCTTTCCGTTCTGAGAAGGAAAAGAAGGCACTGGGAAGGAGAAGTGTGAGTCTTACCGGTCGATGAGCTCCTGCGCAGGGTAAGGGAGATGTGAAAAAACCTTCTGTTTGCCAGAGCTGTGTAAATTGGACTACCTGCAGGTTTTTGTTAATATGTGCTACCAAAAGTGAAATAGTGAAATACATTAAAGTTGACGACTATCTCTGAAAGAAGGTTTCCTTAGGTCACAAAATACTGTTCTAGAATGAGCTAACTCTTTAAACAGAGAAGATTCCATTTTGGGGGGATGAGAAAGATTTAAAAGTTCAGAAACAAATGTCTTCCCCATCCATCTGTCTTTGAAGGAGTGGTCCCTTTGCTGTGGCTTTACTCTCAGGCCAGCAATTTTCAGTGGTTTCTTAGGTAATAAGAAGATATACCACAGCCATTCCTTTATATGGTAGGGGTATTTCCTTCTTTCTATCATTTCTGAAGCTTACCTCCTCCCCTTTGAGTTCTCACAGACTACATTCATACCTCAAGACTCTTCCAGGTCTCATTATCTTTGCTCACTTCCCTGCTAGCTGTCTAACTTGAGCGGTACAAAAATCTAACAGTCAAATCCTTTGTAAAAGGAAGCAGGGGAGCTAATGCTGAGTAGCCATTTCTCCCCAGGCTCTGACAATTCAAACTGCTTAAATGCAACCAGAGCAGGAGGAGTTCAAATGATGTGGGTGTGCAAGAAGATGCTCAATTAAAACCATAGTGTTTGTTCTGTAGCTTTTCCTCCTAGTCTATTTAAATACAACAGTACTCCCCTGATCATCACAAAAAAATGACCAATTAGAGAACAAGGTTAGGTTATTGCTAGTGTTTTATAGCTTTCAATACAGTCTTTTATTTGTCCACCCTGAAACAGGTGTTTAGCATGTTTAATATTTCATAAAAGATGGTTTAAACTTACAAATACACTAGGAAGAAAATCTCTTTTAATGTTATGTCTCATATAGAGCTTTGTATTCATACAGCTTAGTGTAACAGTGTTCATCAGGACCTTTGAAAGTCAAGTCACAAAAAAAAATATAAAACAGTGAAGATCCAAAGACATATCCATTTTGCATTCAGATATTTTTTAAAAAGTAGATTCAATTTTGCTCGAGAAAAATGTTTTAAATACGCAGAGTTTAGTTTAAAATTTTCAAAAAACCTATTTCAACTAATACCTGAATAAAAAATATGAATCTAAATAAAAAGGAATTATAATGATAAGGAATAATAGGTTCATCATATAGAACATTTTAAAAAGAGCTTTTCCAGCTTCTTAAGTGAATTATATGGAAAAAGAAGGGCTGTTTTGCAAAGTGCTGAAATGTAGCATCTTTATCTTTCTCCAAGAAAACTTCTGTCAAAAAATAAAAAATAAAAAAGTCTGGCCTTTGTTCTAAGAGATTTCAAATGAGTTAATAAAATAACTATGAACAGCCCTTCATTTGTACACACAACTGAATAAGGGAAAAATACATTGCAGCACAGTATTTGGTATTTATTGGTATTTGTGCTTTTTAGCAATAAAAGTACTGCTTGAAACAGTGAGAGAGACCAACACAGTACACCATAATATCAAATTATTTTATAAATTTATATTGATCTGAAAGAATCTTCTTCGCTGAAACCCATGCATTATTACTTCATTATGGTAAGAAGCTTGCAATGTAAAGCAGGAAGTTGTGTAGTAGTATTTTATTCCTTGATAGTAAGGGATATTAATTCAAGAGGTGTAGGCAAGTACATTGGTCTTTGCTGTCATCCAGAAAGTAAATTTCATGCAGAGTAACTGTCGTTGCTATTCCAGTATACTCCCTGTTCTGTGGTGCTGTCTTTTAGATTTTAAAACAGAAATCCTTGGTGATCTCTGTAAGAATTTGGGTTGCTATAGATATCATAAATCCATCATTGTGATGAATTCCAATTTTTCTATTGCTTGATAATCGATATAAGAGGTGCATGGTAGAAATCTCTCTTTGGTATTGAAAATGTTTTTGTTTAGCTTATAGAGGACTCAATCCTGCATACATCCAGAATTACACTTGGCATCATCAGGACTTCCAGAAACATTAGAACACAAAAATGTGTGTCTTAAATGTCATAATATATTCTCTGATATGGTTTCCCCTTAACAGGAATCTGCTGAGGTTTCCTAGAAATTTTTTAATTGTGCCTGCTAAAAACATATTAAAAAGTCCCTGACATTTATGGTTGTGATAACAACGCTGCATTGAGTGGATTCATGTATACTTATAATGCAATGTCCCGCAGAAACCTGCTGCAAAAGAAAGAGGTTAAGGGTACTATAGAAGATGACATGGGAAATGATCTGTGAGTGGAATTTGGTCCACCCAACTTCATCCGTCTATGCCAAGCTAGTACCTAATAACCACTGAAGGAACAAAAAAGAAATGTTTAAGACAAATGGGATGAATCACCCTCTGGAAGTTATTTTCTTTATCAAACATATAAGGAACCTCTGTGAATAACTTTCAACGAATATCTAATTTCTGGATGTATACACTTGGATGAGATGACTCTAAATTTTACATTTCATCTACTAAAAAAGAATTTTAAAATGTACCTCAAATATACGTACTTGCCTTCCAGTGCTCATGTTCATAATATTCCATGTTATTTGCTCACAGTGACACATAGCTGGACAGACTTTCACATTTTATCCTAAGTACCTGGATCATCCTCACTATCCTCCTTTCTTGTAGTCTGACACAGAAGAACTTCCGCCAATGTGCTGTGACAATCAGCAACTTAGCCATCAAACCTTTCAAGGATGCAAAGTTTACAAAAAGTATTTTCCATAACTTTGCCTGAGAGGAAAATAAATTATTGAATTAATGATTTGCCAATAACATTTTCAATAATTATTAATATATTTCTGAAGTTATGTGGCCAGCTAAGGTACTTCAGATAGGGTGAATAACGGGTCCTAGCAACATGATCAGACTAACATCAGACTAACAGCTGACAAATGTAATCTTATATCTTACTAGTCATGGTGCGAGAATTAAAACAGAAGATAGATGAAAGAACTAGTCAATGTGGATACTTGTGGCTACTTGGGGTTAGGTGTTAGCTTTCTAATCACACTTCAAAGCTGCTGCTGAGGCAGTCAGAGTCCCAAGAGAAACACAAAAGCAGTGCACCAAGCAGTGTTTCTCTTTCGGCCACACCATATAAACAAAAAGTAGTTTTTCCACTGCATTATTTCAATACAGGAAATGAAAATAATAAATTACAACTAACCACACATTCTGTAAATACGTATAGTGAATAAAGCAGAGGGAACCCCAGTCAGCTCACTGCCATTTCACAAGCCAACGAGGCCAAATTTGTTCAGTGTACCATTTAATGCAAATTATTCCCCAAGTCCTACTAGGGAGGCAATAAACAAAAATTATTCCTATGCTTAAACAGTATTTATGGATTGGGTACTTCTGTAGTTTTCTATACGATGTGACTTTATGTGTTCCTAATAGAAATCACCTATAATATTAAGTAAACTTGAAAGTCGGAAATGTTCTTATAGAAAACACTTAAGTAAGGAATGTTTCAATAGAGAATGTTTTCTTCCTTTTTCTTTTTCTTTTTCTTTTTTGCATTTTCTCCTTTCCTCTTTTTCTCTTTTTCTCTTTCTCTTTCTCTTTCCTTTTCACAGAATCATAGAAACATAGAATCATAGAATGCCCTAGTTGGAAGGAGCTGACAGGATCAAGTCCAGCTCCTGTCCCTGCATAAGACAACTCCACAGTTCACACCATGCATCTGAGGGCATTGTCCAGTCTCTTCTTGAACACTGTCAGGCTTGGGGCCGTGACACCTCCCTGGGGAGCTTGTTGCAGTGCTCCACCACCCTCTGGGTGAAGAACCTTTTTCTAATGCCCAACCTAAACCTCCCCTGGCACACCTTCCTGCCTTTCCCTCAGGTTCTGTCATTGGTCACTAAAGAGAAGAGATCAGTGCCTACCATTCCTCCTCCCCTTGAGGAAGCTGTAGACAGCAATGAGGTCTGTCTTCAGTCTCCTCTTCTGCAGGCTGAACAAACCAAGTGACTTTAGCCACTCCTCGTACGGCTTCCTCTCCAAACCCCCCACCAACTTCATAGCCCTCTTCTGGACACTCTCCAGCAGCTTAATATCTTTTTTATACTGTGGTGCTGAAAACTGCACACAGTGCTCCAGGTGAGGCCACACCAGTGCAGAGCAGAGCGGGACAATCCCCTCCCTCGCCAGGCTGGCAATGCTGTGTTTGATGCACACCGGGACACGGTTGGCCCTCTTGGCTGCCAGGGCACACCACTGGCTCATATTCAACTTGCCGTTGACCAGACCACCCAGATCCCTCTCCGCAGAGCTGCTCTCCAGCATCTCGTCCCCCAGTCTGTATGTATAGCCAGGGTTGCCATGTCCCAGGTGCAAAATCCGGCACTTACCCTTTTTGAACTTCATGCAGTTGGTGATTGCCCAGTTCTCCAATTTGTCCAGATTCCTCTGCAGGGCCTCTCTGCCCTCAAGAGTGTCGACAGCTCCTCCCGATTTTGTGTCACTGGCAAACTTACTAAGTAATCTCTCAAGTCCTGAGTCTGAGAAATTTATAAAGACATTGAAGAGTGCTGGTCCTAAGATGGATCCCTGTGGAACCCCGTTAGTGACTGGTCACCAGCCTGATATAACCCCATTTACTAGAACCCTTTGAGCCCAGCCTGTCAGTCAATTGCTCACCCACTTCCTTGTGTGTTTATCCAGCTCTTCCTCTTTCTCTTTATTTTCCTTTTCCTATTCCTTTTCCTTTCCCTTTCCCTTTCCCTTTCCCTTTCCCTTCCCTTTCCCTTTTCCTATTCCTTTTCCTTTCCCTTTCCCTTTCCCTTTGCCTTTCCTTTTCCCTTTCCCTTTCCCTTCTCCTTCATAACAATTAATGACATCTAGTTGTTCTCCTGCTACAGAAACACCTGAATGCTAATTTATGATTTCTGTAGTAAGGTATGGTTCTGCTAAATTACATGAGATTCATCTCATAAAGGACTTGGGGATTCTTCATAATTCACTCCACAGTGACCAGGCATGTCTGACCTAGGTGATATGCTAGGCTGGACAACACCAAGGCCTGTGATGCAGCTGAACTGCAGTTTCTTTTCAAGAAGGACATCCAGAAATCATTATACAGTACAGGACAAAACATTCCCAGGCACCAAGCTAGCTAATAAGTATGCAGAAAAGGCAACCATTCTGGCAGAATCTGGCCTTCTAGTAGTGTAGCTGTGCAAAGCAGCTCGAATTAGAATTAGGTAGCTGGGAGGAACCCCTTTGTCTGTTTGAATATCTGAATTTGATGAGCCTGCAAGCTTCTTACAGGGAGGAAGAAGGGAGGAGAGAAATTGAATAAACCCTTGCATCTGGTTTTACAATAAAAGCGTGAAAATGAAATATTATTCTTACTTAGAGTTGCATCAACAACACTATTTATAAGAATAGACAGTTATATCAGTTCTCTACTACTCTATTGCTTAGTTAAAAAGGCAATCTATTAAATCTTCATGCCTTTTCTGGTTAATTTTTATGGAAACTTGTCCTGGTTTCAGCTGGGATAGAGTTAATTTTCTTCCTAGTATCTGGTATAATGCTGTGGTTTGCATTTAGAATAAAAATAACATTAGTAATACACTGATGTTTTAGTTGTTTAGTAGTCAAGGACTTTTCAGCTTCTCACACTGTGTCAGGTGTACAAGAGGGTGAGAGAGGGCACAGCCAGTACAGCTGAACCAAACTAGCCAAAGGGATATTCTGTACCATATGCTGTTATGCTCACTATATATTTGGAGGGAAGAAGAAGGAAGGGGACAGCATTTGAAGTTGTGGCATTTTTCTTCCCAAGTAGCTGTTACACATGATGGAGCCTAGCTTTCCTGGAGATGGCTGAACACCTCTCTGCGCATGGGAAGTAGTGAATTAATTCCTTGTTTCACTTTGGTTGCATGTGTGGCTTTTGCTTTACCTATTAAACAGTCTTTATCTCAGCCCACGAGTTTTCTCACTTTTACTCTTCTAATTCATTTCCCCATCCCACTAAGTGGGGAAGGATTGAGTGGCTGGGTGGTGCTCAGTTGATGGTTGTGGTTAAACCACACCAATGCTTTTTGGCACCTACCGTGAGGCTCAAAGGGTTTGAGATAACAACAGGTTTGATTAGAATGTGCTAGATCAAATTTATAGCTGTTATTGTTATTAAGCTGTTAACTGTCAGGCTCCTGTGCTTGCCATGGGGCTTGAATGCCCTACTGTAAATAAGAGTCTAGTGCCTGTTGGTGACTGCTTTTTGCTATTGCTGCTTGCTGTACTGCTTACTCTGCTGTGCCTTGGAGTATTTTGATAACAGCAACAGCTATGTGCCTGGGACGGCAGATGGCCAGGTCATCACTGCTGTTTCTGTGCTACTGTACTGGACAGCCTAGAACTCCAATGAGAACTTGAGTCAAAACAACTTTACAGACACCAAGATCAGTGAAGAAGGAGGGGGAGGAAGTACTCCAGACGTTGGAGCAGAGATGCCCTGGTGGCCTGAGGTGAAGACTATTTTGAGGCAGGCTGTCGCCCTGCAGCCCACAGAGGTCCACAGCGGAGTAGAGATCTACCTACAGCCTGTGGAGCATCCCATTCTAAAACAGGTGGATACCTGAAGATCTGCACCCCATGGAAGGGACCCACGGTAGAGCAGTTCATCAAGAACTGTAGCCTGTGGGAAGGACTCACAGTTAATGGAGAAGTTAATGGAGAACTGTCTCCTGTGAGAGGGATCCCATGCTGGATCAGGGAGTGTGAGGAGTCCTTCCCCTGAGAAGGAAGGAGTGGCAGAAAGAACATGTGATGAACTGACCGTAACCCCCATTCCTCATCCCCCTGTGCTGCTTGGGGTGGGAGGAGAAGGCAGAGAAATTGGGAGTAAAGTCAAACCTGGGATTTGAGTTGCATGTTATGGGAATAGCCATAGCAGGAGCCCCCTTGCTGCTCATCAGGCTAGGAGCAAGGGGAGGAGTTCACTGAAATGTTAAACTCTATAACCTAGCCCAAAGGTACCAGAGGTGGCGATTGTAATGGAAATACCTTTAAATTGTTGTAACCCATGATTGCTATGAAAGTGTTCAGCATAATACTTATAAAGATTGCATTTGTAATCATAAATCCAATTTCTACTAAGCAAGGTGTGTATAATACTTAAGTTCTTGCTCAAGTGCCATATGTGGTGTAAAGAACAGGCATTCACTTCCTCACATGCTTACAGCTGAACGTATCATAAACATTCTCAGGTTAGATTCATCTCACCTAACTATAGTTTTTTCTCTAAAACGGATGTAAAAAAGAAAAGCAAATGACATAAGATCCTTCTTCCAGATGTCTTCAGACAGTTTCCTAAGCTAGTCCTAAAACCATCTTAGACTGGCTTTTAGCTTTTAGCTAATCCCACTCTGGGACATAATTGTACAGTACTCCATTGTATGAATAAAAAGATGTAGTAAACCAGAAAATCCTTGGATAGTACACATACTGTAACAAACGTTGATTTCTCTCTTACATGTCAAACATTATTGTCTAAGAAGCAGAAAATACTTTTATTTCATTTCATCATAAATGATGCACACGAGATTTGTAAACTGCGGTTAAATATGTATAGCACTCCTCTGAACATTTCGGTCTCAGTCATCAAGTACTTTTTTCCTTCAGGCATGCCAAATTAGAAGTGTCAGTATGTCCCTACCCCCTTGGAAAGCCATTTTTCTATCCCTCACAGACAAAACAATGTCAGATTTGGACAGTAGCTGAGCTTCTGTTGGTGGCAGTCTTCCTCCATTTTTGTGCCATATCCATGATCTGATGCTTTACCAAAGTTTCTTAAACCAGGAAGAGAAAGAACTGTGTATAGATGTAGAAAAAAAAAGTCTTTCCCAAAACAATCGGTAGGCCCTACCTTGTTTTTGAACAAATATGAGTTCGGAATTGCAGTGATTCTACATAAATTCTGTCTGGAGAACCAGATGAATAAAAGTCAGTTGTTTCTTCATGCTACATGATGAGCATAACAGGCATCTGCTTCTTAGACGCAGAGCTGGAGCATCTCTAAATTGCGGCAAAACTGATGTGGGAGGCAGGTGTCTTGCTGTTCAGGGAAGGATGTGTCCAGCCAGCATGGATGTTTCGGGTTTTTTGGAACAAAAATGTTTTATCAAATGTGAGTACTATGAGAGGATTGACTAGAGTGTTAAAACAGTCTAACTATGTATTTTTGGTCTGAGAGTCTAAATTCTACTTCTTTCTATCATAAGTGCAATGTAAAAGTCTTATATTGGCTAAAAATCCCAATTATTTTGCTCATGCATCTATATATTCTCATTATGTGCTGAAAATAAGTTATCAAAAGCTTACGGTTTTGTACATATTTTAAGTAAAAAAACAAACAAACAACAATAACAACAACAAAACCCTAATGAAATAAGTAAAAGGGGTCTCTTTCAAATCTATATTGATTCCTTGCTTTAGATTTTGCTATGTTTTGATTGAGTTTTTCTTGATTTGCTGGGGTTTTTTGTTAGTTTTATTGTTGCTTCTCTAATGTTTGTTGGATTAGTGGATCAAGCTGGAAAAAAATCACCCTAAGGTGTGTGGGCTTTTGAATAAATGTCTGGAGAACTTTTGTATAATCAGAGACTTCTTCCTTGCTCGTTACAAAAAGAGTTAATTTGAATTACTTCAAAGATGCAAAGCTCTTCTAACATAACAGAGAAAGTCTGTTCTCTGTATTACCATCCATACAGGTATTTTTATATGAAGGGATAAATTTTCAAAGCTCTGCAAAGGAGATATGTGCTAAAATCTGTTCAGGTATAACAGGATTTGTGCTAATACCACCTACACGCTACTTTGAAACTATACTCCTCTCTGTTTTTAATAGTTTGTAGCCATGAAGGGACTATGATTTGGAAGAAGCTGACATTCGTGGAATAAAAAACTCACTAAGAAAACAAAACTACAATCAAATAGGTAAATTTAAAATGAAATGTACACTGTAATTGTCACCATCATCATCATAATACTTTTTTAAGTTCTAGAAGTGTCTTTTATTTAAAGATCATAGTAGCTTAAAAAGATTTTCCTGTTCTATCACCTCCCTTGCACAAATCAGGCTGATGACATTTGTTCTGGAAAATGATACAGTTTCTCAGTGTATGGGAAGCAAGGTAATGGTATTGAATTTGATAAAGCTACATGGTTTTAAAAGAATTTCAGATTCAGTCCAAAGACTTAACAGCATCTACTTTCATAACTGTTCAGAAGCAGAAAATAATGGATTTTTAGCACACACTATATAACAGAACAAACAAGTCCCTCCAAAGATCTTTCTGGTTTCTATTTTTGGTGTTGTTCAATATGCCAAAGAGTTTAAGATTATAAAATGATAAGATTATAGACGAGAAGCTACATATGTGCATATATATGAATGCATATCTTACCTATAAAAACACGTTATTGTGTAGATCACTATAACTTAATTTTATCAGTGATGCAATGTTCATTTCTGACTCCTCCAGGGCGCCAAAAGTCACCAGTGTCTTGGGAAAGGAGGCCATGCCTCCTTCCATAGGGCAGTTTCTGTGCAGTACTGGGGTCCTGCTCTGTAGCTCAGTCTAGATGTTGGGTGGAGGAACCCTGGCACACTTCAAGACGAAGCACAATCAGCTCTTTGATTTTTTTTACTTAGAAAAAGAGGGTCAAGCCTTATGCAAAGGCCAATTACATGAGCAAGCAGCTTCTTGAACACCACTCTTATTTTCTTTTCATAGAAGAGTCTTCAATTTATAACAGTCTAAAGGCATAGATGAGAACTAAGTTGTTCAGGGAGTGGCACTGAACAACACATCTACTGTTACACCGTGTCTTAATCCTTCGGTAAACCTGCCACTGGCCATTCAAAGATATGCAGGTGAAAAAAAAACCAAAACAAAACAATATAACAAAAATACAACTGAATTCCATACAGAAATATCATCAGGAATGTCACAGCAGATGGCTGACTGGAACACAGTGGTAACAGAATATATATTTTATGGATTGTAATTCATATATGCAACAGAATAATGACAAGGATTTTGAAATGAAAAAGTATTTACATAGAAAACCAAAATATTTTCATTGTAAGAAACAGGAACTGTTTTATGACATCCAACACGTCACTTTGACTTGTAGCATCCAAAACTCATCACTTGTTTATGTGAGCAATGACTGTCAGTTACCTGAGGGAACTATTAAAGTATTTCTTCTAATAAAATCTGGGGGGGAAAAGTACACATTTTAAAACCTTTGTTGTTGTTGTTAAGTTAATAAAGCTTTTATGCTCAGACAGTTGTAAACTCTGTCAAGCCTGTATTTCCCTTCAGGACAAAAGTTCTAGAAGTTTTTACTCTCTATTTCTGTACATACCCTTCTAATGCTTCTCTTTTTTATTTCCCAGGATGTAGTTGTTATTTTTACCTTCATTACCCCAGTGAAACATCTGTTCTTTTTTTTTTTTTCTTTTTCTACCTTGCTTCCTCTGTAATTTACGTCTCTCAAGTTGTCTTTTTTCCCATGCAGAGGACCTGTGGGACATGTACCTATCTGGTGCACCAACTCACATGATGGGTGGGGAGCTATAATGCTGTGCTAGAGTGTATTCTTATAGCAGGATACCAACCAGTTGTGTTTGTTACTTCCAGTGAGAAAGTGAATCAGTGACAGATTATGCTACAGCTGTGGGCTGGATGTGTTTCATTGCTGGAGGGCATGTGGAACTGCCATTCATGTGACATAAGATTCTTGCATAACATCCTTGCATAAGACCACATTTGCAAAAATCTGCCAATGCAATAGCTGGAGAATGACTACCTAATGATATTTTTTTTTCTCCTATATTTGATATAAACAAGAGCAGCCATAGCAGGCAAAGTCAGAGAGGAAGAGGGAGAGAAGACATTCATTTCCACCTCATCCTCCCCTCTCAAGGAAATTCAGGTGCACAGACTGCTAAGTTCTGTGAAGGAAAATTTGAATGGAAGTGAAAAACATGTCTGATAATGAACAAGTATTACAAAGAGCTGTTCAGTTTGAAGTTTTTGGTAGAAGTATGCCTTTCCAAAGAGACACACTCTAGTTCAGCCACAAAACATTGGCCTTAATGGCATAATTTCAGTAGTGTGCATATATGTAGCACTTCATGACCACATAGGATGACAGGAGGTGATCATAAAGGCTCTTCAGGGCTCCAAATTTCCATGGAGCAAACAAGAAGCAAATATACGGTAGACAAAACTTTGCTCACAGCATACACATTAAGTCCTACGTTATTTTCCCTTTTCTTTATTTTCAGATGTCACAAATATCTATTAATCTCTGGTTTGATATTAGACCCCTCCCCTCAAACTGCTGAAAAACTCTTACAAATAATCTGTATTATCAACACAGTTTGCACTGTTATGCATGTCATATCTAAGTTTAGTTTCCGAGCTGTTTTATTACAAGGTGTCCCACTTCCAACAAATAGAGCTGTCCAGAAAATAGTGTTGTACCAAACCTCTCAGTGTTCAGCAAGATGCTAAACACATTTACTGTTATAAACTGACATACTTGTATCTGTGAATATGTGTGAATAGATTGTTGATCCTCATTTTGAAAGTATGTGGTTAATAGTTATCCAATATCTAACTTTAAAATTACACCTTTTTTCACTACCTCTGAGTGCTATAGCCTGCTAGATTAAAATGGGCATTTTCTAAAAATGAAGAAGAAAATATTTTTTCATCTATTGAAGCATTATCTCACAAATGCCCGCATTTCCTTTAAAACAAAGGAGCCAGTAAATACTTCCTCTGTGACTTCGAAAGGCATTTGCAATACATTTTATATCTTTTGTAAGTAAAAAATTATAAACATAGAATGTTCAATATCCCATCAATAGCATATTTCCTCATACTGAGATGAAAAGATCCAGAGCATAGCCAGATACAGATGTGGAGTAGCTGATGCTAACAAAAAGGACTAGACTAGTGCCTCATTTTCACATGTAGTATGCTGCCAAGACATGCCCTGTGGCACACAACAATTACACACTGTTAAATTTCTCATCCACTTCAAATGGTACATGTCTCTTATTTGTCATGTCCTCACATGATGTTGATGAGCTGCAGTGATTTTGTTCATGTCTCTAACGTAAAACTCAAAAAAATTGCCAGATTGACAATAGAAACCAAATAATGGTGACTGAGATCTCCCTGTTTATTCAAATCATGGCCTGTCTTGGAATTTAGCTTTCTAAAATGTGTTAGTCATGAGGACCCATCGGCTGAGGAAGCAGCATTTCTCCGTATATTGCTATACTGGAGCACATTGGAACATATGGTAGACTCCCTCTAGGTATCAGGATTTAGGCTCATAACAGACTTTTTTCAATACTGTATCTATATTTTGCTACAAGAATTTACATTGTTTTCATAATTATTCTTATACATCAGCTTGATTAAGACAATTTTCAAATGTAATTTTTTTTCAAAATATTTGTTGTTTGTGGGACAGATGGCTGATTTTTTATTTCACCTTTTGAGCAAAATTAACTTGCCAAACAAACTCAGAATATCCTTTTTCTCTTCTGTTTTTTGCAACAAATGTGACTGATCATTTTACATTTTAGTTTCATATTGACAATTCTTGTTCAGTCCTTTCTTTTTAATGTTACTGTGGAACTACTGTATGACATGCAGCTTTTAGCTGGTAATGTTGCCTTCCACTTGCATCATAGCTGAAACTTTTCACCTGTGGACTTGGGACTCTGCTTTGCCTCTGTGAATACCCAGACATTACAGTGGGTTTCTCATGGGAAGTGATTGCCTCTGGCAGGAAACTCACACCTTCTCTCCATCCCTTTTTATACCTTTAGTTTTGTAGGTTTTAGTTCATACTAGAAGGAGGCCTAGTGAACAACATAACAGAAAACAGTCATGAATAAAACATGCTCCAGCCAGCACCAGTAGCACCATGGACAGCAACAGGAACACAAAAGCAAAAGGAATAGGTTCTCCAGGAGGGAGCCTGGCCAGGCCCCTGTGAAAACTGTAAAACTGTGTAGTACTAAGGAAAAACTGTGGTTAGGGACCTACTGCCTCACTGGAGGGGACACTCATCAGAGTTCACTCTCACTTCTCTGTTGCAGAAATTTTTCTGTTTCCCTCTTCTTTCACTCCATCTCTCTTTCGCTTGTTCTGTTCTGTTTTGTTTTGTTTCCCAAGAAAAAAACCTTTATTTACTCTCTGTAGTCAGTGTATCTGGACTCCACATGCACTCTGTGCCATTTTATTTTTGTAACAATATTTGAAAGAAATTCTACTTCTTATCTGGACATTACAATAAACACGGTGCCTAGCCCCTAAGCTTTTATTTATAACATGGTCACTACTTTGAATCATTACCCAGTGAACTCCTGCAGGGCATGTCCCCCCATCACCCAGACCAAACCAGAGCATGGCACAACCTCTCTCCAGGCCATACTATCTACCTGCACTCTCAAGAAACCAAGGGAATAAGCAGAGGAAGCAGCAGATGCGATGCTCAGCCTGTAGAAGTGCTTCTGCATCCCACCGCTCAGGCAGAGGTGAGGCCACACAGCAGCTGAGCTGTGCCAAAATTCTTCACCATTTTGGCTGTAACCCAGGCTGCAAACAGTTTATTTTTAGACTGCCTGGGATAAAAGAACCTGTGTGCTCTGTCTTGGCAGGACTGCTGATAGCACCTCTCAGTTTTGTCTTGCAGTACTCAAACGCACACATTAGGATTTAAGGAAAATTTAAGATTCTTTTTAAATTTTTCTCTTTGCCAGGATTAGTCTGTCATACCCTTCACTGCTAACTTTTGTGTAGAGACGTTTCGTTTTAGCCTGGACATCTTACCGTTTGGTTCCACTTCCATAGCACTCTCAAATGTCAGGTCTAAAATACTGATAAATCCCGACCATCACCTAATCAGTACACTGAGAAAATAACTTGCAGATTCAAAAGCTGATTTCTAAGTAAGTAAATTGAATCTACCTGTATTCAGTTATCCATTGTAGCTGAATGGAAAGTCCAATTTTACATCATTACCAGGCTGTGCCAATACAGGAAAGGAACATTTAATTAACATTAAGTAGAATATTTCTGAACATGAAAACCAGAAGCATGTGAGAATACTTGACAAGAATTATTAAGAAATTATGTGTTATACATCAAACACAGTCAGTTCACTTGACTAATTTTTAGATTGTTAGTTATGTCATACAAATTAGAGATCTGAACACCCATTATCGTAAGGAGGGATAGGCACCCAGAGAGAATTTCCACCTGTCTTTAATACCCGCTTCAGAATATAATAATAATTTAAGACATGATGATCTAAGTTTTAGAGGCCTAAAATGTAGTTAGATGAATGAGATCTGATAGCAACAGAGAGTCCACAGGAAACATGGGAATGAGCCATATTTAAGCCTTGCTCATAAATTTAAGCTTGATTCACCATGAAATCAAAGAATATATTTGATTTCAAATCAGACTGGAAGCAGTCCAATTTTTTAAATCCATATTGGAATCCTGTAAATTGTTATGGATAATATACAAGACCATATATAATTAAGCCCGGCTTATAATTCTCCAAGAAAAAATTTAAACAAAATGTTAGACTCACGCTGAAAGTCTCATTTCTGGACCTGTCACATTAATTTATTTATTTGTTTCAAGTACTTTAGTCATTTTTTAATTAAGCAAAGCCTCGTTTATATGATGCATTTAAGTATCAGGCTTGCTGACATGAATATCAATATTTCCTTCAATACAATTAGTTAAACTACATTAAGTTACATTGAAGTAATGTCAATTTTTTCACACTGCTATGGATCATACTATCAGTGTTGTCAAAAGCTAGAACAGGAAAGAGATTATATTTTCATATACCAGTGATCTTCACTTGTGTGTCCCAGTTCTATCACATATTAAAAATGTGTGAGATTCTGCTACAGTGTTACATGAGAGAAAAGCAATTCCACACACCAGATCCACACAATCACATGCTCTACAGCAGCCAAAATAGCATGTTGAGATTTTTGCTGTTTTCCTACTGTATGATTAAGCTAATCCTCTCATTTAAATACAAACTAATCACGCAACAATACTGAAAAAGAGAGATAGGCACAAATGGGAAGCTTTCAATGTTTCCTGACTTCTGATGGCAAACGTCCTAGAGTTTTCTGCTTTAAATTCAATCACTTCTCATTTGCACTAAATTAATCTTCTGGAATTTTAAAGATGGAAAAGAAAATGCAGAGTTGATGAACTAGAGATGTACAATGAAGACATAGTGAGGCAAAATCAACAGATATCTAAACTGCATTCAGCTCCCGTGTTTTTTTACATCAACTTGAACGTCTCAGAGTCTATGTCTATTATATAATTCCTGGTTTTCAACAAAAAGCAGAGACACAAGCTTTTTGCACAAGAGTAGTAAACAAAATAAATACAAATTATGAGACAGAGAAGATACAGAACAAAATATTAAGGTGAGTGACAGTTTCTATTGCTCTGTATGTTGAAAAAAAATCTTATTTATATTTCAATTTTAGACTTAAATCCTTATTAGCAGGGACAAAGGAACTCTTACTCAAATTTAGTTCAATCAAAATGTCCTCGGGAACATGGAAAGAAATCCACTATGATACTGGCAAACTTCCATGTAAGTTTGGTGAAGAGTGCATAAATAGTTGTTAGAACTTTTACAGATATCCAAAACATCTTGCTTTTTTTTCCCCCAGAACTGCACATTATCACAATAAAGTTTTGGAAATCAATAGCTGAACATTACACATTAGCTCTGACATATTCCAATTCTACTGTCTGACCCACACTTTCAAAGAGCAGTATGTCTAGTCCAAATATACTTCATTATATTTTTAAGGTTGTATTGTGAAATCTTAATATGCACATGCAACATAGCACTTTCTTCCCCCCGCTGTCAGCTAATATAGCTCAGGGAGGTTTTTATCAATACTTTTAAATGGCTGGATTTTGACACAAGTCTATTATCAATCCCCATAGAAACTAACAGGACCCAAGGCCAATCACCTCTTTTTAAGTCTGAATCTGCACAGATGGATTTTGTAAAGGATTATAATTGAATTAAAGACACTGTTTGGCATCGGTGTAGATGAGGGGAAAGGAGAAAAAAACAAGAGCTAAGATAAGAGAGCTGACTACCAAAAGACACAATAATACACAGAGAAATTATGAAGAAGAGAAAGGCATCCGGATTTTTATCGCTCCAATTTGTGCATTGCTTAGAGCAGCACAAAGCAAACTGCAGAGCAGTGAAAGCAGTGAAGACAAGCATCAATTTACTGTGGTGTATCTCGCTGACTTATAGAAAAAGAACAACAAATCTGATTTGGAATTTGTAGTGAAGCTCTTGGACTGACTTCTCATTTTCAATTTACTGCAATCTTCTTAAAGAAGAAGAAAGTGTTTATTTTTATTTACATTGGGAATTTTTAAAACCAATATATTTTTTATCTTCACTGGAAGGAATGTACTGATCTTCAATCTCAAGTGACCTCATATAGGAAAAATAGAAATATTTTTTTAATTAGTAGCTATAAATGATCATAGGACTGTATAATACATTAATTCATTTCATCTCTGCCTTTGATTCTTTGTTTTAAACAGGGATTTAATACATTTCATGACCTAACCTCTCGAACAATAAGCCTAGAAGGAAAGAATCTTCTTTTCTAAATTACTCCCCCCAAACCAAATTAGAATAAAAGTTAATGCAGTTATCCTCTGGGCAGCCTTGCTGCCAAGCTTTATGCTTTGTGATCATAAAACATCTCAGTAAACTGAATTTTAAGTAGCTGAATTTTAGTCAAGGATTTTTTAGCCAACTTAGGAATTGTTTCATAGTGACAGAATTTATTTTACATTATGAACTCAGACATCGTCAGAGAGTGAAGGCATTTTAGTTTCTGCTGATCTGGTTTTGAATATAAAAAGAAAAAGGCATTTACTAAAAACTGTTATCTGAGTCATTTAAGATATATAGCCTTGACTGCTAAAATTTCCTCTGGTTTTCTCTCTAAATAAGAACAACTGGAGACCTACTCTGGTCCCAGCAAATCCTTAAATGTTTCTGGCAAGAATAAAGCTTAGAAAAAAGGAGGGGGAAAGTGTGCTTGTTTCGTTTCAGATGGTAAAAAATGAGCAATCAGAGCAGAGACTTTAAATATTATCTTCTTTTCTCAGCAGAAGGGGAGTCTCACTGTTTTGTTATACTGTTCTCTTTCACTTTGTTTCTAAGGCTGATAATAATACTTATAAGGACTATTGCATTATGGTTTGCTTCCATATAAAAGCTTCACCAAAGATGTAAATAAACCTCTCAGTAAATACATAAAAAAAAAGTATTGAATGAAATAGAAGGAATATTTATGAATAAACCTCTTAGAGTTACCAATTCATTTACTTTGTTTTCTTGCTCCAAAAACCTCAGAAGAGTGCTGCAATTTACAAGCTGGGGAGTACTTCATTGTCAACAGCCAGACCTGAACAAAGAACAAGTACAAATAACAAGTCTAACCAACACTAAATTAAGATTACAGAGATATTACATCTTCTTTCACTATATCTGAGGGTGACTAGTCTGGAAAATGACTTGTGGTAATGTTTTGCACTAGAGGAACCTGCCAGCAACACTGAGTATAATGAGCTTCCTGAAGGTTCTTACATGGCCTTGACTTTCAGACAAAAAATAACTGGTGCTCAGCTCCTTCAGCGCAGGCCTATGGCAGTTGGCAGGAGGCAAATTGTTCTTTGAGAAGACAGAGGAAAATGTCAAGAAGGCGGACATAATTAAAGCACAATGCAGAGCGAACCTACACATAACCAGAGAAAATACAATTAATGGCATTCAAATGAAAATTATCTTCTCTTTAATGATTTCTCTTTTCTCTGCTTCCCTTCCCTTCCCTTCCCTTCCCTTTTTTCTCCAGTTACAAGAACTTTAATTGATACACGGGTTGTGCTGTGCTGTGAGCAAGCTCTAATTTAAAACACATTTTCTACATAACAAGGTCAAGCTTTGCTGCACTGATAACCCTGAAGTGAGCTTGGCTGGAAGTCCTCAATCATGGCTTTTTGTTTGTTGTGTAACAGGATTTCAGAAAAGCAACTTCTGAGAAGGAAAATTATCGGCGTTGTCAGGACTGATACTTTTTACTGCCTGCATCTTTTGGAGAGGGACTTTTTCTCTACGTGTACAGACTTAGCTGTACATGAGTATTTCTTTTAGGTATGGATTTTTTGATGTATACATGCATACCTATGCATATAGATGAAAAAACAGAAGAAACATGTACACGCCTTTGCATAGTCCTGTGAAGATATAGTGTGGATGTTTTTACACATGAGGAGGAGGGAGAATCCTAATATTCTACTATACTATCTCACTTTGTGTCCAGGAAAAGTAGCATATATGCTTACCATTTCAACCAAAATACGTGCCTGAATGTGTGCACACATTTGTCAATATATATATAGACATACACATATGTGCACAAACAATATGTGTACCAACTTTATTTCTCCATTTTCTCCAAACTGCTGTACTAAAATTTTAATCCTATGGTCCAATACTTGACAAAGACCAATTATCTATTATCTGTTTTATATTCTCTCTTATACTCAATTCAAGAATGCGTCATTTAATTCTGTGGCAAGCAATTATAGCATTCCACTGTTCCAGACTCAGTCTCAGATTTCTATATTGAGTATTGCCTTACTTCAAAACAGAAATGTTTAATACTACAAAGCGATAATTCTTGCAGAGTAATAGATAAGAAAAACAAGGTTAAAAGCTTTGCTGGGTAGGGATTTTCCTGAAACAAAGTCCTAAATTGTGCAATAAATGCTTTCTTTGTGAAATTGTGAGAACACTTTTGACAAGTTCTAATTTTGTCTTTCAGACTTGGCTCCAACACATCCTTTCAGAGATATCTGGAACACATTTCAAATTTTAAAAAAACAACCAAACAAACAAACAAAAAAGCCATCACAACCCAAATGGGATTGTATTCCACCAGCTGAAAACAGAGACAAAGCATCCATACGCAAGAGTCAAGCCTGTAACAGATTTACTTAAGAGTTTAGCTTGACAGAGTACAGGGAGGTACTCTTCACTAGAAGTTTATATTGGGTAACATCAACTAGTTGAAAACTAAATGTATTTTGAAAGCATAGATAGCAGGAGCACAGAAAGCATAGGCAACAGAAGATCACTGAGACTGCGTTTTTAAACAAAGGATTTTCAGATCCAGAAAATAATTTCTGGTTAGCTGCTCCAATACTCACCATTTCTAGACCACCATTTTCTTAATTATTCTGTCCAGGAAATTGGAACACGGTGGAATGAGTTTCTCATAGCTTTTCTTTTTGGAGCTTTATACACATAATAGTCATTGTGACAGGCACTAGAATCTCAATTTTTCCTACTGAAATGGTATATCTACTAGGCTAGTGTTTCTTCCTTGATATGGAATTAGGTGCAGAAGTCACTTATGATCTTTTTATCTCATTCCTCCCACCACTTCTTTTTCATTTCAGTTCAGAACTCATTTTAGATCTCATTTTTCTCTCCATCCCACATACTGTTACTTAATTAAAGCGAACACCCTTAGTTACTCAGCATAAAAGATGGTTCTATAAAAACTGCTATCATTATTCTGAACAGACACTTCAAAGTTTGTGTTATCACTAAGTCCAAACTGTGACCTCGTCCTCAGGTTTTTTGAGGCCTTGTGAAACTTCACAGAAATCTCAGATGAGGAATGGATGTCAATATTCTTTACATTTTAATGTAAGATTTATAGAAAAATAACTTAGTACTTCAGTCAGTTTGTATTCCTGGGGTGTCCCATGGGCCTTTAGAAACAGCCCACCAAAGGAGCAAAGCCTGAGAAATGGCATGTGTGTTTGACACCGGAAAATGTATTTGAACATTGACATAGCATGTTCATCCAGATTCACTCCCTGTATTTGCTGAGGGGGAATGATGAGCCTGCAAGTCATGTCTTCAGTCATTCTGCTCCACACACAAAACCGTCTAAAGAGATGGTCACCATTACAATGTGCCTGAAGTCTCCAAAATAAATAAAATTTAAAAAACAAAACAAAAAACCAAAAACAACCAACCAAACAAAAAACCATAGGTGTTGCTGAATGACATCATGCCTATACTATGTCTCCAGCAAAAGAATGACTGGACTCCAAAACCAGGATGAAAAGTCGTGTATCTATGTGACTTACTGGTCTCATCTAAAAGTACTTTCCCTTTGGAAAGAGCAAGAAGCAAACAAGACTAGGCTATACTCATCGCAGTCTGACATTGAGATAACTACAAGTTCCCTCTACAGGTTGCTGTTTATTTTCTTTGATGTGGACATAGAAATAGTTTGTCACATGCTCTTAGTGGATTTGAATCTTCATCGCAAGAAGTCAGATACCTTTTTTCTTTTCTACTATTATTTCTTATGAGCTTTCATCTTTATCCATACATTCTTCACATAATCCATTTTAATTAGCAGTGAACCTCTCTCTCATTTCCTTTTTGGCATATATAAAAGGAAGATTACTGGTCTATAACAGAAATAGCCTTATTCACTGTCAGTGTTTGTTCGAAAGTTAAGAAAAATCAATACTGGCCAAAAGTCTGGGATCTATACTATTTTCTCATTCACTTACATGTAAATAAGTCAGTGATCTTAATTTTCTTTCCCACACCAACAACAAAATACCCAGTGCTAATAAGCACAAGGAATAAGCTTTTCTGAATGTCATAAAAAGGTAGAAAACAGTCTATGGGGTATAATTAATGCCTTGGACCCTGGTGAAAAAGGATCATTTGTAGACCAAACAGAAGCATCAGTGACAGAGAAGAGTGCAGCTGTTGATATGATGGTGATTCTTTCCTAAATGTGAGTATAATGGATCCTAGGAAGCAGGGAGTAAGTTAAAGTAGCTGTGAAAGTGGCCTGATTGATGTCAAGGTCTGCGTAAAGTTGCTTTAAAGACATTTCAATTCCCACTCCTGTTCTCAAGCTCGGTACAGGATTAGAAGAAAAATTGTGAGCTCTGTGGTTTCAGCCCACATTAAGAAAAAAAAAAAAAAGAAAAAGAAAACAATCCTATTTTTAAATGCAGTTAAATTCTCTTCTCTTGTACCAGGGCACACACTCATCCCTTAGGATTTTTGGGCATTAGATCATTCAATCTGAAATTACAGTGGCTGTGGCTAGAGATTTGGCAGAGAGTTTATTAAAAGCAACTTTGCATTTTATTCCTTCATTTAGCTTTCTCAAACCCAGTCACTGAACACCGCAGGCTACGGACAGTTACTGCCCTGTTATACTGAGCAAGCAAAGACATATGCAACAAAATGAAAGTTTTCTTATCTATCCATATGGAACCTGAAGCAGGAAAAGCAAAATATCAGCATATACACCCAAAGGGAGCTTAGTGGGCTACTTCACCAAAGCTGGGTTTAAAAAAATTTAAAAAAAAAAAAAATTCACAGAGCCAACAGCTATTTCTTTTTTTTTTTTTTTTTACTGAAGATAACAATATTTTTGAATCTTCAAGTAGACAAATAAGTACGAAGAGCTAAAAAAGCAACTGGTAACAACAGAAGCAGGATTTTCAAAGGGATTCAACAGACATTTATCTGAAAAAAAAAAGGTACACTTTTACGTGCGGAATACCAACTGTATTCTTACTGGTCAATTTGGGGTTTTTTGGTTGGTTGGTTGGTTTGGTTTTTGTTTTTTCTTGTCTAGGAAATCTTTTATCACCCCAAGAGGCCACATGTTGAGAAAAATACCAAACCAATTTTGCTTTGGCTGTCCATTTTCTGTGACTATTCAAAGAGGAACACCTCCAAAGGGTGCTTCAGACTATTACCAGTTACTCAGAGGAAGTGCAATGTGGATGATTAAGAAGTAACGCTGCTCCTGGAAACCCAAGGGAATAGTATTATTGTACAGGGACTCTGGTAGAAATTACAGCTTCATTTCTTGTGTGCGGCTGCCCATCCTTCCCCCAGGAACACAACACAACCCTCTGGAGTGGGGACATTCAACTACAGGATGTTTAGCTGTTATGGGCTTAAAAAGAAATTCCACTTCTGCAAAAAATATGAAGATATAACTAAGTGTGGGACAGTGCAATCTCAACTGAAAATACCAGCAGAATAGGAAGCCCTTATAGCCTTAATGAAACTCTGTCTTAATTTGAAAGGGAAGGATGGAGAGAAGGAAAAGAGAGGAGGAAGAGATCCATTTATCCTGCTCTCATCACTGCTGGTGAGTGAATGGTATGATGAGTCCTATATTATGCATACAAAGAACAGTACATACCTAACTGAGCTACTGTGATTAATTGCCTGATTCTGAAATTGAATTACCATCGGCTACTATGTTTTATTACATATATTTATGCTGTTCTGTACCTTTTTTGCATTTTACAACAATTCTTAAATTAAGTTACACTTTTTTTTTGCAAGCACATAGGGTACATAACTCAATATAGTACTTGCAGCATGTAAATTAAAATAGCAAACAAATTATGGTGATACTTTATCAAGAAAAAGAGATTTATAGTACACTGATTTATAGATTTACAGTATATCACAGCAGAAGAGCAATGTGTATGTCATTAACTAAATTAAACAGAAAACTTTTAATTTTTCCATATTCCATTTGTTATTCAAACAAAAATTTTAGTGGCTTCAGTGTTGTGAATGTCAAGTGTTGTATCAATGAAAAGTTAAAACGTTTATGTTTACTTTCAAGATTAATCACAGTATCAATCACTGAATATTAGTAGTGACAAGGATGATTTTCCTATTAACATAATCCGTCACATTAGCTCAAGTCAGACAATGGCCCCAAGGCTTTATATTTTTAAACTCTGTATTCTAGGATGACTCCCGAAAATATTGCCATTAATTTTAATGAACCATATGTTACCAAGGTCAACCAGTATGTTCCTCTTTGCAGTGTTAGTAAATGTACTGGTTGGAGCCAGTTTCATTCAAAATACCGATTGGTCTCTGAACTCTCACTCCATTAGTGAAAAAATAAATATAATATTTTTTTAAACTCTTATATCTATCAACTTTCATTTGTAATGCTTTGGTTAAATTGAACACATACTTTGCTTCAGTTAATTTGGGCTCATTCTATTCACATTCATTTCTCTCCTAGTATTTTAGAGCCATATGACTGCCTACACACACTCAAGTATTTCATAATTTCATATTTCTATTTGAACCCTGAAGTTCTAATCATTCTATGAAAAAGATCTAACTCAAATTCTGAAGATGAATAATGTCAAACTTATGGCACAGTTAGACCTGAGTCTAGTTGAGAACAGGATGATTCTATGTCAATTTTTCTCTTCTAGAGCAATGGTTGATATCGTGTACAAGCATCAGTCATCCCTGGCCAGAACTGAAATTCATCACATCGGGCATAGTACAAAATGAAACTAAAAAATTGTTGGGTGCTGAACAAGCTTCTACCTTCCCCCTCCTGACCCACAGAATTTACGGTCTTAGAGTCAAATATGTAAATGTGTAATTTAAAAAAATAAATATATTAATTTATTTTTGAAAGCCATGACATTTAACAAAGCAGGAGCCAAAGTGATAAACTGCTCACAAGGACTGCCAGCAGGTGACTTCACACACCGTAACATCTTTACTACAGAGTGATTAATACTTATCACGAGGGAAAATAATATGCCATCCTTTCTTGCTAAGAACATAAAAGAAGCTGTTTAGGTCACCAAGAGCAAAGCTGTGGACATGGTCACAGTTGCAGCTACACTGAGAGATGCTCAGGTCAAGGATGTGACATGATTATCCAAAATGTTAGATAAAAAGTAATGCTCAAAGGCCATATGGATGTTAGCAGAGCAAATGAATAATCGGACTTTAAATATGAAGTTCATATTGATTAGAATTCAAATGTCAGTTGGAATTAGACTGCATGAGAACTGTTTTGTGCCTCCGTTATGCAAATGGCACCTGGACAAGTCATTCAAAGCACTTGTCCAGTGCCTGGGCAGCTCACTACTCACCAAAGCAACTGCTGGATCACCTTTTCCTAGGGGTGACTCCTTCACTCCCAGTAGCCGTGGAGCCCTTGGGAGACAGAAATAGAGAAACACTGGAACCACACATACATTTTTGTAATTTAGACCAAGGACCATGCAAAACTCAGCAATGAAATGTACTTGCTGGTTGGCCTTCCAGCTAGTGCAGAGAAACAGCAAAAATATTTCCTCAGCAACAATATTTCCTTCTATCCTTTAGTTCAATCAATGATATTTAGATATATTTTCTTATCATAGTATCTAAACGGCCTTGCAGTCTTTATCTTATTAACCTTGTTAGTGGATGGTCTCTCCTTTTTTAACAGGTGAGCAAACTGAAGGCCAGATTACTACAAATAGTTGGCTGCTTAAAAAGGTATTAAGAGTGTGCATATATGTAACAAGTCAAAAAGAAATCATTGGCAGAGCAGGAACTGAAACAGAGCCCACAAATACTAATTCTACAACACATTTTCTTCTCTGTTGAATTCTGAAAGGAAGGTTCCACCACATTATCTGTACAGCCAACCTGCTGTGCCATAACCTGTTGTCTTAAATGAAGGCTGTTATTTGTGTTGTCACTGCCTGCACAGAATAAAGACAAATCCTATTATCAAACTCAGTTCCATCCCTATATGATTATAAAACTTGAAGAGTACTTTCTAGGCATATTAATGCATTTGTCTGCCATCTAATAGGTCCATATTATCTTGATTTCTCTGTTGTAATTAAATGTAATGATTGTATATTTATTTTTATTTATAAAGGCAGTTGCTTGTACAATAAAATTTTATTTAATCAATTGAAGACTCATTTAATGGACTTTTGAGGACCAAATGTATTTAAACAGTGCTCTAATCATACATCGAAACATTCATAAATTGAAGTAATTAAATCAATGGAACACCAGGAAATCTGTGAACCAAACAGATATTTTAAAAAATAAGCAATAAAAAACATGATTTGAGATCTCAGTTATCAGAACAGCTACATTACTGATGGGTATATCTACTCTTCCTCTCACTAAATAGCTGCACCCGATCAGCATCGTGTGCTCCAGGTATAATAATTAGGAACCGAGCACAAGAATATCTTTTTTTTAAAATTTCCTCTATATGAAATGGAGAATACTGTGGAGGGAACCAGAAATAGCTTTCTTGGTGGAAAATTATAATGTAGCTCTAAGTTCAGAATAATTTGCACATTAAAACCATAAATATTTCCTGCATCGTACGTGTGATACAAAGGCGAGTAGTTAAAGTTCAGACTTTCAACTAGATTGCCTCTGAAAGTTTGACAATCTTCTTCTGTGCATTCTTAATCATAGTCTTTTATTTTTGTGAATGTAAATCTCCAACTATGTAATTAAATGCAAGATTCTTTTTTTCCTTCTGTGTTCACCAAAGAGTATTTCACCTCTTTCACATATCCTCACACAAGACAGTAGTGAAAAAACATGCCTTTCTCACAGGTATTTCTATGCTCCTCTCCCCAAGGTAGCCGCTTGCTTCATGGCAGCTGGGGTACATTTACATCAACTCTGCATCCAGTTGGCTCCAGGCATGGGCAGTGTCTGAAGCCAAGCCCGAGCTTCATGTGCAGCCAGCTATTTAAATGCCCATTAGCGCATACAAAACCTAAAAAACTTTAGAGTCAGAAATATACCATTATGATGGGTTCTCCCACCTCAGACTCATAGTAGAGTGTTGTTCACAGCACACTTTCATGTGTACTGTGACATCTCAGTACTTTTGCAGAGCAGATAACAAGAGCTTTCTGCTGGTGATGCAGACAGGACACACTCATCCAGCTGTAAAAATCTGCTATAAATAAGTAGGCATCTCTGTGAATGAAAATAATCTTATCCCCCAGGCTATGTCCTTTCTCCTTTGGTGATCTCTTTCTTTCAGCTTCTTTCACAAATGAGAGGGAAACCACTGCCTGATTCAGGCCAGGATTTACCACTTCTGGCTTTAGGTATGTAATAACTGAGGCCAAGATAGAAGCCTCCTGGCTGGAAGGTGCCTTCTACAGTCAGTGGAAATAGGCATCTACTGAGGGTTATCTAGTTCACCTAAGATACGAACCACTTTTAAGAGGTGCAAGTTTTCTCCATCAGCTAGTGAAAAAAGAACAGAAAATGTCTGTGTTACTTTACAAAGGGTACAAAGGGTACAAATTCAGGTCTACTTCATATCCAAATTCATTTCAGGAACCCACGTGGGAGTGGAAAAACTGGCCTGTGTTTGCTAATTAGAGGATTGCATCAAAGCATGCATTTTCAGGATGCATGTTGCTATCCAGATGCCAGTGATTTTAACAGTTAAGATTCTTTTGGCTTTATCCCCATAAATATTTTTCCACCCGGGTCCATTACTATGCAAACATCCTTTGAGTCACACTTTTGTCAGTCCTGCCCTGTTGTATCCTTCCCTTGGTGTTAGGGAAGGTGTTTCTATATCTATTCAGCTGCACAGTGTTTCAGTAATAATTTACTGCTTAATTTATTTATCTGTTAATTCCTATGCTCTGATCAGCTTCTCTCCCAATTTGTAGCTGGGAAAGGAGCTTCCTCAACATCCCTACTTCTAAAACTGTGCAGTCCCAGCCTTAGGTGGGAATTAAAGCCACTCATCCTTTTTCACCCTGCATGGCAACACTTTACGGAAGATACTTCTTTGTTTGCTCCAAATGTGTCTAATGGTTATCCACATGAATTTTCTGTCATCCTTTCCCTGTCGGTCTGTCAGCATCCAACCCTTTCTCTTCCCTGCGCTCTTTTTTCACTCCTTGTTGATTTTCTACATAAACATAAGTAAGGTTTGAACAAGGCCATACTACATAAGTGTCATTTGACATGAGTATGCATTTCACATACAGTTAGGCAATCCACCAGTTCATAATAGTGAAACTAAGAAAAAGGTCTCCTTTGGAATAAACTGACATAAATTGATTGATATAAAAACTGAGAATTTAGACCTTTATCAGATTTAAAATGAAAGCTTAACAGACGGCTCATTGGAAGCCATCTTATTGGAGACAGAATAGCAGTATATTGTGATAGGTCCTCAGTATAAGCCAGAAGATTCTTGAAAGTTTTTGCAGCTATTTGCCAAAATAACCTGAGGTCTCTTGTGCATTTTCAATTTTTTTACTTACAGACACAGAAAAAAAAAAAATACTATCTGAGTGTCTGTGAGAAGTAAAAATATCAGAAAAACACCTTTTTTAGTGAGTGACTTCTCTTACTAACAACAAAATATGGAGGAATTCTGCACCTGAAACCATATAATGCTTTTATGGAAGCAATAAAATAACTTCAGGTGTTTCTCAAGCAATGAGTTTTAAAACTGGTGTGGGGAAGATCCATCAAAAATAAATCAAACCTCAGCTTGCTTGTGCCACGAGAAGTGTGTGTAATAGAAAGTTATTAAGACCAAAGCTGCTTGCTGCATTGCCTCAGAACATTGCCCAATTGCCAAAGCATTCTCCAATCAATCAACCATCAGCCTCATTTCTTCTTGCCAGCACTGATGAGAGTCAACATCTGACTGTAGATTATGAGATAAAAGGTTAGTAGCTTTGTTTTCTTCTTTATTAAATGATTTGCACCACTCTGTTCTGCCTTCAAGTCAGGTGTGAGCTGCTAAGGAAACTTACACTTCCCAGAAAATATTTCAAAACATGAATCAAAATATAGTCTGATGTCTAGGTAAGGTGTTAATTAAAAATGAATAAAAATATAATGGGACTGAATTACCAGGCATGTAATAGCTGAAATAATAGGGTTCAGCACTGGAAAAAATCTCATTCTGAAAATGCCTACTGGCTTTTCTGTTCCTCTTTGGATACTGCATATCAAGACTTTTTGCTACTTAGTTCTTTTGTCAACTCATTAATACCTGTTTCCTGTGCACCCTGATTTGTGAAGTTACAAGTCTGTTTGGAGGTTTTTGTAGGGAAAGAGTCTTCTGAGAAACACTGAGAATGAGAAACACTGAAAAACAGGAATAAAAACAATATAGTCTGGATTATGATGCAGAATGTTGCTAGAACAAGTAGTTCTTTGTCTCCAGGTCAGAGAAATGAAACAGTAGTGCAGTGTATAAAAAATCAGGTATGAACTACCCTTTCTGCTAGTAATCCTTAAACACCAGGAGTGTCGAAATAACTGATATAATTACACTTTGTCATACAAATCTGGAGTAATTCCACAAAACAGCACATAGCTGTGCCTCCAAAATAAAGTGACTACATCTTATCCCCTCCTCCTTCACCTATTACTCCTGTAGCCATACCTGCCTAACACCAGCCAACACACCTTGATTGATTATAGGCTCAATGTATCAGTGAACAGTACAACTGGATTATATGATATGACATACCAAGCCAGCAAATGCATTCAGTCTTTCCATCTCACTTCTGGCAAAGCCAAATATAGCTGTGACTCTGCCAAAGGTATTAGCCTTCCACTTCTTCACCTACACAATATCAAGGAAAGGCCTATGAACACAAAGACACACACTGCCTTTGTTCTACTGGACTACGTTGGGTCTTTTTCACTCATAAAGGCCTTTGACATATTTGACACCCTAAGCATCAGCAATACCTTTAATTGTTGAGGTGTCATTAGGAGTTTCTCCTACATGTCTATTTTACTTGTGAATGTACTTCTCAGTACTTGTCTTTTTCCACAGCAAGACTTGAACTGATTTTCATGTAACTAAGTTGAAAGTAATCATGTTCAATGTTTCTGACTGCAGTCTTTTCTTTCAAAGATTTGTTAAACTTTTCTTTTTTCAAAGTTGTGTTTATTTTATTCTATTTGAAAGTCATCTGGTCAAAGAGCTCCCTGTGTGCATGAAGAAGCATTTGCATTTATAAAAACATCTCATGCATGCTGCAAACTGTTTACAGGAAATAAAAACAAATACCAGAAAATCGGGAGAACAGGAGTCATAGTTCATCAGCAAAATGCTGTGATGAACCTAGTTCCACTGATGTACAGTATATGTACAGGACTGTTCTAATAAATCAGAAATATTCAGACTCAGTGGGAGTCTTTGAAAAACAGAGAGGATGCTTGTTAAAGCATTCTCACTGTCTCTATTTGAAATGCATCAGAAGTTCATGTCAGCTGCTCAGCAGATCCTTATTTAGAGCGGACCTGCCAGCTTGGGCTTAGTGTGTCAGGGTGCATCAGTGTGTTCACAAAAGTGATTTATTTTGGCAGCACAAATGTCTAATTATGTGCATAGCTTACAGATTTTCAACAGGAAAAAGCCCAAACAAGTGAAAGGCTGAAATTAGATTTATTCCTTTTTACCAGCATTTGCTTACATGTTCCCGTTGTTTTTTCTTTAAATTACATTAGTTTGCATCCTTCCCTCCTCCTGTCTTAACAAAGCTACAACATTACATTACAAAGTCCTCCTCTGTTTGATAGGTATTTAAAAGCATCTCCAAGCCTTATTCCCACAAAACATCATACTAATTATTTTTCTTACATACGTTGGCTGTCAGTCATTTTTGATAAATATTTTCAAATTTCAGTATCAGTGCTATTAGTTTCACAGGCATTTACCTTTATGGAGAAAAATTATTAAATCAGGTGATTACAGGATAGAAAATACCAGGTTCAAGTTGGGTTTAACCTTTGTTTGTTGCCTCAATTATACAATTTTTAGTTTAATTCCAGTCTTTCCAGATTTTCAAGACATCCTCTGTCTCGTTCAGTGGGTAATATGAATGGTAGTACATTTACAGCTATTCAGTGTTTTGCTTTACCTTTACTGCTCAGCTTGTAACCCACAGGGGTTTTTACAGCACATTACTTGAACTCTGCTCTGAAGACAGAATTATTAGTTCCCACATGCCCTCTTACAACAGTCCTCATTGCAGTAGTTCTGTTTCACAAATATTAATTCATTTATCTTCACAGTACTCCTGTAAGATAAGTGGTTATTAATATGTCCATTTTATAGAGGCAGAGGAAAAAGAAATAAAGACAAAAGTTTCCACTAACTTAGTATACCCAGTTTAAGATATTTAGGTTTTCTTTTCTCACTGTACAGAACATTTACAAAGGCCAGATCTCAGTGATTTTAGTTGCTGCTGTGAATGCTCACCAATTATGTAAAACAAGGTGGAGGATGTTAAGTTGAGCACACAGCTAATGCCCAAACACACAATTAGTGACTGCCTTTTTAAAGTTTGATTGGAGCAACTTGCCCATAGGAATCCTCTCACAGCAGCAGAACACAAATTAATTCTCCATATCAACAGCCTTAACTCTCCCATCTATTCCTGCAGTCCCCTTTCTCACTTACTATTTAGTTTCCACTAGCAGAAACAAATGTGCAAGCAATGCAATATGAGGTGTTTCACACCCTCCCATTTTGTTTTTTACTTTGTTTGTTTGGGGGTTTTTTAATGCTTTCTTACATCAGCATCCAGTAATTTTTTCTTAAAGAGGGATATCTTTGCATACTTGTAAGATAGCTGGAACCAAAACTGGGAGAGATCCAGCTCTGGTCCAGATGCTTCAGGAGTGTGTAGCCTCTTACTACTCCTGCACTGCATGGCCATCCACGTACACACCTCACTCTTGTGTTGTCTTTGGGGAAACTGAGGCAAAAATGCACGCATGTGCACCTGTAACACACACTGCATGAGCCCAGTGCTCTTCAGACATGTCAGGCCGATTTTTTCTCAGAGCATCTGCTGTGTACCTTACATACATGAATTGTAGGTCTAGTGCTTTCAGAGTAGGTTGGATTCAAACTACATTATCTTGTGACATTCATCCAGGACCTTGCTCTGTCAGGAGCTACAGCCTTAACTCCGGGGTGATCATGTGGGACGATGCTGTCTGATTTTCCAGCCATTCACCCATTCCGCTCAAGTCTGTTGTATCAGTCAGTTCTTTCCGCTCCCAGGTTAGCCTGGCCTGAAGTCTATATAAGAAACACAGGGAGAAAAGAGTCATATATAGAAGAAAGCAAGCAGAATACAATGATATCAAGGGAAATTTTAGTTATAGTTTAGTTATAGTTCCATTCAGATTTTAGAGGACTATCTTGTTAGCATTTATTATGTTGTCAGAGAAAACTTATTTCATTGGAAAGTGACCATGCAGAAAACAATATTTTGTAGGAAAGGTAAGAAACATTTATCAAAAGTCAGCATTTCAGAAACTCCCATCTAAACTTCCATCTAACTTCCATCCAGATCTTAATTTAGACACTTAAATGAAAGGAAGCTCATTTTCAAGTCTGTAGACCAAGCAGAAACATTAAACATCTTCGAAGATAATGTTAATCAGTTCTAAATCATAGACTGTTAACAACAGAACTAAATATGAAAATAGGTTCCTGTCTTTTATATCAGGTTTTGAAAAAAAGGCTAATTTACCAGAGGACCATTAATGTTTCTTCTCTAGCATAAGAAATTACCTGTGGTTAGACAGATGTAGGTGATAAAAGAAAAAATCATGAACATATGGGATTAAAGCTTCATAGTAAAATTCAGGAGTAATACAAACATTGGCCTTTTTGTACTCTAACTCCCATTTGAGATAATCTATTCACACTGTGCAGATGACTAAAGGGATCTAAGATAGTGAAAATTATCCAGTGATAGCAAAGGAGCAGGACAGTACTATGTCCATTTACACCTTTATGTATGCCCATGTTAGAGATGTGAACAGGCATTCAGCTCTGCAATGCATTTAGAGGTTTTATATCCTGCCTCTAGCACACAGGTAGCTGAATTAAAAATAATTCAAAGTGGTTACAAAAAAAAACACGACCACAAAACTAAACAAACAAACGAAACCCACAAACAAACAAAAAAACACCAAGGGTTTTTTTTTTCCCTATTGGTTTTGTCTCAATGTTCTGCTACTTTCCACTTTGTAATAGAGAAACAGAGAGTGAGGCAGGAAGGGATCTCAGGTATTCCCTTTATCCAGGGATCAGCAGTATTCCTGAGCTGTTGTGTCAGATTGTATTTTCCTTTTCCCATGAAATGAACAAGTTAACTATGTCATTAGTCAGCAACTTCCATGGCTCAAAGATGGAAAACTTGCCATGGGATGACAGCAGAACCTTGCTCCTGCTACAAAGAACAGGCCTCATTACACTAAGTTTGAAATTTAGTGGGATGCAGAAACTCCTGCCTCTTAAGGGCACCTCATCAAAAATCTCATTATGCATCTCATATGTGAGAACCTGTCATCTTGGTGCAAGTGTTGTAGGCCCTGGACTTTTTCTTCTAGCTTATTCTCCTTTTCCAAACAGGTTCAATTGTACCCAAACAATTCACATCAGATGGTTTCCAGATCTTTCCTTAAAACTGAAGAGTGATAGAGTTCTCATCACTTATTTGGATTATATGCTCCAGATCTGCAGTTCTTAAAAATACGTAAGTTATTTTAACAAGCTTTCTTTCAACGCAAGTCTGCTGATTTTTATCCTTTCCCAGTGGTACATCATATCATTTTAAAAAATCTAAATGAAAGTTAATTTCAAAATATATTTTAAAAGTCATTTAAAAGCTGTCAGAACACGATTTTTCAAAGCAAGTAATGTTTTCTTTTTTTTTTTTTCTTCTTGAAAAGTAGTATTCTGGTTTAAACAAAGTGTGTGAAGTATTCAACCTCAACGAACAAACCACCATATTTCAGGTGAATGTGGCTCTACTGATCCATTTTCCCCCTCAGCATGCACTAACATCTCTTCACATAGGCAACTTGGGTTCATTCTACCCATACTGAGAGCCAGCTCCAAACCATGTACTCACATTAGGATTGTGTTGTGTTTAAACTAAAGAGCTCAGCCTCCCAGGTGAATGCATTAGCTCAGATCATCATTTCTTTAACATAGCTGTATGGTGCTTGGTCATAGCTCATCAGATCTGGAAGCTCAAAGTATGGGCAAAATTACTTTTGTAATCTGCTCGTATGTCTGTTTAAAGGCATCCAGATTTACAATCAAAGTTGTCTTTTTCAGACAGCACAGAGCATTTTTAAGTTGCTACAAAGAGTCTGAGCATGGATGGGAGCTTTGTTAGCAAAACTGAGACTCACTTGTATAGTACTTGAGAATCATAAGTATAGTAGTGCTTATGTAGGTCTAGAGATACAAAGAGGTACACAGTGATAAGGATGAAAGGCATTGAAGATTCTCTCTAGATTTTATTAATGTCTAGGTATCGGAATTCTCATAAATATACTCAATAGATTGTGTCGCAACTTCAGTTGGGGGATATGACTTCACAACAGGAGTGTCAAACTCCTTTTCACCGGGGGACACATCAGCCTCGCGGTTGCCTTCAAAGGGTCAAATGTAATTTTAGGACTGTATAAATGTAGAAGTAGTTACAGTTATACGGTCCTAAAATTACATTCAGTCCTTTGAAGGCAACGGCGAGGCTGATGTGGTTCCCAGTGAAAATGAGTTGACGTCCCTGCTTTACAGGGTGAAGGTGGGATAGCTAAAATTGGTTTCCAGAACAGATAATCCTTCATTGATATTTCTGAAATTCTTTGTAATTGTGTTTGTTCCTTTCTGCTACTCAGCAATTTCAACCTCGCCCTTTATATGCTGATTGATTCTTGTACTCATAACATCTTTTCCATCTTTAACTCTTTATTTTTTCATGTAATCTACCCAGGCAGCTAAGAGCTTCTCCATCAGTGTAATGTGCACTCCCATTGTGCAGCCAGCCACAGCAGTATGACAGGATTGCCATTAATCTAAACGGACTATATTCACAAGTGTGAGTTTAGAAGGAGTTCTGAAAATAACTGTCACAAATTTATTTCAAATCTTCTGTAGCTTTGGATAATGACTTGGACACTAATGTCTTGCCTCATTTAAGTGTCTTCAAGAGTAATACCAAACATGTAAGGGTGCTATTTGATGTTAACATTACTTGCCTCTGAAGAACTCTTGCTGCTGAAATACTTTATTGCAGACCTCAAAAATGCCTTTATTACGATGAATTACCTCGTTGCTAATTAACTGATGTGCAAAGAAAAATAGATATTTTAAACAGAATTCCCAGTGCATTCCCCAATGAAAGATTTCAGTTAAGACTGCAGGACTACCTCAGATTATTTTTATTTAAAACTATTGTATTGGGTTTGAGTGGCAAGGTTGTGGTTGTGGGGGGTGTGGCAGTTGCACTTTCCCCCTGCCACACCCTGAGAACTGGTGTGGCAGTTGCACATCCCTCCCTCTCAGAACTGGGGCCTTCAATGGCAGCTAGTGGCTCTCTTTGTGGAGACCCAGAGTCGGTGGGCAGGGTTGTTAGCAGAGGAGGGGCCAAGCGTGCCCACAGCCCAGAGAAGCTGAGAAGCTTCTCGAATGCCCACACTTGGGGGGCGGGGTGTAGAGAAGCTGAGAAGCTTCTGGAATGCCCACAGCCAGATCTGATCAGACTATAAATGGGGTTCCCACCAGAGACTCCCTTTGTGTGGTCTTCTCAGAGCTGTGGGTCTGCCGTGCTGCCGGAGTCCCTCCCCTTAGACGGAGAAGCCGACTGAGGTAACCTCCCGGGATGGGGAGCGCCTCACCTCCGCGTGTGGGTGAGTGATAAATTACTGAATATATGCTTTAATAATTCCTCGTCTGGTAGGCGAGTGTAAATTCCTCATCTGGAACAGACGAGTGTAAATTCCTCGTCTGGGACAGACGAGTGTAAATTCCTCGTCTGGGACAGGCAAGTGTTCCTCTCTTATGGGCAAAACGGGACAGAGAGGGCTCTGGTTCGTTTTCTTGTGAGTGCGTGTATGCACGCTGTGGATCCTCATTATTCTTATTTCGCTGCACCCCAAATAATCTCCTAACCTAATATCCAAACCTGTATCTTTTGTTATCAGAGTGCTAACTAATTCTATAAACCCCGTTTCTAATTGGTTTATCGGCAGTACTTTTCCGGCCAGAATAAAGTTTTGGTTTGGACCTTGTTGTCCACCTAAACTTATTTTGGGGTGCCTCCGTGACAGGAGGCTACAGAGTGGCTCTGTGAGAAACTGCTAGAAGCTTCCCTTGTGTTCCATAGACCCAATGTCAGCCAGCTTCAAGACTGACCCAACACTGGCCAAAGCTGACCCCATCAGCAATGGTGGTAGTGCCTCTATGCTAACATATTTAAGACAGGTGGGAGGGAAAGAGCCCTGTTGGGGAACAACAGCGGACGGAGGAGTGAGAATATGTGAGGGAAACAATCCTGCAGATGCCAAGGTCAATGAAGAAATAGGGGGAGGACACGCTCCAGGCTCCAGAGTAGATTCCTCTCCCGGAGCAGCCTGTTCCTGAAGGACTGCACCCCATGGAAGAGACACACATTGGAGCAGTTCATGACAAACTGCAGCCCATGGGAAGGACTCACATTGGAGAAGGTTATGAAGAACTGACTGTCTCCCATGGGAGGGATCCCACAGAGCACAAGGGAAAGAGAGTCCCCGTCCTGAGGAGGATGGAGCATAGGAGACAACAGGTGATGAACTGACCGCAAACCCAATTCCCCATCCCCTTGAGACACTGGAGGAGGAGGAGGTAGAGAATTGGCGAGTAAAGCCCAGATGGAAGGGAGCAGTGGAGGAAGAGGTTCTAAAATTTGGTTTTATTTCTCATTATCCTATTCTGATTTGATTGGTAACAAATTAAACTAGCTTGCCCAGGTCAAGTCTGTTTTGCCTGTGACGGTGACTGATCTCCCTGTCCTTATCAAAACTTACAAGCCTTCTGTTATATTTTCTGTCCCCTGTCCAGCTGAGGAGGGGAGTGACAGAGCAGCTCTGGTGGCACCTGGCATCCAGCCAGGGTCAACCCACCACAACGATGTCACGAGTGACCTATGTTAACTCTGAGTATCAGTTCAGTGGTCAGCCTGAGGGTGGCCTTTGGACAGGGAAAAGTAAACGGTCAAGGAACAGACATTGTAGTCCCTAGGCAAAAGACTGAACATACAGAAGATATTTATGCATAAACATTTTCCTTTTGATCTTTTCCCCACAACTGGTACTTTTCCTTAATGATAAGGCCATGAAACAGAAAGGGAAAAAATCAACACACAATTACTGACTATTTCAAGCTATAGTATGTGTAATGTGTAATGTTTACTAACATTATGGGTATTATGTGTATAGTTATGTGTTTTAGATTTCCTTCTCAAATTCTTGCTTTAGTAAATGGCCCAAAGACATGTTCTACTATCTATTTATGTGTTTGCTGTGGAATCATTAGCCAGGGATTGCAGCCTTGATGTCCTGCCTAATGAGTTAACATTCATAGTGTTTAATCCCTGGGCTTTGTTTTCAGCCTGCTCAACTTTTTCTGTTTCTAAATGACAGATATCTGGGCAGTGGCTTTGCTCAGTTATTATCAACTTCTTACATCTCGGATCACATGGCATAAATGTCTTTAAAAATGCATACTGATGACACTTCTTTGTAGTCAAATTGTCAAGCATCAGTCCTTATTTTCCTTCTGTCCTTTCATGAGCAGATTGTGGGTTATTTTTCTTGAGAGTTGGCGGCTGATCTGTAGTATCTGCCCAGTTTATAATTTGATTAGCATTCTTCTAGTTATTTTTTTACTGTCGCTAAATGTAGGATCTTCAAATTTGTCATTCAAGCCTCTCAGTGAAGTTAGTGGGTAAGAGAAGCTCTGCAGGTCCTTGCCATGTTCCCCTATCACTGATATGCCATTCAGTTACCATGCTTCTAAAAACCTTCTTTGTGTACGAAGAGAGACCGTCACTCAAAGTGCCACCTTTCTTTTAGTTTCTGAAGATTTCAAGCCACTTATGTCTGCAATCAGTAAGTCAATCTTAAAACAGCAAATGGGACTTGATGTTGGTAACGAAGTCTGTATGATAACCCCCCACAGACACACACGAAAACCTATTATGATAACTTTATGACAACTTTTTATATTTTCCATTGGAATGCAGAATGATCTTCCTGTGAAGTATTGAGCTGTTCTCTTTCATGGCTTTCACCTGTTGTTTCTAGGAAAAGATCTAAGAAATAAAAAACATAGAGGCTTATAGAAAAGTGCTAAAATGAGTAAGCTGTAGTTTTGTGTCAAGGAGAAGGTATTCATCAATTTTTTCACCCAAGAAAAATATAATGCTCTCTCTTGTATTTCATTGCCCAACATTTCAGGCTTCATCACACGACTTGACGGTGTACATGGGAGGAGAGAGAAAGTAAGCTGAAGAAATAAAAAAAGGAACAAGGAGTGGAAAGACCTCCAAGCCAGAGGTAGGATGACAATCTGATAAAAACACTTTTAATTGTGGCACAAAGGCACACACTTATGGGTTGTAGTCTTGTGATGAAACTTCGCATGTCAGAACGTGTACTAGCTCATGCTCTGGAACTGACAATATGTCAACCCTGGAAACTATTACCTATTTGTCTACACTTCTCACCACTTCTTGTTATTCTTCAGTCAATACAGAATTAAGAAACCTCTGCAGTTGCTTTAGCAATAGGCAAACCCAGCAATTGGGGTGAGCCGCTGCTACTCTACTCCTATGAACTGCACCCCTCCTACATAGCAGAGTGCAACATAAGCAAAAACCTGCTGCCAAAAGAAAGTAGAGCAGACAGGGATATTAACAACTATCAGTGGATGTTGTTGCCAAAGAAGGTGTTTACTTGTTTATGCTGCATTTAATTGGTTCATGTGGAGAGTAGGGGATGCCTATTTATTTTCTTTTGTGCTACTGACTTTTAGTGCATACCAATAAACACCTAACTCATAAAACTGGTAGTTTTAATGTGAAAGATGCTGACAGAACACATAACACTTAAGCGCACACACACACACGTGCCCTTTCTATTTAATCTCTGCATACCTCAAAGCAATATCAGAAAAATCTATAATGAATACAAGTCTGAAATGTTTATGAAACTTTTTATCGCTGTTTTTTTTTCCATCCACTGCACATGTTGTAAACACACTAGCATATAATTAACATTAAATAAAAATAAAAATAAGGAGCATGACAGAATACGTCCACACATCATGCTACTCTTAATCGATGTGTGGAACACTGAGTCACCACAAAATTTTTATTTTTCCAGGGCACAGGAACATATGGTTGTACTTTTTTTTTTTGCCTTTAACCTCTGGCCAGCCTGAGGGGCATGTTTGTCTGGACCAGGAGCCCATCATCATCCTAGATTTATATTATGTACATAAATATGCTTATGCTCTAAAAATCTCATAAATGATGTAACATACCACAACTGGAGAACGTTTCTCATGTTTTTTCTATTGCCATCTGGATACAAGCTTCTGCTTCATCCTGTGGGTGCTGGGCACACCATCAAATTTTCTATTATTAAGTCTAGGACATCAGGACACACTTTTGCAAGCCAGTAGAAGGAACTAGGAAACCTCTCCCAGAATAAAGGTAGTATGAATACAGTTATTGATAACAAGATTATTAGAAAGGATAAGGTTCCCTGTTCTTTTCAGCAAATAAATGCCTGATCTTAAAATGGCCCAATATACTCCACTGTTGCTTGAGGTTTATGAACTCACTTTCTATTCCATTGACTGCCCTGGAACATGAACTAATGCCTGTAAAAGATCCAAGGCCTTAAGTAAATATTTATGTGGTTAGCTTGTGACAAGCTGCTGCTGCAACATTGATATGAATACTTAGATCAGCTATTTTGCAAGCTGAAATGACATTGCTGGCTTACAAGTGATTCTTCCTTGAAAATGCTGGCCTATGCTCTTCATTTATCTGCTAATCACAGTTCATAATGACTCCATACTAGTAATTAAACTGTGCACAGAAGACGTTGGGCAAATCTCTTTTTTTTTTTTTTTTTAATTGACTTATCTATATCATGGTTTCATTAAACATTTGGAATGGTGTACAGGTAGTGGGTAGGAGGGTTTTAAACTAAATCATAAAAGAAGGGGCAGGCATGAGTGGGCATGATTATCCTAAACTGACCATAGTACATTCCTAGAATTTGCCCATCTGTCACCCCTTTGAATGCACTACATAGGTGACTTTTTGCTGCACTTAGGTGAATTTAAAAGGGATTGGCAGGGTGCAGTCACAGATTCACAGCATCTGCACCACTCCACTGTCAAACAGCTTTCCTTATCCTACCGAATTTTAAGTGTAAAATCTTTATGAAAATGCAATAACTGGTGTCACGTTCCTTAAACACCTGTTTTAATACACAAGCTCACTTTATCTTATTAACTGCTAACATTTTATATTGAAAGAGAATACAAAACAAGTTTTACACAAGCTGTACTTGGTAGAAGATGAACAGCTTCATCCAAAATACTTACATAGAGTTCTAAATTTTTTATAAGCTTTTTTAATGGCTTCTCCATATTTTTACTCCCACTACTACAGGTGCAGTGCAGCTGCACTCTGTTAACTCAATAACAAAAAAAACATGGCAAGTATGTAGCAGCAATGTAAAATTATTTGTTTCTTCACAGAAACAATTCTCAAAGAAGTATCAAATAACTTGTATATTAGTTCTACTCATGGTCAGTGTAAACAGATGGGCTTGGCAGTGGTAGAAACCTGGTTGTTGACCACCTTCAGTGTACAGCCAGTGTGCCTGGCTAATCTATACAGCAGTCACACATCAGACCAGTAAGAAAGGAATAGCAGAGCAATGAGTAAGGAGAGAAGGATAAGTCAGTTATACCAACCACCTCTTTCTCAGTTTGAGGTTATGTCGTGTTCTACACTGAACCCTCTCTGAAATGTAAAATCGCACTGTGGGAGAGTTCCAGGAAAAGCAATGAGGAAATTCTGGCAATGTGGAGGTCCCAGCAGAACAAGGAATTAATGGGTGATTGACTGAGTAAGAGTCTCAGCTTCCAAACTGTTTCAGGGAAGGGACACTACACTTTCTCTACCATAAGGGCTGGACAGGATCTTTTAGATGAGTCATTGAAAAGAAAAATTCTCTTTGTCAGAAGAAAAAGGCTGTAGCACATATCTAAGGACAACTTTACAAAAGGCTATTGAAGAACGCAATTTCTATTTAGGAATAAAGGAGGAGTCACTACAAAGTGCTAATAATCATTTACACAGGGATGAGAAACCAAAACCAATTCTTCACTGTGCAAAATCTGGACTATCTCTTCAAGCCTGAATCATCCATTCTGAAAGCAGAAGAAGGGAACATATTTCTGATTTTGACCATAAGTTCCAGCCTGGTTTTGAGGACACTCAAAATAAGAGGTTCTTAAAAATATCAAGGGGATTTTCTAACAAAGTAAGAGCAAAGACCTAAACAAAGTTGGCCCATTCAGCCTTTAGAATCCACTTGTGGAGATAAGTAATTATGTTTTGCTCCAGAAAATGAAAAAAGAACATCTAAGACCTTGCCATTTCTCACCAAATGAGTCTCATTTTCCAGTTAGTTTTATCGAACAGCACACAGACAAGCAATCCAGAAAAATGAACACTTGAAAGTTCATAGGAACTTCCCTTTAACTATGTTTACCTTATTTGTTTTTCTTACATACACATAGAGAAGGACACAAAATATTCATAAAAGGTTTTAGTTGCTCAGGTTTAGACATATGACACAGCCAGTCCACAATGGCTTCCCTATATGATATAGCTCAGATTTAATCTGATCCTTAAAAATCTACCTGTAAAAAACAAGTTTCAGGGCAGTAACTCCTGATTCATAGATTCTACTTCACTTATTTATTCTGTAACATATTGTATTCCTTGTCTGGAAAGACAGAACAAGTTATATAATATCAACCAATGCACATGAAGTAATGCTAGAGACAACCTAGCTGTAATGAATAACACAATACACAAACCTTAATTCTCAGATGAAAAGCTAATTCAGCCTTGTAGCAGATTCAGTAGACTGACACTTCTGCCTGTTCTGAATTATTCCACACACACTTTTATGGGAAATACAGTGATATTTCTTGTTTTGGGTTGATACACATGACACTTCTTGGAAAAATAATTGCTACTGCCAATGAATATCCCTTACTGATTTGTACATTGGCTTAGACCCTGACCAACACACATTTAAAAATTCCTAATAAAAAAAAATCAGACGTGTATTCCAATGGTATCTACCCATTAAGCTTATGCAACTGTGATGTTCATACATATCTGGAACACAATACCGATAGCAATGATATTGCACTATAGAGAGACTATACATTAACTAGACAATGGCTAAAGCTTCAAATATGGCTTTTAGGGTAGAAACAGTTAACCTCAGTCTATGCATAAACTGCCTTGAAAAACTGACTCACAGAAATGTTACCAGATACAGGTTCAGTTTGTTTCAGTTTAACCAAAAATATTTTCCTGTATTATTTTCAGAGTACTCAGTTCATGTGAGTCAAACATTCAGCGTCCTACTGCACAAAATCAGTCTGAGACCTGGCACTTTCAAACTTACAAAACTGAGACTTTCTTGTTTATTACACATTTTAAATGGGCATATTTCTTCAACACTTGTATGGAATGACCCTACTTGCTGCTGCTTCACTCTCCTCTGACAGACTACACTTAGCCTGACACAATGGGTGTGCAGCTGCATTCATTCACAAAGTAAAGCTCAGACAAGTTAGAGCAAACTTAATCATTGTCTCTGTCAGCCAGGGAAGCTCTTTCCCAGGAGCAGCACAGCAAGCAGGTAGTTCACAATATGCAGCTGCATGCCCTAATATCATACAGAGTAGCATTGTGGGGATTTGGTAACAATCTAAAGTATTCTTTTAGATTTTTAAAAGATGTAAAAGTCAATAATCCCTTTAAGACTAAGGAAAACCAAGGAGATGATTGTATATTTGTTTATGAGGAACAGAGGATCCATCTTCCTGATATGCTTGGTAAACTGACCTATAGTATCTGCTTGCTGGTCACAGCAGTTTCATAATGAGCTGAAGATGTATTACATCTGTTATTTCAGCAGATACTATTTTGTTGTCTTAACAACAATATCACATATTGTTATCTGGATTCAGTTTTATCAGTATCTCTGTATTTGACATTTTCGTGGTTTGGCAGAAGAAATTACAAAATACTTTGATTATTCCCAAGATCATGTTTCACAAAAAAAAATGGAATTGGAAGAAGGAATTAGACAATAACAATTAAATTTGGTTGTATTAATAAACTAGAGGGTATTTCAAAAAGATGGACCGAATTACTGCAATATACTGCTTTAAAATTGGGTCCATCTCTTTAAAACACATTGTACACTGGTCTACAGTCCAGGATGTCAGCTAAAACTCTTGGAAGAAGGAATATGGTAAAATGTATGGTGATAGCAGGCTGTCCTATTTACAGTATAAAATAATTTCAGAATAATTTATGCTTTTCATTCTTCATATTAGTGTGTTTGAAGGAATTTCCTACTTATAAATCTAAAAGAATAAAGTTATTGACTTGAAAAGTGTATGAGGGCTCTCAACAAATGTCTCCAAGCCTATGTGCTGCATCTCCTACAGCTGTTCAGTTACATTGGCCATCACATCTCTGGAACTAGATCTGGCATTTGAAAAAAAAAAAAAAAAAAAAAAAAAGGTGGGGGTGTGGAGGGGAGAAAAAAGAAGGACCAGCAAAGCATTATTCTTCTTTGCTCAGGAAATAACTTTTGAAGTTACTACCCTAGCACTATTAGGATATTAATCTGATGGAACAGCCATCTCTATTTCTCGTTTTTACTGAACAGACCTCAATTACATTTCAAATAATATCATAACAAAGGAGACCTTTTGCTGGCTTACTGCCAGAAAGTCAGAATGCCAGTTGTTCTGACTGTCTCTGCAAAGCCTGGAGGTGGTATAGCATCTGATCGCCTGAATAGCTACAAATACACCAGCTGTGGAAAGGTTGCAAAAAAGGTACTTTTTATGGGAAATGAAAGCAACCAGAAAACAACAGGAGAGCATGAATGGCAACACATTGAAACTTTAAGTGAATAGGTTCAGGAAAAGTACAACAAATAGAAGTATTCCTTTATGGAAAGACTGAAGAAAAAAAAATAATTAAATTAATTGAAAACCAGACGATAGAATTAGAAAGCACAACAGATGGAACCAAGTTTTGTGCGCTGACTTTAGATCAAAAGGCCTTAAGCTATCTCAGCATAATTTGGAATGTACTGGATAAAATGTGCTCTGCTTTCAGCTGCTAAAGAATATCCACATTCATGATCTGGTAAAATGTTTGCCAGGATTGCAAGTACAAAACTAAGAAATGTTAACTTTGTTCTGAGAAGAAAGGGATTAAAACAAACTGTACTGTAATTCTATAGATATTTTTCTTGCTTGGTGCTTTAAGTCTCTTAGCACTAATGCAAAGAAGGAACACTACACACAGTGTGAAACTGAACGCTCAGAAATAAGATTTTTATATAGTAGTTCTTCTGGGAAGTGAAAAACCCTTTCAAAAGAGATAGCAAAAGCTTGCTAGAAAGTGTGTGATGTCAAGAAAAGTTGTAAATTTACCTGCTGGTGAGCTTAAATGTATCCTATTAAAGTGGGTTTCATTAGTAATTAAGACTTAGTCTTACATTGCCTGTGCAAATTTTTTTACATTTCAGAGACAAGTTTTTAAAGATTTTAGCAGGGTTTTTTTATTATATCCCAGTTCAGTGTGTATTAAAGCACATGATTCAAAGATTGCCTGACTGGAGATTTAAGGCACAGGTGAAAATTACATGTCATAAAAAATTTCACCATCACCTATTCAACAGTTTTGCTACCACAGAAGCCTCATAGGAGACCAACTGATATAAAATCAAAGCCTTATAATGATCAATAAGTTTGAAAGAAAAAATATTCTGTGTAATATAAAAAAGTCAAAATTATATTTTATTTTCTGAAGAACAGTAAAGGTACAGATTTGCAGTCTGGGATACTAATTTGCATAGAGTAAGAAGTATCCAATATCATGTTTTAAAAAACGTATTTTCTTCAGCTTATATTCATCAACATGAAAACTATTAGAAAATCATTCATATTAGGCACTAAGTAGAAAAGAATACCTGTTGGATACTTTCATTTTCAGGAATGAATAACTTTAGTGATTTGTCCAAATACTCTTTCACTGGATATCAGCTGACTGCTTTACATCAACCAATTTTTGTGGGGGAATAAGCACTTGGCATATTATAGAAGAACTCAAGCAGTACTCCCATCACACATCTCATTTCTGATAGTGCCACCTACATAGTGAAGTTGATTGGAAAGAATATAGGACAGGATGTTGTGGAGGTGATTGTCTTCAGGAAAAGAACAGACACCAAGGTCTCCTCCAATTGTCAATCCAGATCTAAAAAAACAAACCCACCACCCAAGCAAGGGAAAAGATATCCAGAGAAAAGAAGTACAAAGAAATAAGAAAGTATATATATAGTATATGACAGCATTATTCTACAAGAAAGCAGTGCAAATCATGTGTATCAACACCTGATGCATAAATAGGCATTTTGGAAGACAGAAAAAACAATCATATAAATAGAGATGACATTCACTTTATCCATCATCATTAGAAATGGCATTAGAGATGTCAAATGCAAGACCATTAATTTTCTTTACATGTGGCATGAACTAAAACAACTCTTTTCTTGTTCTTTCTCAGTATTGATAGAAACATATCCTAATAATATTAGTTTATTAGACCACCTACGCTAGTCAGAAAAACAAACAAACAAACAAAAGCCAAAAAAAAACTTTCAGGCTGAATCTCTTTGAATAACTCATCTTATCTAGTACATGAAATGTACACACACACACACGTATCCATCTTCTTAACTAAGCAGTGCGTTGTTTAAAGTTGTTTTAAAATGTCGGGTCTACACTTTTCTGCACTATTCTGCCTCTTTTGCAACACAAGCTTCATCACAAGATGAAATCTCTTAGATGCTGTACAAATAAAATGAATCAGTAGCTCTGAGGCTGGGTGAAAGAAATTTTTTTTTTTTGTCTCCTAAATGGAGCGTAGGGAGTGAGTTCCAATAATTCACAGTGGATGACATAATCTGAGTCCTACTGTGATAGTTCACAGAAGCTGGAGAATAATGTGTCTTGACTTCATCTACCAAAAAATAAATAATCAGTCTAATGTTATTCTGAAGACACTCCTTATGTCAAGCAGCAGCATCTGTGCTTTCCAACAAGAAAGACAACAGTATAATAGTAAAAACAATAACAATAAAAAACTCAACAACTGTAGAGCCATTCCACAGCATAATATGACACTTTGGGGCACTTGTCTGTGTAAAAAATGGGAACTCTGCCTGGTTTTACTGGCTTCCATTTCACTGGATGTTCCCAGAAGTATGAAAGAATTGCTTACTAACAAAATTAGTGTGACACAGACCATTGAGGGTCACTACCCTGAACACACCTTCACCCATCTGGAAGTAATTTTGGAATAGCAATATGGCTTTCACCTAGGAAATTCCAAAACGCCCAAATGTCAAAGTATTTCCAGAACACCAAGGCAACCACAGAAAAAATCCAATATCATAAAAGGAAAAGAGATGACAGAATGTAGAACTCTTTACCCAAATAAGACTTATGCTCACTGAAAAGCAGGAATTTTTGATTCTCCAAGGCTGAGTAAAAATAATGCATTGTCATATCCAGGAGTTAGAGTGGAATCTGTGAGAAAAAAAGAAAAGAAAAAAAAGAAAAAAAAAATCACTGGAGCTAGAACGGAAAAAGGCACCTGGAACTCCTGAAGTCATTTTACAGACTTTCAGGTAAGCTCAGAAGGGTTGAGGATGCTGAAGGAGGGAATTATTTCTCCATATCTAGCATTTTCTATTGAATAAAGCATGACTGTTTTATAAAGTCATCTTTAGAAAGCCACATTAATTGCTTGAAGCACAGGACTTGTTTCTTGTTTTAAACAGTAATGAAAGTACTCCTAATACTTATGGTCTGGTCTTCAGTTACTGGAGTGGTTAAAGACACAAGAATGGACCCCCGGAGGCTGGAGAAGTTGGGTCATGTGGGGCTGGCTCCTTGCCGGGGTACCAGAAAGGACAGGGGCGAATGATGAAGCTGCCTGAAGCAGAGGTGGTGGATGCAGCCTGAACAACCCAGGAGGGGTCAAAGGAGTATAGGACAAATGTAGCTGCATGGTAACAATTCTAAAAGGTAAACTCATGTAAAATCATGTGTTAATAACCCTTAGCAAACAAAACCCCTTAACTGTATCTCTCCAATTATCTATCTAGAAATGTAGGCACATAAATTATACTTGGATTTGGAATTTATCCATTTTTATTCATGGAAACCAGACGATTTCACATTTTTAGGAATAAAGACATTAACCTTTTTTTATAAATTATCTATGTTTACTGCAAAAGTGAGTATCAGGGATTTAATAATCTCTTTTGTTTTCCTTTGGTTTAAAACACTACAAAAATCAGCAACATGAGAAAAGCGAGAAATACATTGTCTCCTTTACAAACACACAAGAAGACAAAGCTTTTTAGGAGGGTCAGCAATCTGCCACGGGCAGCTACCTCAGCTGATAAAAGAGAACTTCCCTTGTGGAATTCTATTAACCCCTTTAGCAACCTGCCAATAATGTAATTCTCTAGAAACCTGGGTTTATTCATTTATAGTCTGCACAGTGTATTTGCTTCTCTGCCAATTAAATAGAACAGCTCTGCCAGCTTAACCAATGTAAAGGATTTACATACCATACATATAAAATTTCAATAAGTTGTCATAAAGAATGCCTTTGCTGGTCAGAAAAAAATATGCTTTTCCATGTAAAAACATACATATTAAATAGAAAAAAGTAGTTTAAATGTTCTTTCACAGTTGTACATACATAGAAATTTATACATATTGTAAATATAGGGCCAGTTTTGCAAACAAATAGAGGAAGATTTACATGCTTAAATTTCTGTTTAGTTTGTTTGAATCCTTACCTCACTAAGAAATGCAAAACATGATTCACCATGAATCCCATTTCATCACTACTTAAGCTTCAGTATGTTTATGTAAATGTAGTTAGTAGGTATAGTAAATACATTCTTTTTCTCTTTTAACTTATTTTTTTGGTTTTCAAAGGGGGAAAAATGTGTACTTAGAGTGAATATTTGCATGTAACTGTAAGCAACCTCAGCAGAGGAGGGGAGCATTCCCACCTTTGCTACTGTTGATTCCCATAGAATGAAGCACTTCACCATGGACTTAGGTTCAACAAAATTTTAAGGTGTAGGTTCATCTCACATAGCCTTGACTATCTTTGCTGGTTTTGTCTGGGATAGAGTATAATTTCTTCAAAGCAACTTGTATGGGTCCATGAGTTGGATCTGTAATGAAAATAGTCTTGATAACACAAGGTTGTTTTAGTTATTGCTGAGCAGTGCTCACATAGTGTGCTTTTTCTGCTCCTCAAACTCCACCACTAGCAAGCTGACTGGGGGTGCACAGGAAGCCAGGAGAGGACACAGCTGGGACAGGTGACCCCAGCTGATCATATGACATCATGCTCAGCAATAAAAGTTGTGGGGAAGAAAGACAAAGTGAGGACAAACATTCAGAGATATGGCGTTTAATTTCTCAAGTAGCTGTTATGCACGATGGAGCCCTGCTTTCCTGAAGATAACTGCTGAGGGAAAGTACTGAATGAATGCCTTATTTTGCTTTGCTTGTGCATGCAGGTTTTGATTTACCTATTAAAATGTCTTTATCTCAACTCACAAGTTTTCTTACTTTTACCCTTGCAATTCTCTCTCCCTTCTCTTCTATTGGGAGGGTGGGAATGAGTGAGCAATGGGGTGGTGGTGCTTAGTTGTCATCTGGGGTTGAACCGTGATGCCATTCAAAGGTCAAGCCTAAGCTGCTTCTACACCCCAACAATTGAGAGTGAGAGAGCACATCCATATGGTACCTATTCATGTTCTATTCATGCATGTTATACCTCCTAATCAGATATCCTTAGCTATTTGAGAAGGACCATCTACTTGCTTTGATGGCAAATCAGGAGTATCAACTGGCTGAACTTGTATAAGACTGACTCTCAGTACTAAGACAATGAGGCATATTGAACTGTTGCCTTTCAGAGTCAAGTATACTTATCTTGAATCATCCATCCCCCATATGTGCTTACGTCAATTTATCATATCAACAATTGTTCTCTAAGTTGGGGTTCAGTCACCTTAGACATTTAATAAAGAAAGGATATCCTCTACAAAAGGCTAGTGCATCTTATTGATCATAGAAATGAGCACTGTCTGTTTGTTTATAATTAGCAAGAGGATTCACATTATAGTGGGAGTTTGTATTTCACACAGGTAAATTTCACACGTGTAAAGCTAAACTTGAAAAATTCCACCTGAAGTATTTTGCCAATTGAAGATGATAATATAAGGTTCTTTAAGTTAAGTGATTGGAGTCAATAGAGCAATTATTTGGTGTAATAGTGAAAAGAAAGTGAATTATTAAAGTGCCAAACATGACACTCCACAAAAAAAGGCAAAAATTTCAAAATTAAAAACATAGAATGCAAGAGAAATGATAGAACTTTATTTAAAGACTCATGATTTTCCCACACTGTGTGGTTTTTTCTTCTTCATAGTATAAAAAGCCTAATAAGATATTGATGATAATTTATTAGAGTAGTCTTCTATGGTTAACTAACAGGAAGGTTAGGTTTGACAGGAAGAGTGTGCGTTGGGTCATATTTACTTGAGATTTACATGTAGCATCAGAAACTCCACTGAGCAAAAAGCCAAAAGAATGACATTGGTTTCAGATTTGATTGTGACTAACTATTCTGCTTTCATTTAGAAGTCCATCTGAAACTCCCCTCATCAAACAAGTCTGATAAAGTCTGTGAGGACTGAAAGTGTGCTATATATTCGTAATCAGGTTATTCTTATCTCAATAAATTAATTCAGCTGTATCACAAAACATGCAGTAAGTAGCACTACTGTTCAGAGATGATGTCTGCTTTGCTCTTTAACCTTCTGCAAAGTAAAGTTTCTTAGTTAGAAGAAAGAAGTAAATAATAGTGGAGAGAAGGGAAGCAATAAGAAAATAAATCTTTAATGACTATGAAATGTTATTATCATAGCAATTCTTTACTTATTTCATCCCAGGTAGATGTGCAAAATAGACACTAAAGTGAAAACTAGCAATTTGGATAGCTAGTAATTTGGAAGATGTTTTTATCTGACAGCATTTTTGAAACACTTCAATCATGATCCATGTTCTTATGATTCACAAGTAAGCACAACTCACGGGAGGCTGTCTATACATAGTAAAGCTGATTTCAGGGGATCATGCCAACTACCTACTATTCAACTATAGCTGGAGTAAATAAAATTCCCATGACACAAAGTCTCCCTGACTGTTTGCTGAAATAACCTGTTGTTTGGAAACTGTTAGATGTCTGCACATTTCATGAACGGTCTCTTGAAAGCACTGTCACGTGTTATCTATCTAAAATTTCAAAGAGCATCTATACCTTTATGTCTGGCCTCAGATCAACCTCTTTTTCTCACTCTTTACACATCCACCCTTTCCTTGTTTAACTTACTTGAAAACAATAAGCACCAACAGGTGTTTTACTCACCACTTCAGATAGCATGAATCATACCCTGAGAATGTCAATCTCTCTGTGTTAGGCTAGAAAAACCCTCTCCAACTGCCTTAATTTACTGGCCCATGTCGGGGCAGTGCAATTCCACTCTCTGACCCTATCGTTTCTATCACCCTCTGAAAAGACATCTAAGTGCACCTGAAGTTCATGCTTAACATCAATAGTCCCAATACACCTTATCAAATGGGCTTTGAGATGCTGGTATATCTTTACTGAGTAATGCACTCCCTGTTACACATATTTTCTGGATTATCACAAAAGTGTACGACATTTACTCCAGTGACATATCCAGGGTACCATATAGCAGACTGATAACCATCTGACCATCCATAAATTACTGTTAACAATCATGGTAAGTTCAAATTTCTGTGGGAAGAAATCTGTAATATCCATATCAAATACCCCTTAGGGAAATGGACATTGATTCCAAATCTATCCCAAGACTAGGAATCATATACTTGGTGAACCGTACACCAGTTCCGAGGTTAGAGGTGAGCTGCCATCTTTGGGAAATAATTGGTAGCATTTCAAGGCATTTTGAAAACAAAAGCAAATACTTTTGAAAACTCTGTTATGTCTTGCAAGTTGGTATGACAAAAAGTGTCATTTTCTGTACTTCTCTATAAACTTTCATTAATCTTTCCATCCTTGCTTCTCAAAGTGTAATCACTGATATTTACAAGTATCTCACAGGGGGTTTTTGTCTAAAAACTGGGAACTGCAGATCTCCAAAATCTTCTGCTGACTTTAGTGGACCAGCCAGCTCAATGGAAAAGACTCTGCACTAACAGGACTGTTTTCATAAATACTCTCCTATTATATCTTGTACATTGGTGAAGCTAGTAAGAGCCACAGACATGTATAGCCCAAGCTAGAATAATTGATTCAGCATTACATTAAATGGGTAAAATTTAAAGATGTTTATGTTGAAAGGTGATGAAATCCCAAATAACTCTTTAAAAGTGTAAAAATAAATACGTTTGACTTTTCGTTTTATTATTGGCCAGTAAATCAGCAACAATACTTTGGAACTGTCAAATTAAAAGCAGTAGGTTTTTAATATTAATAAATAGACTACTAAGTGAAAACAGAGGTAAATAGACTGGTAACAAAAGGCATTACAGTAATTGTCCAGACCTGTAATATTTTAGCAGTGCGAAGGCTTCTGAGTAAATTCCTCCATGCTACTTGTTGAAAAGCCTTGTAAATTATGGTTTCCACTTGATTTTTCCTGGCCAAGGTCTTGCACTTCACAGAAACCAAAATGTAGACAAGATTCTGTGCCTGCAGAACTGCATTCTGTATTCCAATCTAGATAGACCTTAAAGTATTAACACTACACTCAGACACCTTTTGTCCACTCCTAACAGTCAATATCAAACCAACAGATAGCATAAGATGTTATGGGATGGAATAGGTCACTGTTTACCTGACTAAAATTGAGCCCCTTCTATAGTGTAGTTCACACTGACCTCAGCTCAGAAAAACATCCCCATTTCTCAGTGCACATGAGCAGGTGTCTGTCTTTAAGCACACACACTTATACGGCACAGTGCCTTAAGTGTCTTAACCTTTGTAATGCTAAGGCCCCCCCCATTTGCAATTCTGTACTCTGACTTTCACTTCCAGCTCTGCAACCTCTCACCTAAACTGATGGGGAAGTAATTTTCCCCCTTTGTCTACCCTTTTGGTTTTGTCATGTTATTGTTCTCACAGCCTTGCACCTGCTGACTCCAATGTTGTCATGATGGCAGATTCTCATGGGAAGCTACTTCCCCTGGCATGATAATCATCTTCCCTGCCCCCTTTCCCTATCTCTTGTTTTGTAGCTCTTAGTTTATATGGCGGGAATACCAGACTTTGTGAATAACATTGCAGATTATAGTCGTAAATTGTAGATAATCATTACCCAACAATGTGCATGCCCAAAACTCAGCAACCAACAGGTGTATAACACTTGCATCTAATTAAGCATGCTCCCATCAGTGCTAAAAACGTCATAAATGGGGGAAAAAAAAATAGAGAGTTTGGCCATGTTCTAAGGAAAACCACACAGTATCAGGAAAAATGTATTACCACCTGCTGCACTGTTGCACTGGAGAGGATATGCAAAAAAGGATGACGTCTTTCTGGAGATCCCACCACTTCATTTCCCAGCTGGCCACTGGGAAGAGATTTTCCCCCTCTAGCTCTCTCCTTTCCCTTTTTTTTTTTTAATGTTTCCCCCCTCGTTCTCCCATTCTTCTGGATTCCTTCCCCTGCTCCAGTAACTCTGAAGTCAATTTGTGCCATCAGCTGTGGACCTCACAAATAAAACTTTATGTACTTTTCTCATCATCCTTTGTGCAGCACTTAAAGATTGATTAAACATGAGAATCAAAAGATGTCCTAAACAGGGATGAATTAGCACATGTTTAAATGCTTTCTGAACTTTAGCTGGAAAGCCTGATGTAAGTCACATGAGCAACAGGCTTAATGGCCCAAATAATCCCAAAGATGGCACTACAGAGAGTATTTTGCATAAATATGCCATGAAGACACAGTGAAGGAAAACATAAGGTTACAAACAAAGTGTTACAGAGTCCAACCAATGAACAGCAAAGGCTGATGTGTTTAAAACAATTTGAGAGCTTCCTCATTTGTCTCCACTGCTTTCTGAAACTGCCAATGTATGAGTGCCTGTAAATCATTAACCATGAATACTGTGCATAGCTAGCAAATATTATTATTTGACCCTCCGAACATCAAATCCCTGCAAAAACTCCTAGTAATCTGTTTCAGATAAGTGAACTTAAGCCATTTACTTAATCTCTCTATAGGTCCTTTCCTGTTTCTGAGTGGAGGATACCACTCATCACCTTCAAGAGTGGTCTGCAGATGTACATCAACATAAGGACGCACTGTAAAAAGAACAACTTGCATAGAAACTGATGATGGAAGGGTCACTAAATAAGATACTTAAATTTGCATGTCTATACATGAGCTAGGTGTTTTCAACTCTCATGGTAGTTGCTAGAGATCTAGTCAATACAGACAGCAGTGCTTAAATAATATCATTAAATTCAATGGAAAAGCTGATGTCTACTGGCTAGCCAGATGAATAAATCTCTAGGCTCCAAAGACTGTATTGACTGTTGGCTAGAAAGGGAGTTTACACAAGACAGACATCTAGAGTTAGCTGTCTTAATCTTAAATTGATTCCCATCCCTCCTGTCTCCTTATGTTACATATAGCATGAAACAATAACCACAAAATATAGTAAGCAGAGTTATATTAATGTGGCCATTATTACATACAAATCCAAACATATTCCATCGTGATGCTGGCCTAAATTACATTTCAAGAAGAAAAAATAATGTTTTCTCTCTGGCTGAGAAAGAATGGTATCCTCAGGCCTAAACCAGTTGATGAATGAGTAGGTGTGTTTCTACTCACATGAACTCATTTTAAAAGCCCACTGACAATAGGGCCTTGAAAAATTTAGGAAAAATTCTTCACTATTTTCCATAACAGGAAATACTTTTGCTTTTTAAATATATATTGTAGTAACTAATGCTAACATGGAAAAAAAAAAAGGAGGTTTCTTTCAAGTCCACTATGCAAAGATGTTTAAAGCTGAACACATATTCTAAAGGGATAAATAAACCATTTGGCATTGCCTCTTAGAGCCTCATTCTTCTGTGACAAGCAGAATATTTTTTTGTTCTCATTATTTCTGTATGGCACTGAACATCATTGACATACATCCACATGATGTAGAGTGCAGGATTTCATTCTGAGATAGAATTACATATTGTTTCTGAAACAGTGCAAAACACGGTTTGTCCTTGTCTATATTTGCGTTTGAACTGGTTTTAACATTTCTTTGGTTTTATCCGTTGCCAACAGCTTTTGTTAGTAGCAGGTAATTTTCATTGTAGATAAGGCTGGAGAACTTAACTTCCTAATCCCTGAAATCTGAAATATAAAGGCAGGCAGAAAGAGGCCTTAAACCACTTGAACTCTAGCAGTATAAGCTTTTCCCAAGCCTTTACAATGGGGATAAATTTCCACCACAGTGTGATAGGAAAGAGACTAAGGAAGGATTCAAACATAAATAATACTTTTGTCTTCCAATAAATAACAAGCCTTTTGCAAAGATGAATGTTAGTTTGCTAATCATATTTCTTCCCATAGTTGTTAATAATGCAATTTAAAGTTACTTCGCAAAATACACCTAGTAAGAAAACTACGTACATTTATATTGTGCCAAATGAAAAAGTGCTTTGAAGTACAGCTTTGCTTTGGGTTTCTCTGTACAGAGCTCTGCAAACTGCTGATCAAGAACTGATTCCATTTCTTACTTGACAGTAGGTGCTCAGAACACTATGCGATTCACCCCCTAATACTTTGTGTATCTAATCTGCATGTCCCTGTAGCTACTGAGTTACTGAGGGTAAGTCTCCATTTTGCCAATGGTTTGTAGCAGTACCAAAGGTGCTTCTGTCATTAATGTATTAAACAATACTGCTATTCGGTTAATATATACAGATAAGGGACTTTTTTTAAAGGAAGAGGGAAAGCATGCCAAAAAATTTAAACATTTCAAATACAGCTCAAATTAAAATGAAGGTAACATCACTTGTTCAGTAATAAAAACAGGATAAATCAAGGAAAAACAGTTAGTAGAAATGTAATTAGTACAAGAGGATGATTGTTGAAAGTCATTTGATGAATGAAATGGCTGTTGGTTAAAGAGAGGTAGCATACATATTACAGAGTAAGCACATTAAAGGGATAAATCTTTTAAGCCAGTATTGAATAAAAATTACCAATGTAAAGGACTTGTTCAAAGCCCCTTTGTCTGCAGTGCTGGAATGACTACCAAGCCTGACAGCTGGGATTTCCATAACTCCCTGATGGTCTGCCACCAGAGGTTGTCGATGGTTACTGCTGTGTGAACCAAAATAAGTGCAATGAGCCTCCCAAATGCCATCCTGTGCTCTCCTGTAGCCCTGCTGCCTCTTCTGGGATTCCACATGTTATCTCAGCTTTAATATAGGTAATGACCAGATCACAGTCACAACAAGATATTGATAACAAGTTCTGCTTGGAATAAAAGCAAAGCAATCCTGCACACCCAGAGAGATGTGTTATCCAGAAAATAAATAGATAAGAGCTCATGTTTTGACCAGGATTTTCCAAATAGTGTGTGAGCAGCTCCTTCTAATGCATCTCAAAACCTTATACTGAATGAAAAGTGGCATGCACAATACTCCAAGGGCCATCAAGCAGCTACTCCTCAAAGTCATAATAACAGAGATTTCTCAAAGCAAACGAGGCTGATTATTTGCCCATGGTAATGAGCTCACTGCTTGCATGCAAATTAAGTTTTAATTTATTTTGAACCTCTTCTGTTTCATCTTAATAATCCAAGTAAGCATGAAACAAAAGGAGAAAAGAAAGAAAAAATACACGAAAACTTTGGAAATGCCCTTCGTGTTTACATGCTGATGTAGGCTGCTTTTTCTGCACTCCATGGAGAGAGCTCTGAGTAGTACAAGCACATTTAAAAGTAAAATTAAATACAGCTAAGACTATGAGAATAAAGAAGAACAAACTTAATTATAAAACTCTCAAGCCAGTACTAAGGGACTCCGAGGAAACTCCAATTTATAGACTATGCTGCACAGCTTCAAAACTTAAACAAACTACTTCAGCTTGCAGCTCCCAAAGAATTTTTATTAGAAAAAGGCACAGCTGTGGAACAGTGAAGTATTTATCAAAAGTCAGTTCATCACAAAAATGGAGCAGTTATTAGCTTTAAAGAAGAATTACCTAGAACTTGTATTTCTCAATTTAGAAAACACTGTGGAAAAATACAATTTAATAAATACAGCAATTAACCTTTTCAGAGAGGTTAAGTATCATAATGTACTTCTTCTAATACTGATGCCATAAAATTAAAGAGAAGCTTACTAGAAGAAATTGTCTAGATATTGAAGAATAAATTTAATTTCCTTTTTTTTTTAATAACTTCTTTGCAATAATTCATGAGGAACCTAACTCACTTTCTATATTTTGAATAGGAAATATGTACAATACCATAGGCCACTACTGGCAAAGGCCATCCATGCTGTTCTCTCTAACCTTTGTGCTTCTTTCCCTTTTAAGAGGAGCCAGAACCAAAGCTGTTGGCACTTACGAGGGGGGACACTGCATGAAGTAACATATAAGAGTAAACTACATCGGATATTTTCTGGAATCCTGGTTGTGGAGAGTTACCCAAGAGAATCACAGAATCACAGAATCACAGAATGTTAGGGATTGGAAGGGACCTCAAAAGATCATCTAGTCCAATCCCCCTGCCAGAGCAGGAACACCTAGATTAGGTTGCACAGGAAGGCGTCCAGGCAGGTTTTGAAAGTCTCCAGAGAAGGAGACTCCACAACCTCCCCGGGCAGCCTGTTCCAGTGTTCCGTCACCCTCACCATGAAGAAGTTTCTTCTCAAATTTAAATGGAACCTCCTGTGTTCCAGTTTAAACCCATTGCCCCATGTCTTATCATTGGTTGTCACCAAGAAGAGCCTGGACCCATTCTTGTGACACTCACCCTTTACATATTCATAAACATTAATGAGACCACCCCTCAGTCTCCTCCAAGCTAAAGAGACCCAGCTCTCTCAGCCTTTCCTCATAAGGGAGATGCTCCACTCCCTTCATCATCTTCATGGCTCTGCACTGGACTCTCTCCAGCAGTTCCCTGTCCTTCTGGAACTGAGGAGCCCAGAACTGGACACAATATTCCAGATGAGGTCTCACCAGGGCAGAGTAGAGGGGAAGGAGAACCTCTCTCGACCTACTAACCACCCCCCTTCTAATACACCCCAGGATGCCATTGGCCTTCTTCGCCACAAGGACACAGTGCTGGCTCATGGTCATCCTGCTGTCCGCTAGGACCCCCAGGTCCCTTTCCCCTACACTGCTCTCTAACAAGTCATTCCCCAACTTATACTGGGACCTGGGGTTGTTTTTGCCCAGATGCAAGACTCTACACTTGCCCTTGTTATATTTCATCAAATTTTTCCCCGCCCAACTCTCCAGCCTGTCTAGGTCTTGCTGGATGGCAGCACAGCCTTCTGGCGTGTCAGCCACTCCTCCCAGTTTGGTGTCATCAGCAAACTTGCCGACAGTGCACTCTATTCCCTCATCCAAGTTGTTGATTAATATATTGAATAGTACTGGTCCCAGTACTGACCCCTGAGGGACTCCACCAGATACAGGCCTCCAAATGGACTCCATCCCACTGACCACAACTCTCTAGCTTCTTTTCTTCAGCCAGTTCACAGTCCACCTCACTACTCGATCATGCAGTCCACACTTCCTCAGTTTAGCAGCAAGGATGCTGTGGGAGACTGTGTCAAATGCCCCACCGAAGTCAAGGTAGACCACATCCACCGCTCTTCCATCATCTAGCCACCTGGTTATGTCATCATAAAAGGCTATGAGGTTGGTCAAGCATGACCTCCCCTTGATGAAGCCATGCTGACTGCCCTTAATGACACTCTTATCCTTGATATGCTTTGAGATGGCGCCAAGGTAAGAAGGTAAGCAAAGCAGGCATTTTCATTTGAACATTCTCTTCAGCCAAACTTTCTGAGCTAGGAGAACACCTTTCCTTTGCTGTGATGAGCTAAGCTACTAAAACTACGTGGAATCCCAAGAATTTTCAAAAGCAATTCAACTCAGCTATTTTGAAGGAAAATTTTATTCCTTTTTTTTTTTTCCTTTGTATGCTTACTGTGCAAAGAATGGAGCTTTACGAAACCCATTCTTATGGATTTTTACCTTTGAAACTGAGAAGTGAATATATTCTGAATATTCATTTTACACTCAAAAAATGCACTCTGAATTGCTGAAAGGGACATATCTGATGTAACTTCAATGTTTATTCCAAAGAAGAATATCTTCTTCATTAAACATAGAGCACAAGAGGTTGCGGTCCCCAGGTCTAAGAAATTGGGTAAGAAAGGCAAGAGGCTAGCATGGTTGAGTCAAGACCTCCTGGTCAAACTAAAGGACAAGAAGGAAATGCACAGGCAGTGGCAGTAGGGACAGGTATCCTGGGAGGAGTATGGGGACACTGCCCAGTTGTGTAGAGATGGGGTCAGGAAGGCCAAGGCACTGCTGGAGCTGAATTTGGCAAGGGATGCAAAGAGCAGTAAGAAGAGTTTCTACAGGTACGTCAGCCAGAAACAGAAGGTCAAAGAAAACGTACTCTCCCTGACAATCAAAACTGACAAACTGGTAAAAACAGGCAAGAAGAAGGCAGAGGTACTCAACAACATTTCTTCTTCAGTCTTCACTGGCGGTAACTCTTCTCACACCTCTCAAGCGGATGAACTGCAAGATGGGCTCTGGGGGAGCAAAGTCCCTCCCACTGTAAGAGAAGATCAGGTTTGTGACCACTTGAAGAACCTGAACATATACAAATGCATGGGACCTGATGAGTTGCATCCCAGAGTCCTGAGGGAAGTGGCTGATGTAGTTGCCAAACCACTCTCCATGATATTTGAGAAATCATGGCAGTCAGATGAAGTCCCTGGTGACTGGAAAAAAGGAAACTTTGCACCCATTTTTTAAAAAGGTAGAAAGGAGGATCCCAGGAACTACTGACTTGTCAGCCTCACATCTGTGCCTGGGAAGATCATGGAAAAGACCCTCCTAGAAGCTCTGCTAAAGCACATGGAGGACAGGGAGTTGATTAGAGACAGCCAGCATGGCTTCACTGAGGTCAAGTCCCACCTGACTAACCTGGTGGCATTCTGTGCCAGTAACTACATCAGTGGACAAAGGAAGGGCTACAAATGTTGTCTATTTGGACTTCTGTAAAGCCTTTGACATGGTCCCCCTCAACATCCTTCTCTCTAAATTGGAGAGATAGGGATTTGATGGGTGGACCATTCAGTGGATGAGGAATTGTTTGGATGGTCCTATCCAGAGGGTAGAGGTTAATGGCTCAATGTCCAGATGGACACCAGTGACAAGTGGTGTCTCTCAGGGGCCCATATTGGGACGAGAACTGTTTAATACCTTCATCAATGACATAGACAGTGGGATCAAGTGCACCCTCAGCACCTTTGCAGATGACACCAAGCTGAGTGGTGCAGCTGACACACCTGAGGGATGCGATGCTATCCAGAGGGACCTGGACAAGCTTCAGAACTGGGCCCATATGAACCTCATGAGGTTCAACAAGGCCAAGTGCAAGGTCCCACACCTGGGTCAGGGCCATCCCCAGTAACAATACAGGCTGGGTGATGAAGGGATTGATAGCAGCCCCGAGGAAAAAGACTTGGGGTTACTGGTGGGTGAAAAGCTAGACATGACCCAGCTTGCAGCCCAGATAGCAAATTGTATTCTGGGCTGCATCAAAAGAAGCATGGCCAGCAGGTCAAGGGAGGTGATTCTGCTCCTCTCCTCCACTCTGGTGAGACCCCACCTGGAGTACTGCATCCAGCTTTGGAGCCTTCAGTACAGGAAAGACATGGACCTGTTGGAGAGGGTCCAGAGGAGGCCACAAAAATGACCAGAGGGATGGAACACCTCTCCTATAAAGATAGCCTGAGAGAGTTGGGCTTGTTCAGCCTGGAGAAGAGAAGGCTCTGGGGAGACCTTATTGCGACCTTTCAGTACTTAAAAGGGGCCTGTAAGAAAGATGGGGACAGACTTTTCAGCAGGGCATATTGCAATAGGACAAGAGTAATGGTTTTAAACTAAAAGAGGGGAGATTCAGGATACACATGAGGAAGAAATTTTTTACAAGAGGGTGGTAAAACGCTGGAACGGGTTGGCCAGAGAGGTGGTAGATGCCCCATCCTTGAAAACATTCAAGTCCAGGCTGAACAAGGCCCTGAGCAAGCTGATCTAGTTGAAGATGTCCCTGCTCATTGCAGGGGGGTTGGACTAGATGACATTTGAAGGTCCCTTCCAACCCAAACTATTCTATGATTCTTACACCTTACCGCTGCACATAGCTACTGGAGGATTTTAAGAATAAAATTTAGTAGACAATTGCAACTAATAGTATAAAGTTTCTTATAAAAACAAACTTCAGTAATAACCTTGTCCAAACATCTAGTGTCACAGCTTCATTAACTCTGTATACGGGGGTTTTTTTACGGAGGACACAACTCAGTGACAGGCTTTCCTCTGGTTGTAATGAGAAGTTGATCACCATTAATTAAAAATGCCTGGAAAGTAGTTCTCTGAACTGTAGGTGGTTCCTATCTAATCTAAGTTCAGTAGATGAAAAATTAGCTCCTTAATTTAAGCCTGTTACCTTTGATCACCATAGGGTGAATGTAAGGACACACATCACAGAAGGGCATTACTCCCTTCTAAAACAGCTGTATAAGGGTAAAATTCAGCAGTAGATTATGACATCTAAATTCAGATGTCATCAGGCAAACTAGATGTACAATCTCTCTTTATACTGGATCATTCTGGACATGTTACCTGAAACCTCAAAGCCATTTTACAAAACCATTATATGCAAATTTTCTTGTTAAATCCTGTTTAGATGCCCAATTTTATCTCTGTCTTGTAATGGAGAAGGCAAATTAAAAACACAGTCTTTAAAAAGCTGTTTAGCGTAATTTGGATATGGAAGCATTATTTATCATAGCCTTGTAGTTACGACATAATCTTGTAGTTATCGTGTGGCACCATTCCAGAGAAAAATGAAAATTGCTTTGTGCCTTCATTTCTTTTCAGTTCAACTCCAGCTCTGGATTCCTTGTTTTCATAGTGCTTAGTTTGGAGATTAGTAGGATAACTCTGTAATATTTTTATACTTCAGTCATTCACACATACTTGACCTCAAACCCTTTGAACTCTATTTTATTTGAAAATAGAATAGAGTTGCACATGAATAGACATATCATGTTATGAATAATTAAAATGCATCTGTAAAACTAATTATCTTGCAAATATATCCATTCTCACTACCAGAGCAAGCTGGTGTGATTTAATGTAAGATCAACTGAACCACTGCTCTGCCTTCATGTTGCATGGATTTAGTGAAATAGATAAGGCATACTCTCACCTCAGCAATTTCCAGGAATTATTTTCCACCACGCATTACTTTGGTGATCTCTTTTTTTTTTAGATAAATGTTTCTGGCTCCTGAAACCATGTAGCAGCTTCTCCATTAGTTGAAATTTTATTCTCCATATAACATCTCTGGGAAATCCAGCAGATTCTTGTGCCATCAGGTTCTTGTGCCATACCACTTTCAACCTAAGTGAAAAATGCTCTATGGCATAATACTTTGGAATGGATCTGTTTTGATAGTCATTAGCTGCACATCTGGTCAAAACACTTTCGACACATTCATTATTGGAAAAGAAGTTTGGAAAACTATAACCCATGACTCAATGGAATATTAGTAAAATGTTTCAGTTATTCATTGCCATTTAAAAACGTCCACGTGGGTTTGTCAGTACAGCTTTTGAAATGTAACGAATTAATACCCTTACTTTGTCTTAATTTGTGGACAGATGGTGTGAAGAGGGTTGAGTGATACACAGTGCTGTCCCTCAGTTTGTCAAGGCTTATTTACAGCACAGGAACCATCCTCTGATGGCTGATTATCTGCTTCATTTAGTAGAAGTTAAATTAACCTCTGTTTTCTGTGCTGATGACTCAGCAGGTAGTACACCAATAATGCAAAAAATAGTACCAGAAAGACATTGGTCTTCAACCCTAACAAGGCCCATTAAAGAGCCAAATCATTTTATTACACCCAGGAGAGAGAAGCAATCATTTCAGTCTACTAACTGGAAATAATAAAGTCTGGGAAAAAAGAGAAGAAAATTAGTTTTATTTCCATGTGTGCCAAAAAATTGCATTATTTCAGGTGATTTAAAAAAAACCAAAACAATTCTGCAATTAATTTCATTGGAGGCCCATCTATGAACTGAAATTGAAAAATGGGGAAAGATACAAAAAGTTACACATTGTTTCAGCTCCTGTGTCTTTTGCTTCTTGGACTGTATTACATGGTACAGAATATTATGCACAGTGTATCTCCAACAGGAGTAACCTTAGTTAAACAGCTTGATGTTAAGTACACCTGATGTATGATTCTTTATCCTGGATAATAATACAACAGCAGTAATAATCTGCTTGGAAATGCACTTTAAACGCTCACAAAAATGTAACCTCTTTTGAAAGGTTCTTCTAATGACAGCATTTATGAGCTCACAATGAAAAATCAGCACAGAGGAAGGCTAATGATGAACAATATTAACTCTATTTAATTGAGCATGCTGAGAAATACCTGAATCACCAGGGCTATCTGTCAATAGGAGGAAAGTACTGGCTATTTGAAATAAAATTTACATTACATTTCTACAAGAAAAGCTTCTATGGTAGCTCCTTTTGCATTATATTTTTTTGCATCACATAACACATTTAATTCTTCTGACAATATTCTTTTAAAGTACTATGATGCATCAGAAGTGTTAAAAAGGGAAACACTTTTTTTGGTTTGTTTGTTTGGCTGGTTTTCTTTTTCTTTTTTAATTTTTTTTTTTTTATTATGCTGAACATACACAAAGTGTTCCAAGAAAAAAAATATTGATTACCCAAGGGTAGTATTTGAGTGCAGGTATCAAGCACTATACCCGCTCATCTATAGAAGAGAAATGCTGGGATAAACACCATGAGAGATTAAGCAGTCATTTTAAACATTTGCTTGAAATATTAAAAATATATACATATGGAGCACACTGAGGAATTCTTGTTATGGAAATAGCTTACGGATATTTGTTCAAAGGCTTTGAGTCATTGTACAGATGTTTTTTAACCTCTTTTGGTCTTAGAAAGCAGAAGCACTTTCATTAATGCAGATTATTTTCTAAAAGAAATGTTAAGAATTTAACCACACATTTGTCTATGCCTGTATTTAAATTGGCTGCTCCTTGTTCCTGGTCAGATTACGACTTAGTTAATTCCACCAAACAAATGCCACAGAGCAAGGCTCAGGGCCATTAAACTAGGATAGCACTCGATGCTGCTATTACAGCAAAGCATTATTGAAAGCTGGAATTGCTTTTAAAAACATTAACAGCAGCAGGAAAAAAAAAATAAAAGGAGAAAAGTACATGCATTTTCTTGATTCCAGGATGCTTTTAATTTTTGCCCTTTCTCCTCTGAGACTTCTTGCCCAACTGAAAAAAATACTATGAAAAACTTTCCAGAGTGGATTTGATCAAAGCTACAAGACCAACAGGTGGTGTTTGGATTGAGACTTGGGTATTCAGCACACTCAGGGGAACTTGCTGAGCAACAAGTTTTAGGTATCTGGACAGAGACATGATTTATCTTGTCTTCAGGGTATGGGTATAAAGAAAGGTTCTGTAGTGTAGCTTATAAGTAATATTTCATTTCTTTGTACCCCAGACAAAATGTCCTGAGTCAAAAGACCCACCAGAGATTCTAGAAATTTATTGTCTCCAACTAGGTATCTAGCTTATTCCTCTCCTGCTGCAGCCATGTCCCTTTCTACACACTACTTTAACCATCCGTGCTAACTATTGTCTCATATGATTGAAGGTGAACAATGCTGTTGTTCTGTCAGAAGAACAAAGACTGTCACAGCATGATTACAGATCTCAGATCTGGGGCAATTGTGGGACTGTGTTTGTTTCAGGAGAGCTCCACATCTTCAAAAGGCATTTCTCGGGAGGTATCTTTTGACCAACTGTCTTCTCATGGAAATCAAGAGGAATCTCATTCATATGTTGTGGAAGAAAGACGTGGTACATAACCATTCCATGTAGTCAGACTTTTCCTGGCAGCCAGCTACTGCCATGTTGCTTATTTGTTAGATCTCTATTATACATCCCACCCCGCACATTTCTATCACGTCATCTTACCATGTCATCTTGATTTTGTTACATCCTTTAGGATTCCTCCACCTGAAGTTTGTCATAGCCAGAGTTTTTGCTACTGAAGAGACGGTAACTCCCCCACTGAAATTGCCTATCTGGTGTGTCATGTCATGCCAACCACCCCCCACTGAGATATTTCCCTCTTGTCACGGTCCTTTCCAGTTAACAGATGGCCTACTCCAAACATATCTTCGGCAGAGTTTCCTGTCTGTCTAACCATCACCTTCTTTCTCTCTTCTCCTACTCAAATCAATCCTCTCTTACTTGCCATACTGTCAGATTTCTTTTCAGTAAAGTCTCCTGCTGAGTCATTTATTCTGTTCTTTTTTAAGAACTTCATTAGCCCTGCCTCTATAAGATTCATTTCTAGGACCATCTACTCTGATACTAACCCCTACATTTGATCGTATTTATCTGTTATAACAATGCATAAGGAAGACACAAGTCACTGATGAATGTGTTGGACTGTAACAAAGACAGTTAGCACCATCTTTCAGGTTGCAAACAGATTCAAGTCACATTCTGAATGTTACACACAAATCTCCTGCTCTCAGATGGACTGCAGATTCCTTCCTGGCTTTGAAGTCCAAGTTCCTTGCAGCTAAGAGCAAGAAAGAAATTAAGTCTCAATAATTATTACACATCAGCTTCTCATGGGAGCCCCAAGAGGAAAATCTGTCATTTCACTTCAACATTTACTGTAACAATATTGACAAAGTGTCCTGTGCCACTAGCTCAGAGCACTGGATATATGCATATCTTCACCAAATGTGTGAACAAGAGCAATCCTCACTCACTGCCACTTCTTTAAGGACTGTATTCTCTTCTTGTTCAATCTAAGGTCAGTTTTACCAGATATTCAAATTGAACTACATTTTTACCCCAGCATAAGAAAAGTTTGTTCCTAAACTTTTTAGTTTCCTAATGATAAAACAGCTTTCTACAGTGCTGAATATTTAATCTCATCAAAACTAATGAAAAACACCCTACGGAGCTCAACAAATTCCTATAATAGTACATATCACATACATTAGATGCAGTTTGTCTAAACTGAAACCAAACCAAATTTGTTTTGTGAAGTCCTTTTCCATACAACAATTTTCTGATATTCCAGGAGACTTCATTGGTCTTCTGCTTTTTTTAAAAATTTTTTAGAAAGACATGACTATCAGCTTTAAGAGAAACACCCATCAATAAATACACCCATATAGCTAAATCTTTCAATACATTACTTGAATGTTCAGAAAAATTGTATATACTGCAGGACTATTCTAAATGTTGTGAATTTGTAGAGATAATGTGTGTGTGTGTGTGTGTGTGTACACATTTGCATGTGTGTTAAAGATTTATAAAGATTTATAAATCTCCTTTACTGAAGCTGTAGACATTACTGTGTGATGAAAGTGAAGTCTACCTATGTGAGTGATAGGAAAACTGTAAGAAGTTTTCTGAGGCAGATCCCAAGTTGAAAATGACTGAAGAGCCTGGTTCTGTAAGGCACAGGTTGATGCGGGAGCTCACTGGCCAGTAAAGGAGATAAGTATGTTTTAAACTTTTTTATATTTCCTTTCTGTCAGGAGGGAGGGCACAGTAGAAGGAGGATCCCTTCTCCTCCACAATCCCATCGTCTTGCAATTTGACCAAGGGAAGTCCCATTACTCAGAGTAACCACTTCCTAACTTCTTTTAACCTGCAACTTTGGAACAAAAATGATGCTAAGAAACAGACAGCTGCTTTATCCTTTCAGGCATTCAGTGGAAAAGCACAGGCTGTACAATATGGTCTAATTTTGTGCAGTTTATGCCACACAAGCTCTATCTCAAAATATTTTATGGATGTGAATAATCTTAGTAAGAAGACAGGATGTGATCTCAGAGGAACTGTAGAGTAGCCAGATTTGTTCAATGAGGATTGAGAAGGGACAATCTAGAAGAAGAAAAGGAATAAGACCAAGTTAAGAAAATGATTGTAGATATCACTTGGGAATCTCTGAGTGCTTAAGTGATGACCTGGCAGCAAGCCCTGCTGAGAAGGGAGGGTTCCTTCAGTGGTGACCTGGCAGCAAGGCCTGGTTAAAGGAAGAAGCTAATTCCCAAGGGGTAAGTAAGAGCCTCTTTGAGAGCTTGAGACTATTTGGAATACTTGTCCTATTTATAAAGGAGATAAGTAGGGCTGAAGGGCTGGCCTTAAAGGTTGTATGAACTGCCAGATAAGCAGACAGAAATGGTGCACTTCTTTTATTCATGCTCCACTAGGCTGATCCTCAAAAAGGATTTGCCTCCTCAGACACTGGCAGCCTGCCGAAGCTGTGGGCGCTCTTGCCAGAATCCGCTTTTTAGTGCTGCAGGGCAGTCACGAAAGCGGATGAAGGAAGCTTTAAACACTTTACTGAAACCACTTACTGATAAAGAAGGTGAAGAATAGATTAGTAAATGTGCAAAGTACCACAGTGGTACAAGAAAGACCTAATAACTCAGCTGTATTTTATTTGTCAAAAGCTTTCTTAGAGAAGTGAAAAGATTTGGGCATGGCTCACCATTCCCAAGATAAACAACAGAAACCAAAGAGTTTTGTTCATGACTTGTTTTAAAAACAGCAAATTTGTTCCAGATCGAAAGACTAGGTGTAACTCCAAAATAAAAATCTTATTTTTATTCAGTATGCTGTACTGCAGAAGTCTTCAGGTATTGGCTAGGTATTCCACCATTAACACTTACTGTTCCATTGTATTGCATTGCATTGAATCTGTAGGTCCATGACTCAGACTAGACAATTCAACAGAACCATAAACTGCCAAGATGATAGAGAAGGAAAGGGCAGAGAAAAATTGTCTTTAAGGCCAAATTGCTGGTTATAGTTGTGATAGTAACAACACAGGGTGGGAGAGAGGTTGGGAGAGGGTCAATCTGAGCCAAGTGAGGTCAGCTTTGTGTTATGACACTGGAATTTACTAGTTCTAAAGACCTGGTAAAATGTAAGGGAGAGAATATTTAAGTTACACCACTTGAAAGAGAGGATTAAACAGGGAAGAACAGAAATGCAATTAATAAATTCATTCTGGTGATAATTTGCCTGTTATTTACAAAGTGTCATCCTACCAAATCAGTAGCTGGGCCCTGTGCATGATAAAACAGAGGTCAAAAAAGCACTTCAAATGATGTTGGATAAAATGATACATATTTACATAATTTATTAGTCTAGATTCAGAAAAAAAATATCACTCCCATTCTGAAAAACTTTTGTGTGCACTTATATTGCATTTAATGCACTTACATTGTCTGGCATATACTGTATAAAAGTGCAACTAAGAAAACGTCCAGGTTACATTGCACATGCCTTCTTAGAAATTGACCTTCAAAGTACTGATCAAAATCCCGCATCACACCAAAAGTAACTAAGCCAAGTGAACATCACTTAGTAACTCAAAAGAGTACAACATCATCATAGTTATATCACTTTGGAGATCTAAGCTATTATCTCTACAAAGCACTGCACTACGCTAAGAAGACATGGTAGACCTAGCTCATGAACCTCCACACTGAATCAGATGAAAATCTACACAAAAATAATCAAATTCAGCTGTGTCACAATGCAACCACATTGCATTCAGAGGATCCAATGATCCCCTACTGATAACTGGCCATAAATTCATGAACTTTTTAGCAAATGCATTGAACCACTGAAACGATTTTTTAAGTGCAAATGGCCCGTTGTGGACGCATACTTTCAGCTAAGTGGTACCTCATCTTTGAGCAGTCAACCCCAAATCACTGCTTCAAACACATAAGAGACAGTATGTTCTATATGCCGAGTAATTTATTAGTGTCACATTGAGGGGGTATGCATGTGTATTGTCCTGATAAAACATTCAGTTCTCAATGTTTACGCCACTTTGTTCTTAGTAGAATCAAAGCTGTAGGTAAACCAAACAGACATAGTATTTGGAGTTAAATCTTGAACCCCTTCTAGCCATGACAAGCCTGAACAGTTCTTGGCATCTATGGGATGTAGCCATAAAACGTCAAAGTAAAAGTGGCTACAGTGTTGGAATGTAAATAATTAGATGGCAACCATTTTGGAATTAGATATATAACTTCTTGGACTTGCTGCTTAAATGACCATGTCTGAATTCAGCTGTAATGAAAGATAGTTGAGGACCAAAAATGAATAACCAAAATGGAATCGACGTTGTACAGGAATGTTTTTTTTATAATAGTGATTCAGACTTGAAGATGCAATTAATAACTGAATGAGCAAGGTATTGATATGCTGAAGCATTAACATTACTACATAAAGCAGTTTTGAAGATGTCCTAGTCTACCCTGTGAATACTATTTCACTGTGAAAATACCAGGTGGGAATTAGAGGAAAAAGACCACCTTTGTAACCACTGGATCAGTAAGCAGTTAAAGCACATATTTTATTTCTGGATTTTTTTTTATGTTGGATATTCCAAATTAAAAAGTGTTTTATTATGCATAACAGTTACAGTGAAAAACAAGATTAACAGTTAAGGCTGGTAAAAGAACTTGAAGAAATGTAAAAAATATGTACTTCAAAAGGAAATGAGAGAATAGCAAGATATTACTCCTAGAGAAGGGAAAGAATGTGTATTACAATACGTGAGAAAACAGAATAGATCTGGAAAACTGCAGTTTTCATTTGTTATTAGTAAAAGAATCAGTGAATCATAGAATGTCCTGAGTTGGAAGAAACTAACAAGGATCATTGAGTCCATCTCATCCCTGCATAGGACAATCCCAAAATTCACACCAGAAATCATAGAATCATAGAATCATTTTGGTTTGAAGAGACCCTCAGAATCATCTAGTCCAGCCCTAACCTAATCTAGCATTAAACCATGTCCCTAAGAACCTCATATATACATCTTTTAAACACCTTCGGGGATGGTGACTCAATCACTTCTCTGGGCAGCCTGTCCTGCTGCTTCACAACCCTTTCTGTGAAGAAATTTTTCCTAATATCCAATCTGAACCTTCTCTGGTGCAACTCGAGGCCATTTCCTCTTGTCCTATCACTTGCTACCTGGGAGAAGAGACCAACACCCTCTGTACTACAACCTCCTTTCAGGTAGTTGTAGACAGTGATAAGGTCTCCCCTCAGCCTCCATTTCTCCAGCCTAAACAGCCCCAGTTCCCTCACCCACTCTCATAAGGCCTGTGCTCCAGGCCCCTCATCAGCCACGTCACCCTCCTCTGAACTCGCTCCAGCACCTCCGTGTCTTTCTTGTAGTGAAGGACCCAAAACTGAACACAGGACTCGAGGTGAGGCCTCACCAGCACCAAGTACAGTGGCACAATCACCTCCCTAGTCCTGCTGGCCACACTATTCCTGATACAAGCCAGGATGCTATTGGCCTTTTTGGCCACCTGGGCACACTGCTGGCTCATGTTCAGCTGGCTGTCAATCAACACCTCCAGATCCTTTTCCACCAGGCAGCTTTCCAGCCACTCTGCCCCCAGCCCGTAGCGCTGCCTGGGGTTGTTGTGACCCAAGTGCAGGCCCCAGCACCTGGCCATGTTAAACCTTGCACAATTGGCCTCAGCCCAACGATCCAGCCAGTCCAGATCTCTCTGTAGAGCCTATAGTCTAAGTCTATCCATGCTTAGCCATGGATAGACTAAGGCTCAGACTCAGTATGTTGATGACAACTACTGTCTCATTGCTGGTTTTCGTATCATTTCTCATGTCTCCTCATTTTTTACATCTATTTCTGAATAACAAAGATTATAGTAGGATTTTTCATATATGTATAGAATTCTCAAGTCATACAAGCAATCTGCCCATAAAGGTTGTAATGGATTTCTGCCAGTGATAATTATGTCATTTACATATTTTTCTTTGATAAAAAATATACATTGAAATGGCAAACAATGGATAAGATGTATACTAGTGTCTGCATCTATTTAGCTCATAAATTACGACCTAATAGGAAATATTCTGTTCTCTTGACTTTTTCATCTGCATCAGTATAGATAAATAAAATATGTTTTCTCTCTCAAAACAAAAGGAAAAGTTTCTGCTGCGTTCAGCTGACACTGGTGTATGTGGGATAGATGCAGCAGAATAGATAATGGCAACTGTGGCTTACCCCAGTGCATTATGGAGATACAACTTTTTGGACAGCTAAGAAAAATGAAGTCAAAGTCAAATCAATGTATCCCTGTCTTACTGCTATGATCCACTTACACCTGTCAAATAAAAAGCTCCACTTCAGAAGAAAAATCAACATAGCTCAGACTTTTTAAAATACCTAAGAATTACTTCTGAATTTTTACAAAATATTAAAATGTGGCAAGAATATCTGGAACTTTCTGAAAACTGAACAATAATGACTGTCTGATGATGATAACCCTAATGCATACTGGGGGGTGGTGTTTTGGTAGGTATGAAGCACCCACAAGTCCCATTGAAATCATCAGGAACTGTGCCTGTTTCGGTGATGAATGAGAATACTTCTGCTGTTACTAAAATATCAGACTAGGTGCTCATATATCAAAATCAAATTTTGTCCCACTAAAGAGTCTGAAAAACAAACTCACATTCACTGTGCTTTTTTTCCCAGGGCTTTTGCTGTTTCTGCCCGCTGAGCTATACAAATGAAAGAAAAAAAAATTCATGTAAAATAGAAGTCTATCAAGAGGGAGGGGGAAAAAAAAGGCTGTAAATTACATCTTTTAATTTAATTTCTTTTAATCCTGGTTTTCCTAAGTGTTATTCGGAAAATAAAAGGTTAGAAAATTCATACCAATATGATACTCAAAAGACTATGATTTTACAGCTCAAGACTTAAAGAAAAATCTTAGTACATTCTAGAATTGACAGAGATTTGAACCTAACAAATATTGTAAATGGTATTATTTTCCCCCTACTATTATAGTATCAGTGTTATACTATAAAAATGAGACCAGGAACTCAACAGAGCTGGATACTAGCAGGCTATATTTCACATTATAATTTGCAGGATGTAATTGTAAAATCAAATGAAAAGTGCTTTTAGGTGCACTGTTATTAATTCATATAAATTTTATTATAAATCTGAAAAAGAAGGAGAATGAATCGAACAACACATTTTCTGTACCTCCAGCAATTTCACTAAAATCACAGTTGTACAAAATATGTAATGAAATTCAGAAAAATATTACTGCATGTACCTAAACTTTTGTCCAACATTAACCCTTATTTAATCTTGCTCCTACTCAGCCTTGATTCCTCTGTGTGACATTAGTGGCTTAAAAGCAAAATAAACCAGTGTTAGTTATGTTAATAAAGAAGGTCAAAGAGTTTCAAATAGATTGCAGTTGAACATCAGAAGCAAGCAGCTATTTCTGTGTCAGTGGGTGAATAACAGCAAACTGCTCTTCTTCCCTAAACAAGCTGGGAAAATCTATACACCCCTTCCCACTTCATGCTGACATAAATTAGTCAGATATCCACTGAAACAAATAAGTTGAGTCACGCAAAAAATGCATATACAGCTTCTGTAGCATTAAAAATACAAAGGTAAGGTAGACAAGTACTACAGCATGAACTTGGTAACATTAAGTGTATATGAATGCCAATGGTATTTTCATGTGGTTCCTGAAAACATATAAAAATATATCCATAGCATTAGCAACATTTTTTTTTTCCTCCCTACTGTTGGCTATACACAGTTTCTCAGAACTTGTAACACTTTAGCGTCACTGATGGCATTCAACTGCAGTTCTAGAGACAAATTGCAACTTCAGAATATACATTGACAAATAGTTCCATCTTGTTATGTTAGACTAAATACACAGAATCACAGAATCACAGAATGTCAGGGATTGGAAGGGACCTCGAAAGATCATCTAGTCCAATCCCCCTGCCGGAGCAGGAACCCGTAGGTGAGGTTACACAGGAAGGCGTCCAGGCGGTTTTTGAATGTCTCCAGAGAAGGAGAATCCACAACCTCCCTGGGCAGCCTGTTCCAGTGTTCCGTCACCCTCACTGAGAAGAAGTTTCTTCTCAAATTTAAGTGGAACCTCTTGTGTTCCAGCTTGAACCCATTACCCCTTGTCTTACTGTTGGTTGTCACCGAGAAGAGCCTGGCTCCATCCTCGTGACACCCACCCTTTATATATTTATAAACATTGATAAGGTCACCCCTCAGTCTCCTCTTCTCCAAGCTAAAGAGACCCAGCTCTCTCAGCCTTTCCTCATAAGGGAGATGCTCCACTCCCTTCATCATCTTTGTGGCCCTGCGCTGGACTCTCTCCAGCAGTTCCCTGTCCTTCTGAAACTGAGGGGCCCAGAACTGGACACAATATTCCAGATGAACGACAAATACGACAAATCTATATTTTTTCTAATTATTTTTTCACTGATAATATTCCTTAAGGAATCTACAGATCCATTAAAAGAAACGTTGAAAACAGTGAAATACAATGTAACTAATAGCTTTGAAATTCCCAGGACAGCTTGCTATTTAGAAAAGCGTCCTTTCTCTTCTGTGTGTATTAGAACTGGAGTTTCAAATCCTGGAGGCACTTTCATCATGAAACATAACTATTCATTATTATAATGCTGTCACTCTCACAAATCTATCCCAAGCCCCATACTATTTGGTAAACTCCCAGTGCCATGTGTACATGTGAAAATTTCAGCTTCATTTAGAAAAAGAGAAAGGGAAGGACTAAACATTTCATTTTCAGTTTCAGGGAACAGGATGAAAAATATAAGCCTAGAAAAATAAAAGGCAACTTAATGGTCTAGTATATTCATGTCTCCTACCAGAAGAACCTAACTTGCTCATCCTTAGTCTTGTTATGAATAATGCTATTGATGTACCGAAACCCACTAAGAGGAGACATTTACAGAAATATACTGCAAAGCAGAATTGGAGCGTAGAACTGGAATTTGTTTAAGTAGTTTACAAATAAGAACAAAATCCAGTTCATCCTCCCCTTATTTTCTAGATAAGATCAAATCTGTTGAATAGTATCTTTTAGTATCAAAAGCCAAGGTCTGCATGTAAACCAAAGCATTAAACATTCCCGGGAAGAGCCCCAGCACTGCTATGTCATTGTCATCACTAGTAAACTCTTAACTTTCAAAAAAGAATGATTATGCACAAACTGTCTATTTTCAGTGGTCCCTGGAATGTCATAAATCCCAAACCATGCCCAGAAGTCATTTGAGAGAGTGCCTGACACCAAGAGCCAAAAGCAGGCTAGCAATCACTCTCACAGTGCAGCAGCACGGATGGCTGCACTCTACTAGACATTGTTTAATCTGCTGAAATAGCCCTAAGGAAGGAGCTCAGCAGCAATGTGCTTCATTCATTACTGCGTAACTTCAAACTTCTGCATAACATGACAATCATATACAGTTTTTTCATTGGCATCATATTTACCTACAGACAGTCCCATTTTTACCAGTCTCATTTTCAATGTGAAACACTGTTAAGGGATTTATAGCACAGCTACTTCAACAATGCAGCTTTACAGATATACTCAGAATTACCAATTGGAAATAAGTGTTCTAAGTTCCCTACTGCTGTTGCTTTGAAGGTGTGCTGGATGTAAAACCTCCTTCTGCTGTACCCCAGGACTACCACACAGTGGATCTCCCACTGGGGCACACAAGGTGAGAGTAAACTGTTGGTGAGTTCAGATTTCACTGATTTCTATGCATCAGATGCTGAAATGCTGCAACTATTAACACATACAATACTTCTCATGTGTCTGAGGTCTCCCATAACGGTAATATTTGAGCATGCCACTTTAATGGATTGCCATCTCTTTCACAATATGTTCATTCTTTTTCTGGAAAACTGGAAGATCTTAAAATGAAGATGGTTTTCAAAGGTTAGCTTGCCTAGAATGACACCAAGATTTCAACTCAAATCTCAAAAACCTCATACCATTCTTTAAACTATTGTTTTCTCCACGTAATTATTGACCATTTCCTGCCTACTAATTACATAGAGATATCTGTACATATACATACAAATACTTAGAAAACCTTTCGCTTTGTTCCCAATACTACAGAGTGTAAAAATAGGGAAAATAGATTGATCATTAATGTTTCATATCTAATTCAGATTGTAAATCTGTCAATGACACAGTGACAGATTTTTCATAGTTTAAAAGAACAATATATGAAATGATAGTCATAACAAAAATTTTTAGAGAAGTGTTTACTTTTGTTGTGAGTGTTTCACAATCTATTCAATCTCTAATTTAAAAAGAAAAAAAAACACTAACAAACAAAACCACATAAAACACAAACACTAACCAAGCCAAAACATGAGGTTTTATGCCTTTTATGGAGTTTATTTTACAATCACAATTAATTTAGAAATTATTTTTTATCATGGATATAAAAAATAAGTATTAGCAAGATAACCCAAGAAATGTTACCTTTTTTTTACATTGTAAATTACACTTTCAAACACTACATGACAAAACATAGTGCATGTTCTTAAACATAAATAAATTCTACTAGTAAGAATAATGTGTACAGATAAGAAGAATTCAGAGCAATGAAAACATGTGTGGCAGCTAATAAGGCATAAGAATGTCAATAGAATTCCTCCTTTATTCAGATCATTTTCTCTGAAGTAATGCTATTATTCTACATACATAATATAAACTACAAAGTCGAATTTTCTCCTTTTTCCTCTCAAACTATGTCAACACAAACTTACTTAATTGTAGTGACTTTCTGGAGCAAAGCTGGTGTCCAAATATCATAAAGGACAACACTGTACAACAGTAGAAAGAGCATAACACTCATTCTAAATTGTACACAGTGCAAAAAAAAAAAAAGGGACCACAAGTCTTTGCACTCTGCTTGTTAGTAATATTAATGTTACTACAGTTCCATACCCAAGAAATCCCAAGATGTAATCTCGGACAATATATGTCCTTTCAAGATCTTACATATGCCCCTATCTTCTTAAGCCCACCTCAAACTAACAGAAATCAGAAAAATAGGATTTAGAAAGGGAGGAAAACATTTCTTCTGTAGTTAAGAAGTTCTCTCCTCTGCTTAATCTTATCTAGAATTTTAGAAGAGAGGCATGACCTGTACCAGACAATTGAGAGAGGATGTAGGGAATATATTAAACATAAATATATTCCTTATCTTTTGTGAATATGTAACCCAATCTAATGTCACATCAGATAAGGAAAGTCCTCTCTGCTCTCTCTTCTCTAGTCACTATCTGTATTGCAATCCCGTTCATGCTAATATGATGGAAGCCAGCAGCATTAAACTTAAAATTGACTATCAAAAGTACATCTTTTGTGTGTTCTTTACCTGGCAGGGAAATTACTGGGCAGTTCTTGTGAACTCTTCAGGGCTTATAGAGGATTTTGTTTGGCATGAAAAACAACCCATGGAGCCAGTCTGATCTGGAGTTACACAATAGAGACCAATGAGTTACTACAGACCAAGAAAGAAGACTCAGAAAGCTTGCTCCTAAGAACTCCTCCCTTCTTCTGCATTATGTGCCTCACTTGCAAAGCCTGGCTGAGCACTGCATCCCTTTGATTTTCAGCCTTGGAAATAGATGTTGCATTTCACAGATATAATAATAACGCTCATTGATAGTGGCATGTGGTGGATAGTTCACTAGACCCACTAGAGTGATGATCCTTCTTTTTTTTCCTTAGCACTAAGCTGAGCATCCAGTTGGGAAACACAGCACCTTCCAACAAAGTGCCGTTCTGGGAGGATATTGGAGTAGTATCTTGGTGGACACTATGGTGTGTACAAAGTGTGATTTTTCTTTTTTTTCTCGTCTCTCATTGATATCACCTAATCTGCTTTCCTGAGTTAGGTCATGGTTAAGTTCCTCCATTTAATGAAGGAATTTTTATTAGAACGACCTTGCTATGCACCAACATAACTGCTACCTGGCATTGCAAAGATGGATAAGGGAAAGTATAAAGGTGAGCTTTGCTCTTATAACAGATTGAATAGTTCGGTACAGGGAATTGCAGCTGGCCTGAGACTTTAGTTATTTTATTTTTTATATACTAAGCGGATATACGCTTCACAAAAGAATTGAAAAAAGTGGTATTCATCAGTCTGAAACATTTTTATTGCTCCTCTTATTGCTGTTACTCTTCCTTTTTTTAGCTAATGATCAGTTGTCCAGCAGGTCTACTGTTACTCAGCTCAGTAGAGTTCATATTGAAGCAATTGCAAAGCCTAACCCTGCAAAACAAAAGTAAATGCCTGCTCTGCTGTGAAAGTACTGAAACTAGTAGTATTTGTTTACCTGTACTACAAAAAACATAATAAATCAGAGTTTAAATATGCTCTAAACATGTGGATCAGCTACACTGCAATAATTAAACAAGATACATTTATGTAGGAATACATATTTCAGAGGTATTTGCAAATGAGACTTTAATGATGAAAGAAACCATAATTAAACCATTATTATAAAAATAGGGAAGACAGTTATCATTTTTTTCTTCACTGAGAAAGTTTAAAAAAACACAGACTCCATTAAAAAATAGAAGATAAATGATGCACAGTGGGAGTAAGTCTGGGCATATAACTGCTGTTTCTGTGGAACCAAAAAATGCTAACGGAATTGGCACTGAAAAGTAAGAGCAAATGAAAAGCATATTTACATTCTTCATGCTTAGAAAAAGGCTGTATTAACTGAAGGTCTTTTTCTGTACTAAGCAGAAGAAATAGGAAAGAATAGCAGGGCAAGCATGAATAGCCAGCCCCATGCCAGGAACACACAGGCACAATAAACCCAAGGAACCTGGACTTCGTACTTCCTCCAGAAGGAAGAACCAGTTTTGTAAAAAGAAACTGAGTTGTTGTCTCAGTGAATTTTTCATTATTCTTCCATCTCTAATATGAGCATTGCAGTGTTTGCATCATGCAGTCCCACAGTTTTGTTGATAAACTCACAAACACTAAAATAAACTTGTATAAGCTGGATATGCTTTATTAATATAACTTACCGGATGCAATATACATATCCTGAGATGCACAGAAGATCAGCCTTAATCATTATTAGTGTAGACCTATTCCAATCCTCTTAAATGTCCAGGAGAGCTTTTCAGTGGACTATGTGTGGAGTTTTTTCTGCTTCAGCACATCTAGCTTTTGTCTCTTACAATAAAATCAGAAGCAGTTCGGCAGCTGTGAAATTTTTAGTTTTGGTCTCACCTTTTTGCCAGTTTTAGTAATCCAACTTTAGTTAACATCGAATCACTTTTGCAAAAAAATTGATTGTACACCAATGAGTAGTATTTATATTTCATTCAACTAATTTTCTTATTTTAATGTTTAAATGAGAAAGACAATTTTTTGTAAGAGACATGTAGGTAAGAGATCAGAAGAAGAGGGCGCAGTATTTTTGCACCTATCAGCAGTAAGTGACAGATAATAGATAGCAGTTGGTGGCAACATGATATCATGGAAACTTTGGGAGGCAACATATTTTCACTTTTTATACAACTCCAGACAGATCACCTCAGTTTATGCCCAAAATTATGTTCTCACTTAAGCTCTAACCATTGCCTCCTTCTCTGACACTGACAAAGCAATTACACTATTGGTCATTACGACTTTGCTTTTATTTCTTCCTCACATATAGGCATTTTGCAAATGTTGGTGTTTCATCTGCAATGTATGCAGACATTTCCATTTTCTGAAAGCATTTTTAAAATTTCTAGGGATCATAATAGTAACAGAGAAGAAGTGGAAGAGAGATATACTAACTGTGCAAGAATTCACCTCTACATTAAACTGCCTTATCAGATCCACACTGACCACACTTCAGAAATAGTAAAATTTATTTCTTAAAAAACGCATATAAATATTATCACAAAAGCAAAATTTTTCAAATGTACTATACCTTATTCCAATTTTGGCTTATTGAAACCAACATTAAGTATTATTTATTCCAAATTCTGTCTTGTTCTGCTGTTTTGGAAGTCTGCTTCTGTTGAATTTTACCATCATCTGAATTCTTCTGATTAAATGAAGAGCAAGAAGAAACATTTCTCTGTGTACATTTCTTCTGAAGCTCTAAAGCATAGAACTTATTTTCCTTAAAAATAAATAAATAAATAAAGGATCAGTTGTATCTCTTGCACCCTCACACAATACTGAGATGACAAAAAAAATCAATTTCCAAGTTTGTTGCTCTACCTTGTAGCTTGGGAATGAAAATATTGATTGAAGTTAAATTGTTTAGACAACTTTTATTGGAAGTCTTAATCATATGCAAATACAGAAATTCTAAAGGATAACTGAAACCAGTTTATATTCTTTCAACATCATACAAATAGTAACAATACAGCCTAAGAACACACACATTGATTTATGGCAGTCCTAAAATAAATGCATTATGATCATCTGATAGATACATTACAGATAAAAGGGAAAAGGCTTTCCCTAAAATGTTTAAAAATATCTAGGTGATTTACGTGCCTCACGAGGGTATACTCACAGTCAGTTTTAGCTGGCAAGACTGGTCTTCTCAGAATTTTATTTATTCAGTGGGGACAGAAAGATACATGCAGAGTGATCGAAAACTTCTAAAATGAGGCTGTAACTCTGAATTTCTCTGCAAAAGCATCTCTCTCTCCCCGTTGACCATAATACAGACAGGTGACTTTGCACATTTTTGCAGGCCTTGTCCAAGCCCCTACAAAGGGCAGTCCCTTAAGGGTTATCCTCCAAAGTGTTTAAAGGTACTAGGAAAACAAATCAGTCTGGCTGTCAGTAGGTACTATAGAAAGTTTCCTTCTTTTATTATAAATATTTATGCTTTGAGAAAGTTAATTTCAAAGCAACAGAACCCTGAGGTCCCACACAGAACTGCTAGAATTACTGAGTGGATTAAGAAATGACCATGAAGATTTCCAGGAAAATACAAGGTGTTTCAAAACATGGTCCCAATTTGAGAGATATAGTGCTTTTCAATTGGGTCCATCTTTTGAAACAACCTGTAACTAATCAAATAAATAATTATGGGGACACCACCTACACGAAGACCATCACTTCCTCAATAACAAAATCTTTAGGCTGGGGAATGTTTGTTATATTTCAGTATAAAAAATTACTCATGAAGGAAAAAAAGTAAGAAATATGTTTAACTTCACTTTCAATACCTTACTGAAGAGAGAGATTTAGACAAATTATTTTGCTTGCTTGCTCAGGCTCCTGACCTTCATTCTCCCCCTTATATGTCCTGAGACTGAATAGTCAAGCTTCACTTCTTCCACGAGAATTAGAGCTTCCTCTGAAAATTGGCAGACAGAAAGAATGCATCTAATCTTAAAAAAAAAAAAAAAAAAAAAGCAGCAAAATCTGTCTACATTTTCTGGCTTATTTTTTCTAGTTTACTAAATAGATATTTTTCTATCATAGAAATAAAAAGTAAAAAATGCTAGCATGTCTGAGGATAGTCCACAAGCAGAAACGTACTTGTCCGCAGGGAGCAAGCTTCATGAGCCATATCGATCACCTAAAGGCATATCCTTTTAATTGCAACAAGATCTTGGAAAGGTCTGAGAGTCATCTTGCTGCAGAAATACACTTCATATAAGGAAAACATCAAGCATAGATAAAATAGAAACTGCAAACATCTGTGCCTTACAGATATTAGGAATAGCTTTCAAGACTTTCGGACGAGATGAGCATCAGAAAGACGATTCTCCTATTAGCATTCTTAGCAGCGTTTCCAGCTCCGAGAATGCTCACACTCCTCATGCTACAAAAAAACTGGAAGAACTGCAGTTTATTCTACAGCAAAGCATCCTAATAAATGGTCCTGAATAAGTTCTCCTAGGGCTACACTAATTTCCATGACTGCCAGCAAATTAAATGAAAATTGCTGTGAATGCTGGGCAATCATCTGAGCTGGTTGTGATTTGAAAATAGCTTTGGAGGAAGAAAAAGAGAAGCTGTGAAGAAACATCCCTTGTTTAAGGGAGTACTGTGTTAAGACTACTTCTGAAATTGTTAGTGGCTTTCATTGGCCTATTTTGCTACTTGTCAGAAGGAACAGTTTGGCTGAAATAATAAGGTAGCAACAATGTCAAAATAGTGACGTTGTCTGTAAAGAATTAAATAGGACTGGAGATGCTGAGCCTTTGCTACAGCTCCACAAGGACAAATTGCAGTCCATGAATTCCTTCAAGCAAAAGAAACTACTTGGTCCTGAGAAACTTATCACACACAAAAGGCACGGGAGAAAACAAAGCCGAGCTGGGAGAAGATGACTGACCTACTTACTCCTTTAAGCCACAAGACAAGAGACTTACTTTTTTAAGTGATATCAATAGTAATCACCACACAGACAATGCAGTACATTTGGTGCCAGAATGCACTAGGAAACAGGGAAGGTGAATATGCCCAGACTGTTACAAGTTCATGATCATCTGGCTCAGATACGATGAGATTAGCTCAAGACTTTAGGTGCAGATTTTCTCACTCCTGAACTTTAGTGGTGGATCCAGCCTTCCCAGGAGCATCTCACTTTCCAGAAACAGAAACAGTACCTGCAAAAGATCCCACTCACCTGCTGTAGCTGACCTAAACCAGCCATCCAGGTCCTCACATCAGGGAGAGAGGGAAAGAGAGGAAACTCCTGAAAGCCCTTATCCTACCTAAAGTGTCTGTAACATAAGCACTGAATGAATTGCCTCTGGGGGACCTACTTACATAGCCCTTGACTAAACAGAGAATCTGGATTTCTGCCCTGAGCAGAAATAATGATTCAAGAATGACAAGCTCTTAGAGGCCAGATTGGTTCCATGAACAGGAATATTGGTGCTTTTCTGATCTAGCCTTTACAGGGAAAAAAACATCCTCTTTTCAACTCAAAACTCCTTAAATAGAGAAATAAGTGATTCCAACAAAGAAGTGGAATAAAAATAAACAGAAGTGGATGAATCATAGACTGAAGCCAGAATCTCAGTACTCCACGCAGCTGAAAAAACTGTGAAAATGTATGCACGGCTCTGCTTTCCTAAAAGTGCAGTGATTTTCAAGTAAAAGTCTATTGTCATAGAAAAATACCAGTTTCCATTAACCTAGGCATAGCTTGGACAACATCTTCTCCCTCTTATTTGAACAGCTATGTATAGCAGCCTAGTAAACTAAACCATAGTAGAATGTCTTTGTTAGGGCTTCCCTATAGCAGATAATGCCCATCACTGACTTTCACTCTTATGGTTTATTCTTCCCATTCCCAAAGAAGGATTATTGTGTTCCTTAAGATAAAATAATAACAAGAGGACAACAATAGTTACAGAAGTCATAGAAAGATTAGCAGCTACCAGTCGAAAAAGAAGTTAGATTTTAATACTTTTCACTCTGCCGCATATGAATTCTGCATGTTAACCATAGCTGCTGCCAGCTATACATATATGTAAAAGAGGAAAATATGAAAACATGGACAACAAATGCCACCTAGCTCCTTGTATCTGATGGGCCTTTTAAAGCTTCAGTCATGAAAAGAGCTACAACTGTTTAGCTACATGTATATTAAGAACTCCAAAGCAAAAGAGAACTTTACTGTTGTTGTCACCTGGAAGGAAAGACATTAAGAGGTTAACTAAAGTCCTGAGTTTCTCATTCTGCAGTTTTGCTTCAGTAGATGAGTATTACCAAAAAGAACCAAAATCTTCTCAGTCAATACCAACTTGGTGATCGTCTTAGTTACAAGTAAAATTATACTCTATTTTTATCCTAACGACATATGCTACCTAGACTCCTTTCACTACACTAAAATTTATTAAATCCAGGCAAATTCTCTATTGTCAGTGCAAGTTGTTTTGGTTTGGTTTGGTTTTAAATTCTGGAGTAATAAACTTGGAGTAAGCAATTCCTCCATCTGCTGGCTGCATTCTTGCTAATATAGCCCAGTATATATGTTCAGCCACTTTTGCCATGATCTCTAAGACACTGGAAATGAAAAAAGGTTTTGCCTATTAACTATTGGAGAAGAAATTCACTATAAACTTTAGTCAAGGTAGGAGTATAAGAGACTTTTCAAATATATAATAACTTTATATAAATGAATAGCTACTTTTGATAGGATTTTAGTCATCTGTACTGTCACTGGTCTGCAAGTTAACTCCTAGAAGTTCAGACAGGGCAATATTATTCTCTGCAAGAAAATAAAGATCCTAGGAACAGGTGTACAAGAGAGTATCTATATCTCTATGAGTAGTACTTTTGGCTGGTGGTACTTCAAAATGTTATAACATATGAGGAATCAGTACAATTGTTACAATTCTGGTGTAATGAAGAAAAAAATCCTCAGGTCATAATAGTTTTCCCATTATGATACATATATGACAAACTAGATACGTGACTAAAATACACTTACTCATATTCTCTTATTTTTTTAAAACTATGCCACATTCACCTGAAATTAATATATGTAGATTTTCGGGTAAAAAAAAATATATATACACATAAAATAATTAAACCAAAACAAAACAAAAACAAAAAACAAAACAAAACAAAATGGGAAAAAGCTTGAACTGTGTTAGAAAATTCTATAAGAATCCATCAAGGATGCTTTTCCTACCCATTATAACATTCCCATCAGAAATACTCAATGTCATTTGAGTAGGTATTATACTAAAGTATGATATTGCCCTAAGATACAGCCCCATTATCTCCAATAATAATTAATATCTGTCACCCTCAGTCATTTTGTAATCTTCAGCCATCTTAGTTTTACAACTGTCTTTAATTTTAATCAAAATCAGTTTTAATCATATATTTTATTATAGAAAAAAAAAAGAAATCTGAAATTAAAAGAATCTTAGTAGAAGTCCCAACATAGAGCTTTAAAGATTGCTGAAAGAAATTTAATCTATATTTTATAACCAACTCTGCAAAGATGTTTATCAGAACCAGTCTTACCCCAGCTAATTTTGATACATGAAATTTGCAAGACATTTAATTTTAATGCAAGAATGAAAACATCAGATATCTCAGTTTCAGAAGCTCATTTTCACAAGAGGTACCCATGCAAATAAGCATCTGAAATACCTGGTTTCCAGGAATTAACATGGGATCCTTCATTTGTACTATAACCTATAGGTACCGATAAGAAAATATAAGGCATTAAAAAAGATCGGTATTACATTCTAAAAATCAAAGTCAGACATCTACTATCTCTTTCAAAACATCTTTAAGAAGAGTTATGAGCTACATTGTACTTGTTAGATAATGAATCTGTATATTGTGAGTTTATAAAACTTACTTATCTGCAAAAAAGTGAAAGGATAGTAGTTTTCACGACGAATGAGCATTAATCAATTTTATAGGTCACCAGTAAATATTGCAGTAAAATTTGAAATGGAATCAGTCGCAGGATTATCTGCTGAATACTCCAACTAGCAATAGGCAGGTGAGCATCCAGTGTGTCCCATCTCTCTTCTCTCTGCTTAGGAAGCTCTATCAGCACACTGTCACTCCAGCTTACTGATCATATTCTTTTGATTCTGACATTAGGGAACAAAACCAAAACTGTTTTCAAAACCTTCAGACAAGTCAATGACTATTTGCTGTCTCTACTTCAAGGCATCCACCAACACTTCAGTGCACTAAGAGTGTTGCCAATACTGTCATTTAACAGAGCCAGCACGGAGTTTATCCTTAACTTGAAGGGGAAGATAGCAGGGAGACAGTAATAAGCATTTTGATTACTGAACTCATAAAGCCTTTTAACATTTGAAGGTTTTTATTTGGTTTACAACCTTCTCCCAATCCTTTAATATAAATTGATGGATTACACTACAGCTTGACATTGTCATTTCAACCTCAGAACTGAAAGATGAGAAATAACAAGAAACTAGATTAAAACAGAGAACGAGTCAGTTGAAGAGGTCACTGAGTTCTCTAAAAGCTGGTATCTCAGGAAGACTGTTAGCTCACTTAGCTCTCACCAGAGAGCCAGGTGTTTAAAATATTTCATCATTAAAGTAAACAGGGGGCAGCTCAGTTACAATAAATTGGACAGTTATATGCTTGTTTACAGAAGCTGGAATCTGGCTGATAGACATCGATGTATGACATTCATTATTCCTGCAGAGAGATGAGATGTCTTGCTATGGATGTGGCAGAGCTGAGTTGGGCTTTAAACTCAACTTTGACATGGTGACTAATATGACCACTCGGTTCTAAAAATGGGTTTATTACAATTGCCGGAAGGCACATCCACCATGGATATTCTGTAAATCTTGAGATGTGAACTCTGAAGTTGAGATCAGGCTTGGCACTCATTGATGGCCTGGAAGCAGCTCCCTTGGTGGAACTGATCAAACTGAGAGCGTTGTTTTTCTACAGTATCAATCCCCCTAAAGGTATCACATCAGTCTTCCTTAGTTCCTGATGTTTTTCACCCCATCAGTTATCTAGACCAGGAATAGAGAAAAAAAGGAAAAATCTTTTTTTTCACTGCTATGAAGATTTAGTGACGTCTTTACATTGAAGTGGCATATTTCTGTCATTTCCTTCTATCTTTTTTAAACATTGAGTTAGTATCCATCATAACTAAATTTGTATTTATATTCACAAGTAATAATTAAAAGAAAGTTACTGTGACATTTCTTGCAGCATTTATAGGCATACCTATATATGCATACACACACAAACATATTTTAAATACGTACATACACTGCCTCGAGTTGTTTATTTAGTTAGCTCGATAGCTCTCAGGTATTCCAGATTACTTTTTTCCTATGAGCATGATCTATCAATTTTGGCATAATGAACTCCTGCAAAGGTCAAATTTAAAGGATAAATGCTGCAGGAAGTGATGACTCTACAATAATCCGGTTATCCTCCTACAACTCTAATTTCATTTTATTGAGTTGAACAGTGTAAGGGTAAAAGAGTAACTACTTTCTTTCTGCTAACACCCATATACACAAGTCTCCTGAGCATGGCATTACATTTAATCACTTCTGTAATTGTATTAGTAATAAAAATATATTGCAAAAATAATTGCTATCTGGTTTTGTTTTTACTTTAAGGAAATATCAACAAAACATGTTGAAGAATTATTTAGTTAGGACTTTTTTTTTTTTTTTTTTTTGGCTTAGAGGGTAGTTTCCCCTGATAAAACACTGTGAATACAAGGCAAACTGCATTGTGAACAGTAGTGTTTTCATGGCTGTTACCGGATGTTCATACTACCAGGGAGCGGATGGTCTGCTAAATATTTGCATACACAAGATAGAGCAAAACTTCCAGATAAGATTTTCAAAAAAAGTTCTCAGCATCAGCCTAACCCTGTTCTGAATAAAAACAGAGCCTTATTCTTGCAGACTGTATTTATTTTTTTTTTTTAGTTTAGTAGTTCTACTAATTCAGTACTATTCAATAACTGTGACTATTCTCTGGATGACTTGACCATATTTCCTGCTCCTGTAATGTTAAAATTCATCACACATTGTCATGTACAACAGAAAGCTCTGTCTTTTCTGGAGTGGTTCAAGAATGAAAACAAGGCCACATCATTCTCCTGCTAGACAAGCAGTTTAGTCTTACGACAACCTAGCTATGTCAGCAGATGCATTCCAGTAGCTTACCATACCCAAGCCAACATGTCCTTGTCACCTTCACATTACTTCATCCTAGGGTAGGAGCCACACTTCAGTTGCTTAAGAAACACATTCCTTGCTCTGCAGGTTTTTTTCTAAGCTGTACTCATTATCAGGATACAATTCAACAGTTGTCTATGTGACATGATACCCCCTCTCTCTGTTGCTTGACTGGTTAAAGGTGCCTCTACATTTCTAAGGGCATGTATGCACAGAAGTTACTGCTGTAATGTGGGCCTGCTCAGCCTCCGGTACGAGGAACAAACTGGCTCCAGCATCACAGCACAGGCTACTTGTTAGTACACAGCTAGTCCATCCTTGGAACAGTTTTGGCATCCTGAGGTAAGCAAACCAACAAAATAATTAAAAGCAACACTATGTGCAGTTATGTGAGCATAGACATACTCAGAAAAAGTTACTTTAGTAAAGCCTGTTTGAAAAACATCTGTATATACAGGAAGCCTTAACATTTATTTTTAGACATCTCCAGGGTGGCCAAATAAAATTTCAAGAGGTACTGCAGAAGGCAAATACAGAATAGGCACAAATATAAACTGAATTGATTTGTTTAAATTGTTGAGGTGTCCTTATAGACAAGTACACTTATTTTCACACTCCTAATCATACCAAGCACGTTGGTATTTGAGTGGTCTGTGTGCACTGCTACAATAAGTCATTTAGCCCATTGTCTAAACCCTGATCAGAAAATGTAAGAATCATTTAACAGCTTGCTAGCAAGGAAAAGCATAGTAGGCATTGGATGTGTTCAAAACTGCTACTGAAGTTGTACTCTCCTCCAGAATATTTTTTTGCTGGAAAATTCCCCAGTGACTACAAAGAAGACAGACCACAAAGGAGATAAAAGCAATATCATGTCATTGTCTCAGCTTCTTCCAAAACATGCAAAGCCCACGGGTGAAGGATCCATTTGAATGGCTGTGGTTATTAACTCTTACCTTTTATGTTTTCATTAGGTGTGAATCTCAGCTGGAGTTTGTTGCTATCTTTTGCAGCCCATGGCAGTAGGTTCAAGAGACAAGTTTACTCAGATATTGAAAACAGAGAAACTTGAAAACCTGTGAAAAATTGCAATGACAAGGTAGGAATTCATTGCTTCTGATGTAGTGAAATGAAATCCTTGCCCCATGCACCTAATATGTCTGCATAGGCAACAGATTCATGCACAGAGGCTGGAGTGATATTTATTTAAAACTAGTTTTCATCCCTCTACAAACAATGCAAATGTCAGCTTCCTATATCTCTCTTGCACGCTTCTGACCTGGCAAAAAAAGGTTGTACAGGCAAAAAGCCTTACAATAATTTTGAGCTAGTTCTCCCTCAAGCCCTGAAAAAGTTATTTCACTTAGTGTGTACTAATCAGGAGTTCCTGAGCCCAGAAATAGCAACGCACAGTTTATTAATAGAGTAATGCAGACAGAACAATATACCACCTAGAGAATCACTGCCTAACACAAAGTGTATCTGCCACCAAGGCAATCTGTTGACAAAGTCACTCTTAGTTTCATGAAATTTGTTGATCTTCATCCTACCCAAAAAATCCTCTAATCAACTTTCTCTTCATCTGTAATGTGGACTAATTCGAACTCATTTAAAATTACATCGCAGCTAGCTGTTAGGAAGTAAAAACTCAGTAAATGAGAATAGTGAAAGTGTGGTTTTGAGATGCTAACCTTGATCTTCAAAACTAGGAAAAGATAGTATCTAGCTAGTAAAAGAGAAAGCCTCTCACTCTGTGTTCTACCATGTTGCAGTTTTATTACATGAACAACTTCGGCAATGCATTTGGATCCTTGGAACAGGGTACAGCTCAACCATAAAGCTCTTAGGATGGCAGTCACCATTTGAGGGGTGTAAACAGGAGACCTTCCTGCAGGCTTCCTTGTGGAGGCATCCTCAGCTAGTCAGGCAAGACTCCCCAGACCATGCATGCTGGTAACTTTTATCTGTCCAGTATATATCCCATACATACAATTTATATGTGACAAGCTACCCAACTAAACAGAATTTCTATATTTTCCCCTGGCCACGTCACTAACTGTCTGCACTTTAGGTTATATGAGTGGTTAAGCAAGTGAGAGACTCTTTTCCATACATAAGTTGAAAGACTATATATGTTCCATTATAAGGTTATATGAAATTGTATAAATCCGCACACATATTAATGTAAGCTTGGGTGGGCAGAAAAATTAACATTGCACATCCTACATAGTCTTTTTCAGGACTGACTTACCAGATTTTCAGACAAAATTGGTTTTGGTTATTTACTTGTGTGAACAGTGAGCATTCTTTGGTCGTCTGCCTGTACTGGATGCAATGTTGACTTTAAAAGGCTTTTGGACAACATTCTAAAATTTTCTGGTGGCCATAATGCACACAAGTGTGAGTGGTATAGAATAGGGTAGATAGATCACCTGGAGAAAACACTAGGCTCTTAGTTAAAGAAAGTCAAGAACTTCATTAAATGTCCCAACTGCCATAGGCAAAACAAGATAAACAGGCGCAGAAGATACATAGTGAGAAACTGAGAAACTGGTGTAGAATAGAGTAGTTTTGATTTAATAAGTGCTGAGGAAATAAGGAAATACTGATCTACTTATTATGGTATGTAATCTCTCCTTTGTATACATATCACATTTTGTAACTCAGAATTTCTTTACTGTCTATCAATCTAAGAAAAATTTCTAACTTTACCTGATAAGAAAACAATTGCTAACTAGAGATCAAATCCACATGCTAGTAGACAGAATGAAGAGTTCCCTTTCATGTCTCAGAGACTTCAGCAGCCTCTCTACAGAGGTAGAGACTTTCTCCAGTATATTCACAAAAAAAAAAAAAAAAAAAAAAAAAAAGAGACAGAAAGAGACTTACTTCAATTTACTTAAAAAGAAATTGCTGACAGAAAACTTTTATCTGTAGAAACAGAGCTGGAAAGCACAGTGCGATGACATTTTTTTAAGAACAGCTCAGCTTAATATTCAGTCTTTTTGCAGCACCATTGCCAATTGGATAAAATATTTAATGGTACAGTATTCTATACTATTTTTTTTGACAATGCATTTCATGCCTTGTATGCCACTGAGGTTATAAGATTGGAGCGAATAATGAAAGAGTAACAACATTCTTCATAGCACTGCGTTCAGTTCTGTTATTTTTCATTGAGATGCCACTAGCTAAATCAAGTCTTGATAGTACATAACTGTTTCTTACATTGTAAGAATTATATTAAGATATAAGAAGGTCTCAACCTTCTGTCTTTTTCTCTGCAGTATTAAAATCATATTAATATTTAAAGCTTCAGTATCCATTGCAGGAAATAAAATTTTAAAGAGCATGTAGAAATCTGTGTTCCAATAACTTCATTTGAGAGCTTCAGTTTTCATACTAGTGTTACCTGTTCATAAAATCATTCAGCCAGGAAGAAAGAATGGCATAGCTAGAAAAAGTTTTCAAAATGTTTATCATTGTGTAACACTGTAATTTTCAAAATCAAATATATTTCAGAAATACCTACTTGTTTCATGGTGCTAAAAAGAGGCTTACATGAGCACATATGAGTTTGGGAGGATTTCAGTACTATTTGCTTTAATAATATAAAAGTGAAAGTTTGAAAAGAAATGAAGTCATTCATAGGAAAATATCTAAAATCAAGGAAAAAAATTGGAAGTAAAGTAATAGTAAAAAATGCTTTTAGCATTTAGCATAATATGGAGTTTTATGTCATCAACAAACAAGAACAGGGTCATGCATTTATAACTGAAATGTGTCACTAAAGTTGTTTGTAAATTTGGTTACTAAAAGCTCTTAAAGCAATTGTAGCAATTCCAGGAGGTGGAAAAAGAAAAAAAAAAAACAAACCAACACCAAAACAAAAAACCACACACACTAAAAAACCACCACCACAATCAACAATAAACATCATGCTGTTTTAGTCCAAGTAGCAAATGATTAAAAAAAGGTGTTAGATGCCTGTTATTCAATGAGATGTGCCACTCTGTTTAGTTGCCTGAAAATACACCACAGTTTGTATCTACCTCGCACACCGCAACCACTGCTCATCCTTGCTCCATTATGGTAGTGCAAAACTTGTGCAAAACCTGACATACCAAATCAAAGCAATGGTGCTCCTAGCTTAGCCAGGCAGTAAAGATGAGCACAGAACTCCCACAATGGCAAATGTTTTAAAACTCTATGGTCCTGAAATTTGTGCAGTGGGTAGCTCAGCTCTTTACGTAAGCCATAAGGTTCACCTGCTTTGTGTATTTTTTTTTAATTGCAGCTAGTGTAACTACCATAGATAACCTGATTCATTAAAATATCTAATTTCTTTTGACTCCTTCTAAGTTCTTGACCCTCTGTAAGCCCTTAGCAGAGATTTCTGTCGCTTGACTGAATATTAAGTGTAAAATTATCAGCTTTTAAACATCTCTTTACATTTCTTTTAATTTTACTTCCAACACAATTAGGTTCAATTCTGTCTTGCGCTGTGAGAAAGAATACATGCAGAATCTGATGCTCTCTATAACCCCAATTTGAAGAAAGATGTGTTTCCATCCTGTTTTCTCAGATGTTTCTTCTTTCTTATAAATATTTGAAGCTGTAGTCTTCTTTTGTTGAAACATTAACAACTTATGATGCTCTAATCCAGAATTCCTAATGTTCTGCAACCCCAAAAGAGGTTTTTCTACTCAGCAGGCCCTGCTACCCTAATGCAGACTTCAGCTTCCTTACCTTGATGTCCATGATGCAGGCTTTTTGTGTTGTTTCTCAAGAAAAAACAAACAAACAAACAAACAAACAAACAAACAAAACCACCTTGCAATATTTCAGCCTGAACTCTTTCCATTATTTCCATACCGTAGTATTATAATGCTGCCTTGTATCCAGCAACAATAATCACAACTGAAATCTCACTCTTTCTCATTCATGGTAGAGTATAAGAGAAACTGCATGACTGAGTTTTATGTATTTGTTCTATACATATGTGTATGACATCCGGCCCATTTTTCCAAAACATTCTGATGATAACACAGGTTATAGAGCCAGGTTTTGTATCTGTTTGTTAAGGTCAGATTCCCTGCTGTCACCTACATCTTCATATTGAGGCATCCTGTACTCCAGTGGCATCCTTGCAGAGCGCAGGAAGGTATATCATAATTACAGAGAAGGGAAGGGCAGTAGGAACAGGTCTGTAGGAGACTTTCAGCAGCAGACAGGCAGTTCAGTGACATCTAGGAATGGAAAGGAGGTGCCTGGCTAATACATATGACTGTCTTGGATCAACATCTAGGAGTTCCTCCTACAGTTACCAGCTGAATAACTTCCAGAATGCATATGGGTATATACACACAGGATGAGTGTCTGTGATGCTGATCCTTCCTATTTAAGGAGTAACATGTTTCAATTTTAAGTGAAAGTCAGAAGGGATTGAACCACCAACATTTATACCTAGTCTACCAAAGAGAGCTGCCACCCAGCAGATCATGTGTGGTCGCTAAAAGCTGAGCTGGTTAAACGAGCATTTCGGTCAGCATGGCTATCGTATATTGTATATCTAGCAGATTTACAAAGCCATAAATTACAAAGCTAGTTTATTCAAACAATTGAAAGTAGGTGCTGTCAACTAGAAAAATGTTTTAAAGAAAAATACCTTCTCACAATTCACCCCTATTCCTGCTTACTTTTACATCAAATTTGTCTAGGTTGTCAATGTAGCAGCCTGCTTTTCTAGTGAGGCACATCTTGGTCAGGCATTCAGGAAACCCACGCTCCACCTAAAATTTTAGGAACAGGCAGGTGTGGCAGGTATCTCTGAGCAGACGCTGAGAGCATGGGATAAGGAGCCATGCTATTGCAGAAGAGGTAAGCTCTGCAGACAGAGGACAGGTGCCAGAGTCCTCCCTGTGGAATGAAATGTGGCTGAAAAACACCAGCCTCAAACTCTGTGCCATCTTCCTCCATAGTTTTCTTTTTAGTCTTGACACCACCTCTGATCAGCAGAGCCCCAAAGAATCACAGAATAATGCCACTTTTGGTTGACCAGAGTGACCTGCAAAATGCAGCTTAATCGGTTTTGCAGTAAGGTTTTGTCACTGAGGATGTAATGCGGTTTTTAAGCGTAATACCTGTGTTGAGAAAATAGCATCACTGAATCCTACATTACTCAGTTAAGTCAGATATAATTAAGAAAAATATGAGAAAAATGTTATTAACCAGGTAGTGATAAGAGCAAAGGATCAAAGGCATTAAGTATTAACAAAAACTAATGTAACTGTATTTTAAAGGAGAAACAGTACCTATCCCAAATTTAAAAAAAAAAAAAAAAAAGTAATTTCAAAACCAGTAATGTCTTTGCCATTTTTTTCTATATACTACACTAAACCAATTCTATTTATTTTGCACAGTATTTAACACCCTGCTAAGGTCTGTTGTGCTGACTTCATCATATGCAGCCATTGAGTGACTGTGACTAATTGTGAAGAACAAATACTAAGGGGAAAAGGTGGAAAATTTCTGTGATCAGCTGCCTTATGTATGTAATTAATCAAGTGACAGCTGACATTGATCCAAAGTTGTTAGTCTGCTGAGACAAAATCATTAACAGATATTCTATCTCCTCATAAATTAAAGTGAGTGTTTAGCATTGTAGGTTATTTACTTGATTGGCTGCAAACCATTGACAGCCGGGATAAACTATCAGTATGTGATGATTTCTGCTGCTGAAGTCATGATACTAATCACGGGCATGATGAATTTCAGACAAATGCATAAAGAAGTACTCACTAAAACAAATTTCTATGATATCAGAACTAATATGAAAAATTTGCACATTCTGACACTTTAAAAGTATGCAATAATTTGGGATTTACAGTTTTAAAATGATGGATTTTCAAAGGACGGATGTTAATTAGATTCAGGGGGGGAAAAAAAAAGATGGAAACAAGGGCTTCATCAAAGGTGTTTTGTATGAAGCACCCAAAATGTAAAACCAAGAAATCACTTTTGAAAATCTGAAAGATTGTAAACAGAAAGAGAAAGGCATCAGCAAAATAAGATCAAAATGAGGGAAAAGAAATTGAGAACACACTTTAATGTATTCCACTTTATTTTTAATATTTTTTATTTTTAATCCTGTCCACATTTCTTATTCAAGGAATGAAAACGTTATTGTTGTTGGAAAAGTATTTTCAGAAAGTCATTAAATAACACTAAAATTCTGCATTTATCATACCAGCATTTGTTTACCATATTGTGAAAGGGCTTTGCTATCAAGCAAAATATCTTTTTTCTGATATGTTATGTCACTTTAATGGCTTTCTTATTTTCACATGGGGTGAATATGTATCCATTCCATTATATATATAACCCGAGCAACTTTTGTTGCATGAAAACTTATTTTGAATTTGATGTAAAACTATGTAAAAGGTTGTTCTTAAAAGAAAAAAAAAAAACACAACAAATTGTCAGGCACCATGAGGACTAAGTGAGCAATACATTGTGAAGTGACCTTGGATCTCAGTAGTTAAGGTTAATAATCCCTCCAAATAATGTGATATAGGATGATAATTTTTCTAAGAAAATAATAGGCAGTAGATAAATAGAATTTCTACTTCAGCAACCTGCCGAGGACACATGCAGCTTAACTTCTGAGTGGAAAATATGGATTGGAAAAAGTTATGTTCAAAGGCATAGTAAAGTGATGTTTAAATATGTTATCCCTACATTGTACTTTCATATTCTTCATAACCACTGCATTATACTTGGAGTCCTGTTGGGCTGCATAAGACAGTGGCTTTCATTGTGACACGTCATAAATACTGTCCTGCTGCGCAATGTGTTACAGGGTTGAGGGTAATTGTGTGCAGCTTAAAAACACACTGATAACATGACCCCCAAACCCTATGAGCTCAACACAGAAAGAAAAAGAAAAAGCTAAGAAGGAATGCTGTAAACTTGATTTACAATTTATAAAAGACAACAAGAAACTTCCAGACATTTAACAGATTTATATCTACTATGGGCTTGTGAGAAGTGACATACACCTTTTTAAAAAAGGTGAATCTGTTTCCATCTTTGTTGCAGATCATGGGATTATTTCTGTTTGTTCTTACCACCAGAATTGTGCCCAACATACTTCAAGTAACTGTAGAGATGATCTTAAAAAAACCCCCTAAAAACTAAAAAAACAAAATGTGAGTGAAACGCATTTGTTTAAACTATAGTCCATGGGAATTGTGAGTCTATTTTACTTTCCCAGGGCTGTGGATTACAAGCAGATTGTACTTGGCTGATGAACACCAATTTATTAGTGTCTGTGTACTAGAGATTGCCCAACCCAGTGGTCAGCAGGACCCAGAAAGTGCTCCTAACCCAGCCATGTAGGTGTGGGGCTGCGGCAGTGCTATGTCCCCAGCTCCAGACAGTGTCAAGGCTAAGCCCCATGTGTACACATACATTTGAATGTGCATACACACTGGGGGCCTCGCCAGAAGCTGGACTTAGACAGTCCATCTACCAAGTAGCTATCTCCAAAACCTAGGTCTTTCTCACTTGCTGTAATCTCTGGCCCTCGAGTCTCTGAGACTTGTGGTTCCACTCCAGTTGCTGTTAATCAGATCTCTTAGTCTCTCACCAGCCAGTCTACGTGGAATTTCTGTAGCACCCACACATACCCACAAAAGAGATAGTTGGCATTTAGCAAGAATATAGGATAGCTTGCAGTGATCCAGCACAGGGTTCAGTCAGACAAGTGTACTGGCCAGCCCCTGTTTATTCTCAACTGTCCTCTTTTACCCCTTCCCCTTTATTTTCCCATACTTGCTCCTCCTCAGTTCAAGCAAGGTCCTCTCTTTCCCTGCCTTTTTCCATTCCATGATAACTGTCATACAGTCCTAAAATTCTCTTTAAAACATCTGATAATGAATTTAACACAAAATCCCAAATTTCTGTTTCCCTGGAATCCTGTAATAGTTCCTCTACCCTGTAGGCAGCAATCCCCTTTAATCTGCAAGGCATTCAGAGGAGGCAGTTTCTTGGGCTGACTTGGTGGGATTCCCGTGAGGCCCAGGAGCTGATCGTTCCCCATGGATGGTGCTGGTAGTACCAGGTCAGGGTGTTCCATTAGCAGTTATTAGCTTCATGGAGTCCCTCCACCTGCCATAGTTCCCCTGGACCCCAGGGGTCTTTTTGTTTATGGACATTAGCCTTTAATCATATAATCTAATGCTCTGAGCTCTCAGTCTAGAGTTGCTGAATGTCAAGAAATTTCAGTACTTTGCTGCAAGTGGAAGTAAAGGCAAATTGGCTTGGAAAAAAATTTGCCTGGAGTTAGAAAACTTGGCCGTGTTTCAGTGTCTACAATGGCTTCTGGCTTCATAAAGTAGAGCTGCAAAGCTGAGTTAGAAACAGAAGGCCACTGGTAACCTCCGGAGGTGTTCTGTCCTTCCCAAGCTACAGGGAAGAAAAAACAGTTTGAGGCATAACCCTTTTGAAGGAAGTCCTACTCAGCCTTTGCTAGCACTGACTTTCACCAGTAAACCAGTATGTCCAGGGAAAAAGGGAGGTAGAGGAAAAGAAGACTTTGCTTCAGGGATGCATTGCCCCTTTCAGGGTGTTTAACAAACCAGGCTGTGGGTATTCCCTCATTTTTGACAGTCAAAGGCTTCAGGTTCTGACAGTCAGATGACATTCCTGTCATTACTCCAGTCTCTCCTAGCTCAAAATCAAGGATTAGTCTTCTCTACTTAAAAACTAAATGGAAGAGTTCTTCACTGCAAATTTATTAACACACATTACTTTTACCAACACAGAGTTAGTTAGTGGGGGGCAAGGAATTGCAGTTTCACTCTGAGGCAAGCTGAATAAAGTCAGCCCAGCAAGCTGGCTTGACTGCTGCTGATGTCATGTAGACATTTAATAATAAAAATACAGGTATTCAGTCTTCATTTGAATCTTTCAATATGTTGTCATGTAACAGTGTTCTCATTTGTAAAAGGCACATCTTTTTTTTAGACAGCAACAAACCAGCCGCCAAGTGCCACCCACAGTATGTAAGTCCAAATGAACAAGAGGAGGTTTTAAATTGACAGTTTTGAATTTTTTTTTTTTTTTGCAGAGCCTGTGCTAAATAACTTCTTATACATGTGTTGAGAAAAAATACCAGGTATAACACATGATGATCTTCCTGGAAAAAGATACTAAACAGAATACACAGGAGATGAATAAAAGGAAATTCAGAATAGTGCTCAGAAATGTGGATGATTCTGACATAGCTAAAATTTGAAGTAAAGGTGAATACCATAGGCGTGCATCCTGGGACAGAACAAGGAAACAAAAATACAACATGATGGTACACAGGGACTAGATGTGTTAAAGGTATTCATGTTGTAGCACCTATACAGAAGAAAACATAATGAACCTATGGTGAAAAAGAAGGAATAAACAAGTGATTTTCCAGGTTAAAAAAAGCAGACAAACAAAAAACCAAAAACCACACACACCACAGTTGAGTTAGGGAGAGACCAGAATTCACTGATGGTAGTGAGGTAAAGACTAAGTGGAGGAATGAAGAGTAGGGCAAGCAAGCAAGGCATGAAGTGCTACCAGCAAAATAAGGCCTCAGAGTGTTTAGGTAAATCCACAGCCATAAAGCAGTCTTGAAGGAATTACATTTCTGTATAACAAGAACTGAAAGAGACACATCTAATATTCACAGCAATGAACATTAGCATGACCTATCTACAAACATCAATATGCAATTCTGTAGTGAGTGGATTATTGAATATAAAGCAAAGGACTTATTAATAATTCCATTTCAGGGAGGAGCGATCATAACAGTTGAATCCTGATTTTATTTTTATTTTCTGTTACTATAAGGTTATAGCTTCTGAGATATGATCTCCATGGATGGGATCCAGCTCAAGATCAAGATACAGGTAACACCTTATGCCCAGGTGGGCTTGCTGCCTAAGCTCCCCTTATAGACAATGGACATCCAGGTAAACACTCAATAAAACCTAGGGAGTGGACAAAAATTATTAGCCAGCAGGTACAGTGATGATAGGGTCCATGAGATCCATGGAGTTTTGCATTGACTGTAATGAGAGCTTATACATCTACTGCACATGTAAACACCTACATTAATTTGACTAAATTTGAAGCTGATTCTAATCTACATTGTCTTCTTGACTTCCTAACTCCCGTCCCTAATTTCTTGAGAGTACATCAGTGTATAAAGCCAGTTCTAATCTATAGCAGTAAAGTGACCAAAATAATCTGTGAGGGACAAATTAAAGAAAAAAGGAGAAAAAGAAATAGAATATGTAAAAACAGTAGAAAGGTACAGGTTGAATGCAGTCTCTATTTGAACATATTTTCTTTCTGATGATGCTGGAATTGCACTTTACTGTACCAAATGAATATGTCAAACCCACCAATAGAACATAAACTTGCAATTACACATCATAAGAAAATATGTATGCACAATGATTTTAACAAAGTTGAAGAATTTAAAATTGCACTGATGAACTTAATAGAATTTTTCCATCTTGTGACTGCTTAATTCCAAAAGGTTGATATATATTTTGGATATTTTAAATAGATATCATTGGTTATATAATTTATTTTTCAAACTATTATGTTGTCTTAGATTGAAAACACTTGCTTACATAACAAACATAAATTCCCCAGCATGGAAAGAAGATTCCTAAAATACATTCTTAATTTAGATAACTTTCTTGTTTTACTTATAACTTCTCAAAAATATCAAAGATTACAAAATCCCTGGGGTTGTTAATGTAGATTTCAAACAGGACTGGCCCAAGCATCAACCTCTGGAGTACATCAATTGGTCTCCAGTTGGACTTTGTGCAACAGATAGATATGCCTGACAGTTCAACAAGTTGGCCACACTGGCCATATTTCCAGCCCATACTTCATCAGTTTGTCAGTGTGGATGTTATTTGAGTCAGTGTCTAATGGCTCTCTAACATCAAGATAAACATCCACTGCTCTCCCCTCATTCACCACACCAGTCATCTTATCACAGAAGGCTATCAGGTTCGTCCGGCATGATTTCCCCTTCATAAATCTGTGTTGATTGCTCCCAATTAGAAAAGACCAATCAGAGGTTACACTGTTTTCACTTTGGTAGACCTACATGTGTACAAAAAGAAGTGGAGACTGAGAGGAAATAAGTAGAAAACAGATCTTCACAACATACAGTCATCATGAACAACAGATATTCAGTCCTATATTTTATTTTAAAAGTAGAATCATTTTATTTCCAGAATTCAGTTTCAAGTCAGGAAGAGTTTTTCTTCCAGTTGTCAAATACATCAGAAACTTTTTTATATTATTATATCTAACCTTTTCTGAAAACGAGGTGCTGTGATCTTACTGTGCTAAATTTGAAGACTACTGTTTTTACCAAGAATAATTTTGACTGTAACACAAACAGTCCATTTCAGGATTTCCACTCAACAGGAAGAGCAATTTGGTAATTCTCTGAGGTACTGAAGTACAAGAAGGAAAGTAGAAAATTGAGTTTTTCTGCGATATTCTCCCATGGAAATTACACCAGTTACTCAGAAGTAACTGGAGGCACTGTGAATAAGAGGCTACCATTTAGATATCTTATTCAAGAATGAGAACAGAGAATGAAAGAGTGTGGTTGGAAAAAAAAAAAAAAAGATAGGCAGTAAAGGGATTGAAACAATATACTGGTTTCTAGTAAGGTTTTGGTAGCATAAATTTCTCTGCGATCTGTTTGAAAAATGCTGCATTACATCCCTCTTTAGTTAAAAAAGAGAACATGGAGACAGCTTTAATATAGGTCCTCTATAGAATTAGAATATTTCATAAGAAGTGTCTAAGTCTTTCTGAATTGTTCTGAAAATGCTAGATATTATGTGATTGAAAAGCTCAAAGGTTACCTTCAGTTACCTCTAAGTCCTAAGTGAACATGAAGAACAAACTTTGTTGAGAAATGGGTTGATAGTTTTCTTGTCATTAATAACTTTTCCAGTTGCCGTTCCAGTCTCTATACCTACTAAACTAACAAGAATCTGACAAAGACAAATCAATCTAAGAAACACTGAGGTTCAAACAGGAAGATGAGAAATGCCAATTTTTATGCACATTCATTGAAAAGATTATTTTTCCATTACTTGCTTTACATAAAGGTCTGCAGGAGGCAGGCATCCCTGCTATACTTCCTCCAGTTTCAAGAAATAATCAGTACTGCCAGCAGAAAACGCTGGGATGCCCAAAATAGTCTTGCAGAATACCTACTGAACTGAGAACCCATGGGGTTTATTTAGTTAAGTATAGAACACAAGTAAACACAACAGACTGGAAAGTGGTCTCTGCTTTGTATGCATCATGAGAAAATAATAAAAAGAGAAAATGACATTTAGTAATCAAATCAGTCTATTAATTTAGACATTTCACCCATTTGTGAGACACCTACACTTGTCTTTTAATTGTTTACTTAGATTTCTCTCTGCACTGGTTTTATTAATAATTCTTGCACTGTAGACTGTCAACACATGGTTTGGTTCTTATAAATCAGTGTCAAAACTCATGCTGTAACAGTTTTGATAAAACAAACAGATCACATTCTATACTAGGTTTTATGTTACCGTTCTCATTTTTCTTTAGTTTTACTTCTTCATACTAATTTACACTATTTACAGAAATATTTCTCATTTGCTATATCAGCACATGGGTATAGGAAAAAAGAGATCAAGATCTTCATGCTCAATAAAAAAAAATTGACACAATTACTTGTATCTGTATTTAAGTAATGACTTGACACTCCAGCAAGGATGGGTAACTACAACATGTATTTCATCTACTGTGTCAATGAAGACTCCTGTGGAAGGTAAAAAACATCCAAGGTCAATTTCCAGATACCATAGCAACATATAATATATGATTGTAATATCCTTTTTTTAATTTTGAAAATAATTTCTGTATAAATTTAAAGCCAGATTTCAAACTCACATTTTCTTTATGAACACTTACTAACAGATTTGCCCCTTATGTTAAGATCCTTCGTCAATTTAACCAATTCTTTTTTTTATGCTAACCTAAACTAGGGTCCTTAAGAAGTCCAATCTGTTAAAGATGATTGAGTTCTTAAAACAAAACAGAAAAAGGGAGCAAAAGCACCATTTAACTGCTTACTGGTACTAGCACTGATTTATAAACTATTTAATGCAGAGACTGTCTTTTGTTCTACATCGCTTTTTACAACTTGGTCCTGCTCCCCAAATATGACTCTTAGATGGTTTAGTCTAGGCAGTGAATAATAACGTAACAAGTTGCCATCAACAGCTAAGACATGATCAAGCGCAGTCCTCCTGTGAGAAATAAAGCTCTCCCTGTTGATTTTCTAATGTGAAACTTGATTAATAGTCTCTGTAGATTTCAACAATGGTTGTGTCGTGTATTTTTGAGACCCTCATAAAGGATCAGGATTGAAAAAAATATATATTAATGTCAATGATTAAGAAGCAACATTTGGAAAACGTACAGCTGTTTGCTCACTACTAAAGAAACGTCTTTTGAAAAAATTAAAAGTGAGTAGCTGTTACTGCAGCCCATAAACCTTTCCTCAGCCCTGAAGGCAGAAATATCTGCTAGCTGTTGTAAATGGAGTCTACTTAAAAGAAAGTTACCAAATTATCATTGCTGCTCTTGTCTAGGGAATGCCCCTGGAGTCAGTAGCAATTACTACAATAGGTTTCAGAAATGGAAACTATTTGCTTGTTAGTGCCACTTGGGTTTGCACTAGATTTGAACTGTCAGTTTTCGAAACAGTAAGTACTTACTATAAGCTGTGAGAGCACAAACAGGAGAAATGACTACTGGAGAAGAGAATGCCTTAATTTTATTTTTTGTATTTTATTTTAAAAAGTCATTAACTACTGGAAAAGGGGCTTTTTGAAATAGCATGCCAACTATTCAACAGAATGTGTTAGAATATTTGTGGTGAGTTTAGGGTGTTTTTTAAAGCAACAGTCCAAAGAATAAGACAATCTCTTCTGTAGAAATGTCCTCTGAAAAGAATGCATATTATCAGTCTGAAGAGTTTAAAGGTGTTTGGATTTGGGATTTTGATACAGGATCATCCCTAAGTATAACAAAGATTTTTTTCCTTTGCCTTTCAATTACCTTTCACAAGCCCCAACTTCTTTTAGAAGGGTGGTCCCAAGTGTGCAGGCTAGAGCCACAATAAATATATGTCAAGTAAGGAAATTAATTCCCCAGTGGTCAACTCTCCATCCATTGACTGACAGAGGTTAAAGGAAAGTACAGACAGCAAATATCAGGCCACTGTTTATAACTCATATATATATATTTATATATATATATGTATGTATGTATTTATACTCTCATGACTACCAGAGATGTCACTTGAAACTCCACTGAGATAATTTCCAGAAAGTGGTCCCTCCACCAAAGGAAAAAAAGGAAGCAACCCACCCAGGGCTGGTCAGCTATGCTCTTGCACCACAGTAGGCTCATTTAAAAATATGTACCAGTCCACAATATGACACTGTCATAACATTCCTCTCTGCGGAAGTATGTTACATTAGTAGTGACCACTAAATAGTTTACACGTGGCCAACTTTGCTCTGAGGCCAATTTTCAGTAAGTTGAGCCATGACAACATGGTGCATTATACAACTAACAAGTCAGCTATCACCAATATAGATGGCTTTTGTGGCCCTGTTCAGTACTGATGCTGCCACCAGTATTCACATTAGTTGTTAAACTGCGTTTGCATCACATAATAGTGGCTACAGCATGAGCACAGAAGTTGGAAAGAGTCTCAGTCCTACCCAGAGAGCCATTATTCACAATGGAAACATTATCCTGTCGCCCTTTGACAAAGCTGGTTCTGTGGTTGTCACCTTTATGTGCTTTCTTTCATTCCATGCAAAAGAAAAGAAGAAATTCTCCTGTTCAAAATGTTCTCTGTTATTACAAGGTCAAGTGTAGTTCTCAAGCATTTCTGAAACAACTGCTGAGAAATAACATTTTTTCTTACTCAAGTGTCAATTTTTACTTCTTCAACACATAGGAAAAAAATTACAATGCAGAAGGTTTCTTGAAATAAACTATTCAGGTACAGCATGGTTTACAGAGTTATTTCTTTGGCTGTTGATTACTTTAATAACTGAACACAGAAAATTAAAGGAATATGGAGAATTCTTTATGCATTTAATTCATATTTGTCATCATTCTTTATTTTAAAGAACACTTGATTATATGGATTATATCTAGATCCATGATAAGTTGTGCTGCATAATTACTACTGCTAACATCCTGTGATCATTTATTTAAAGCTATCTTTCAATCCATATCTGCAAAATTATTTCTATGACATAACACATAAGGTCAAGAGCTGCAGAATCTAAAGAAAGATTAATATTTGGCAGCAAGTATTCATTTTTGATTTGGGTTTATTTTGAAGTTCTTATTTTATATATTCTTCAGGATTTATCAACCCAAAAGAGATCAAAAGAAATACAGTAAGTTGTTATTGTTAGTGAAAGACAGGACTGTATTTTCATAATCTGTATTAATCTCTTTGGCACTTACCTACATTACACCTTTGTAGACTGTACAACTTTTTCTGATGGCTTGGAAATATTCAAATATGGGTGAAAGATTTTATAAATTCCTCTACTTCTAAGAATTCAATTTGAAATTATATTTTACTCTTAGTTGCTTCAGAGTAAATAAATACATTCCATCCCTTTTTGAGTTACTCAACATTTTCACCGCTACGTATGACAGGAGATTGGAGTCCACCCTTTTTGGCTCCAATTAGAATTATTTTTTGTACCAGTTTATAGTCTTTTGCTACAACTCCAAAAGTTCTTCCATACATTCCACTGGAACTCCCTTCAGTTACAGGAAAATTGTTAGGAAAGGACGTCAGGGAGTTAGTTTTAGTTAGGAAGTTAGTTTTAGCTAGGAAAATCTTTTCTGGTGCTGCTTTGCAGAAGACAACAACATAAAGTGTTATATCTCATCATGTAACAACCAGAAGGCATTTGAATGGGAGAGATGAGATGTCAGTGCAAACATATTTGACCCAGACATCAAGTACTTCAGAAGTAAATATCTACATTATCAAGATGAGCTTCCTCTCAGTAAGACACTTTGAGCATAGAATTGCTGTCTTCTCACCCCAGCAAAAAAAGCTTTTAGAAAGAACATTATATACTAGACTGGACAAAATATAGGATCAGGAATAATCTGATATTGTAGCAAGATTTAAAAAATGACTGAAATGTAAAAATATATCTTGTGTTAGTGACATGAGTTTATGTTAACACAAAATACGAGGAACAATTCAAAGATAGCAATGATCAAAGATGTTTTGCTTCTGGAAAATCATTGAATCTTTCTAATTAACAGTGTTCAGAATATTACTTGCATATAACTGTTAAACGTTGCATCAAATAGTAAACATACATAAAACACAATTGCTAATAAATTTAGAAAAGTTTGTAATTAAAACCAAAGAACACTAGCATAAGACAAAACTAGAAATCTTGAAATTAATATAATACTCCTTTTAGGATTAAAGTCCATTTGTTGTCCAGACTATCTTCAGAAACAATAACTTATCCTTCAATTATTTTTAACAGGTCTACATCTACATCGGTAGCCAGTACATAATAATATTTTATAGGCTTTAGCAAAAATGTCAATGTATAATTGCACTACACCTACATCACACCTGCTGATGTAATTAGTCATGTTTTACATTCCTCAAATAGCACAGCTTAACATAAATATCACGCAGAAAGTTTTACAATCTAATTTGGCAATTATTCTTTGATCTTTTATCTTAAAATTTTCTTCTAATACCCACACCTGATCTTACATAATTGTCTTCTTATTATTGATTATTTCTGTAACACCATGTAGAGATGGTGCATTATGGACAAGGATTGTTTGCAAGCATATTTCCTGAACAGTTTCAGAGTTAGCAAGGATGCCATAATATTCTTCTCAGCATCACACAACTCTTTTGCAGAGACAGGCAAAGTCAGGCAAAGGCAAATCAAAGATCTACATAGCATTTGCAAGCACCGTTAGTATTACTTCTGATACCTTCATTCCTAACAGTCCTTTCTACCCAGCTTATATAATACTAATTATATGAAACCTTTTCAGAATCACTCTCTCAAGCCATAATGTTTGATCAATACAGTTTAACCTTACCTCATCTAAATTTAGCACAAGGTCTCTCTCTGATCTTTTTCAAACACAGTCTCCCCAATATTTGTCTCCTAACGAATGATGAGTTTGTTTTAACTGATTTGGTTTGTTTCTAGGAAGATCAAGGTCAGGATATACAAAGTATATAACAGTTTTCTTAAGGTCAGAGGAGAGAAGAATTCAATACATACCTATGAATATATCTTGATAACTTACATATTTATAGATATATGAATATATGTTGATTCCCCAAATCATAATTTGCACCCACTTGCTGATTCTTTTTTCTATTTAAATTCTGCACATCAGATGTCTCCTAGTGTGTTTAAGTTACATCGGTTTATATCTACATGACTGACAAATTCATTTATATTACTTCTGAACTTAGTCCACAGTGTCAAATTCAGTCTCCAACAAATCAGTCAAGTTCTCACAGATTTCGATCAGGAATCTAAATTTAGGGGTAAGGAAAATATATTTCTACATTTAAAAAAAATGTGTATATCAAATGTAAGTTGTTCAAATACCAGTGCGCATGGTAAATAACTGTGAACTTCATCCCAGTTTAACATGAGAATAACCAGAATCTAGTTAGCATACCAAGATGAAGTAGCGCTGTATGTACAAGAAATCTAAGTAGAAAGATACTTCCCAATACTAGAAGATATTACCATACAAATATTTAACATACAAGTTATGTTACTTGTTATGCTTGCCACACTATCACTTCATTGTAAACTTAACACCTATGGTATAAAATGTAGATGATTATTAGTTTTGCTGTGTGACCAGCTATAAGTGTACTCCTCTCAAAACAGAGAAAGATTTGGCCCGTAAATTTCAAGAATTTTTTTTTCAAGTTTTTAACTTAACGAATTAAATACCCTTTGGATTTTCATACATTCGATATGATTGAAGTAAATTGTTATAATTGTTTCCTACTGATATAAATAACCAATTCTAAAAGAAACAGAGCTATACCCATTTACAGTGCCAGAAACTGTAGCCTGTTTTGCTTGTAGAAAATCTTGGTTAGATTAGAATTTCCCAAACTACTTATGTTCTATTAATCAGAAATAAATAAAGGTAATATTTAGATTTCGCCTTACAGGGAAGGCAATTTCAGTTTGCATTTTTAGGTTCAATGGAACAAGAACACAAAGCACATTTTCATCAGAGATTATTAAATGCTGTCGTTCCAGGAATTTCTGGTTTAAATTGGCAGCACCGTTTGTGAAAATGACCAGCCCATAATAACAGAAAGGAGATTGGTTACTGAGGACTCTGTACACCTTGGTTCACAGTAAGGCTGCTCAGAGACTTGAGGCTCATGTAGTAGGGTCCCTCAGAGTGGGAATCTTGTCAGATATCAAGGGTTTAAAATTAAAAATCATTAGTTAATGAAACAGCATTATTTTGTACCCCACTGGACATCATGAGTAGTATGCATCCAATTAGTGTAGCAACAGTGCAGGGTGCAGCATTCAGGACTCACACTACCCATGGAGTACTCTCTAGCTGGCACATGTTTAACTGGAAGTGATGCGGCCAGACACCAAGCTGGAGCATCCACATCTCCCCAAGGAGGGGTGTGCAGCTGTGGGAGCCCGCAGGGCTGGTAACCCACATGGCCTGGGCAGGGGGCAGTTACCCACAAATACATGGTGGAGATCATTAGATTTTTAGGGACTCATTGTAGAAGGTATTCACAGAGGTGCTTATTAACATTTTGTAAATATCTTGTATTGTGGTTTATCTGTTGTATTGCTGATATTGGACCTGAATTCCTTGTTGATGACGTGTTGTTAACAAATCAATACACCACTTCTGTCCTTATTCGTTTTAAACCACATGAACTGAGCAGGTTTTTTCCCTATGACAAAAAGCATTTCTCAAACCTATTAAAAGAAGAACTCACTAAGATAATAAGAGATAAAAATATAAGACTATTGCAAACAAAAGCCTGCAAAAAGGTTGGTAGAGGGATAGATTTGCTTCAGTTCCTGCCAAAGGGAGGCTTAGGAAGTTTCACACCATGTGCTCATGCAGTGTTTGCAGATAGACTGGGCCACAAAAGCCACAAAGCTCTCATGGAGAGCTATGAATTATGTGGATTCACCAGCAGAACTCTCTTTACTAGTTCCTATAGCTGGGGAAATTTTTGAAGCCTTAGGCTTTTGCAGAGAAGTTTTTAAAGGTAGACAGTATGCCAAAACAAAAGAAACTAAACTTGTGGTACTAGGTTAACAGAACAAAGCCAAAGAGAAGCAGAATCTCCCATTCCATACCTGAAAACACTCACTCTGCTGCAATCTGCTGTAGCTGCAGGTGATAGATGAACCTTTTTGGCTGCGCACAATCAAGCACGCTGCAGCAATTCAACCATGATAGCAGAAAGATCCATGTAACTTGTGAGAGAGAAATGTAAAGTTCTCATCCACCTAAATGGTTTCAAAAATCTTTATATGACACCTCTAGCTGTGACTGACATATGATTTTCTGACACTCACTTTTGATCAGTCTGTGCAAATAAATTTCAAGGCCAAAATAGTATTGGTCCTGCAATACAACCAACATAACTATATTTTTTACTATATCATTCAAAGGATATATAGCACTGAGTGTAACTAAAAAGCAGAAGACAGATTCTCTCTAAACACCCATTTTTCCTCTCTGAAATGGCAATAGCTAAACAAGACCTGAATTAAATCATCATGCTTACATTTGAAAATGAAATATTTTTTTCCAAAACTTTAGAGATCTCTCAAGACCTAAATATTCCATGGACACAACAGAACTTGACATTGTAAACCCTGTAAAGCATATTGGTGTCTTCCACTACTTCAAGCTAGTTTAAGATGGAACTTGAAACTGAGAGTCCCTACCTAGCATAAATGAAAAACAGATACTCATTTCTTCTCAGACATCTCTGGGAAAATTTGCCTAATTATATGAAAAGCAAAATTATTTGTAGAAGAAGAGAATGCTGATACCTGGCAAAGTGTGTTATTTTCACAGATGTTGGACTTACTTAGTAACAATAATAAAATCTTAGGTGAAGAGAGGAAAGAGTTTAAAAATTGAAATAAATCTTTAAAAGTATTCTATTAAGATATTTTCTTTGTTTGATAGGACTTCACCCTCTGGCTACCTCCTCCAAGTACTTAACCTGCCCTTTCTGCCTCTGTCTCACTCACAGCACTGTTGTTTCCAGGTGACATTTAGAATGTCAGTAAGCTAAATTTCCATGCTTATTTTAATGGGGAAAAAATCAAGCATGACATATGGGTAATTCAGATATAGCATTTACTTCACTGTGGGAAACTCTAACTTCACTTGTTACTTTGAACAATTGGGAATATGCCTCCTCCAAACTACCGGCTTGCTAATGTTGCAAATACTATATTTCTATATTTAATCCTTGTCTAGAAAAATATTTTTCTTCCTTTTTCCTTGTAATGAGGTTCATATTGAACTTTATTGAGACTATTTTAGGAGAATAAATTAATCAGCTCAGTGTAATAATGGAATTATTTACCGTACATTAATATGTGAAGTCCAGACCCAGACTCGTTCAGTCTCACTTTAGGCATCTAAACAAAGTGACCGATCACTGTATGCTTACTGCCAGTGCAATGCAACAGGCACCTTCACATAATAATTCAGAACCTAAAGAAGGTGCCACCTCTTCTCTCATGGCTGCCTAACAGAGAGTCCATAGGGTAGCTCTGTTCAGAGTTTAGGCCCCTCACCTGTGTGTCTAATGACAGGCAAGATGAACGTGGGCCTAAGCACATGTGATCTTCTACATGGTTTGGAAAGGATGTGCCCTGTTGGTTCTTGGAACATGCATTTTCTGGGGAATGCCAGCAACCACTGCAGAATCACTGCCTGCAAGAGCTGAAATAAGAATTTGTGAAAAATCAGGAGGACATGACACACTAAAAGCTGTTTCTGGAATAGGTGGTAGAAAATTGCTTGAGACACAGAATGAATATAACAATGTCTCAGATAGAGAAAGAGCAAAAAACATTATAAGCAAGGTGATACAGAGATACTTATATAGGGAATACAGATTTTGTGAGAGATGGAAGAGTCGATGGAAGAGTCAACGGAAGGACTTGAAATGCATGATTGTAAGGAGAGAGAAATGGGAAAAAATTATACCTTATGTTCTGCAAGCACAAGAATGGGGTTTGTAAGGCATCAGTCAGCGATTGAAGGGAGGAGAAACAAGAGTCAGAGTTTGGGTGGAGAGAGCAGAAAGGTAAATGCAAGTTTTCAGAACCAGGAATTTCACTGTCAACAGAGAGAGGAAAGAACCTAAGGAGCTGAAGTTTGAGAAAGTTCAGAAAAATTTAAGAGATGATCTCTGGTATTGGCCATATACAGTAGAAAGAAGACAGTGAAAAGATGGGTAAAAATTATGATTTTATTTTCCTTCTTTATTCCATAGTGAGCTTTTCCAACTGCTCTTTTTTTGAACTGATGTTACCTTGGGCCCTGGCTGTTGGAGCTGAAAAACACAGGCAATTGAAACACTGACATTTATAGGAGTTGATCCTGCAGGGAATAGTCTGAATAGCTTTTGCTGAGTCACTTAAGGGTAGGCTGAAATGCAGTATAGAGATACTGAACACACGTAACAAGCTGGCTCGCATACCAGAAGCACTGAAGATCAGCCAGAACTAATTTACTCTGTGAGTGGGACTTGAGGAAGAGGGGATTTAAAACATAGATTTAGTTAAAGGGAAACTTTAGTGTCAGGAAAAAAATGGTCTTCTCAGGGATATTTCTCAATGTTGCAGTTTAGTAAATAATTTCCAGTTCCCGGGAAGTGGCTTTGTGTGCGTCTTTGCTTTTGCAGTTAATAAGTATTCTCTTACACAGTTTATCGATGATAAAGATTACACATTTAACTAAGGAATATTTCTGTTAGTAATGGTCTAGTCAGTTACATGGGCTAATTCATCCTGCTGCTTCACTTTCTGGCAGGCAAATAACTCTTAAGTGCTATAGCAGAATTCATGACAAATTTTTGTTCTGAAATGCTGCCCTTAGTGTAGGGTCTGATAATGACCAGAGTCAACATCAGTATGTGAAGTGATAAGGATTCTTACCTCAAACATTCTATTTTTGTTTCAGTTCAGCCTACAGTTAGAAAACAACTTTGGATGTGAAGTCAATTTTATATATTTATATAAAGGTGTTGGGAAATAGGATCTCATTCTCTAATTGACTTGTTTTCTAGCTGTCTCCATTTTTTTCATGTTGCTAGATATGCTGGATTGCTAAATTCACTATGGCAAGTCCCTAACAGCTTACCTTCAAGCAACCTTCTCTGATTAGACCTAAATTATTCCCTGAAAAAGAAGACAATTTACATTTCTGTTTGGGTACACTGCATGTTAATAGATTCCAGGTGCCAGTCTGAATGAGAAACATTGTTTTGGGTTTAATTTCTCGGACAGCAAGTTGAAATTGCTTCTATAGATTAGTGTCCCTGGTGCAGAGTGCTATGCACAGAGGTACCCAGACCTGTGTATAAGCTAATTTTCCCAGATGAGAGAAACAAGGCACATCATTATCTTGAGCATAGCACCCTATTGAATAGCTGTACTAATTGTATGACACAACAGAGCATTATGGCAGTACTCAAAGCACTATTTCCCTATAGATACACATTTCATAAGGTCACATCACATTAGGAATTTTACTGACATATAAACTAAAGAGAACAAGCTGTTGCTCATCAATATGATAAAGCCAACTAGCAGATGATAAAATGTAACTGCCGTATATATTTTGACAGGCTGAGAGTCAGAGAGCATTAATCAAAAAATTTATTTGCATCCTGGCCTATAAGTTGTAGACATCCATTGTATATCATTTCTGACTGTTCTGTGTTGGGTTTTTTTATATAGGATTTTTATGCAGAATTAATATTTCTTCTTCTGGATCACATTTCTAAAATAACAAACAGTTTAATGCAGTTACAGCACTTATGCTAGCAGGTTCCTAAGAAGAGATTGTTCAGATCTCGCCATTTTAAATCACACAGAACAAAGGCAATTTATTTAAAAACAAAAACAAAAAACAAACAAACAAAAAAACTATCAACTAACATCTTTTAAAAGAACTCCAGACTTTTTCATTGCTTAGCTATAAAGAATAGCATCTAAATTGCTTTCTGATTAAAGGAGTAATATAGGAGGTTAACAGAAAATCTTGAATGGAATTGCCAGTTCCATCGATTAGATTCAATTTACAATGCCAGCCCAGTAAAACCTAATTTTATTTAACTTATCATGTCAATTGTTATTCTACACATCAGTAAAAGACTAACCCATTTTCTTTCCTATATGATCCTATTATCAATCAATCAATAATTTTCAAGCTAAAAAGGCAGAATTTAAAAATAGTTTCAATCTTCAGTCTTTCAGAAGTCAAAGTGTTCTTGGTTTTGATCAAAAGGTAAATACTGAGAAATAAAACTTTAAAACTGCTCATGTGAGTTAAAAAAGTAATGAAGTTGAAGTCAGCTGTTATTTAGCACTTGGCCATGACAGACTTCATAGACACCTTATAAGAGTAACATAAATGTTCTATTCATATTTCCACAACAAATGACAACAAATCACTTCCCCTCAGGCCTTTAAAGTGAAATGTGCGTGAGTCCAGCTCCTTCTGAAAGAAAACAGAATGAATTTATTTAAGCAAAACTATCACTGCTTTTGCAGTTTCAGAACTGAAAACTAGACAAAAAATTTAGTTATTAATCCAATATGAAAGGAAAGTTGTGGCTTTGACATGGAAAGGTTGAACCAGCCACCCATTGAGTGTCGTAATATGCTAGACAGACTTAAATACTACTGAAACAGTACAATTCAGAAGAGCAGCAGCCTGGTTTGTATCTATAACCTGACAGGAATATATCTGACAAACATCGCTTTCATTTCCAAACGATTCTGTCTGTAACAATTTAACTTTGTCTATAGAACTATCAGTAAGTTGGAGGACTGCTTCAGAAATGTAGATTAGCCTCTAGTCTCAAGCAGAGATGAAAAAGATTTAGGGCAATTTCATTTTGTCCTCCTTTTATGAAGTTGCTTCTTTATTTCTCAAATTGCAACACGTAATTATTAAAATACTAACCTCTCAAACCTTCTTTCTTTTTTATTTTTTTGGTAAAGGCAGATCTCTTTTAGAGGACTCTCCTATTCTGTGTTGTTGTGTATCAACCCAAAAATGATATCCATGTAGTAGGACAAGTATGAAGTATTCTATCATGTTCATTTTCTAGTGGAATTTAAATTTTAGCACACTGGGATTTTATTCTTTTCACAGTTTACTCTATTAGGACATTCTGCTTTAAAAATATTCGTCTGGATTTCAACAGATGTATTAAGACTTAAAAATCAAACATTTTAACAGGTTTTTTTCACAGACAAGTACCTGACTAAGTAAACATCTGTTAAAGTTATAAAAATAGGAATGAAGAGATACAAACATGTATTTAAAAAGTCAGTGGTTTCAATATCCATTTTAAATTTATGCTTCAGTAATTATTTTTTATATTTTAGTCTTTAACACTCCAGCCACTCACACAGGTAAAGATACTGCCTGAATCCTGATGTAGTAACTGTTGTAGTAACATTAGATGGTATCAAGCCATAGTACCTAAATATTTATAGTTCTAGCTAAACATCACAGATCTTTTATTGTATTTGAATTATTGCAATGTATCTTCTATTTTATACTGCTGCACTGCTATTGAAACCACAGGAAATACGAACATAATAGAATAATCCAGTGTGATCCAGCTGAATTTCCAAGTGTAATTGTCAGCTGACATAATCACAGGGAAACATGATGATCTGAAGCTCGTATTCTTTTTCTTTTTTCTCTAAGATCTTCGCTTTTCTGAGATGTCTTAACTCCCTATTTCAAAAGTTACTGTTATCATCTTCATCAAAACTCAACCACCTTAACAATACAAGCAGCGAAGGAATTGATACTGCAGAATAATAACAGTAACATCTGTAATGACCTCAACATGCACATTCTGAGCTTCTCTTCTCTCTACTATTTTCAATTCTATTAAAGTTTTCTGTTTCCAAAGATGAGCATAATAGGAAAATGGAAAGTGAGTAAAAGGCAGAGCTAAAATGGTAAACGGGGATCCACAGTCACTCTAGTTTGAGGCAGATTCAACAGTTCTTTGAGTTATGGCCAACTTAAGTAGTCTCTGTGAGCATGGTGTTCAAGTATCATTGATTAATTATCATAGTACACAGATTTTAGAATATGGAGTGGAACCATACTGTTTTAGGCAGCAAGAAAACTGGGGACTGTAGGTGAAGTGACTGTAGGTGAAATCCTGTAGGTGAAGTGACAAGAAGCGTTTTAAAAAATTTTAATATCAACTTCTATGTGATAACAGGACTCAAAAACCTAACAGTGTGGTGGCTGGAGCTTTTTGTAATCATTGTGGCAAAAATAGTGCAATTATATCTGTGTATGCACAGCTCCTTCTAGGTTATAGTCTGCCAAGAATTGGATTTTCCAACAATAAAAACAATTGCCAAATTAATTCACTCAGAAGCCTCCCAGCATTACCCCAGGAATGAGTAATGAGTTCATTCTCCAGGGCAACTGTCTTGTTTCTGCAGCAAGAGGAACCTTTAGTGTCTTTTCACTGCATCTGCAACTTTTATACTGGCTCAATTATCCTGTACTCTATTTTTTTCCTCTGGAATCTGCAATGTACCACCAGATTAGCAAAAAGCTTTGCAATTCAAACCACCATTTCATCAAATCCCTTTGAATTTCTGGAGCAAATAACCAGTATTTTATGTGTATAAAATAGATACTATTGGAGGTTCTACTTCTAGGGATATAACTCTTCTGTGCATAATCATATTTAGTTAAATTGCTCTATTTTAAGACTCAAGTGCTAAATGTGGTACTGCTTTCAACTTTCCATGAATGTTTTGTAAAAGTTTCCTTAGTGGACAACTGAAGATGACCTTTTTTTTCCAGGCCTGTGACTGAACTATTCCAGGGAAGTAGTTTAGAATTCACTAACAAAACAAAACCAAACCAAGGGCAGACAAGAACATGTCAGGACCAGGACGAAGTCCATCTGCCACTCAAGCAGAACATATGCTGCCCAGGGCTGTGAGCTGCCCCAGTTTGTGCACTGCTGCATTCACAGACATTACCTGTAGAAAAGTACATTTGCTTTTCAAAACAGAAATCAGAGGCATATAACAAAACAGCGTGGAGAATAAATTTAAAAACAAACAAACAAAAATCAAAAAAAACCCCAACAACCTTGGTAAGGATGGCACTATCACAGAAAGACAGTCTTACCAGCCACAGCTTTTGTTAATTACTATGGTAAAAGATGACATATGTACATTTTGTCTGGCTTTTCTTAGTATTAGTACTATTTTCTCTTGTGCATCCAGTAAGAGCATTATTTCCAAATTTTAGCAAGATGCACAGATTTCATTTAAACCTCTATAGATATCTGAGTTGGGAGGCTTGAGTTTTTACTGTGCTAGTGTAAGTGACTAGTGACTCATAAAGTGGTAGACAAAAAAAAATCATAACCTATAAGAACCTGTAAATAAGACCTCTTGAAACTCAGTAACATAAGCTTCTAATTTATACATTGAGCTGAGGCTGCCAACTCTAAGGGCACAGTTTTGCAGTGAGCTGTAGGAAAGGTGCTCTCATGTAGGAGTTCCTGCCTAGCCCACTGCTGGTGCTTATCTGCATGGCATGTTTCAAATGGCACAGACAAACGAATTTGCAGCAAATTAACTTTACAAAAACATGAATGAAAGCAGAAAAAGGCTGGGTTAGGAGAGGTGGCAGCTGGTTTGGCTTTTCCTTGAAACCACAGCCTTAGCAAGCAGCAGATTTTGAAGTATGAGGTCAAAAGAGCGAGTTTTTTACTACATTATTTAAACATGAGCACCTTAGGACAGAAACTCTGGATACTGCCCCTAGAGTTGCAAGACAATTTCATGTCTTTATACCCACCTTCCTCCTTCATAAGTTCATTGGGAAATGTGTTCCTTAATTAGGTATAATAGCACCCATTTAGAGTGGTAAGTTTTTCCCTTGCCAGATAAGGTGCTCTCTTCCCTCTGTAAGGCATTGTTTGAAAGTGGTTTCCGGTAGAACTGAGAGTGTATGTAAGTGAGGGAGAATTGGTTGAAATTACAGTTTCACAGCAAAGGTTTAAAAAGACTTTTGAAATTAATCCTGTGTTCTAGGACACCACATTGCTTACATAATTTACATAAAACATCAGGATGCTTGTAGTACAATCTAATACTACTGAGCTGAGCATTGCAGATTACAACAGGGGAAGACAGGAAACTTGGACATTGGGATAAAGAGAGTGAAAAATAAAGGAAAATGTGAAGGGACAGGGAAACAGAGAACATTGATCAGAATTATCTTAAAGACAGCGTTCAGAATCCTAAAGAACATAAAGGTGAATTTATCACATAAAACCTTTAGAATGAGTAAATTAATCTATGGATGCACTGAGCTTGAATATACTTATTGAATAAGCAGAGAAAGGACAAAAAACTCAGAACGGGGTCTTGAGATAGTGGCAGAAAGAGGACAGGAGCGGGTTAGAGACAGATTAAGGCCACGTGTTTGTCTGAAAGGGCCTGGGGAGGCAGCAGGAGGGAAGACAGAAGGGACTGCAAGTTTCCCCATGAAGAAGAGAGCCAGAAGGCGTCCTGCAGCAGAGCAAGAGAGCTTGCACTGGGCACCCTTTAGGAGTGGACTGTGGATTGTGGAAACCAATGACAGCTGAGGCCTTAAATTTGCATGTTGATCCCAGAAAGCAGCATAAAAACTGGCAGATGCAGGGAGAAACTGATTCCAAAAATCTATTGAAGGCACTAGCAGACATAGTTGCAGCAGAGAGGACCACACTGGCACTTCAGGAAGAGCAGCAGCATTATAATGAACAGCTGAATATGTTAATAAGGGAATTCAAGTACAGGTAGCTAGAAGCAGTATGAGAACATTCTGCCTTCCTCTCCCCAGTTTTTTTCCAACTTCTATTCATAACTAGACAAAACAAAAGAAAATATCATTTTAATATCCACTGAAAGGACAAATTTCCAGTTTATTTCTTGTTGATTATGATGGGTTTATGCCAATATTTATCCTCTTTGCTTTACAGAAAATGAATACCCTGATCACTGCTCCAAGAGCTGTAGCTCTTACAATTTACAATTTACAATTGTAAACCACTAGGATCCTTATTAGAAAAAAAAAAAATTAACTTTTTGATAAAGACAAAAGTCATAACTGAACAGTTTCATGTTTTGAAAGCAGAAAAATCATTATCTGGAAAAAGCAGAAAAATAACAAAAGAGCTATTCAGTAATTCTGATATTAACTGACAATGAAACATTGAAAAGTAGGGAAATTCCCATGATATGTCAACAAGTGGACATACAGTCGCATGACAGTACAAATAAAAAAATAGCTGTGCTTATTTTGACTGACAGTGTGTTCATTATTCAACATATCAAGGAACTCAACCACTTCAAAGACAAAAACAAGCTGGTGCACAATGAAAGCTGCCAACTAAACATGAAACTACAAATGCATACACATACAGGAAAGAAAAACAGAATTCTTTTTCTTACCAATTTGAGAGGGGAAAATATACACTGCTCTGTGTTTTCTGAGCTTAATTTCATTTTATCCAATCCCTTGGCCTCACATCCCTTAAAGGACGCATTTGGGTGAAGCTTTGAAAGATGTGGGAGATACAGAATTCTGGAGAAATTCTCAAGAGTAAACGTAAATCTGAAAAGCTAGTGGTTTTGAAAGTTCTCATTTTAGGTAAGCAAGCCTTGCAAAGCATACTGGATGTTAACTTGCACAGCAAATCACCTCACATGAATATGAAGTTGATCTGAATTCTTCTAATATTCCCAAGGGAAAAAAATATCAGAAACGCAGAGGGTGGAGATTAGGTCAGTTAAAAGAACTCCCAGTTTTACATTCCTCAGCGGGCTAAGAATTTAAAACGTTCTTTTCAAAGTCATTTGTATGTTTAAAAGTGAACCTAGAGATTGTTGGAAAAATGACAAGACAAATTGGAAGGGAAGATTATCATAGTATTAACCTGATGAAGAGATAACACTATCCCTCTAGTCTTTAAAATTACACTGGCAGCAAATATTTTTAGAAGAACAGGGTCATTTTTGGCAGAATTTTCATTTTTCTCCAAAATTTTATGTAAGCAACTTGTTTAACCAAAAGGATGCTACACTATATGATCTGCACCACCACCCCCCACCCCAAATCTAACTTTGCCAAAGATTTTTTTCATTCTTGTAACTAAATAATAGTACATTTACCAAAAGAGAAATAAATAATATTCAACTATATGGGGGGGTTTTGTTTCTGCTAAGTATGTCTTCACATTGAATTCTATTTAGAAGGAACAACAACAAGAAAAAAAGGTATGTTTTTCTACTTTTGATGTCTCTGCAAATGAATCAGTTATGCAATATGCAAAGAAAAAGAGAAGACAGTAAAGTGTCAGTAAAATAACTAATCCTATAGTAAAAATATTGCAATGTTTTCTTGACACATAAGTCTGCTTCTATCTTTGTTCTTGGGAATTCTGTCCACTTGAAGAACAAACACAGCAAGTTATTTACAGACAAACAGAAAAGGAAATCAGGGTTTCTAAGCCTTTCTCCTTTACCAGATCTTGTCTTTGAAACAGGAGTAGAATGGAAGAGAAATGTCTTGTTAAGAAAATGTTGCAATTTTACAGTCATCTAACCCTACAGTTCCTTACCCTCTATTCAGAAGTCTTTGCCTTGGTTAGCACAGTAAACAAGAAGCTTATTGTGCACAAGAATCTCTTCCTGTTACAGGTGAATCAGTTGCTTTCACCATTTTCCAACAAGAATTGAATTATGTTTTATGAAATAAACATCAAAATCTGTAATTACAAGGCTGCTAGAATATTTCTTTCTTTTATGATTCAGCTTTGCTCTTCAATTATTGTGTGAGGTAAATTAATCATCTTTTTGAATGAGTGAAGAAACCTTGCCTTAATTCTCATTCCTCTGTCTGAGGGAGAAGGAAAGGCAGAAGGGAATGGAGGATGAGAAACTTGCTTATATTCTCAGAGAGACTGGTGGCTTTTCCAGGGCTGGGATCTGTCCATTCTGCTAACCCCACCTTCAACCTCAACTTCAGATGCCACAGAGAAGCTGGAAGCTAGAAAATACGTTTTCAACAAGACAGTCAAACGCTGGTGAACTCCAAGAATATTCAGTTCAGAGTCAGTTTATGTCTGGAAATGATCCAGAGTCTCTTATTTCAATGACTTTATGCAGTTCTACTCTTTATGTGGTGTTTCCTTTGCCTTCACCAGATACATTTTGAAATCTGTACTGCCTCCTTGCATGTAGAGATACCCAAGTCAAATACCTGCTCAGGCAGTAAACTTTCTCATCTTGATCTTGCCGCCCTTTCTTAGCCTAAATGTAAATACACTTTATACTGATTTCATGAGTAGGATTTATATTTGGGGGGGAAAAAAACCCATATATATATATATATATATATACTTAAAAATTGGGGAATGATGAATGTAATAAAGAAAAATATTGATACTTAAGTAGAGTCACTTTTAATTAGGAAGGAGGACAATGATATTTTGAAGCTTTAGTGCAAGCTACATAGTATATTCAAAGAGAAAAAATATCAGATTTTAACCAAGTGAAAGCCTTAGTAACATTTCCCACCAAATACATCTCCTAGTTATAAGCAGAGAGGATTATCCAAATCATTGTAGCTAGTGCAACACTCTTTCCCTAATAATATATAAATCTAAATGCAGAAGAGCTTTTTGAGATTGATTGTGGAGACTGAGAATTTTACATTCAGTGCTTTTGTTAGACCTATCAGCCACATGGTCAAACAGGACTGAGCCTGACATATATTTATGAACAGCATGGAAGATAATAGCCCTTCAATTTTTCTGGAACAAATCATTTAGTAATAGAAAGAAAGTTCCTTCAACTGATTAAGTCTTTATTAACACTCAGGGTATCTTCTCTAAACAACAGAGAAGTCCAGAGGCTAAATGTCAGCCTTTCGCATTGCGGGTGTGCATCCAGTAAAGAAAGACCCATTACAAACAGAGAAGATAAAGGGATTCTACTCCAACCTCAAATGTGCAGAGTGTTCCAACAAGACTCAGAATCCTTTCTGGCGGATGCCTGATCCATGAGATTGGTTTGAAAAGGAAGGAGATGATAGACACTGTAACCACATTCTTGTTTCAGGAGTCTCACCTTATCCCTTTCTTCAAGACTAAATTCATAGACTATGCAAACATCTTTTGTTTCACATCTTTTTTCTTTCAGTAGAATAACTTCTGTAGAATAGCTAATCTTCAAACAGTAACTGTGTTTCCTACTCATTGAATGGATGCCACAGATGGACAACTTGGGATTTTGACAGGCACATATCTCCTTCAACTGACTACTGAAAACATAGACACATGATCAAAGAAGTACAAGATCACCATTCCTTCCATCTGAGAGCTGGATAATTAAAATGCAGCCACAATAAAACCTACATCAGAGATATGAGATACCAAACATCTTTCTATGCTAATTGGTCTGAAGTTAGAGAGGCTGTAGACTTCAAAGCTCCATAAGGTTGCCTTTGGAGTAAGGAGAAATTAACTGTCCCTTCAGTTGTTTAAGAATTACTAGGAAACTCTTCTTAAAACATTGAAGAATGAACACAGAACCTTGTCTTGAAACTTTTCTCACATGAGCAACTCTAGTTGAAAGCTATGAGATCATTCATCTGAGCAATGTAGGAGACCAACTGATGCGGAATTGGACAGAACAAAGAAAATGCTGTCTTTAAGGAAGATGTTTTCTTCAAGATGTTTTCACTAACAGGGCAACATTGTTCCCCTTACCTAAGACATACGTGAAAATAAATCAGAGTGTTTCATCGAATGCTC